>NW_026294573.1:143567617-144312617 GCF_007827085.1 Peromyscus californicus insignis
TTCTTACCTCTACCAAACATAAGACCAAAAGGGCCCAGTTTCTGTCTCCACCCCACCTTATCACTTCCTCTCTCCACCCAGGCATATCACTTCCTGTTTCCTTCTCCCAAGTGCTCAGATTAAAGGTGTGTGCCTGGCCTCTAGTGGATAGCTCCACACTCTGATCTTCAGGCAAGATTTATTTGTTAAAGCACAAACAAAATATCACCATGTCCCAGAATTCACAGGATAGCTCACAGTTGTCTGTAACTCCACCGCAGGGCATCCAATGCCCTCTGCTGCTCTCTGTACAGAGTGCATAGGCACACATGCAGTCAAAACACCTGTACATAGAAAATAAATATTAATTATTTTTAAAGTGGTTTTTTAAAAATGAAATTAAAGAAATTGTTAATAATTTCAATTTTTCTACAATTAAGTTTAAAAACACCCTTTTTTTCCCTCTGTTTAATGATGACCATAAGTTTGTAGAACAGTTGGGTTACAGTGAAGTAAATTGAAATCATAGCAACTAGAGCTATATAATTAAAGAGAAGAAAGGAGACCCTGTCTTCATAAAGAAACAAATATATACTAACTCACTCATTATTCAATGCATGCATTTTACTACACACAACACTAGGTGTGATGGGAGGCAAAGTCTTCCGTTAACTAGCTTCATCTAGAAGTGGTGGAGTTTTTCTAGAATTCTGAACCAGAATTAAGTTACTGAGAACACATTATCAAATCTCTCTCTCTCTCTCTCTCTCTCTCTCTCTCTCTCTCTCTCTCTCTCTCTCTCTCTCTCTCTCTCTCGTGTGTGTGTGTGTGTGTGTGTGTGTGTGTGTGTGTGTGTGTGTGTGTGTGAGAGAGAGAGAGAGAGAGAGAGAGAGAGAGAGAGAGAATGTGTGTGCATGTGTGTGTAACTAGGAATATATTTTGGGAAAAGGGAAAAGAAGCCATCCTTCTTAGCAGGCTTTTATGTATACTCTCAATAACTTATGTGGTTTTTCCTAAGACTTCTTTTTATTTTAGCTTTCTAAGTATAATAATTTACTTGAAATATAATAACTAACTGGAGCCCAGATCTCACCATCTACCTCTCCTCTTCAACTTTCTAAAATTAATGTGAAATCCTGGATAAAGTTCAAATCTTATTTCAAACCTAAAGCTTAGACTGTATTCATTTGAATTGTGAAAATGTCATTGATTGATATGGAACATTATCTAATCATTGATTTAAAAGGATTGGAGGAGATGTCTCCTTGTATTCTTGTACATGAAATATTAAAATAAGACAAGCCCTCAAAGTAATACTTAGGAGAGGATCATTAAACATCTTCTATATTTGATTTAATAAACACGTATGTCTAAATACATATGGACATGTGTGCATGTATAAATACATAGGAATGCATTTTGTCATGTAAAAATTCCAGTCTAAAAATATGAAGGAAAAGAAAATTTGCAATTCAAAGAAGACCACACTATGTCAAGAAAATCAAAATTTGTAGGGTTATCTCCCTGGAAAGCAGGGGTTAAAAGGGAAGATAATTGCATTGCAATTCAAGTACAAAGCACAAAACTCTATCTAGAAAATCACAGCCATCGTGTGCATGAATAAAAATGTGCTATTGCTGAGAGACTGTGATTAAAAAAGTAAAGTAGCATCAGGGAGAATATTGAAACTGATGGTCCAAATGCAGAGAAAAGTTAACTGAGTCTTCAACCCTCCTAGGAGATAGCATCAAGGTGAAAAATGTGTTCCTTCGGTTACTTTTCCTAGAAAAAAAGATAAGAAGAAAGATTCTGGGGGATTATAACTTCAAGGAAACCACAGAAATAAACATGGGCCTGTGTCTCTTGGGTCTGAAACCAATCAAGTATGGGTTAACAGGAAACAGGCTTTAGAACAATGTGATATTTTCTTTCCTTTACAAAAATTTTTGACCTGAGAGATCTGTAATTTTGCTATGAACAAATATTTGGGCTACTTTAATCTAATAAAAGAAGTTGTTGAAAAGAGGGTGCCTGACTTTTTAAAGAAAAGGGAATGATCTGCTTGTCTGTGTCCATTTCAGATCATCAGCACCCGACCCACCTAGATGTGAGCTACTGGAGAAGGATAAACAGTCTTGATGATGGCGTTGATGTTTTTGCAAATGTATTCACAGGGAAACAGAGCATGTGACACTGTCTTCTAATCCTCTTTCCTAGGTTATAGTCACTCCTTGTCAAGTCATGCCATGGGCACTAACTATATCATAATGCCACTACCAGGCTGTAATGAACAGCACAGTGAGCAGATGGTAACTACACAAATATGCATTTTATTAAGTCAGTATGTGATCAGAGACTATGTCCTTGTCCTTTCTCGGCCTCTCTTATCCTTCTGCAAAAGCTGATTGTGTGGACTATATGCTGCATCCCATAAGTCATGAAAGAAATAATTTTCCAGTTCTTAACAGTACATAAGAACCAATCACGAAGGGAATGACCCAATATATGTGAAAATACACATTTCTGTGTTGTATTTCAGACTTAACATCAGAAATTGGGGGTGAGAATCCCAGCAAAGTCTGGGGGCCTACGTTTAGATTGTTCACTCCACCCACCCCTCACAGCTCGAAGACCTGTGTGAATGAGTCCTCTCGTCCTTAAGTTCTCTCCTCACAGTCCATCAGCCAGGTTCTTTGGATTTCATCCTGCTTTCTTTAAAATGTTTTTATCCAGTGTCCATCAGAGCCAAGATACATTTCATTTGGAGCCACTGATCACTTCAGCAATGAATAAAATGTCTATCAGGAATCCATTTGGTCTTCAAGATGTGAACAGCTTTATGAGGATGTCTTAATGATACCACAGAAACTTAAGTTCGGTGGGAGCATTTATCAACCTAATAACTCCTCAGTCAATTTGAATTCTGGTGAAAATTTTTAAATTTTTAAATTTAAAAAATTTTTAAACAGAAGCAATTTTTAAAACTCTTTGATGAACACATTTTCATAGGTAAGAGTTTTCTTCAAACCAGAACATTTTTTTCTATTCCTAAATCACAATTTCATGAACACAATATTACTACTCTTTTTATTAGTAAATAATTTTTTTGTTTTTTAAGTATACAAGTAACTATTAATTTTGGCCCATAAGACCAAGAGTATTTTAAAGTATTTATATTGCCCATTCTCTACAGTAGGCACTTAATAGATTGTCTCCTCTTCCTTTACCTCCTTAAAAGTCAAATATTTAACTTCCTAATTTTCAATTAGATTAGTGCGAGTGTTAGTTACAATTAAAGTTTTCAAATCCCATTTTAAAGTCCCACGGTAGGTAAGTGTCACCAGGTGCTTCTTTTTCAGCCACCTGAAATGAATGACATTGTCAATCAAATTGTCTGGGGCTTCCTTTTGTGCAGTATAAACCTCCTTAGCCAGATTCAAGCATGCTAGCTATTTTTGAGAAGTTGACCTCTAGAAAGTAAAGGTGTGGGCTCTGTGGCTAACCAAGGAAATGTGCTGCAGGGATGATAGGTAAGCTCTCTTCTGTACAGTGGTTAGTGCTTGAGGAAGCTGTGTGGCCTGGAGGAAGGGGCCCCAATCTAGACATTTGCCTCTTTCCTGCCCTCATATTACCAAGCTTTGAGTCCATGGAAAAGTTGCTTAACCACATGGCACCTAAATGTAGGTAAATATGCCAGATCCTAATCTCAAAAGGATGGCCAATTATACCCTAAGTGGCAATTTTAAAGTGATCTATATAAATTTAACCTCAAAATGAGCAATTTTAAAGAGATTTTAAGTAGGATATATGGAAATTATCAAAGCCAAAGTCAGTTGCTGCCATTTATGTCAATCATGTCATAGGCTAGCAGGAGCTGGAGAACTTGTGTTCTCCTTCACTTTTTGTGATTCTTGGTATCAATCCCTAACTCGATACTTGGTGATAACTGCAATTCCACACATAATTATGAAAAATGATAGAAATACATCCCAGCTACCTTTCACTCTTTATCCTTCAATTTTAACAGACTGCACATATTGAATAGGAGCAGAAGGGTGAAGGACCATGGTTATTCGGAGTTATGCACACTCCTTAGATCACCAGCTCTTGATGCATTACTCTGTGTACTGCATTAGGTGGTATACAACTCAGTGTGTAGACTTGGGGTCAGCACTGAGGTTTGGATACAAGACAGTTTCATCACCTTGAAGTATCCCTCCAATTGTCCTTTAAGGACAGCACCCACTTCCTTTCTAGCCTCCCCCATCAACATCCCCAGGCCTGGCAAGCATTTGTTCACATATTCTATTCTTTGTTTTGTCACTTCAAGAATGGTGTACAAATGAAAATAAAAGCTATGTGGCTTAGGGATTTGACTTTTCCATTCAGTATAATCAATCACCTGGAGACCCACCCCAAGAGTGGAATGTATTTATTATAATCTGCTTAGTATTCTGTTTGCTGTTGCTTTGCTTTTAAGATCTGAGTATTTATCTACTTAAGAGCACCTTTCAGAATCAATTTCCTTAATTTAATGAGGCCCAGTTTATCAATATTTCCTTTTATAGATTATGCAGTTTTTGTTAACAAATTTTAAAATGCACACAAATTAGAGGACAAATATGAAGTAAAATTGCCCTATTTGTCGGTAAAATTATTGTCTACATAAAAACATACCCCCCCAAATCAGCAGCAACAACCAAAACTTTTTTACTATGTGACTCAAAAAGACCATATGTTACATAATTACCATATAAAGATTTATTATGTTTTTATAAGTTACCAACGAGAAAATGAAACGAGATGAAATAAAACACTAAATACTTTTTTAACCAATACAAAAAGTGAATTGTTTTTGGAGAATTTGTATGCCAAATGTTAGAAAATATTAATGAAAGGAATTAGAGAAAATTGGAATTAACATACCATGTTCATAGATGTAAAGATCATTTCATTTGACATCAGGAAGATGTCAAATTGATATAGAGCTGTAGCACAATTACATTTAAAATGCCTGAAAGTACCTTATAGATATAGACAACATTATTCTGTAACTGAAACACATTGATTTGGAAGGGATAACACAATTTTGTAAAAGAAAATTCAAAGCAATCAATTTTTTATTATTAGGATTAATACATAGCCACAGTACTTGGTTCTCCATAAATTAGTTATAAGGCTCTAGTGCTGAAGACAACACTTACATATTTCACTGAACACGAAGAAGTTGAACTAACACCAAACTGGAGCCTTCACCCCTGCTATGTGTTTATGGATCTGGAAGGTACTCTGCATGCATTTGGTAAAATGAGAAAGGTAAACATCAACCGAGCTGAAAATCTTGTGATATACACCTGTGACCTACATATAAGATATGCTGATGCAATAATGGCACAAATGTTGTACGAGTAACCAACCACTTTTTAATTGGCTTTAAGGCCTCCTGCATGAGCTAGAACCCATATCTGACAATGATAAAGGGACCAAGAGAAAAGAGGATGGCCATAGGCCTAGGGCCAAATACACTCTATTATTCTGCTAAAGGAACATAGCAATAAAGTGACTCCTAATAACATTCTGCTACACTCACAGATCAGTGTCTCATTCAGCCATCGTCAGAAAATTTTCTTCTTGCAGTAGACTGGAACCGATACAGAGTCCTAAGCTGGACAATGTACAGAGAGTGAGAAAAATTGCAACAGTCTCTAAGAGCTCTGTGGAAGAGGAGGTGGGAAGATCATAGGAGCAGAGAGGATGTTTGACTCCAAGGAAACTGTCCTCCAGTCACAACAGGATTGACTCATATATGAACTCATAGAGACTGATGCACATAGGAACTTGCATAGGTTCAAGCCAAATGAGGACCAGCACTAAGAGGAGGCTGTGGACACAGGTCTCATCCCAATCAAGAAGCTATCTGCAGTTGACACCTGCTTGCAAGGAAAAATTAGTTTGTTTCAAAGGCATCTCACTATATATATATATATATATATATATATATATATATATATAATTAGTCAGACTTTAGGGTAGGCCTCATGTCTGGCAGCAGATGGCCAACACAAAGTAAACTCAATGTTTTGTTTGTTTTATAGATTTTTTTTGTCTCAAATTGATTTATTTTCATTTTTTGTTTGTATTATTGGTCTTTTGTTTATATATCCTGTTTTCTGTGCATGTGTGTATTCTGTTATTTTTTATTCATTTGTTTTTTGTTTGCTTGTTTGTGTGCTTTTAAAGAGAGAGAGGAGGAAACGGTATGGAGTTGGGTGGGCAAGGAGGTGGGAAGACACCAAGAGGAGTTGGTGGAAGGGAAAAGAGTGATCAGAATACATTGTATGAATTTTTTTCAATTGATAAAAGAGAGAGAATGTAGTATTGGGGGCAACTGGTGCATATATCAGTCAAAAGTATGTATATATGTGCAAATGTATTACGTGAGCTTTAAAATAGTGATAGCCAAATCACAACTAAGATGCTGAGAACCTGGTAGTTGGTCTTGAGACTGTGAGCCTCAACAGTGAGAGAAATCACAAAATAACTGTCTCTCATTTGGGGCAATGCCTGCAGTTACTCATTCCACAAGGCAGGGCAGTGCCTAAGATCTCCTGATCTGGTGCTAGAAGCCCAGAAAGATTGTAGAGAGCCCCTGGTGCTATTCTACCTTGATGGAAGCTTAGAAACACTGACATCGTTATCAATAAAACAACAGCAACAATGACAGGTCACCCTTTGGAGGTGTCTATGAGAAATATCTATATTAGATTAACAAGAGTGAGAAGATCCAGGTTAGCTGTGGGTGGCACCAACCCATCATCTGTAGTCTCAGACTAAAGGGAGAACGTGAGCTGAGCATAGGCATTCATCACTCTCTGTAACTCAAATTGCTAAATGGTCTTATTAATTAAAAAATCCAGAGCCAGATATTGGGGTGAAAGCTGAAAGATCACAGAAACTGAGCAAGCCAGCCACATTCTTACCTCTATGAAACCCTCAGCCTCAAGAGAACGAGTTCCTGTTTCCTCATGCCTTATATAACTTCCTGTGTCCTGCTATATTACTTCCTGGGATTAAAGGCATGTGTCACCACTGTCTGGTTCTATTTCTCTCATGTAGCCCAGTGTGTCCTTGAACTCACAGAGATTCAGATGGATCTCTGATGGATCTCTGTCTCCCGAGTGATAGGATTAAAGGTATGTGCCACCACTGCCTGACTTCTATGTCTCATTTAGTGGCAGGCTCTGTCCTCTGATCCCCAGGTAAGTTTTATTGGGGAACACAATATATCACCACAACTCTCCACTTCCTGACTACAGACAGACATGAAGCCTTAAGGTCCTATGGCCAATACTTTCCTGCCATGATAGACTATAGCCTAGAAATATGAAACATTCTGCTTTCTTTTTGTCTGGGTGTTTTGTGATAAAAACAAGAAAACTAATCCAGGAAGATAAAAAATAAAAGTCATGGAACTTATCATAGTTACCCAAGGTCTGAAGTCCCAGCTGGTCCACATTCAGTTCTCTGTATTTCAGAGTTCTTATATGCTTATTGGTGAATCAGATCAAGACTATCTACTGTATTTAAAAGAAAAGGAGACAAGAAAAGAGGAGTGCATAAAATTTCTTTCCACATAGTTTTATTATCAAGAACAGCAGCATCAGTAACATGTTTTCACTTTCTCTATTTTAATATCTATACTCCAGATATTGACTTTAGATATGATTGACAGGTTCATAGAACTAAACATCTATGCTAGCAAAGAGAATGTGGAAAGGGCAAATTGCTTGTAAAATATTTTAGATGAAATGAATGCACATGCTTGTGTAAATTGAGCTATGCAAAGTCTAACTAAGTCAACAGTTTAAACATCATACTCATTATGACAGACTTAGTCATAATTTTTGCAGGAAGATGTTTCAGTGATGATATGGATGTGACACACTACCAGGGTTAGAGTTCTTAATATTGTTGTTTATTGAAAAGTTGTGTTATTTCATGATAACTGATTCACTACTTCTGCATTAGTTTAAGAATGTCTACTGTCAAAATTTTCAATAGATTTCTTTTGCCAGCTAGGAAAAATAAAAACACAAAAAGCAAGAAAGCCCCTTGTGCACCGCCAGAATTTGAGAATAGGTTTTAAACGAAAATGAGAATATTTACATTCATATCATTCCTCCTTCTCTCCTAAGCCATCATCTTTTCTTTCATCTTACTTAGAGTTCATTCAAGCATATGTTTATTCAGCAATTGCTTATTTTTACTGGGCCCGTGCTTAGCACTGATAGAAAAGCAACAGTGAGGAAATGGGCTGTGGTCCCTTTGTTATATCATTGACAAACATCCAGACACGATGGTGTGAACTCTCCATGAACTCTCACCCCTTTTATTCCGCCTATGAGTAGACCATCCTCCCAATATTCCACCAATGCTGAATGTCAGACTCCAACCCCATTCTTTTCTCTGTTTAGATCCTGTCTTCCTCATTCCTGCTTGCACTAAGCCTGTTTGAACTATGGGACAACTTTCAGTCTTTTGTGTAGTCTCCCTTTATTTTGAAGCAATGGTTCTCAACCTTCCAAATGTTGTGGCCATTTAATACAGTTCCTCAAGCTATGGTGATCCCCAACCATAAAAATTTGTGTTGCCACTCCATAACTGTAATTTTGCTACTGTTATGAATTGTAATGTAAATATCTGATATGTGGGGTATCTGAGATGAGACTCCTGTGAAAGGGCCATTCGACCCACATAGGAGTCATGTCCCACCGATTGAGAACTGCTGTTTTAAAACATAATATAAAATTTTCCTATCTCTCTTCCTGGATTTACTCTCATATAACCACACAATCTATGGCTCAATCTCTAATGATTCTCCAGTTTTAGCCATCCAAACAACGTAAGTTGTTGAGATTTATAAAATCTCTTGAAACGTGAAATGTCTCCAAATTATTCCTACTTGTAAAGTCATGGTGGACTATGGTGCTGGTGACTGAGCCTGTGGACAATATCAGAACTCTAAGGAAACTCACTATGTAGACCAGGTTGACCCTGAACCAAAGGAGATCTACTCCACCCCATCATTGCCTCCCAAGGGCTGGGATCAGAGACATTCACCACCATATCCCACAACAATCAGCTTTTCAATGAACAGTGGGTCATTGAATATATAAGAGAGGAAATTTTAAAACTTCCTCGATTTAAATAAAAATGAGAACACATCTTACCAGAGCCTCAGAGCACAGACAAGGGAAAGTTTATAGCTATAAATGTACATATTAGAAAGCTAGAGGAGGCTGGTTCACTGACTACTCTTTCAGAAGACCTGATTTTGATTCCCAGCACCCATAAGATGGCTCACAACCATTTGTAACTCCAGTACCAGTATGCCCTCTTCTGGCCTCCAAGGCACAAGGCACATAGCAGTGCACAAACATACACACAGGAAAACACCCATATACACAAAACAAAAACTTTAAAAATGCTAGAGAGATATCTAATAAATAACCCAATGATCTACTCCAAGGTGGTAGACAAACATTAAGAAGCCAATCCCAAAGCAGATAGACCACAAGAAACAGGAAAGATCGGGAAAGAAACTAATAAAATCAAATCTAAAAGGAAAATACACTGGTCCCATGTGTGTAAGTGACATCTATCTTAAATACCCAATAGTAAGCAGAATTATTGTTATATAATGTAGGTTATGCATATTAAAAATGTTTAAAAAAATCAATGTGATATCACTTTACCAAAGAAATTCATCTTTCAACTGTTGTTTTCTTGACTCTTCTTCCATCTAATGACTAGTAAAGTATTCTAGAAGACCCCTTAGAAATAGCCAAATCCCAAGTTTGCATTCTAGAAATATGTTGGACCTATTTTTTCACTATACCAATATACTTCAGGGAATGAAGCCTCGGAAGCAAATGTACAAACTAAGATTCTGGATTACTTATATACATACAGAGTATACATACTGCCAGCAATTTGACTATTGATACTCTCTGACATGATGGCTCCTTCAAGTTATTGGGGCACTAAAATAATGATGCCCAAAGTTAATTTTTGAGCATAGATATTAATTACAAGCTCTGTAAATGTTTAATCAGCTCAGTCTGCTTCATCGGGTAGTAAACTCTAAGTCTTCACTACACTGGTGCTCTTGGCTTCCTCTGAGTCCATGGAAATCATCAGCTACAGAACACTGGTACCCAGCCCTTAACCTCACTGTACAGTTTGTTGCTGTACAGTTACTTAAGTAATTTCCCATATAATGATTTTGTCCTAAACATTTGTCTTAAGATAGAATTTCTGTTGCTCTTCAAATGAGAGCTTTTGTTTCCTGTTATACATGGTTTTGTATTTTTAATAATGTGCATACATGTTTATACAATATAACAATTTTTATTAAATTACTAAGGATGGAAAGCATCTTTCCTATTTAATAACCATTTGTATATCATCCTTTTGAAAAAAGATCTATCATATTCTTCAGCTAGCTTTTATACTTTCCAACAGGACTCTATGTTTACAGAAAAAAAATGATTGGAAAATAATGGTATTTCATACATCCCCTGCCCCCACTCAATTTTCTTTACTATCAACATCTCACACAGATGGAATCATCTCTACAACTGACAATCTATACTAATCTAGCATGTCATTGTTACTCAAAGCCTATGGTTTTACATTTTTAATAATTGTTTTATTTTTGAAATTAAACTATAATCATATCATTCCCACCCTTCCCTTTTCTCCATCCCTTCAACTCTTCCCATGTGCTGATTGCCCCCACTTTCAGAATCATGGCCTCTTTTACATATATGTATGTAAATATGCATGTTATATGTAAAATATATATTCTCTTCCTTTAGAAATATATATATTTAGTCCATATACATATATATATGTACATACATATATATATACACACACATATGTTCATAAATATATGAACACAAACTTCTCAGTCTTGACTATATGGTGTTAGATAATCAATTTAGGGGCTCTTCCATGGAATAGACCATTTTTCTATTTAGTTCTTATCTAGGATTCGAGGCCAGTGGGGTTTTCCCTGTCTGTGTTACCAAATCTATTGTTGTTCTTGTTCAGATCTTGTTTAGACAGACATATTTGTTGAGAATTCATGGGTGTAGCTTCCCTGACACTTCTAGGAGACATAATCTCAAAGCAAACTTCCTCTTCCTCTATATCTTAGTCTTTCTGACCCCTCTTCCATAGTGTTCCCTTTAGTGAAGCACCATATGAACATTTTTTGTTTGTTTCTTTTGGTTTATTTGGGGAGGATGCTGATCTGCTGTGGTATTCTGTAATGGTCTCTATCTATTGCAAAAAGAAGTCCTTTGTTGAAGTTGAGAGTTACACTTACCAGTGGATATAAGGATAAATATTTATACTAAAGTTAGGAGTTATGCTAATAAAGTGAAAGTGTAAATTCTTTTCCAAGATCCATGACTTCACTGACTATGGGTTGTTGGCTAGATTCCCAGCACTAGGCATGATTTCCCTCTTGCTGAGTGGGCCTTAAGTTGAATTAAGGAACTGTTGGTTATCATGAAGATATGTATATCACTAGTACACACTTAAGATTATCATTGTCACAGTTCATAAGCTTCATAGCTGGATAGGTCTATTAGTTTCTTCCCTCCCTTGGAAGCTTGCATGGCATCTTCTGGTACCCTGAACACTAGTCCTGTGGGAGGATGTTTTCAAGTCAAATCTAGCTTGTATCCTTCTTAAAGTGAAACGCAGACTTTACTTCTAGACTCTTAAATCATATCATCATGTGTCCTTATGGCAGGAACATAATATCTCAACTATCATTTGCTTTGTAATGAATTTTGAAATTAGGATACTTAAGACCTAGCCACGACCATGTGTGTGTGTGTGTGTGTGTGTGTGTGTGTGTGTGTGTGTGTGTCTGCAAGTACATGTAAATGTGCCTATGGCAACATAGAGACCAGCAAAGGACATCAGATGTCTTGCTTTCCACTTCCTTCCTGTGAGATAGTGTCCTCACTAAATTTGGAGCTTGGCTACTTCTAAGCCCCCAGAGATCTTCCTTCCTCCTTTCTCTGTGCCCCACACACATACATAGCTCTGAGATTACAGACAAGAATCATACTACCCAGTATGTTACTTGGTTCCTGATTTAAACCTAAGGTTTCATGCTTCCATAGCAAGTACTCTTACTCACTGAGCCATCTCCCAAGCCCTTGTACATGAGTCTTTATGCTTTGTTTTCTGACTTTCCAAATTCTTTTACCAACTCTCAGTCATTTATAAATGCATATGAATGTGTGTTCAGGTATTATTGTGAAAAAGTGAACTATAACAGCAATGGGATTTTCATAGAGTCTTTAAGCAAATTGGGACATATGACCATATTAAGTTCTTCTAATCCATGAAGCTGGGATGCTGCCCTTGTCCATTTAACCAGACTTTTCTTTTTAAACTGTAGACATGTTTTCATTTGATTAGATCTCTTTGTTGGTTGGTCTTTCTCTATGTTTGAGTTGGTTTGGTTTTTGTTTTGGGGTCTCAGGGTCTTTCCACAGAGCAGACTAACATGGCACTTTGCACGTTGCCCAGTCCAGCTCGAGCTTGGGATCCTCCTACCACAGCCTCCTGAGTGCTGGCATTAGAAGTGTGTACCATCTCACGTGCCACTTAAATTGTCTTCAGTTTTGTCAAATATTTTGTGGTCATAAGAATATAACCTTCAGATATTTGTAATTTTGTCATTTTTTTCTAAGAATTTTATTTTTGTGTTAGTTGAATGGAATTTTTCAGTTGAATTTTATCTCTTCATTAAAATTTTAGGGAAGTGCAGTAGTTTTTGAACATTGAAGTTGTGTTTTGCCAACTGGTTGAACACATTGGTCTTAATAGTGTTTTAGAGGATTCCCTGGAGATTTTTGTGAATATGCCAACTATGAATACTTATTTTCCTTCCAATCTGTATTACTTGTACTTAGTTTTCTTGCCTCATCTCCTGGATAGAACCCCACATACAATGTTGGAATGAGAATGGCAATCCTTTGCATTTCTCACTTACAGAAGACAGCATCCACTTCTTCAGCAAATGCATTCTCTGTGGGTTAATCGCAGGTGCTCAATATTGAGTGCCCTTGCTTTCTTTTCCTCGTTTATTGAGTGTTTTGTCATGAAATGGTAAGGAACATTTCAAATGCTTTTTCCGTATTGAGATAATTCAATAGTGGTTTTGTTTTCCTTCTGTTGATGTGTTAATTTAAACTGGTGAAGCACCTTGCACTCCACTTGTCAGGGTGTCTGTCTTCTATGTGGTTTATTGGTGATTTAAAGATTTTTCTTGGGAGAAACCAGTTATAGTTACCTTTCCTCATGACCATTTGGATTGGAGTCATTGAATGAGCCAGGAACTGCTAAGTTCTCTTCTGCTTTGGAAATCATTGATGGAGAATTTACATGAGTTCCCCCTTTAAATGCACCTCAGCCTCTGATATTTTATATGTGGCTTTTTAGTTACTTCTGTGAGCTCTTCACTACAGACATGCACTTCTACCCATAATGTTTATTTCTTTCCCAGCCACTTTGGTAGTTTGTATAGATCTAGAAACTTTATTTCTTTATCCAAGTTTCCTGTGGTTCCCTGAATACTCATTGACATAACATATGATCTCCTGAACTTCATGATGATGAGAAAGTAATGTACACTTGGTAAAAGACATACTTAGAAGTCTGAATTTTAACCTTTAATGGAGCTAGCAATTTTGGGGATGATGAACATGACAGGAAGCAGCAGCAAGTGCCAGTTCCTGTGTAATAGGTGTGATTACAAGGTGAAATGGCTGAATCCGCTGTACTTTGTGGCTAAGCCATGCATGGTTTTTGGTAGATTAGGTATATTGCTTGCCTATTTGAATTATGAGATTTTTCTATTTATGATGGGTTTATATAATTACAACTTCATAATTTGAAGAGTGCCTGTATTTGCAGTGGCTATCTTTGGGTTCTTTAAATTCCACATCTGATTACTTGCTCAGTTTTTGCAACCCAATTTTAGTTTGGGTATCACACTCCCCTGTTGCTTTATTTGTCTTACAATTTTCTTTTTTGTTAGAAGATGGCTATTTTGACAACATAGCATCTCTGACTACTGGTTCCTTGTTAGCATGCAATCTGATCCTTCTCATTTGTTCTGTTGTTTGTTCATTGACTGGCTTGATTGCTCCCATTGTCTGCTATCACTTGCCTTGTGGTAACTTTTGGTGTTTTGTCTAGATGAGCCAAGCTTAGAGCACACTCCAGTTACTCTGCATCTATAGTTATGGTGCTCCCATCAGGCATCATCTCCTCTTTCCTTGACCACGTGCAGTTATTAAGCTCAACTATATTGCAGACTAATGACTGTAGTACTACAAAAATGTCCCCTGTAAAAATAATCCAATTAAATTCTGGCTCCTTACACATACAGTTCCCAGGTTCAGTGTTTAGTATTTCTTTAGGCCTCTGGAAGAGTCCTCCCATTTATCCTGAAAACTAACCAGCTTACAGTTCAGTCCATGTAATGAGTAACCTTTTATCATAGCCTCTACTCTTCATGAAAACTCAGCATACTGAAGCTCGACCTCCATTATCTGTGGCAAATGACATTAGTTCCTTAGGGAATGGTTTAGATGCTGTTTTGCAGCCTGCTTGTCATTCCAGATAAAATCTGAGCCCAGGATTTTTCCCTGGAACTTCTCTTGAATGGCATACTCACTCTAGGAGCTGAGTGCTCAGTGGAATAGGATAAGTCCCAGCTTAATTAAGTTCTTCTTAGCTTCTGCTTCAAGCAAGTACCCTCTGTATCTAGACTCAGAGCAAGGCTAACTGGGACCTAATATTCTTGCAGTCTTCTCAGTGGAAGGGCTCTTTTAAACAAGTGGAGGCTGGACAAGTGTGGGGATCTCACCTTGCTCCTGAACATTCTAGAACTTCACTGTGGCCAGGTTATAAGTAGCATGATGAGAGACATAGAGCACCTGCTCCTCCCAGGGACAAAGCCCTCCAACTGGTGATGAGGGAGGAGAGAGCTCATGTTCTATGTCTTGACAGTGTGAGGCAGTTTCTATTTGCAGAGCTACAAGACAAAGTGTGAGTGGTCTCTGTTGAACTGCCATGTTCTTGCTTTTCTTATTGATTTCATTGGTTTTTTTATTTTTATGCAATTAATACTATTTCCAATGATACTAAATATCTGTTGTTGAGGTTTTTTTTGTTGTTGTTTTTTGTTTTTTTGGGGGGGTTTTTCGAGACAGGGTTTCTCTGTGTAGCTTTGCGCCTTTGCTGGAACTCACTTGGTAGCCCAGGCTGGCCTCGAACTCACAGAGATCCGCCTGGCTCTGCCTCCCGAGTGCTGGGATTAAAGGCGTGCGCCACCACCGCCTGGCTTCTGTTGTTGAGTTTTAAAATATGGACCACAATTTCCACAGGAAACAAATCTACAGAGCCCTTCATACCATCAAACTAGAAGTTCAACCTCCATTATATTAATTTTTCTCCTATCAGTCTCACTATTTTATTTCCAATGAACATTTAAAATTAATGGCCAATGAATAAGCAATACCTAGTAACATTTTAATAGATGTTGATCTCAAAAAAAAAAAAAAACCAAATGAAATATGACCAAGTACAGTAATACAAGCCTCTAATCCCAGTACTTAGGATGCAGTGGCAGAGGCAAGAGGATCCCAAATTTGTTCTACATCTAGTATCCTGCTATGAGTGAGTACATACCATGTTTGTCTTTCTGAGTCTGGGTTACCTCACTCAGGATGATTTTTTCTAGATCCATCCATTTGTCTGCAAACCTCATGATGTCATTGTTTTTCTCTGCTGAGTAGTATTCCATTGTGTATATGTACCACATTTTGTTTATCCATTCTTCAGTTGAAGGGCATCTAGGTTGTTTCCATGTTCTGGCTATTACAAACAATGCTGATATGAACATAGCTGAACAAGTGCTCTTGTGGTGTGGTTGAGCATTCCTTGGTTATATGCCTAAGAGTGGTATAGCTTTATCTTGGGGGAGATGGATTCCCAATTTTCTAAGAAAGCGCCATATTGATTTCCAAAGTGGTTGTACAAGCTTGCATTCCCACCAGCAGTGGAGGAGAGTTCCCCTAGCTCCACATCCTCTCCAGCATAAGGTGTCTTCAGTGTTTTTGATCTTAGCCATTTTGACAGGCGTAAGGTGGTATCTCAGAGTTGTTTTGATTTGCATTTCCCTGATGATTAGGGATGTTGAGCAATTCCTTAAATGTCTTTCGGCCATTTGAGTTTCCTCTGTTGAGAATTCTCTGTTTAGTTCTATAGCCCATTTCTTAATTGGACTGTTGGGCGTTTTGATGTCTAATTTCTTGAGTTCCTTATATATTCTGGATATCAGTCCTCTGTCAGATGTGGGGTTGGTGAAGATCTTTTCCCAATCTGTAGGCTGTCGCTTTGCCTTGTTGACCGTATCCTTTGCCCTACAAAAACTTCTCAGTTTCAAGAGGTCCCATTGATTGATTGTTTCTCTCAGTGTCTGTGCTACTGGTGTTCTATTTAGGAAGTGGTCTCCTATGCCAATGCATTCAAGACTACTTCCTACTTTCTCTTCTAGAAGGTTCAGAGTAGCTGGATTTATGTTGAGGTCCTTGATCCACTTGGACTTAACCAGGGAGGCTACCTGGAAAACAGGACCCCAAGAAAGACACGGGGATCACCCAATGACAGAGATATGGAATGAGATCTACATGAACAGCCTGGACATGAGTGGGGGTAGTGAAGGGTGAGGGTCGAGGGAAAGAGAACTTGGGGGAGCGGGAGATTTCAGCTGGATCAACAACAGAGAGGGAGAACAAGGAATAGGAGACCATGGTAAATGACCACATGAGAACAGGAAGAAGCAAAGTGCTAGAGAGGCCCACAGAAATCCACAAAGATACCCCCACAACAGACTGCTGACAATGGTCGAGAGACAGCCCGAACTGACCTACTCTGGTGATGGGATGGCCAAACACCCTAATTGTCGTGCTAGAAACCTCATCCAACTACTGAGGGATCTGGATGCAGAGATCCATGGCTAGGCCCCGGGTGGATCTCTGGGAGTCCAATTAGCGAGAATGAGAAGGGTTTATATGAGCGAGAATTGTTGAGACCAAGGTTGGATAAAGCACAGGGACAAATAGCCAAATGAATGGAAACACATGAACTATGAACCAATGGCTGAGGGGTCACCAACTGGATCAGGGCCTCTGAAGGGGTGAGACAGTTGATTGGCTTGATCTGTTTGGGAGGCATCCAGGCAGTGGGACCGGGTCCTGTGCTCATTGCATGAGTTGGCTGTTTGAAACCTGGGGCCTATGCAGGATTGCTTGGTTCGGCCTTGGAGGAGGGGACTGGACCGACCTGGACTGAGTCTACCAGGTTGATCTCAGTCCGCGGGGAAGGCTTTGCCCTGGAGGAGATGGGATTGGGGGGGGCTGGGGGGAAGGTGAGGGGAGCGGGAGGGGGGAGAACAAGGGAATCTGTGGCTGATATGTAGAACTGAATTGTATTGCAAAATAAATAAATTAATTAATTAATAAATTAATTAATTAATTAAAAAAAAGAGGATCCCAAACTAAAGTGAACATGAGCTACATTGTGACTTCCAGGCTGGCCTGGATGACATAGTTAGATAATCAATCAATCAATCAATTAATTACTTAACCAATGTTGTTGAAAGTAAATATGTTATCCAAGTATGCAAGGCTGAGGAAAACATCAGAAGGGCTGGAAAGATGCCAATATACAGGTAGAAGTTGTAGTTAGATGGGAGAAATAGGTCCAGTACTCTACACCACAGGAATAGGGTGAGTGTGGGTAGGTTACATTCTATTATTTAAAATTATTGGAATGGTTTTTGTACCCTCAAATAGAACAGATGATTTTATAAAAATTAAATAAGACAAGTCAGATGCCAATGTAGGATCTTATACAAAAATGATTACATATCTACTTTTAAACCAAAACTTGAATGTAGGATGTGAATTTTTTTAATGCAGTGTAGTACAGGTTTTTCTTCCTTAGGGCCATTTTTTGCATCTTTTCTGGTTTATTCTGCTGAGGAGCAATGTCACAACACATAGTAAATGAGGAGTGACTTGAGAGAAAGGGAAAACCTTCTCCTGAATAATATTGTCTTTTTGGTAAATTATATGCTTCCTGTGGGAAAAGAAGAAAGTAGTAGATCATTTAAAAGAAAATACAAGCACATGTCAAAACTTGTCAGAAGGTAAAATTAAAATGGTCCAAATTTTTCATGTAAACTATACATCACTGTAATGAAGACCTCATAAATGACAAGGAATTTATAAATATAATTTCATAAAATATCAAATTAAAGAGCCTTATAAAATTTTTCACATTGAAATGTGACAGATGAGGTCCACTAGATAATAAGTACTTAGCCTGAAGGTCAAGTTCTCTTTAGCATTCATGCTTCCTGTTGGATAATCAATACCATTTCCAACTTGAAATACCATCCATGGAATTGTGTCTTAAACAGAACATAAACTCTCCCATCAGCTTGCCCACGAGTGAGAAACGAGATACCAGGAGGTTAAGTGATTTTTCTATTTTTCTCGCAGTAAGTTGGCTCCAAGTAATTTCAAATCCCTTTTCTTTAAAGAAAAAATCACAAATAGATGAGAATGTTCTAAAGACCTAGTGTTGCCAGGGTCAAGGTTTCTCTGAAAAGTTGAGGGAAACAGAAATGAATGGAAGAGGTGGGCTAAACTTTTCAGATAGATGACCTATGAATATTTTTAAGGTCTTAGAAAATTTTCCCAAGATAAGAAACACATTTAATTTATGCCAAGAATAACATAACTCAGGACTCCATTTTTTTTCTGTCTTGCTTCCTTTTATTCACAACTCAAAAGAAACTGGTGAGTAATTTTGTTCAGATGTTTTGCTAAAACTTTTGGCCGTCGCTCAATTCCAAAGCCGCAAGAACTGACATTTTAAAAAGTGATTGCTTGAAACTGCAGAGTGTTGAACTGGGGGTCTTACCATGAGGGGATACAAGCTCTAATTTCATAATGAAACACAAGCAACTCAGGTTAGTCCAAGCTTCATATAAACATAAAATCCAGTGCCTAATAGAAAGTCACTAAATTTGGGACATTAAACATAAAGCTCAACCCTACTTTACTATTGTGGTCATTTTAATAGTATGCTTTTAATTTTATAACTGAAATCTAAATATCCTGATCTATGAAAAACCACAATATGCCATAGCCAAAGTGTCCATTATCAGAAGCATGTTTTCTCTCCATATTCAAGCTCTAATTACCCCCCCCCCCATTTCCAGCTGTGAGTTTATCCATTAGGAAGAAATAATTCATCTCTACTATGTGTCAGACAATATGATAGGCTCTGGAATAGGCTGAGTGAAAAAATACTTACCTTAAAAGTGCTAAAGGAGCAGGCACCATCACACAGTTTAGAATAGCATGGCAATAACAGGAGTGGGTGTCAGCTGTTCAGAGACCATAGGTTTGCGGAAAAGAGAATGTTTTCCCAAGAGTGAAACTGCTCAAGTTAGAGGAAAAGACCATGGGGAGGTAGGCAGAAAGAAGACAAAGGACTCAGGTGGGCACTTCAGTATTTCAGACAGAAGTGGCGAGATAGATGAAAAGAGCAAAGCTTAAGATACACGGGATTTATGATTTCCCAGTAGGCAGGCACACAGCAGGAGCATGCAGCACACACCAGAAGGGATGGTGAAGCTGGGAATGGACAAGTTTGTGGAAGATCTTTAATTCTGATGAGTTAAATTCCTACTCTGATGTCTTAGGGGGAAACACCACAGAGACTGAGCAGGGCTGTGGCATGGGCATATTACTTTTACAAAGATTCCTCTGGCCTCAAAGTGACAATGGGGAGGGAGATGAGAGGGTGTGTGGGACAGCTAGGAGGTCACAACAGTAACAAGTTATTATTAGAAATAAGAAGTTCTTAGGGTTGGATAATAGAAGACCAAGTGAAAGGCAGGTAAGTGTGAAGATGGCAAGGAAACAGAATTCTAGATTTGGCTAAAGAGCAAGAAAGAAACAAGATGATATGAATGATGCCAATGAAAGGAGCATGAGAGAGAAGAGTTGGTTTGGGAAATCCAGTTCACTTGATCCTGAACTGTTGTGTTCAGCATAGAACGGTAAGTGGCAATGTGTGTTTGGTGGAGGGATGTGCTCCTCCACCAAAGGCCTTGAAGAAAGGTCACAGCCACATGTTCCACAGTCACACAAGTAGCTTGTCAGTGACACCACCCAAACACATCTCAGAGTGACAACCCTGATTTTTTGTTTGTTTGCTTGTTTGTTTTTTGGGGGGAGGCTTCTTTTTTTATTTTTTTATTTGTTTTTAAAAAAAGGTTTTTGTTTTTCATTTTACATACCAATCCCAGTTCCCCCTCCCTCTTCTTCTCCTGCCCCCCCCATTTACCCCAATCCCACCCCCCATCCACTCTTCAGAGAGGGTAAGACCTCCCTTGGGAGTCAACAAAGTCTGGCATACTAAGCTGAGGCAGGACCAAGCCTCTCCCACTATGTCAAGGTTGAGCAAGATATCCCACCCTGAGGAATGTGTTCCAAAAAGCTGTTTCATGCACCCAGAATGAGTCCTGGTCCCATTGCCAGGGGCTCCCCAAACATATCTAACCACATAACTGTCACCCACATTCAGAAGACCTAGTTTGGTCCCATGCATGCTCCGCAGCTGATAGGTCAGATTCTATGAACTCCCACCAGCTTGGGTTAGCGGTCTCTGGTTTTCCCCATCATGATCTTGACCTCACTTGCTCCTGTGATTCCCTCCTCCCTCTCTTCAACTGAAGTCTAGTGCTTGGCTGTGGATCTCTGCATCTGATTCTGTCAGATACTGCATGTAGATTCTATGATGACAATTAGGGTAGTCACTAATCTGATTATAGGGAAAGGTAAGTTCAGGCACCTTCTCCATTATTGTTAGGAGTCTTAGTTGATTTCATCCTTGCGGATTCCTGGGGATTTCCCTAGCACCAAGTTTCTCCCTAACCCCCTAAATTTAAATATAGACCAAGAAGAGAAGAAAGCTGAGATTTTAAATAGTGAAAATACTTAACAGTCATGCAAAGAGAGTACAAGAGTATTGGTGGAAGTATTAAGGCAACTCCACGTAGTTAAAAGGGAGATTTATTTTGCGGGGTAACCTACAAGTAAAGGGATAGGTTACAGGGTCTGGGAATGGTGTAGCGCAGTCCGGCGGTATTCTCTGGAGAACTCTGCTCCATCTACCTCCAGCGTCCAGGATCCAAGAACCAAGAGAGCCGGCACATCCGATCTCGAGTCTTAAGGGCTCCTCTCTCGGCCCGCCTGGTAGGCAAGACAGTTTACAGGAAGTCTCAATGGGGTAGTACTTCCAGGGCAAAGTTGGAGCAGCTACCCACTACACAAGAGGATGAAAATACATGTATATGGGCATGAATACAGGGACACAGACAGACAGACATACACCCCCACCCCCACCCACCCACACCAATATGACACTCTTGCCTAACCACACACACATTAAAAAGAAAATACAAACAACAGGCAGTCAGATGGAAAACCCGGAGCAAAGAACTTCACAGAAACAGGAAATAATTGCCTTTCCCAACAGAGTGGAGAAAGCATTTCATTGATAAATTACCTTGTTCATTTGATCACACATCCACTCAGCACCTGGAATGAGCTGGCACATTGCCCGGCAGGGACATGCAAGTGTGTTTTGCACCAGGATCCTGGAGCACCACTGGCTCATGGGAAAAGGTGCTGTTTTCACTGTCTGCTTTGAACAGAAAGGACCTTCATAAGCTTAGTTCGGAGAATATTTTTAATTCTTTGGCACTCACCCACTACAACCTCTGATTTCATGAGTGATAGGATGAACTGTGTCTTTGAGTCCATTAACAAGTTTCTCGTTATCTGAGAATTTGGATTTTTTGTTCAAAGTTCATTAGCCTTAAAACACATCATCAGAAATTATAGACCAGGCCTTGCAGGCTCTTTCCTCTGAAAAGCTAACATGATATTTTACTTTTTCAAAGCCCTTGCTCTTAGAGGTAATGGAAAGCAAAAAATTTTAATGAAATTTAAAAATCCAAAATTCACAAATAGAATAGACTTTGTTGTCTTCATTTTTGCTTAGGTATCTAATTGTCTCAGAATTCATTTAACCTTGACATTAAGATTAAAAGGAGATTTATATTAACATTTATTCAAAATAAGTTACTACTTTTAACGAATGCAGACTATGATATTACCTATAGCTTAGGATTAATTTAGCCACAAATATGCTACCTTACAGGCCAACACTCCTTTCTACTCTTACTTTTTATGATATTTTTTACCTGAACCCTATTTTATGTGTACTCTCACTAGTTTGGCAATTTGTCGATTTAAAGAATATATTCTTGTCTTTTAGAGTTTTGTCTCCTTCAAACCTTACCCCATTCAGCTACCTAATCCAGAACATAGGAGGACACATCCTCCTGAAAAGCACAGCAGGCCACTGTGTTTACAGTCTGCGTTCCCCATTCAGAAATAGTGGCATTTCAGAATTCCCTTCTGCTTGTCACCACCTGTACCCTCCTAGAGTCTGATTTCAATTTTCAGTTTTGCTCTTGAAATACAAGTTAGACTGTTCTTCCAGCAGATATATCCCCCTATCATAGCATTTCACTAGTTCTATAGTCACGACAGCTGGCAGGTCTCATCTCTCTCCCCACCTCTACTCCCCACCCCAGGCTTTACACAGCATTTTCTTTGTATTTGAACTTATTTCTTAGGGGAGAGAAAACCTAGGTCCTGTGCCCAATATACAGAAGCACCAGGCCTGAAATTGCATTGAGTGATGTGACCTCTGCCCTCTTGATAATGAAGAGAAGCCACATGCCACTTTAGAAAGCAAAGAAACAATTCTTCTATCTCCTTGCCCTTGTACTCCTGTAATTTTTGTCCCCTTAATCCATTCCCCTTGGAGCTAATCACATGTAAACTGCAGAGTGGGGACCTGAAGCTAAGGTGTGAGCTACAACGGGTGTGACTTAATGAGCATGTTGTCTCTGTCTGTGTTGCAAGGCCACAGATCTGGGGACTAATAATCCCATTGGACATATTTTCATAGCTTGAGTGGAACGTAGTGGAAGGATACATAGAAGTCTCAGCTTTAACATGTTAGATTTAACATACATTTTATCAAAAACTATAAACAATTCACAAAAATTAAGCATCTTGGGAGTATTGATATTTTAAGAGGAGTGAGGACCTTAGAATAGGCATAGTAGTGAAATGATTGTTTCCTAGGATTATGGGCACCATGATGGATATTTCTACTAAAAGTCATCTCAAAGCTAGAAAGGAATAAAGATCTATTTTTAAAATACCTATTATTTCAAGTCAAAATGAAATTATTCATCATTCATGGTATATGTGAATATGTGAAACAAAGCAATAAATAAAGACACAAAGCAAGTGAATTTCAATATAAAATACAAACAAACTCTATTCTATTTTATTTAACAATCTAGTCGGGGTGATATGAAGGGAAAAAAGAAAGACACCACACATGGTATTGTGTAACGAACTGTGCTTTGACCTCAGGAGCTGAATCAGTACTAAAACAATTTCATGTCATTTAAACTAAACAATAAGGAAGAGTGGGACAGTGTATGTATTTTTTTGCAGCAAGAAGAACATGCAGAAGGAATATGGGATTTGATTGAGACACTTTTCCATTTTGGCAAATACAATAGAACCTTGGAAGCCCATTGGATGTGGCTGGAGGTTTGTTAGGAGCCTCTTTCCCCCAGATATTAGTTTCCTTGTAAAAGATCTGAGACAGGAAAGGGGTGGGGAGAATGTGGTATTGGTAGCAAGTTCCCTGTAGCTTGTGCCCAGAATAGCATAAGAAAAGTCATCAGCAAAAATATGGGTAGAAACAATCTTCTAAAAAAATTTAAAAGAGCAAAGTGAGCTGAATGGGAGTGAAAATAACTTGATACAGAAGAAAGTAGACACATTAAAATCAAGAGTAAAAATAATCAAATTGATGCCCCAGGTGCACCGAAGGTTTAAAAAAATATTTTAGAGTTCCAAGACACATTTGAGAGCTGAATTAAACAGGCTAAATTAATCTTTGAGCAATTTTCTTACTGGGAAAGACTGAATTCATTTTTTTCACCTTGGTGAATTTATTAATCTCCCCATGGGCAAAAAAGTCATTTACATTTTTTAAGTACAGAAAGATGTGTGGGTTTTCAAAGCAGCTTTTTAAGGTATGAGACATTATTACCAGTGTGTGAACAACCCAGTTTCTGAAGTCTACACTTGTGCATGATTTTATAAATCCTTGATACAAATCTTAATATTCAAAGCATTGCTTTCCTTGGCAAAGTAAACAGAGTGAAGTGGGAGGTCGTGTGAAAATTTAGAAGGCATTTTATTAAATAAAGTGAGCACAGGCATCACATTGTACCAAGCATATGCAAACTGATTCATGTTGTGTGGACATAGGAAGAATCCTGGATTATTTCAAAACTGTGAGCTCATTCATATCATTTCATTAAAAAGTCCATTTACTATCTATCCCCTTTGCCCAAGCATGTGTATGTACACATACAGAGATACACACACACACACACACACACACACACACACACACACACACACACACACAATTTAATTGGTTTACTCCAGACATAAGCAATGCATTACTTGTCAAGTTAGGCTGTAAGTTGAACTTTCTACTAAGAAATAGAGAACATTGTACCAAGCATATGCAAACTGATTCATGTTGTGTGGACATAGGAAGAATCCTGGATTATTTCAAAACTGTGAGCTCATTCATATCATTTCATTAAAAAGTCCATTTACTATCTATCCCCTTTGCCCAAGCATGTGTATGTACACATACAGAGATACACACACACACACACACACACACACACACACACACACAATTTAATTGGTTTACTCCAGACATAAGCAATGCATTACTTGTCAAGTTAGGCTGTAAGTTGAACTTTCTACTAAGAAATAGAGAACATGTTTTAAATATAGAAATTTTGACTGCATATAACTCCTTGAGTTATTGGAAGACAATGTATCTAAATTGACGGCAGCTATTAATCTTCCTAATTTGGAAACAAGATTCAGAATGCCTGGAAATTCATGTAATGTTCTGAATGTTGGTGTCTCCCCCAAATTCATATGATAGAACTTACTATGTGACACAACATTATTAGGAAGTGGAGACGAGGTAAATGATTAAATTACTAAGGATGTGACATCACAATTTGACTAGTGACTAGTGTCCTTAAAAAGATCTTAAAGGAAGCCATCCCATCCCTCTGTCATTCAAGGACACAATAAGATGATGCCACATTTGAAGAAGAGAGCCAAATCCAACATCAAATCTGCTGACAGTGGCACGGTCCTCCCTAGCCTCAAGAAGTATCCTCAACAATTCCTGTTGACTAGGGTTTCCCCGCTCTAAGGAATTGTGTTACAATAATGCAAATAGACAAGACAGTCCTCCAATGGCTTGTGTGCATTATTCTGCCTGTGTGTGGGGGGGATGACGACTATGAATTAAAAATATCCATAAATTCATGGATTTAACAATATGTACATTGAAAATTTTGATAAATAAGAAATATTGTTTAAGTTTAATGGCATTAACAAATAACCACTGCCTATGGCTTATATTAAAGTCATGGAAACCATTTTTAGGTAGTATTTGAATAACAGATCTGTCAAGAATGTGTGTTAAAACTGCCAATTTAAAGACACATTTTACTTCTGAAAGCTGTTTTTTCTTGGCGTAGCACTAACGGATTTGAACGCAGTATATGTATCCTTTGTATTTGCTCACCATAGTGACTCACACATCCAGAGAGCCACAGACACACTTATTAATTGTCATATTACAAGTAGAGCAGACAGACCATCGGTACCTCATGTCTCCTCCTGCCTGGGTGCTCATTGGAAATGCTCACCTTAACATTTCACGCCACCAGAACAGCAAGTCTCATTCTTACGTCTGATCTGTACTGTAGATTCCTTCCAGCTACCAATATCTCTGAATACATTTATTTTCAATTTTAAAATTAAAACTATATTACTTTCTCTCATTTTCCCAGTTTGTTGACTAATTTTCCTTTGGACTCATATTTTGAAAGTATAAGTTATTCAAGAACTACTGGTTAGGAAGAAGTATCTATATATGTGTATGTGCTGAATATGTATCATATATGGTATGGATGCCTTTAAGATAACGCTTTGTCCAGTAATCACAGTGACATCAAACTTTATGTCAGGTCCAAATGAAACTCCAATTCCCCAAACTCCAAAAGGCAGTCCAAATATCCAGAAATGAGCTCAGCCCAGACTATAGTAGAATTTCTGGTGGTTATATAAAAGCCAGAATTCCTCAGGAACTTGTGGAACTGGTTTCAATCTGTCAAAAAGAAGTAATTTCCTTTACCTCTGGGAGAAGGGACACATGGCTACATGTGGCACCTATCAGCATATCAAGGTGCATGCTAGCTTCCACGTTTCCCTCAGTATCACAAGCACCTGAAACACGTTTCAAAGGTCACACTAGCATCCCAGCCCTTCTAATCCCCTCTCCTACCCTAAACTTTCTCCAGCTCACAGGCTTACCTCCCTCCAGCTGCCATGCTATTCTCACTGTGTCTTCTTTATGCTCTGTTCCAGCTATTCTCACTATGCTTTCTCCATTTTCTATTCCATTATTCTCCCCTCTCTTGCAGATAGTACTGGCCATGTTCAGTCTACTCCTTTCTCTCTCTGCTCTGGACTTTTCCAGGTGCCTCTGGCTGCTTTCTCTCTCATATCTACAATAAAAACCTTCCCATTAACCATACCATGGTGCTGTCATGTCATCAGTTTATATACATTGCTTTATGACTTTTCATATTTCGTAAACTGTAACTGAAATAGTGTAACCTAGGATGGAATCATTTCTCATTTATTGATAGGAAAAGGGATAGAATGATGAATGATGGATGGATGGATGGATGGATGGATGGATGGATGGATGGATGGGTGGATGGGTAGATGCATGGGTGGATGCATGGGTGGGTGGATGTATGGGTGACTGGGTGATTAGATGACAGATAGAAGAATACACTGGAAAGCTTTCAAAAATTTATGCAACTGTAACTTCATAGCAATTTTTAAAATGCCCTGACCTCCCAACTTATTGATTCCACATAGGCAGATTCAAGTAACTAAAACTAAAGAACACACCCACATATTCTGTCTGTGTTGTCTTCTTGCATTTATCCCAAACAATGCAACAATTATTGCATAACATTTATATAATTAATTATATGATTAACTAATACATTATATTATTAATCTAGAGATGATTTCAAATGTATGAGGGTGTTGTGTAATTATAAATTCTATGTTATCCAAAAGACTCACGCATCTGTGGGTTTAATACCTAAAGGTATCTGAACATTGACCCTCTGTTGCAGACACTGAAACAAGATTTTACAAAGCTTTCAGAAGCTAATTGGTAAGAATAGGTAAATACAAAGGATTCTTATGCATTTTGGATACAAGGGCTTAGAAAAAAATTAAAATATTGGGGTCTAAATAGACTTTTAAGTACAAAAATAAAATTTTTCTTTCAAAAACAATAAATATGAAAGATTTGTCATTTATCACCAACTCTTCATCCCCAGGCAACTTTCTTTAACAGCATCACGCACAAATATCAGAATATAGAGAAACAGCCCACAACTTAAAGTATGTGCTTCAAATGTTGTAACTAAGCAAGATCAATACCCCTCAAGGTTTTTAATAGTCTAGAGTGGTTATTGGGTTAATTTCTTGAACTACAATGGATTGTTTAAACCCCCTCACCCTGCAGTAGATTTTCTTAGGATTCACTCAGTGAAGTCTTTAGCTGCTGCTTGCTAATACCTTGTGTGGGCATCAATTTAATATAGCTGCCTCAGCTTCTTGAAATAGCTAAATTCCTTCAATTTAAGCCTGTTTATGGTTTTGCCTTACTTAGACAATGCTGTACAATAAGTTGCATTTGTCCAGATCCCAAGGTCTCCCCTCTCTGAGGCCAATTACTAAAACATTAGTTAAGTTTGCCAGTGTCATCTTTTAACACCAAATTCCACAGACGTATTCAAGGATCATTGTCATTTTGGTCAAT
This sequence comes from Peromyscus californicus insignis, assembly GCF_007827085.1. Lineage (NCBI taxonomy): Eukaryota > Metazoa > Chordata > Mammalia > Rodentia > Cricetidae > Peromyscus > Peromyscus californicus. Next base: position 143,595,899 of record NW_026294573.1, read on the forward strand.
AATCTACTTGTCCATTTGTACAGATAACCCATTACCCTAACTACCTCCAGAAATCTTTTGTGTCTCTTGTAACAGTGTGAAAATTTGCCAACAGTGTTGAGAACATCTCTCCCTTTACTAAGATGAATTTGAATCTCAAAGATCAGTAGTTAAAGGAGTAACTGGATTTCTCCCCTCACAAACCAAAGTTCTCATGGTGCCTTTTTACTCATGTTCTCTAGGACTTTATCCTATAGGAAAATATATCATCTGATATTTATAGCAATGACATTGTCAATTTTACAAAGACTTTTAAGTGGATAAGACACCATGCCATTTGGTTCAGGTAGCCTAAGAAAAGTAAGAACCTAAATAGAGAAGTTTGGAACCATAAAATTTCTGAAAGAAAACATGATCATATATGTATTTTAAAAATAAGCTTTGGTGTCAGCTTCATCAATGACAGTAGCAGTAATTGTATAAAGACATGAAAATTTCTATATTTTTACATAAATTTTTTTAATTCTGTACAGGATAGTGGGAAAGAAATACCTGTAAGGGAAAAGAAAATTCCACTGAAGGGATAAATTCGTGCCATAAGATACTGGTGTGGGAGTCTGTGAAAGCCTGTCCACTTTACACATCACATGAGACCTACCATGCTAGGGAAAACAGGAATAGACTCGAGAAAGAGGCTGGAGCAAGGATCCAGCCATGCATCTCTGCTATATACAGAATAGTGCATCCCTCCCACATACCACAGCAAAGCTGGCAACGGAGGACCAGGCAAACAGCCTTAACACTTTTTTTAATGAGTTTTGTGTATAACAGTGGAGAAAGGGCTGTAGAGACAATTACAGCTCAGCATGGCAGAACCACAGCAGTAATGACAATTTGTTTTCAAGTTAAATTTAATGCGGTTAACTCACGTTCTAGTTGTTACTTCTCATTTTGATAGACATATAGTTTACAATGTAAGAGCACATAACAATAGTAATTAAAGAATAGGTCATGAATTGGAGAGGGAGTTGGAGGTATGGAAAGAGCTGGAGACAAGGCAGTTGGGGGAGAGGTTGAAATGATGTAAATACAGAACTAGTGTGTAAATATTAAAAAATAAAATAAAATAAATGGAAAATCATGATTTTTATTTTAATTCTCCTGGTTAAGAACTGATATTCTACATTCATTTTTAAAACAAAGGCTCATCTCTTTGGCTAAAGCAACATGCTTTTTTGTATCTTTTATTGTCCCATTCGAGGAAAACAAATATTCCCAGTGTGAGCTCAGAAATGCACAATAAAGTGTGTCCATTTTTGTGGGCAGATGGGTCAGAAGATTAACTGAAATGTAAACCACATGCTTGAAGAGCTTCCATTGCAGAAGGTGGATGGTCTTTAAAAATAGTTGCCTGGCATCTGGAGGCAGTCAGTCCATGGATGGAATTCCCATTGGAAGATCCATCTATGGTGACTTTGACCAGACTATATTAGGATAGTCTCAAATAAGATTAAGTGTTAAGTCCTATAATGAATTTATGTAAAAGTCTAGTAATTTCCTCTTACTTGCTAGTCACATAGTAGAGTTGGCTGGAATATGCACAGTAAGATATTTCTAAATTGCTATAGTGAGTGGTCTCTAATATCAGTGTACCCTTCACATTTGGGGAAAACTTGAAATAGTAACGATGCCAGACAACCTTCTTCAGAGAGGATATGCCAGAAGATTGTGGTTGATCACAATTTCCTCCTAGAGGATCCACCTGTGTCCTGTGGAGCCACAAAATCTCCTGGAAGGAGATGGTGGGTTGTGTGTTGTTGTGAAATGGACTCATTCTCCAAAATTCATCTAATGAAGATATAGACCCTCAAACTGAGAACGTGACTATTGATAGGGCCTTCAAAGAGGTAATCAAGTTAAAAGGGGGTCATGTAAGTATATCCTAGTCCAATCTAAGAGACATCTATATAAGGAGGATACCTGTAGACCAATGCAAAGACAGGAGAATGCACACACACACACACACACACACACACACACACACACACACACACATACACACACACACACACACACACACACACACACACACACACACACACACACACGAGGAAATTCTGTGTGAGGACATACAGTGAAGATGTCCATTATGAAGCCAGTGAAAGAACTGAGTGGAAGCCTGTGAGCACCTTGATCTTGGGCATCTAGCCCACAGGAGCATTTAATACGGTGTTTTGTTATGACAGCCCGTGTGGAGTAATGAAATTTGTTTGGCCACAAACAAAGGCAATAACTATGTTCAGGTATGACTTTACTCACATGTCTGACTCTATGTGATGTGTGGATAAAGATTCAGCCCTCCTGATGAAGAATCACAAAGCCATAAGAGTCATTAGTTGTATTGCTGACAACTTGTTTTTCTTGAGACCATTGCTGGTCAAACTTCAGAAGTCAGACACACATAGTTAATGTTTTCAAGCCCAACACTGTTAGCACAGGATAGTTAGTTTTCCTCAAGGCCAAACAGCATCGGTGCATATGACATATGTCCCAACACAGGAGCCATGAAAGAGTCAGAATCATGAGGTGACCCTTCAGAATACTTCAAAATACAAAAAATATTTGTACCTTGCACTTGCCTGACCCAGAATAACACTCTCCACCAACAGCTGGAAAAGAATAACAGGAAAAATATTAGCGTAGTTGCATGCAGCCAGTGCCTCTGAAACTCGAGCATTGCAGCTCAAAACTGCAGCCATTGCAGTCCAGGAGGTAGATCTGGGAGGATGACCAGAGCAAACTGTCTCTGCTCTGGTGCATACTTCTAAGAAGCCAACAAACACTCGATAAAATGGTGAGGAAGGTAAGTGACATTCTGCTGCTTTCAGTGTTAAAGATGAGTGGCAATGGTTCAGCTTTCTTTGTATTTGTGTTTTTAAATACATTGTGCACTGGGGCACTTTAATTGAAGATTTGTAGTGACTTTTTATAGTTCTCCCCCAGCCCCTGGCCCCGCAAATAGGTAAAAATGAGAGATGATTGAAAGGCATATTTTCAGCATTTATACCAATTCTCTCACTGCATAGCACACATTTAGAAGCTGGATCTATTTTCAGTGAGAGTGATGCTTTGATTAAGTGTAACCACTGTGATAATAGATATAGGATAATTATCCAGAGACTTCAGTTGTGCTCCCTTCCAGTCAGTCCCGCCATGATTAAGTATGGACATGCCTTTCCATCTGCAGAGGTTAGATTTCTCGTTTCTACAATAAAAATGGCATCATACATTAGATACCTGTCTGTGTCTCTAGTTCTTTTGTTTTACACAATGTTTTAGAGAGACTTCCTGGTTTATATTGCTGAAGCACTTCCTATTGTATGTTTAGTATAAGTTTCCTTATCAATTCTTCATATTATGGACTTGAGTTGGTAACAGTTTGGGACTCTCAATGATGACTGTCTTATGCTGTGAATATCACCATCAAGCTCTCCCATGGATACATTTCATTAAGTGGAATTTCTTGATCACTTGATAGGTGTATGGTTAATCTTATAAGAAATATCTAGTTTTCTAAAGTCAGTGTTATCCTTTTACATTATTCCCAGAAATATATTAGTTTCAAGGCTGAGATATTTTATTGCTAATGTTTTCAACTTCAGTATCCCAGTTAGAGTCTGGGATCTCATCCTGCTTTGCATTGTGTGTCCCCTGAAATTGAGGGCATGGAATATTTTTGAAAGTGTGTGTTGGCAATTTGTAGATCTTCCTGTGGGAGCAACTGTTTGGATTTTGTCTACTATCACTGGGTTGATTCTTTATTCACTGTTGAACTGTACACGTTAAGACATTGCAGATTCTTTCTTCCATTTTGTGAATATTTTTAGTAACCTTTTTATTTTCTTAATAAAATTTTTCAAGCAGAAAATTATTTAATTTTGATGAATTTCAGTTTAATGTTTTTCTAATGTTTTTCTTTAACATTTAATGTCTCTTATGTCAGAAAAAGTCTTTGCTTACTCTAATAATAAATAGATGTCTCTCACAATTTCTTTCAGAAATTTCATTATTTCAAACTGTTGTTTTGGGGCCATGAGGTAAATGTTAACTTTTTCTCTTGTTTTAATATAACTTGTTTAAAAGAATTTTCAAAAAATAATTTGGAAGAAATTCATTACATGGCTAAAGTGCACACTCAAGAAGTGAGTCCAGGCTTCTCAAATCAATCACTATGTCTATACTCTTCCCTGTATTTTTTTTTAATTTATATGCATGTTTGTGTGCCTGTTCAAGTTTATGTGCACCACATATGTATAGGTGTCCATGGAGGTTAAAGGCTATCAGATCACCTGGAATGGAGTAATAGGTAGTTGTGAGCTATCTGATGTGGGTGCTGGGAACTGAACTTGGATCCTTTGGATGAGCAGTAGGTACTCTTAACTGCTGGGCCATCTTTCCAGGCCTTGTCTGTAATTTTAAATGGAGCTACTAATTGTACTCTTTTTTGTTGTTGTTGTTGTTCTGTTTTTTTTTTTTTTTTTTCAAGACAGGATTTCTCTGTGTAAGAGTCTTGGCTGTCCTGGAACTCACTTTGTAGACCAGGCTGGCCTCGAACTCAGAGATCCGCCTGCCTCTGCCTCCCAAGTGCTGGGATCAAAGGCGTGTACCACCACACCTGGACCTAACTGTACTTTTAAATAGGGCTACTAGGAGATTGTTTTTCATTAAAATTTTTATTACAAAAAAAGAATTTTCATTAGTTATCAAATACAGTAAGTTTTATCTGTAATTAATATTTCTGTGGTTTGTTTCCAAACTTCTGGCCTCTCCCATTGACTTATGATGAATCTATTTTGATGTCAACATCATATTGTCATAATTACAATTCCATAATAATTAAATATGAATTATTTAATAATAATTAAATAAAAATTACTCTGTTTCTTCATGAGCTTAAACATAATTGTTAAAAAAGAAATACGGAAAATTGAACCAATATTTCAAACTATTAAAGCAACCAACCTACAAATGAAATCTCTATTGTAAAAGGCTCCCAGACCTTAGCACAACTGACACTATGTCAGAGTCACCATTCTGACCTTAAAACCCAGCACATAGGCTCCAACACCTACCCAAATAGGAACAAAGACTTAATCCATCAGAGACTTAGTCCAGAGTTCCAGGAAAGTCCTTAAGGCTACTAATCTTGCTTTTTTTTTGTCTTCTGTAGTTCACCTTCTTGATAACTGTAATGTGACAATCAAGATGTGGTTTATTGTGCATAAAAGACAAATGGCTGTAAGGCTTGGGGCCGCATGATTTAGGCAAATTCCCCATGTGGTCTCTGGCCTGCAATAAAGACTTTCTCTTTAGTTTTGTACATCCATGTGTTAGTTTCTGGTAGGCTTGGCTTACAACACCATATCTATATGTTAAATAGTGAAAAACTGGTGTATCTTCAAAATAGATTAGGTATTGAAGATAAGAAGAATATCTCCAAGGCTCATAAAAAGAGAGGTAGGTATTCATCAAGAAGAACAGTTCTAGTAGATGAAGGACTTCTCACAGCCACATACAAAGCAAGAAAACAAAGGGGTACTTTTCACACAAATTCAAAAAACCAAGACAACCAACAAATAGAGCAAAGCTACAGTCATTTACAAGCAAGAGTCAATCTAATCCATCTCTAACCTTTTGGAAATTGAGTTTTCAGAAACTCAGTAAAACAAAGAGCAACAAATTTTATATTCAGTCAAATGTTCTTTTAATGCCAGGGATAGGGATACAGAAAATAACTACTAATGTATAAGATTTCAGATAGCACTCACAATGTTGATAAGCCTGTACCAGGAGATTCATTAAAGCATGAACTTTGTCCAAATAAGAGATTGCTCAAAAACTCTAGCAAGGGGTTGATAAACTGACTAACTGATGCCTGCTAGCACAGGACTGCATGTATCTCTCTTAGAATTATATATGGAAATCCTCATATGCAAGGTGATGTCAGGAGGAAGGATTTTTTGGAAAGTAGATAGTCAAGAAGGCAAAGCTCTCATAAGCAGAATTAGTGTTCTTACAAAACATGTGCAAGAGAACCCTTTGGCCTTCTACAAGTTACAGCTTAAACAGCAAGAAAGCCAGGAAGCAGGTCTTTAGCACATACCTAATATTTTTATTGCTTTGATATATATCTTATAAGTCTATAACCCAGCTGGTACATGGTATTTAGTTATGGCAACCCAAAAAGACTAAGACATGTTTCCAAGGTTAAAAAAATCAGTGAAAGGAAATAAAAGGGAGAAAGCAGAATAAGTTCATTGATTGTTACACAAAATAATGTTTTTCTTTTCTTTTCTTTTCTTTTCTTTTCTTTCTTTCTTTCTTTCTGTGTTTGTTTGTTTATCTATTTATCTATTTATTTATCTATTTACTTATCCATTTATTTATCTATCTATCTATCTATCTATCTATCTATCTATCTATTTATTTATTTATTTATTTATTTATTTTGAGACAAGGTTTCTCTGAAACTTTGGTGCCTGACCTGGAACTCATTCTGTAGACCAGGCTGGCCTTGAACTCACAGCAATCTGATGTAAAAAATATTTTAAAATGAGATTTGAAATGGAAAGCTTAGCAAATAAAGAAGTTGGGTAAATAAAGAAGGGATCACAGAGACCCCTCTACAACAAAATCCCAATCCTTTCAAAAAGCTAAAGAAACTTCTTAAAATTATAAAGCAAAATAAACCTCAAAAAAGAGAAAAAGAAATAAATAAATTACACATATTACAAGGATAACAAAAATAACATTAAAGAACCATGACCTAGTACCCATCTAAATAAAAGCCAACTTACGCAGTGTGCCTATTAAAATAGTTTTATGCACTTAAGTAGTTTCATACAGCCAATTCAAGTCTAAGTTTTTTGTTTGTTTGTTTTTGTTTTTGTTTTTCGAGACAGGGTTTCTCTGTGTAGCTTTGTGCCTTTTCCTGGAACTCACTTGGTAGCCCAGGCTGGCCTTGAACTCACAGAGATCCACCTGGCTCTGCCTCCAGAGTGCTGGGATTAAAGGCGTGCGCCACCACCGCCCGGCTAATTCAAGTCTAAGTTTTGTATAAAAAGCATATATAAAAAGCAATTTGAGAGAACAAAAAACTCAAAGTGCTGGGTAAACATACACTGGGAAACTGGAAATACAACAGAATGGAATTTCAGGCAATGTAGACTTTGGAGATAAAAGCACAGACACTTTACAGTGTTAAATGATAAAATTTACAATGATATAACAGTTATTGTAAATATCTCTTTACCAAAATAACCAATGAATCTTCCTCATAAAAGAAAAATGATAGACAAAGAAGTAGAAATTCACACTCCAAATAGATTTTGACACTTTAATTTCAGTCTAAACAAAGTTAAATGTGCCAAAGAAGTTCTTATAGAAGGCCCCAGCAACATGACAGGAAAATCCATCTGTGTACTTTACCAAGACTTCAAAGAGAAAAATAATTCCAACATCATGTATACTACTCCAGTTCTTAGAAGAAAACACACATTTCTGTGAACAAATATGCTTTGATGTCTAATTCAAAGAAATGTAGATCCTAAGAGAAGAAAATTTCCAATCTATAGTCCTAATAACTGAAGGACCAAAGTCTAAATAAAACATTAGGTACAGAATGAATCCTGGTACATGCATTCTGGCAGTAATGCATTCTACATTCTATGATTAAATATTAAAAGCCCTTTAAACAATTCATGCTAATAAAATGAGAAATATCATAACTGTACATATATGTCCAAAGAACTTTGCTAAATTCAACAGTAGTATGAAATATTAAGTCATATAAAAGATATATGCATATTTATTATAATTAATAGCATGTATGTCTCCACCCCAAAGCAAGTACTTTCTCATGGGAAAATGACACAAGCATTCTCATCAGTTTCAGGGACAAAATTCAGATGTCCAGTAGTGCCACAATGACCATTGAAGGGGCAGTATTTGCCTATGTGACTAATAAAGAGAAAAAGAGTTAACTCCTTATTACTTTGATCTACCTAGTGTAAAATGAGAATTGAAATCTTCTGAATTACAAAGTGAAAATAGCGTACTTGAAAACCCACTTCAAAGAATTTCATTAAGGTTGCAGAATAAAATATTAGAATAATAAAACAGCAACCAGCTAGAACAGGGATCAACAAACAGTAGATAAGAAACTTCAGGGGAGTAGGTGGGCTTTGAGGGCTAAGAGATGAAGTTGAGTATTTTTGTAGATGCTTATTTAACAGGAATGGAAATGAATTACAAAAATTTTCTCCATAAAATGCAAAATATAATTTTGTAGATTTTTAACTGAGGTCTGACACAAGGTGAACGCAAATTCTCTTCCCTTGGGAACAATGCTGGTTTTTTTTTTTTTTCTTTTGGAACAATCTTATTCGGAAATCCATTGGAGATGTTCAAATAGTTTCCAGAAGTCACCTGTTGGAGTTAATGTAGGACATAACTTGGCCCTTTCAAAGCTCTGCAATTTTATTTCACGTAGGTCTCTGCTCCATTCATGTTTACTGCCACTGTACATAAAATCTCGTTTCCACTTTCGCTTGTACTGAATTCACTCTCTGAATATTTGATGGTATCTCTGAGAGTGTTACTGCTGGTAGATGGTCCATCTGCACATCACAGAGGCTCCTTCTTCAGTCACCCAAACTCAAGTCTGGCTCCTGGAATAAAGCTACACCGTCATGACAAAAATCTCCCCTGTGTTTAAAAATTCATACCACCATCTATAGCATCTTAAAACTCCTAATCTTCTTTCTGTTTTTATAATTCTTTAGTTTAAAGAAAGGTTATCTAAGTGCAATTCTACTGCACGTGAAATTTAGCATTGTTTTCCATATTGCATAACGGCCGTGAGATAATACAAGTCCTTGAGTTAATAAAGCCTTTTGTTCATATTAGAGAAGATCCACAGGGATATGCCCCAGGTCATTCTATTGCCAAGACACATTTGGTAATTCCCAGTTTGAGCTATTAAAAGCTATCAAAGACAAAGCTGTTATAAATAATTGTTATTCAGTCTCTGTGTTAAGTGCTTAGGAATTTATTTTCTGAGTCACACAGCACGTTGATCCACTTTTTAAAAACGTGTCAAATACTCTCCAGATTCCTTACATACTCACTACCAACATATTCAAGATATGTCTGCACATCTTATCAGCACTTGGTGGTGGTAGTGTAGTCTTTGAACTGTTCTAACTGGCTTAAGGTATAAATCAATGTGGTCTTCTGCTTCTCCTGAGGCTGATGGTGAACATCTTTCCTGCTGCAGATTTTGCATTTGCATTTGCATATTTACTTCAATGAAGCAACTTCCTGTTCTTTGTGACTGCATATTTCTTTCTTCTTGGTGACTTCTGAGACTTTCCTCAGTAAGTACTGCTCAAATGCTCCTGTGCTCTCCATGGAGTCTATGCAAAGCAAAAGGTTTTAATGTTGGAGTGCAATTCACTTTATACCATATCTAAAAATTCTTCATCAAGTCCTAGGTTCTCTGAGTTTTATTCTGCTATTAGCTGAAACTTTTATAATTTTAAGTTTTCTATTTAAAACTCTTAAGTATTTCCATATGTAGTTATATATAGTATGAATCTTATGTCAAAATTAAAAATTTTGCTACGGATATATAATTGCTCTATGTCATTTCAAAAAGTATTTATTCATATTGAATTGAGTTTACCTCTTTGTAAGAAATCTGCCATAGTCACATGGGTTCTTACTCTGTGCTATTGTTATATATCCTTATGTTTACATCCACATGTGTGTATAAACTAGTGAGTATATATAGGCAGTATATGAATAGGTATAAATTCAAAATTAATAATTGTTGAGCTATTCAATCTATGAATTTCATATTGGGTGAGTTTTAGTCTTTATACTTTTTTAAAATTTATTTATTCACATATATTTTACATTCTAGAAGCAGTTTTCCCTCACTCCTTTCCTCTCATTCCCTCCCCTCACCTCTTTTCCCACCCACCCCCAGTCCTCTTCCATTTATGTTCAGGAAAGGACAGGTCTCCCATGTCTGTTTTCAACAAAACATGACATATCAAGTTGCTGTAAGACTAAGCACATCCTGATGTATTAAGGTTGGGTAAAGTTAGCCAATATGACAAGTAGGGTCCAAAAAACTAGTAAAAAGAGGTGGAGACAGCCCCTGCTCCCACTGTTAGGATTTCCACAAAAGGACCAAGCTACATAGCTCTAAACGTATGTGCAGAGTGCATAGATCAGTCCCATGCAGGCTCCCTAGTTGTCAGTTCAACCCCTATGAGCTTCTACAATCTTTGCTTCCTGTCTTCTGCAGGATTCACCAAGCTGAGCCTAATTTTGAGCTGTGGGTCTGCATCTGTTTCCATCAGTTGCTGGATGATGACTCTCAGATGACAGTTGGGCTAGGCACCAATCTATGAGTATAGCAGAATATCATTAGGCATCATTACATTGACTTTTGTTTCCCTCTAGTCCTGTTTGATTCTATTCTAGGTCTCTGGGTCATCCAGCCTGTGGGTCCTGGTGCTCCAGGCAGTGTCAGGGGTGGGCTTACTCTCCTGCATGGGTTTTAAGCTAGATCAGTCATTGGTTGGCCACTCCCACAATCACTATACCACCCTTACCCCAGAGCATCCCACAGGTAGAATAGACTGTAGGTAAAAAGTTATGTAGCTGTGTGGTGTCCCAATCCCTCCACTTGAAGTCTTACCTGGTCACAGAAAATGGCCAGCTTAGGCTATAGGAGTCTTAGCTGGGGTCATCCTTGTAGATTGTTGGGAGATTCCCTTGCAGGTTTTTACTTGACACTGAAATGCTCCAATCCCCTCTGTTTCCAGCAGTCTATTTCAGTACTCTCCCCCTCCATAGCCCCTCGAACTTGATCTCGTTCTCCCATTCCCACACACTCACAGTCCACTCACAAAATTTCTTCTATTTCCCCTTTGCAGGAAGATCCATGGTTATTGTGGGAATTCGCTCTGTCAATGACTTTGGGGTATCTGGCCTGATAGAGACATGCTTTTTTCTGGGTACTTGACTGTTTAAAATTGAGGAGAGGGCATGTTCTCTCTCTCTCTCTCTCTCTCTCTCTCTCTCTCTCTCTCTCTCTCTCTCTCTCTCTCTGTGTGTGTGTGTGTGTGTGTGTGTGTGTGTGTGTGTGTGTGTGTGTGTATGTGTGGTCAGAGACCAAATGGCTGGTTCCATTGACCCTTGAACAGAATGGAGGACAATGACAGCTGTTTACTTTGTTCTATATCCATGAGTGTATTTCTCCCCTTTTTGTATGTTAATCAATCCTTGATACCCTTTAACAGACTCTTGTGGATTCACTTAACACATATGACCCCCTTGACCATTCCTTGTTATCTAGTCTCTCTGGGTCTGTAGATTGTAGCCTGGTTATCCTTTACTTTACAGCTAATATCCACTTATAAGTGAGAACATACCATGTTTGTCTTTCTGGGTCTGGGTTACCTCACTCAGGATGATTTTTATTAGTTCCGTCCACTTGCCTTCAAATTTCATGATGCCATTGTGTTTTAACAGTTGTATAATACTCCATTGTATAAATTTACCACATTTTCTTTATCCACTCCTCAGTTGAGGGGCATCTAGGTTGTTTCTAGGTTCTGGCTATTACAAGTAGAGCTGCTATGAACATAGTTGAGCAAGTGTCCTTAGTATAACTGAGGATCCTTTGGATAAGTGCCCAAGACTGATAGCTAGGTCTTGAGGAAGAATGATTCTCAGTTTTCTGAGAAACCACCATAATGATTTCCAAAATGGCTGTAGAAGTTTGCACTCCTACCAGCAATGGAGGAGTGTTCCCCTTGCTCCACATCCTCTTTAGCATAAGCTGTCACTTGTGTTTTTTATCCTAGCCATTCTGACAGGTATAAAATAGACTCTCAGAGTCTTTTTAATTTGCATTTTCTTGATGATTAAGGATGTTGAACATTTTCTTAAGTGTTTCTTAGCCATTTGAGATTCCTCTGCTAAGAATTCTCTCTTTAGATTTGTACTCTCTTTTTTAATTGGATTATTTGGTCTGTTGACATCTAGTTTCTTGAGTTTTTATATATTTTGGATATCACCCCTCTGTCAGATGTGAGGTTGGTAAAGATCTTTTTCCATTCTGTTAGCTGCTGTTTTGTACTATTGGCAGTGTTCTTTGCCTTACAGAAACTTTTCAGTTTCATGAGGTCCCATTTATTAAATGCTGATGTTAGTGTCTGTGCTATTGGTTTCCTGTTCAGGAAGTTGTGTACTGTGCCAATGTATTCAAGGCTATTTCCCACTTTCTCTTCAATCAGGATCAGTATATCTGGATTTATGTTGAGATCTTTGATTCACTTGAACTTGAATTTTGTGCAGGTGATCTATTTGCATTCTTCTGTGTGCCAACATTCAGTTATGCCAGCATCATTCATTGAAGATGCTTTCTTTTTTTCATTGCATAATTTTGGCTTCTTTGTATAAAATTGGTTGTCCATAAGCTTGTGGATTTATGTCTGGGTCTTCAATTCAATTCTATTGATCCAGCTGTCATTTATGCCAATACTAAGCGGTTTTTATTACTTTAGTTCTGTAGTTAAGCTTAAAATCAGGGATGGTGATACCTCTAGAAGTTCCTTTATTGTACAGGATTGTTTTAGTTATCCTGAGTTTTTGTTTTTCTATATAAAGTTGAGTATTTTTTTAAGGTCTGTGAAGAATTGTGTTAGAATTTTAATGGAGGTTGCATGAATCTGTCCATTGCTTTTGGTAAGACTGCCATTTTTACTATGCTAATCCTACCTATCCATGAGCATGGGAGATCTTTCTATCTTCTGATATCTTCTCAAATTTCTTTCTTCAAAGATTTGAAGTTCTTCTCATACAGGTTGTTCACTTGCTTGGTTAAAGTTACCCCAAAATTTTTATATTATTTGTGGCTATTGTGAAGGGTTTTTGGTTGTTTCCTTGATTTCTTTCTCGACCCCTTTATCATTTGTATATAGGAGGGATTTTTTTTTTTTTAGTTAATCTTGTATCCAGTCACTTGACTAAAGGTGTTTATCAGCTGTAGGAGTTCCCTGGTAGAATTTTTGGGGTTGCTTATGTATACTATCATATCATCTGCAAATAATGATACTTTGACTTCTTCCTTTCTGATTTTTATTCCCTACATTTCCTTTAGTTGTCTTATTGCTCTAGCTAGAACTTCAAGTACTATATTGAATCAATATGGAGAAAGTGGACAATCTTGACATGTTCCTAATTTTAGTGGAAATGCTTTAAGCTTCTCTCCATTTAATTTGATGTTGACAATAGGCTTGCTGTATATTGCCTTTATTATGTTTAGGTATATTTGCTATATTCCTGATCACTCTAAGACTTTTATCATGAAGGGATTTTGGATTTTTTTCCAAAGGCTTTTTCAGCAACTAAAGAGATATTTAAGTGGTTTTTTTTTTCATTTCAGTTTGTTTATATGGTGGATTACATTGACAGGTTTTCACATGTTGAAACATCCCTGAATCTCTGGGTGAGGCCTACTTGATCATGGTGGATGATCTTTTCGATGTGATTTTGAATATGGTTTACTAGTGTTTTGTTTTGTTTTTAGAGTATTTTTGCATCAATGTTCATCAGTGAAATTGGTCTGTATTTCTCTTTCTTTTTTGAGTCTTTGTCTGGCATGGGTATCAGAGTGACCGTGGCCTCATAGAATGAATTTGGCAATTTTCCTTCTGTTTCAATTTTGTGAAATAATTTGAGGAGTATTGGCATTAACTCTCTTTGAAAGTCTGGCACAGAATCAACAGAAAGCCTACAAACTCATGGAAACTGAACAACTCTCTACTGAGTTACCACTGGGTCAAGGAAGAAATAAAGAAATTAAAGACTTCCTAAAATCCAATGAAAATGAATGTATAACATATCCAAACTTATGGGACACAATGAAAGCAGTGCTAAGAGGAAAGTACAGAGCACTAAGCAACTTCATGAAGAATTTGGAGAAAACTTATACTAGTGACTTAACAGCACACCTGAAATCTCTAGAACAAAAAGAAGCAAACATATCCAAGAGGATTAGATATCAGGAAATAATCAAACTGAGGGCTGAAATTAATAAAATAGAAAACAAAGAGAAAAACACAAAGAATCAATAAAACAAAGATAGGTTCAAGAACATCAGCAAAATAGATAAACCCTTATCCAAACTAATTAAAAGACACAAAGAGAATATCCAAATTAACAAAATCAAAAACAAAAAGGAAGACTTAACAACAGACTTTTCTAAGGAAATCCATAGAATCATTAGGTCATGCTTGAAAAACCGGTACTCCACAGAATTGGAAAATCTAAAAAAAAAAAAAAGACAAATTTGTAGTGGGTAGCCATTCCAGCTTTGACCTGGAAGTTCCAGCCCCCATTGAGGCTTCGTAATAGTCACACCTATAAGGCAGGGCTGAGAGAGAAAGCTGAAGACTGAGATCCAGATGCCTGGGCTCTCTTGGTTCCTGGACCCTGGACGCTGGAGGTAGACCTAGCAGAGTTCTCCAGAGAACACCGCTGGACTGCGCCACACCTTTCCCAGACCCTGTAAACTATCCCTTCACTTGTAAGTTAACCCACAAAATAAACCTCCCTTTTAACTACGTGGAGTTGAAGCTAGAGTTTTCCTGCCTGGCCCACAGTCAGGACAAATCTCTCTCACCTGCCAGTCTCACAGCCACTCAAACCCGACCAAGTAAACACAGAGACTTATATTGCTTACAAACTGTATGGCCATGGCAGGCTTCTTGCTAACTGTTCTTACAGCTTAAATTAATCCATTTCCATTAATCTATACCTTGCCACATGGCTTGTGGCTTACCGGCATCTTCACATGCTGTTTGTCATCATGGCGGCTGGCAGTGTCTCTCTCACTCAGCCTTCCTTGGCAGTGTCTCTCTCACTCAGCCTTTCACTTCCCAGCTTTATTCTCCTCCTTGTCCCGCCTACACTTCCTTCCTAGCCAATGGCCAATCAGTGTTTTATTTATTGACTAATCAGCAAAACATTTGCCATACAGAACATCCCACAGCATGGAGTGGCCATAATAATTTCACCAATACAAATTTCTTAATAGCTACCACTTACCAAAGTTAAATCAAAATCAGATAAACAATTTAAATATATGTATAATCCCTAAGGAAGTAGAAACATCCATTAAAAGTCTCCCAAACAAAAAAAAGGGGGGCAGAAGGTTTTAATGCAGAATTCATTTATACTTTTCAAGGAATAAGTGTATCATATCCCAATCGCCAAATAAATACGTATAATGCTATACAGAGCACTTTCTGATCTTTTCAGTGTTTCAGAGACTCTAGGTCTTTGGTGAGTGTTTTGTTTGTAACTTCACTTTAACTCAGGTTCAAAAAAAGAAGAGAAATGCTCTTTTGTTATTCCCCCAGGGAGCTCCAAGTCTGTGTTCTCCTCTAAGCCTCTGTGGGTAGGTAGAAGGTAGAGCTCCTTATAGCTTTTAGAGAAATGTAGAATTTCAGAGGTTGTGAGCACTGTCCTCCTTACCTCAAAGTAATGGTAATGGTGGAGGTTAATTCCAGATTACCCATATTATTTTCATCAAAACCATTGGTTGCAGGCTCCTCACTACCACCAAGCAGAGGTGAAGAAACTATTTCTACACTTAGTCTGTAAACATCACAGGGGGATCTTTAGCTCCTCCTTATAGACTAATGTGTATAGATGCCCAGGTCATGCCCTGGCTTGTGTATGCAAAGGGTAGCCACAGTTTTTCTATGGTGTTTGTTTGGAATCAAATAATTATTTTCTTTGCCTGGTTAGGTACCAGATGCCTGGCCTATTGGATGTAAAAAGCAGGCTTATTTTAGGGATTTCTTTTCACCTGTTCCCATTGGAATTATTCACCTGCTGACTTCTCCAGGCCCCAACATGGTGTGTGTAAGTCAGAAGTGGAGTTAGGGAACTCGCAACATTTTGTTCATTGGGTTCTAACTCCTGATTCAGCCTGCCTTCTTCTTGGTATCGATCAGCATCTCTGTATGTTTTCTTTAATATGATACCCAGTATCTGTAGCTACAGTTAGTAGAAGAGCATGATATGGATATTTGTTCCATCTGTTACCCTCAATGTCCTCAACTCAGCAAGCAACTGTTCTCACTAAAGGGCTAATAATCCTAATCAAGTTTCTTTTCTCAGGACACATTTCTTCATTTGCTGCAATCAAACACAATTTAATTAACTCTACATTGGTTTTCCTTCCTTGGCTAACAAAGGAGCTACTCAGAAACTTTTGCTTAAGCTTCATTTAAATTATTTTAAAAGTTTAAAATAAATATTGGTTTGATTAAATATATTTAAAGATTCTTAGTTTTTTCTGAAATTTGTTTTCTTTGAGAGTAATGAGTAACTGACAAGATAATGTCATTGTACATTGCATTATTTGAGCATAGTTACCATGTTTCCATGTAATGCTTTGATATATGATTTGTTAACAAAATAGTTTATAGTTTATACTCCTCTGAGCCTTAAAAGCATGGCATTTAAAGCTGACTTTCCTTGTTTTGACAAGGTAAGGATACATGTTAGTGATAATAAATAAGTGATTAAAAGCCAACATACAGTACAAAATATGTCATTCAGAATCATGTCAAATTTTAACAGGTTGTTGTGGTTTGTAAATTTGTCATAAGCAAAGCACTCTGACAAACAATATGTCATGCTTGTTTAGGTTGCCAACCACTGCGACTATAGTATGAAAGTAGCTGTAGCTCATAAGATCAGATGAATGAAGCTGTGTTCCAATAAAACTTTTTTGCAAACACTAGCATCTTAGCTAAAGAAAGTAGACACAAAAGATCAACTTTTATGAATTCCAAAATAAAAGTCATGAACATGTAAAATTAATCAACATGGATTAAAAATTACTGTAGTAGTTTCCCTTAGGCCACAGAAGAAAAAGGACTGACTAAAAAGTTACCTGCCTCAACTTTCTTGTGCAATTGTCTGGATCTCAGTTTGGATGTTGTTTTCATAACTTGTTGCATTTGTCCAAACACCAAACTGTGTCCTTAGAGCTGTATATTTCATAATAAAACATTAGGAAAATGATAAAATATTTTATTAGCATTAGCACAAATGAGATGGTTCAAATATATCATGCATATTAAATTAGTATTGATACAATGTTAAATTTCTTGAACTTGATGGCCATGATGTGGCTATATAGGAAAAAGGCTGTTGCATGACTTTTCCTGGGTGGAAAGAACACATGTTCAACCTAGGTAGAGCACTAACAACAGAGCAAAGAAGTGATTCCGCCCATCTAGCTTGGTGAGCCAGTGATTTTACTGCAGTGACTTATAGGGGCATGGGTGGCTTAAAGATGACTGCATTAGTGGGAAGATCAGCCCCACCATGGGGAAGGAATGGTTCATGGTGGCTTCATTCCTGGGGCTCCTTGATTGTCCTAGTTTTGCTTCTGTCACTGTGATCAAATACCCTTACAAAAGCGTCTTACAGAGAGAGTTTGTTTTAATTTATAACTCTAGGTCACAGCCCATTAGAGTGAGAAGTCAAGATAACAAGCACTTCAAACAGCTATTCCCATCACATCCACAGTCGGGAACAGAGAGAAATGAACATACACACGTTTCCTTGCATTCTCTATTATTATATAGTACAGAGCTCAAAACCTGTGATGGTGCTACTCAGTTTCAGGCTGGGTTCTTCCATATCAATTAAGACAATCCAGACAATTCCCTATTGGTGAAATTATTAAGGCCACTCCACGTAGTTAAAAGGGAGGTTTATTTATTGGCGTAACTTACAAATGAAGGGATAGGTAGGCTGCAGGGTCTGGGGAAGACGTAGCGCAGTCTGGCAGTGTTCTCTGGAGAACTCTGCTCAGTCTGTCTCTAGCGTCCAGGGTCCAGGAACCAAGAGAAAGCAGCGCATCCAGATCTCGGGTCTTCAGGGTCCTCTCTTGGCCCTGCCTTGTAGGTGTGACAGTTACCAAAGCCCCAATGGGGGTTGGAACTTCCAGATCAAAGCTGGAATGGCTACCCACTACAATTCCCCATGCACACACCCACAGGCCACTCTAATATAGATTATCCCTCTTTAAAATTCCCTCCCTTGGTGATTCTACATTAAGTCAGGTTGACAATTAAAAGTCACCACCAACTCCCCAACATGCCATCAGCGCCACTGAAGACTCCCTCCCAGGCAATGGTTTGCTTCTTTTATAAACTTGGAGAACTATGAATCTTGTAACTCTCATGAGGTTCCTGAGTCCTGTAAGTTTTGTTTGCTTCCTGGGTCTTATGAATCCACCTCATCCCTCCAGATTAATAGTTTCAATTTGAAGGAAATAACAATTCACATATTCATAATATTGATTTTCAAAATAACAAGTCATTCTTAGATAAATTTGAATATTGAAGATTAAAGTGCTATACTACATACAACTATCTTTCAAATGATTTTGAAAATGAACCTCTCTCTCTCTCTCTCTCTCTGTGTGTGTGTGTGTGTGTGTGTGTGTGTGTGTGTGTGTACACCAGGGCTGAGTGGAGGGCATAATGAAATACTGTTTGAAGAAGATATTAATTATTGAATCTTGGAAGGTTATTTTTATTTTTCTGCATTTTTCTGTAAGTTTAAAAATTTCCAAATTAAATTTTCAGAAAAAAAATCATCAAATTCAAATTTAAATTATTTGGAGGAAATAGATTTAATGCAATGAGCTAGGTAACTGGCTTTAAAATATATTTGCAAGTGGCCACTGGAGCCATAAGCCCACCCTGCACCAATTGGGAACAGGCTTCTACCATGTGAAGAGAATAATAAGTACCATCTTCAAGGCTAAAACAGAGCCCCTGGATGACATCAAACCAGATAATGCCTTGACCTTGGTCTTAAAGCTTCCAGAATGATAAAAACCAATTTTTTGTTATATATATATGTGTGTGTGTGTGTGTGTGTATGTGTGTGTGTGTGTGTGTATGTGTGTGTGTGTGTGTGTGTGTGTGTACGCGTATACATTTGCCATGTGACTACAGATGCTTACAAAGGTCCAAGAAAGCCTTGGAACCCTGGAGCTGGAGTTATAGTGGTTTGAGCTGCCCAACATGGGTGCTCAGAACCAAGCTCAAGTCTTCCAGGAGAACAACAAACACTCTTAAACACTGAGCTATCTCTCTATCCCCAATTTCTATCCTTTATAAGTTACCCAGTTTCGAATATTTTGTTACAATAGAATAAAGGAAGGAAAGGAGGGAGGGAGGGAAAAAGGAAGGAAGAAGGAGAGGAAGGAAGGAATGAACGAAGGAAGGATACATGGTTGGTGGGAGGGTCATTAGCTAAACACTAGAAAAACATAGGGAAAAAGGAAGGAAGGAGGAGAGGAAGGAAGGAATGAACGAAGGAAGGATACATGGTTGGTGGGAGGGTCATTAGCTAAACACTAGAAAAACATATCAGTTAGATAAATATTGTCAAAGTCCTAAAATAGGCTAGTAGGAAGTAATCGATTTGCAAATGGTATAATCTTATAACATTTTGTTAATCAGTAGTTTAGGAGCATTCTAGAATGAAAGCCTTTGTGAAAATTTCAGATATATCAGTGAATAGTGATTCTAATAGCATGTATTGAGGAGCACCTCAACAGCATGCAGTTATTGCGAGCACTGCTCCTCTGCATGAAGGTGATGAGCAGATTCGTATGTACTGAGGCTAATTGGACTGAAGGGTAGGTAAGGATGGATGGCCATTGTAATGAGAAGCAGAGAATGTTTCCACAGCACAGCATCTGGAGACAAGGACCTGCCATTGGCCTTTCCACTTGCCAGCTCTCAGTTTTGGCATCCCAGTGTTCAGCATTTTAGTTTAATTTTCTTATAATGGATGTTTTGCAATGTTTCATCAATTAAAAACCAGTGACACTCTCTAGGTGTCATAATTTTCTTCAGAAATAAATATAATAAAGGGCATTGATTCTTTTTCTGTTTATAAAACAAATACATTTGCAGATCCTGGTGAAAGATGAGTGGAGGATCTTGGAGAAGTGTCAGAGGCTCAACTGTACATTAGTCTTTTTTTTTTTTTTTTTGGTTTTTTTCAAGACAGGGTTTCTCTGTGAATTTTTGGTGCCTGTCCTGGAACTTGCTCTGTAGATCAGTCAGCCTCGAACTCACAGAGATCTGCCTGGCTCTGCCTCCCGAGTGCTGGGATTAAAAGGCATGCACTACCACTGCCTGGCTTTACATTAGTCTTCTTAAGAAGTTTAAAGATGAGGAGAAAATTGCACCACCTCTGGTCCAAACACAAAAAGCTAGAGAAGTAGCCATATCAACAGTAAGTTACATGGACAAAAAAAAAAATTATAACAAGAGCTGTGCAATTAATATATAGATAGTTTGAAAGCATGATTGGCTTCCAGACTATAGAACTACCAGTCCTAAAGAATGTCTGTTACTAAATCCTAAAACAAAATACAATGGCATCCAAATCCAGATTGGCCCCATAATTGATATCTTTGCTTTGAACTCCAGTCGAGGCTGTTTAGGGAAAACCAGACACTCACTGAGAACATGCACATCCTGTGGTTTTACTTCTAAAGGTAACCACATGATATGGGATGTTCACTTTAGATTTAGTCATGTAGATACATTTCCTTATTGTTGTACTGATCTAACATATATCTAGGATACCACGTTTTTCCTTTCATCTCCATGGCTTCAAGAAGTTCCTTTAGATCATGGACCACTCAATACATATTTTTGTATCTTCAAGGGATTTTCATATGTCAGACCTTTAAAAAATACTTTGTGATTAGTTAGAAATTATATTACTTTTGTGATTTTGTGGAATATTTGTCAACAACCATGTCTTTTTATAAAAACAGCATTCCACATTCTAAAGAACTAATTGTTATTAAAAATTTTGTCAATGAATAAAACTACAGAAAAGAACCTGAATTTTTTATTGTAAAATTATCTGTATTAAATAATAATATTTCAAAGAAGAAAAGATAGAAATCAGATCAATTAGGAAAGAAAACATCATAGGCAAGATACCGTAACGTACTTTCTTTGCAGGGGCCTATAGTAAGACATGGATTCATTCTGTAGTTCAGGTTAGCCTCAAACTCAGGGCAGTTCTCCTTCCTCAGCTTCCCAATTGCTGGGAATTTAATCATGAACCACTGCACACAGTCCATAATTTTAAAAAAATATATATACTACAATAAAATTTATCTTTGCAATAAATAAAATAAATAGAAGTATTCATCACCAGAAACAAGAAACAAAAAAGTCAATGAAAAGGGAATTAGTTCTTCAAGAATGAGAAGGTGGAGCCTTTTGGAGACCACACAAAGGTGAAGCTGACCTCTGAAGAATTTCCTTCTACCACCAGATACTCAGCCTGCTGCTGACTCTTGTTTCAGGCTATTAGCTAGCACTCTTCTGCTGTTTTTACAGGCTGGTAGTGATTGTCTATTATACAAACACAGAAAGGCATTAGTTATAAAATTTTGAGAAACAAAAATATTAAGTTCAGAATCTACTTCAGCAATTAAAGAGAAACAACCCATTTTATCATGACTTAAAATTCAAATATTTCCTCATTTCCTGATCTTTCTTTATCATCACCCAAACAAAGTAACAAATATTTAAAAGCGTAGAAGAACCTACTCTCTGAGAAACAACCAAAGGTATAACCAATACAGCTCTCATTGCTACTCCTTCCTCCACACAGAACACTATACACAACCTGTTGACCTTGGCCAAATGCTACACATTTGGCTTTCAAGCCCCCTCTCAATATCTGAGTCAAGTTAACCATTCCCTCCCATTTCCATGCCAACCACAGTAAGGTCCCTCCTGCCTGTGAGTCATCATCTTTTACCCAGGATGTGGGGATAAAGACTCTTTTAGGATGTTGTTTCTAGGCCTAATTGCAGGAAGAAGAGGGCACACAAGTAGATCAAAAGTTAGGTTTAAAGATATTTTACTAGAAGAGATATGGGTCTGCAGATGATTGAAACAGGCACTAGGAATGGCTTTTTGGAAGTTATACAGAGTCTCTGGTTCTGCCTCTATTTGTACTTTCTAATCCACCATGATGTGAACAACACTGCCATGTACTTCTACAACCATGACTGCAGCCATGATGTGGCTCAAGATTCCTTGCAATGGAAGACTGAAACACTTTGAAACAATGAGGCAAATGAATCTTCCCTCCTTTGTCTCTGTCATCCTTTATAGTCACAGAGATGTGAAAGTGACACAGGACAGAGGCCACACATTGTGATGCAAATAAGAAGGCAAGAGTCAGAGAGCATGTAGGCTCAGCCACTGGTAGTTGAGACCTTAGGCATTTTTTTTATTTCCTTGAAGCTTAATTTCCTTTATTTGTAAAGTAGAAATTAGATGTCATCCAAATATTATCTAAATTATTCATTACCATTCATGTGAGGATTAAAGGGCATCCATATGAAATACCCTCACTAACACTGTGAAGTGTGTGACTGACACTGTGGAATTGTCACCCCCTAGTAAGCCATTATTAGGGCTGTGGATATTGGAGCCAAGTGTGAATGCAGGCACTTTCAGTAATGTAACAGTATGTATCACAAGTGAATGATGGGAATATGGAAGTATTAGACAAGGACAGTGTTTAGAAGATAGTACAAGATGGCGTCCAGGTAGTGAATAATATAAAAACATAGTTTGCATGTACTTGGGTGCCATACTTGCATGAGATTTGGTTCCAGATTTGAGGCATCCAGTCAGTGGGACCAGGTTCTGTGCTCATTGCATGAGTCGGCTGTTTGAAACCTGGGGCCTATGCAGGATCGCTTGGCTCGGCCTGGGAGGAGGGGACTGGACCTACCTGGACTGAGTCTACCAGGTTGATCTCAGTCTGTGGGGAAGGCTTTGCCCTGGAGGAGATGGGAATGGGGGGCTGGCTGGGGGTAAGGTGAGGGGAGCGGGAGCGGGGAGAACAAGAGAATCCATGGCTGATATGTAGAACTGAATTGTATTGCAAAAGAAAAAGAAAAAGAAAAAAAATGTAGTAAATATAAGACTTTAAGCAAGTGTTTTCTAGTTACCTTCAGCTGTCACTTGACCAATACTAGAGGCATCTTAGGGAATCTCAGTGAAAGACTGCCTGAATTGCACTGGCCTGTGGCCATGTCTGTGAGCGAGAATCTTGATTGATTATTAATGGATAATTGGTGATAGTCCAGTCTTATGTAAAAGAACCATCCCTAGGCAATTATATCTAGGTGCATAAGAAAGTTAGCTGAGCTTGAACCAATGAGTTAGCCAGAGAGTAAGTCAATAGGTACAATTCTTCTTTGGTTCCTGCTTGAGTTCTAGCTGTAACTTCCCTCAATGATGCTGTGATCTGGAAGAATAAGCCAAATAAATATTTTACTCTCCAAGTTGGTTTTGGTCCTAGTGTTCTATTACACAGCAGAAAGTAACTACTACAAAGTTACAGTCTGAAGAAAGGTCATCATGCCTACTCATCTGAAGCCATGACACATAACTGTCTATCAGCATTTTTACTCCACCATGGGAGGAAACCATTTCTAATCTTGTAATACAATGAAGCAAGCTGTGAGACATAAATAAAAAGCTCTTTTTTAAAAGTAATAATTCAATAACTAAAAATAAATTGCTTCTTAAAGTCATTTTAGTAAGCAGTGATTTGGGTTAACAATGTAGCTCTGTTTGCAGTATTTGCTTAGCATGCACCTAATATGACCATAGTGATATATACCACAGTCCTATCACTCAACAGGTTGATGCAAGAGGATCAGCAATCCACAGCCAGTCTTGACTGACTACTGATTTATGGGGCAACCTACATTACATGAGCTCCTATAATTAAATAAAAAAGTTAGCAGTGGTCAATTTCACAAAATAAGTGGGAGGTGAACTTTTTCTAGTACAAGGCATTACTATTTAATTATTATCTTTAGAAAAACAAATTTGTTCAAAAAGCAAAGCTTATAAAATAATTCATTCTCTCTCTCAATGCAGATAACTACTGATGACTCCTAAATGTAAGCCACCAAATTGATACTGCATTTAAAAATTATTCAATATCAGATTCTTAGAACACAAAGTACCTGCCCATGGGGACTTTAAAGATTTTGGTCCTACCTTTCTCCTTCTATTAGTTACTTTTCTTATCTCTATGGGGGAAATACCTGATAGAGGAATTTAATGAAAGGAAAGATTGTGTTTGACTCATGTGTTAGATTATAGCCATGGTGGAAAGGGGTGGGGACTCTTCATTTTTGTATTTTTTCAGTAATGTAAATAGCACCTATTTACATCTATTTTAAATTCTCCATGAGGAAACATTTGTGTTCCTTGGGATGTGAAATCACTCAGAAGGCCATGGCTTCACCTTATTCTGAACTCCTAACTATAGTGGGTAGCCAATCCAGCTTTGATCTGGAAGTTCCAACCCCCATTGAGACTTCGGCAACTGTCACGCCTACAAGGTGGGGCCAAGGGAGGTGCCTGGAGACCCGAGATCTGGATGGGCCAGCACTCTCTCTCTGTTCCAGGACCCTGGACGGTGGAGGTGGGCCAAGCAGTGCTCCAGAGAACACCGCTGGACTGCGAAACACCTTCCCCAGACCCCACGACCTACCTATTCCTTAATTTGTAAGTTACGCCATTAAATAAATCTCCTTTTAACTACGTGGAGTAGCCTTAATAATTTCACCAATACCTAACTATAGGTAATATCATGAATTTTAGTAATTCCACTATCATATTTTATAGATTAAGAACTGGTTTCACTGGTTTATAGATCCAATATTGTTTGTTCCATACTAAGCAAAAATGTCTTGATTGTTCCCAATTAGGTTTCTAATGTATATTTAAATTAATGAACTAAAATTTGGTAAAAACTCACAGGACAAATCTTTGCTTTTACTTCATGTCAAGTATTTGCTAAGTATGTTTTTCATTGACTTCAAAAATATGTGTTCATGGGGTCATTGGGTAAATAATGTTGTTTTGGTTTGATTTGTTTTTAAATCATCTAGTTATGGGAATGTCATGTGAATGTGTGTTGCTCTGATTTGGTTGATAAATAAATGCTGATTGGCCAGTAGCCAGGCAGGAGATATAGTATCGGTGGGATAAGCAGAGAGGAGAATTCTGAGTCAGGAGTCACGAGCCAGACACAGAGGAAGCAAGATGGAAGACACAGAGGAAGGCAGAACTGAGAAAGGCACCAAGCCACACGGCTGAACATACATAAGGATTATGGGCTAGTTTAAATGTAAGAGATAGTCAGCAGTAGCCTGAGCTAATGGTCAAGCAGTTTTAATTAATATAAGTCTCTGTGTGTTTACTTGGGTCCGAGTGGCTGCAAGACTGGTGGGTGAGAGAGATCCCTGACTGAGGACCGGGCAGAACCAGGAAAACTTCAGCTACAATATAGTACCTTTTTCTACTGTTTGATTGAAAATAAATTTCCTTTTCAGTGGCCCCACACTCAGGTGGAAATTTACACAGAAATAAGTGGAAATCAATTATTCTGGCAGTGATAAGAAAGACTGGGTTTAAAAAAAGTGTTTCTAGTTTCTGAGATTGAAAACTATGGATGATACATAATGAGGAGAGCCTCAAGTGGATTTAAGTCTAAAGACACTGAGGATTTAAATGGGTTTCAGCTGAAGCCTAGACAAAAGGCAAGTAGAACTTTAATCACTAAATGAGGATTTCCAGATATTTGCAAAATGAGTGCCATGAGCAATGATGAATCAGTCTTTACATTGCTTCATAAGTAAAAGTCTTCAAATAAACCTATAAGCCTAATTTTTAAATCTTAGTTTATTGGCATGTATACAGTAATTCCAAATAAATGTCCTAAACAAAATTTTATATTGCTTTATGATTTACCAGTTGCCCATTTCATCAGGCTGTTTTATGACCTTGGAGCAGGAAAATCATAGATGCTGGCTGGGATGCACATTTGAAACAAGATTCTACACTCCAGTCATCATTTCATTCTACAGAAGTTAAATTAAGGCAGATGCTACAGTGTCAAACACATATTTCCATAATACCAATCAGCATGAATCTAACATATTCTAACACCATTAATGTGGTCCAAAACCCCTCAGGAAAGAAAAAGAAAAACATTTTTCTTGCTATGCCCTATTTTCCTAGTAGAAGAATACCAGTTTATGCTAAGATTTAGTACATCACATTAGTCTTGAGACCAAACACTTTTATGATACAAAAGATATGATTATAAATAAATTCAAGTCAACAAATGAGGCATAGTTTTGCACACTCACTATAGAAAATAATAATAGCCAATATTATGTATTCAGGACCTGTTATTACTTAGACAAACATGAATTTGTACCCTCCAAAACATGAAATATTCTCCCTATATCCTATTTTCATATAGAAATACACCTTGTGCCTCAAATTCAATTCATATTCTATACTTGATTTTAAATCGGTAACTGTGTTAATAGAAAGTAAAAAAATAAATAAAACTAGGAAAAATAAGTTCAGTACAGGCAAATATTATAATTCCATATATAGTCAGCATTAAAATTATTTATGAAATGTTATATTCTATTTTTGAGCAGAGTCTTTTAAATCCACTGTGTATTTCACGATTACAATCCGTTCTTCTTTGCACAAACAAATGCTAACAACAAGAATATGTAATAAGAACACATTGGACCCTACCAGTGTTGGCTTCTTGACTAATAGGTTTCTTGTAAAGCTGCTCTATTTAGTCCACTATTTCCAGAAAAGATATGCTCACAAACACCTTGAATTTTGATGGAAAAAGTAGACATCAAGTCATTTTTCAAGGTCCCCCAACTGGGTCGCTGCAAACTCAAGCTATGACTCCAGGAGCTGACTTCAAACTCTCTGTTAATAAGCCAACCTCAAAGCATGTGAAGAGGGGCTGCCATGCTAGAATAGAAGGTAGGCTATGTAGGATCGGAGGCAAGCCAGGATCCAGGTACCTGATTCCTCAAAGAGCTGTAATGAGTTCTGATCTTCTTACAAGGATGCCAGCCAGAAGAAGATTTGAGAGTCAGTGAGTTCTGATCTGACAAATAAAGTCCACCTTAAAAGAAACCAGCTGACTGCTCCCCCCAGATTTTTAGTCGTTTCCCTCACATTTGACACCACAATCAAGCCTGACTGTCCCGCCATTGCTGGGAAACAGCTCACGGAGGACACATTAGTTGAGACATGATGGTTTTGGAATCAAATCACAGTCACTACTCTTGGACTAAGTAACCTAAAGGCTGGCTTCATGAACCTTCTGAGTCTCGGGATGTTTTGTTTTTTTTTTTTTGGGGGGGGCTTGTTTTGGTTTTGATTTTCCATTCTAAAAGGGGCTTTTGATAGAATCTTCATTAGTTTACTTGATTGCATGATTGATTTTTGAGATAAGGGGCCTCAGTTTGTAGCCCAGGTTGGCCTCAAAGTCACAGTCTCATTTCTTCAATCATGCCCAGCTCTAAAATAAACTTTTCAAAGGTTGGTTGTATATGTCAGATTTCTATATAGATCTTAAAATGCAGTAGGTGTTGAGAGCTACAACATTGTTCTCTGGGAAAATCTGTGTTTTAGGCTAATAAGCTTGGAATGGAATTTCAACTCAAACATTCTGTTCTAAAGTTGTTAATCCAGAATATATGTTATCCTAGACCTTCAGGTACATAGTCATATGTACACAAAAAGTATTTTATTTGTATACATATAACTATACATGGAATTTTATTATTGTTTAAATGTTTATGAGCTGTCAAATAATAATTCTGGGGTAGAATTAAATACAGCTGGGAAAGGGGCATAGGCAGGAGTGGCAGAGATCTCAGGTAATGATCCAAAGACACTGCTCACTCCTCACTCTGTGAGGAATGTATGTAGGGCTGACATTGTTGAGGGTCTTTCAAAGGTGATCACAGATTCTCTGAGGATGATGGCGATGGCTGCTGTGTCAGATGACAGCATTTCACAGCACATCTGTATAATGTATATTGCTGATCAATAAGAAAGTAACAAACTGTTAAAACATATAATGTAAATATGTATATGCCTATATTTATAGTTTAAACAAACTTACTCCATTTGGCATGATAATAATCCCTCCAAGATCTATAAACTGTCTAGCAAAATCCCCCATATCAGGCATGAGAAACTTCATTTCTAGTTGATGTTTAGTGGAGTCAAAGCAACTCCCAAAATAATAATCTTTTGCTGTTACCCCTGGTCGCCTCCCAGAATTGAAGATAAGTTCTTATTTATAAAGATATAATGCATTTTATATACAAAACTTAAAGGAATAAAGCTGGATCTAACCCAAAAGCCTCATCCCTGAGGACTATCTTTCTTAGTAGCATAAGATACTATTCAAGCTGCCAATGGAGAAAAGCATGCAATAACCCTACCCCTACCTGGATGTGATGTCTACAAGCTATAACAATTACCAGCATGACAAGATATTTTCAAATGTATAACAGTGGACCTTATATCTTGGCAGCAACCAATAGCTATCTAATTGGCCAGATGCAAGGTCTGCTCAATAGGAAGGAATCCATTCCTGGTATTATAAACATAGCCAACTTCTCGTGGCTGGTTAGGTCATGGACCCTAGGGAAAAAACCTACTGCCACTACTTTCCTAGAATAGTATAATCTCTACCTACATTCTCAATATTTTTTCTTCTATTCACAGATAAGTGTAGCTCTCACCTCTCATTAAAGAGATTTCTCTTTGCAGAAGATGGAGATCATTGCAGAAAGCCACAACTGGTCAAAATGCAGAGAGCAACTGACCATGGGGTACCCATCACCAATTGATACATATTCAGCACATCCCTTACACCTAAGGCTCAGAGAATATGGCAGGAGAGGGGGTAGAAAGATTGTAAGAGACAGGACTAGGAAGTCTACTGAGAGACTGTGTCTTCAATGTATGACAGGGAAACTGTACTCATGAACTCTCAACAATATGGCTTCCCATATAGATCTGAACAATGAGCATATCAGCTGGCAAACCAATGATGATGAGCTCATGGTGACCCACCCCTAGCTGATAAGCTACAGACAATTAATGATGGCTGAGAAAGGGAAAATATATGCCCCCTAATTAGCTGTCCAGTACTAAATCATCAGCCCTAAAAACATATACATGTAAGTAATACTAAACAAAATCATCAGGTTGTATTTATATACTTATATGTTTATATATTTGTAACAATAATTTTAAAAAAAGAAAGACTATGATTTTGAGAAGGAAATAGAAAGAGACAAGGAAGAGATTAGAGGGAGGGAAAAGAGGGAGAAAATGATGGAACTTCAGCACACATATATGAAAATAAAATGAAAATGAAAAATAATAAAGTAATGCGCTGTTGGTTACTTCAAAATAATAATGCCACCACTGGAGTGTTGGGGCTATCTTGCTGGGCTGACCATTGTTGCAGTTCACAGGCTTCACAGCTGAGTAGGACCACTGATCACTTCACCCTTGACAGACTTCAGAGTAGCTTCTGATACTGTAAGAGCTTGTCCTTGAGGATGCAGCTGCCAAATCATTTCCAGTCTGATCCCTCTAAATTCTGTGTCTGAAGTGTGTGGTACCGTCAGTAACAGGGTCTTAAATTTCAATTTTTGGGAGGCAACTAAGGGCAATGACAATAGTCAATATTGTTTTTGGAGTCTTGGACTTTCATGACCAACAACTTGAAAAGAGGTTTCTCATGCCTACCAATGGAGCTTTTGTTGGGTAGTCTGTGGCTTTCAAAGGGAACACCATCATATTGTGCACTGGAGCTTTTGTTGGGTAGTCTGTGGCTTTCAAGGGGAGCACTAGCATGCTGTGTGTTGTAACTAAGTTGTGTGTGTGTGTGTGTATATATATATATATATATATATATATATATATATATATATATTATTTGTATTTTTAAACAATCTTATGAAATATTTCCCTACAGCTTTTTCAAACACCTTTAGTATTATTTATCTCACTTTCCTTCCTCTTCCTCTGTATTACTCTCTCTTTTATTCTCCAGATATAGGCCCATTGTTCCATTTTTTACCTTTTTCCTTTCATAGTACCTGTGTCATTGTAGGTAATCACCAGCACTCTAATTGGATTTAAGGCCTTCTCAATAGGAGAGAATTAATGACTGATACTGGAAATCTAACCAACTACCCATGGATGGATCTGTCATGGACTCTCAAGGAGGACC
The DNA here is from genome assembly GCF_007827085.1 of Peromyscus californicus insignis. Lineage (NCBI taxonomy): Eukaryota > Metazoa > Chordata > Mammalia > Rodentia > Cricetidae > Peromyscus > Peromyscus californicus. The sequence continues at coordinate 143,626,229 of NW_026294573.1, forward strand.
TACTATTGCCATTACCCCAAACCAATATAATGTCTGTTTTCTAATACTTATCAGTAAATAAGGGTAGCTCTAACATATTACCAAAGAAGTTTCTTTTTGCAAACAGGAGATGATATTACAGATATCCACAACTAGTTAAAATACAGAGGTTTGAGTTACTACACCTATAATGCAAGCTTTACACCTAAGGCTCACAACATGCCAAGAAAGAGGGATCCAGAGGACCAGGATGCCTGCTTCTAGATAGTATCTTCTAAACATGACAGAGAAACCATACTCATGACATCTCAACAATGTTGAGACTTGCATATTGACAACATCAATTGACATGCCAACATTGATAAAGGAAATTTTACAAGATCCCACTTCTAGATGAAGAACTGCAGGCCATCAATGGCTGTGTAGAAAGATGGAACGATTTTTCCAGAGACTACCACTTGTGGGGGCCCACAGAGGCTCCCTAGTAAGACCTTACTCAAGGTCAGGAAATCTGAGTTTGCTTTACCCAGCAGGGCTGCATAATGGGATGATTTGGCCACAGGTGTGGATACCAGGTGTTTTGAAGGGTCTATACTTGGCTGCATGTTATGCTTTGATCTTGAGAGGGGGAGGTCTTTTGCCTCTCCCCTTGGCAGTGTATAAAATGTTGATTAGAATAAATCTCAAGGCAACTGCGTATTGACCCAGGGCCCTCCCAGAGCTATCTTGTGTCTCTGTCTTTCTTGCTGCCTATGCCTATATTTCTATCTAATATGTCCTCATCCCTCTCTGTTCCCCCCAAGAATCCTTCAACAAGTCAGAGCTTGACTCCAACAACCACTTACTAGGTTATCTAATTCCAAGTGGCCAGCCTAAATAATGTATATAACTGCAACAATAAAAGGGCCCAGTAGAATATACATTTGTGTGTGTGTGTGTGTGTGTGTGTGTGTGTGTGTGTGTGTGTGTGTGTGTGTAAATAATAATTATAGAAGAGGTCATGATCTTAAGAGGGTGGACATGGAAGGAGTTGAAGTTAGAGAGGAAGAGTGAGGAGTGAAAATTACATAAACACAGTATTAACACCTTGACTTGTTCTTTAATCTTGTTATTTTAAATCTGAGGTTAATAGTTGTTGAAATTCTTTTTATTTATTTTGTTTTGAGACGGTGTCTCAAGTCTGGAACTAAACTCACAATCCTCCTGCCTCAGTCTCCTGGGTGCAGAAATTATAGGTGTATCCCACCATACCAAGCTTATTCTTCATTGTAATATTCTACATCTTGCAATAAAGAAAAACAGTTTTTATAACTCATATTTGCCAATTACTTCTTCATACACAGCACTGCATATGACTCAGTAAGATAAACATAGCAGATAAATTACACCCAAAGATGCAAATAAAAAAACAAAAGCTAAGAGATCTGGGTCTTACTAAAAGGAATGTGACCTACAGCGGCTGTGGAACTATGATTTCCTTTTTTTCATCATCTGTCATCTTAAGAATTAAGATTTATTCCCTCCATACTCCCCTGATACATAGAGTATTTAAAACCTTCCTACACAATGTAGATAAAAATTCAACTGTATGAAGATCAAAGGCATATCCTCATATTGAAAGAACTTTATCACTAGAAAAATATCAATAAGCAGAAGTGTTCCAATGAGAGACACTGACAAAATCAGCCATTGGAAGCTTGACAAAGCTCTCTCCTTTATCATGCTTGCCCACAGCAACTTCCCCCTATTGACTGGCATGGAAGCAAGACAAAATGTGTTTTGGGAAATCAGAGTTGGAATGGGGAATATTTGAAAGGGCCAAAGTCATGCACCATGAGGAGAGTATAAAATCGAACGAACCCTAACATTCCAGTTGGCAGCCACCATCTCTGCTTTTGCTGGAATGACAGAGATACCAGTAGTGACTTGTGCATTTTGTGGCTTTTCTGAATATTGTGTTTCCTTGTCATTGTTGCTGTCAAAAGTTGTAGAGACAGAGACTGGTCTTCATTTCTGAATATTCTAAATTACACCAAATGGTTTCAGCTGTGAATGGATACAATAAAAACAAGCAATGATAAATAAACTATTATATTTCTGGGTGGTTGAAGTGGTTCCAGCTGTTGGTCTAATTCTATCTATGCCGAAAACTGCTTTCATCAAACTGAGGCTAAATTGCTCAACTAGCTTGAATGAATGAAATTTTATTGGCGAGCATACAGAAAGTAGTTCATAACAATTAGGACAGAGATGTAACAAAGTAAATAGGAAGAGAAATGATTTCTTTAAAGTGTACTTTGAACTGAAGAGGAAAGAGGTGTTCACCAATATTTAATTTCATATTAACTAGTGCTAAAAATTCACATCTTCAAAGTTTTATTGTAAAAGCTTACTCAGTTCTCTAGTACTTTACCTCTGTTAGGTATTTGTGGAATGAATGTATTATAAAAGTCTTAATTCATTTGTTTTTCTCTAACTACAAACATCACTCTGAAGGATATACAAACATTAACATGATCAATGATGTCCTTGGATTTATGAAATCATATTGACCCCTTTATATCAATCAGAACAAACTTTGCTAGATGTCCGAGCCTTATATCACATCCTAGAGGAAAACAGATTAAAATTTTGTCAAGTCTAGAAAATCCAAGGATAGAATGAAAGCTTAGGCAAGTTTGAGATTTTCTTTTTATTAATTTTTTTTCACACAATATATTATTATTGTGTTTTTCCTCCCTCAACTCCTCACAGATCCTTCCCATCTCCCTATCCACTCACGTTTATGTTATCTCCCCCCTCAAAAAAAAAATAGAAAGCCAAAGCAAACAAAAATATGCAAAAATACATGGAATCTCCTGGGCACTCATCCTGCCCTGGAATGTGGTTGATACATATAATGACACTCCATTAGAGAAAATTGATTTTTCCCTTTTCCAGCAGATTTCAATTGCAAATAGCATCTTAGTTAGTAGTAGGAAACCCTACCACTATTCTGCTAAAGGAAAATAGCAATACAATGAACCCTAATAATATTCTACTATGCTCATAGTCGCTGCCTCACTCAATACTCGTCATAGCTGCTTCTTCTTGCAGAAGATGGGAATTAGCATAGAGACCACCAGCCAGTGGGACAATGTGCAGAGAGTGAGACACTGAAGCACTCCGTCCTAAATGGGGGATGTCTTCAACAAACCCTTCCTCTTAAGGGTCAATGGTCTATGCAGGAAAGAGAGACTGTAGGAGCCAGAGGTGGTGGATGACTCCAAGGAGACAGTATCTTCCAGACCCTACAGGACTGATGCCGATATGACTGTGGCACCAGGCACAGCACGTGCACAGGATCAAGCCAGCACTAAGAGGGAAAAGTGGACACAGGATCCCACACATACCAAAGCTTAAAAATTTCAAGATTCAAAGTTAGAAAAGGACAGTTCATCCACTTCATTTTACAGATGACATGCTGGGGACCAGTGCAACAAACCAAGCATCCCCATCTGTGCTTGCAACCTGAGAAGAGGCCCTGGAACACAGGTGTCCCTCAGTCACCAGTGACAGTCTTGGATGTTACATCATGCTTTCCCGTGAGTGTCCCTTCCTGACAGCCTGCCTCTACCTGCTGAACAACACCAAACTCAGTGTCCCTCAAAACTTTATGAAACAGCAGCACCAGAGCCAGCCAGCTGTTTGCTGAAATCCAAATTCTTGGGTCTACTTCTAGACTCAGTAAGCCAGATACTGTTTGAGAATCATTGCCCTCCATCAGGCCTTTTCCGTTTTGAGTTGTTACACCCCTGATTAGATCTTAAAAATAAAAAAAGCCTCAAATACAGAAGGGCATATGCACACAAAAAGCAGAGGAGATTTTTTTAAAGCTATACTTTAGTTTGTATAATAGTGTAATTGACATAGTAAATAACACTATAATAGAATAATTTGATTATTGTTTTAAACAAAAGAAAAGTAGAAAAATTCAGGTTACAAAACCCATTCCTGAAAAGAATTATTTTTAAGAATGACATATTCTAAATAAGTTAGTGTGATAAATGTATTCAGTTACTAGTCATGCCTAATTCTTATTGAACTATAGAGTTAAAAACAAAGCCCTACTTTCACAATCACTTCCTCCAAGGAACAGCACATGCTGGATTCTTTTTTTTTTTTTTTTTTTTTTTTTTTTTTGGTTTGTCGAGACAGGGTTTCTCTGTGTAGCTTTGCGCCTTTCCTTGAACTTACTTGGTAGCCCAGGCTGGCCTCGAACTCACAGAGATCTGCCTGACTCTGCCTCCCGAGTGCTGGGATTAAAGGCGTGCGCCACCACCGCCTGGCCAACATGCTGGATTCTTTTGGAATGTAAAATGGTTCACGCCATGTCAATACACAGAAGTCTGAACTCACATTTTTACCCTGGGAGTGGAAGGGAAAGAGACACCTGTGATGATTTGAAACAAGAAAACAGTCAACTTTATCTCCTCTTTCATGATCCATGACAAAAACAAAAGAATGATTGTAGTCTAGTTAATAGTGATGTGTCAATAAGTGTCATTACTGAGGGAAAGCAGAGGAGAAACATGGAAAATGCTTTGCACACATGATCATGCTTAGAGATGTAATAATCAGCCAATCAAGTACAGAAGTGGTAAGTGTACCTGTGTCCTGAAAGGCAGTAAGGAGGACACCGAGTCAGATTGCGTTTGTGTAAGAGGTTCATAGAAGAGTCCTTAACACCAGAGACAGAAGGACAGACAGCAGCATGGTGGGGGCTCAGAGAAAAGCCTGCATGGCAGAGTGAGGATCCCACAAACAATTTAGAGGACGGGAGGGTTCTGCGCCGTGTTATTGACAGGTGGTCTGTAGCACAGGCTTGCACTCAGGCTGTCTCTGGTGCCTGATTGACAGGGCACACTGTTAGCCTGGAGCTTGTTTAACTATGAGGGTAAGGAGAGCAAGAATCTAAAAACTAGCTGATGGAAGAACTTGAAGAAACAGCATGGCCCTGGCTAACATATATGCTTTTGTACATGTACATGTGTACACATGCGTGTACATGTTGGTGGGCACATGTGTTTGTATCTGTATTTGTGTATTTATGTTAGCAAGAACCACAGTGGTTCTTCACTCTGCATCCAAACTTAGTTTCAGTGTCTAATTTCCCCTCTCCACTATCTCCTATGAGAATATTTTAACTATCAATTTTGTCAATTTTACAATGTGAGGCTCTGATTAAAAATCTTAGAGAAATTTAGTAAGTATCTGTTGATGAAAAGAATTTATATCAATGATTTGTACTCTGTAACTTCAAAAGTAGTTTTCATGTTCCTTCATGGATGGGTGGATATGTGGAGAAAATGTTAGAGAAGGAAACTGATGTTTGACTCGGTTGAGCACTCACCTAGCTCTAAGTCCCAAAGTGCAAGTCCCAGCACCATAGAGTAGCAGAGAAAACCAACAGAGTCTCTTAATAGAGAGCACACTGAATAAAGGCTGAAAGAGTGTATCTGTTCACTTTTGAGACAGTTTGAGAAAGAACTTTTCTTCAGAGTCCAAATGGTGCAACTTAAAAGTCCTATGAACCCACACAATTTATTAGACTAAAAGCCATAAGAACATCAAGCCAATGCCAGCACTTGATACTCTCCAGATATATTGTTTAATTAAGTAATAGAATAATAAGGGAATTGTGAAAATATTTTATTATAAACAACAAATTCAAGTCAAGGATGAATTCATGAGCACAGCCCCATACAAATTGATAGAAAGATTAAGGTATTTGAGCTTCTGCATGAAATTGTTCCTGTTCTATTTTTCATTTGTCTCAAGTCTAATGTGCCTTTTTATTGCAAGTTCATTTCACAAAGTATAGAGCATTCCAGAAGAGAACATTATCAGGCAACAAACTAAAGAAAACACAGCCGATTGTCCATCAGTTGGAGCTACAGAAACTCAAGGGAGATAGATTTCAAGTCAGCATTTTTATATTCTTCTACTTATTATTTCTAACTGCTGTTTGGTTACTTGAATAAGAGATATAATTTCCCAAAACCAATAATGTTGCCAAAAACAGCAACTGCAGCCAAGAGGACAGTTCTATGATATCCCTCAGGGGACAGTTGCTGCAGTTTCTTACACTAAGAACTGGAAGAACAGAAGGTCCTGATGCCATAGACAGTGGAACTATGGTATAGTCTGTGAGCCCCTGATGACCTCCAATGTCAGGTTCCACCCACAGAACAATCTAACTGCCCAACAGGCTGTACTTAGGCCCTGCCTTACAGAGTAAAAAGCCCACTTCCTGGAAAGCTCCACTCCCAAGAAATCCTATATAAACCCTGTCTTCTGCTCATTCTCTGCTGCTTCTCACTGAAGCAGAGGCAGCCATCCTCCTGAGTTCTTCCCTTCCAATAAATCTCTTGTGTGAGGTTTGTTGTACAGTGTGACTTGCCATATTCCTTGGCTCTTGACTGCCAGGATACCTTTCCCCTCAGAGCTGTAACACTTGTATTATCTTTCAATGTAAGACTATTGTCACTTCCTTTACTGATACGTGTTTGTGTCTAGAGCTCTGAGGAATGTGAAATACCTACCAACTGCATTTTTTGTGTGAAAATATCTCTGAAAATCTTTCCTTTCCCCAACCCATTGTCTCATACGAAAGATCCAGGCCCAGGTGGCACTCTCAGGATTAGTACAGCATGCAATCCATACTTCACACATGACATGAAGCAGCAGATGATTATCCCTCATCTCCATGTGCTCTCTTGTTAGAGCATAAACTCCTTATGGGAGGGGCTTCCTTCATTTCTATATCACAATTTCTGAACATGGCAGATGAATTAATGTTGATTAGTTGAATTTATTTATATTCATTGTTGGAGTATAGGCCCAAATCTAGCATCAATAAAAGAATCACTATTATCTACTAATAGTAATGCATAGTCTGAACTTATTTTGACTGTGGGCTTGTTGTTATTATTATTGTTTAAGTTAGGAAAGTTCTAACTGTGTAGACAAAGCTGGCCTCAAATTCACTATCCTTTTCTTTGTTAGGGACTGAATTACAGGGACATGCAATCATGCCTCCCATCTTATTAGTTTATAATGCATTTGTTGATAACACTTTTAACTTTTCAGTTTCTCCTATACTACATGTATGAACATTTTATATTACATGTAAAATATATAAAAAGTTATACATCTCATATACAATATATAATCTATCCTGTTATATACTCATTCTTAGATTGCTAGCACTTATACTCTGTAACATAAAAAAGGACATAAGTTATCTTCTTAGTTAAAATTTAAACAATGATAACAAGACCTAAAAGGAAAAATCCAAGTTGTCACTTACTTCAAATTCAGCCCATTTTGAACTTTTAAATATAGTAATCTACTTTATATACAATTTGAATTACCTATGGCTAGCTGTGGCCTGAAAATATTCATGGAAAAATGATAGAAATAATTCCTGTTTCATTTATATGCCATTCAGAATAAAATGATGATGTTTTAGTCCAGTGTGCTCCCAGCATGAAGACCTTTGCTAAGTTAGCACCCTGCATATGCCACCTGCCCATTCGTTACAGAGCAGTTATTGAAGTGGCTGGCACAGCATCACAGTGTGTGTGCTGTTGTGATGCTATTCATGGGGATACGTGACCAAACATCCACTTAACTCAGATAGGGAGTCAATGACAAATTGAGGTATGGATACCACTGAAATCCAACTTGCTGGGCCAATGAGTCTCATTGGGGTTATTTAGAGAAATGTGGGTGAAGGGTTACTTACAGGGCAGAAATGGCTCACCAAAGCCCACCACAACGTGCATGATGGCTCATGAAAGCTGGAAACCTAGAAATCACTGAACAATTTGAAGATAGCTCAACAAATTGGAAAGTGTCTCTTCCAGACAACTCAACTTGTCTGAAAGTGCTTCTCAGCAGTATTTTCTGGCCATGTAAGTTTGAGAAAGGAGGAACCTAGTGAATATGGTCAGTTTCAGGGACTTCCTGAAGCTTTTGACTTGTTTACTGCAGGAGTTTTAAGGAACTTCCTAATAGGATGGAATGCGTTATTTTCATATAAGTCTTACTGATGGTTTTTAGTGGCACTTTTACCCTGCAAGGAAAAGTCACAAAACATGACAGAATTCACTAACAAGAGTTTTATTAAGACATGGAGAAAGAGATAGATGTGATCAGGCCTGTGGAAGGACACATGTGAGAAGAAGGCTGGGGACCATGGGGGCTGTCTTTTAAAGGCCAACTCGTGCCTGACCACACAGGCCCACTTGGCTAATCCACGCATGCGCGTAGATCACATGGTCACGCCGTGAGATTATGTGACCATGAAGCCATGGGGCATGGGTTACACAGGACTTATAACCTGGAAATGACTAGGCAGAAATGACAAAGTGTCCTACTGGGCATGCGAGACCATGGGGGCGTGGTTGGAATTCCTATCACTTACATTTTAAGATATTCTGTGTCTTAAAGAGTTTCACTGAAGAATGAAAATTTCACCAGTGAGGCAATTGCTACAAAATAAAAGTTCAAGAAACTGTTACCTAGTAGTTTGTCACTGTATCACACTATCTATGCTTCATCTCACTTCACTTCAACACTCAGGCATTATCTAATTTTATATCACAAGGATGGGAAATAGATAAAAATAATATTCTTTGAGAGAGATCACACCTAAATTGCAATATGCTGTACTATGATGAAATTTTATTAATGTTATTGCAATTAATCTCTTACTGCTTCAAATTTTAAATGTAATTCCATTATAAGACTGTATGTATAGAGAAAATCATATGTGTGTGTGTACACATGCATATATATGTATATCTTTATACATATATGCACATCTATCCCTGGTTTCAGATATCCATCTTGGAATGCAGTGTTTACGGATAAAAGATCACTCTGTTTTCCAAAATTAGGGACAATTAGTGCTATCCTTTTGATTATTAACTTTTTTTATTCTGTACCTAGTGATAACAATGTGTTCAAATGGTAACACTAAAAATCTGCTCTATATGAGTAATATACTATTGGTTATTTATTAATACCATTTCATTCTCTAAGGTAGTTATGTTTTCCTACATTAAAATAAACAAACGTTATTCCTTAGTGTAATTTTATGTGAAACTATATTCTTGATTATATTGAATGCTATATTTAAATGTTAATAATTTCTATCAATGAAAGCAAACATATCTTTGAGCAATCAAATTACTGCTAATAATTTTATTACATTTAGCAACAATCTCTGCAAGCTTTCAAGGATATATTTACTGATTAAATATTTTTAATAAATTTCATGTTACATATTTTATCTGAATATGAGAACTATTTCAGAATCATTTCTCAAGCTAATAGTTATTGAATGTAGCATTCTTAGCAATATGGAGAGGCAATCCAATTGATAGAATAAATGTCAAATTTGATTTTTAATTTAAATTTCAGATTCTCTTTTGTGTCTACAAATGCTTTTCATTCGTTAGCTGTTTCTGCCACTATTGAGCTTACTGTTCACATAGCATGACTCCATGTATGCACCAAAAGACATATAAATATTAACAATATATACTTTTCTAAAAACAATATGTTCACAATAATTGGTATATTGTTAATGTCCCCCTGTTAATAATTGGCAAAGATATGACTAAAAGCCAGCAAATCTGCCTAACGTCTGCAGGCTTAATCACATTACCATATTGGTGTGGGAGAAGTAATGACTTCAACATTGCATCTTGGTGTCTGAAAAAATGATGGTGTCATTACAATAAATGGGAAGTTCACAAAGAGAAACAATACTTTAGAAAATGAGAAAATTTTTATTTTGAATATACAGTATTTATTTGGGGCAAGTGATAAGTTAGATTTTTATAGTAGACATTTTAGTACTAGAGAATAGAGAAAGTTAAAACTAGAGATAGAACCTCCAAAATAGTACCAAACCCACTGATGAGACTTGCCGAACAGCAAAGTACTTGTGGCATCACCAGGGAATGTGACTCCTGCTGCAACTATCACTGTATTCATGTTAACAACAAAAATTAAAAGGATGCTGTTAATACCATGGATATGATAGGCTGACTAAACAATCAATTAAGAAGGTGCCTAAGTAGAAATGAGATTTAATAAAACACAACCATTAGTTATGCTTGCTCAGCAAAACAAACAAAACCTACACACTAAAGACTGTGCTTCATAAAGTGCTAGAAACTCTCTGCTATGTAGTTACAAGTGTTCATTTCCATTACCATAATCAATTAAAATGAGTGAAATGTCCCTCCAAATTACAGCTAATATGTAAGAATGAAAGGACGATTATTGAAGTCCCAGAAACTACACTAATTTCCTAATTATATCACTGAGGTATGTCATGGGTTTCATTATCTTCATATCTCATATCTATGGCTTGAATATAAAATTTCTTCTAGAGTGATAAGGGAGTCTTTGTTCTGTTAGTTCATGCCCGATCAATCTCCAGCTGATTTACCTTATTTCAGTGAATAAATTCTCACAGTACCAAGGAAATCAAACAGAAGGCAGCTCATTAGTGGGTTTTTTTCTGCTTGAAATATTTGCTGCACAAAAAAGTAAATGTAGGTGTACTCCAAGAACATTGTGACAAAGGTTAAAACCAATCCTGTCCCAGAACCTAGATACAAATTGTTCTCACTAGTTTCCCTAATGGTAAATGAAATTAAAGTATTTAAATAGAAAGACATTAAGAAACTTGTGTTTTGCATGTGTTTAAAAGTGAATATTAGAGGTAAAAAGTTTTAAGCAGGATAGGGGTATGAAATGGGAAGTAGAATGGGGTGGAGGGAGATTTAACCAAAGTAAAAATGTATGAAAACAAAGCATATGGATACCTGATATTTTGTAAACTAATTTAAAACGTATGTGTTAAAATAGAGTTTAAATAGAGATACCCTGCATGGCTGCTCCCAAAGGCAAAGGTCATTTAAAAAAAATCTGTACCCCAGGTGTAAGATACTTCTCTATAAGATGTTGAGCAGGAGAGCCTCAGAGCCCCACCCCCAATATTATGTTATTGCTATTTCTTTTGGTTTCCCAGCCCAATTGTGTGATAACAACCTATTTCTAAAGACTGCACAAACTTTGGTTGCTAAACATAGAGAAATCAAGCTAGAACTAACTTGGAAGCTTCATCCCTGATGGCTAGTTTTCATAGTGCCTGAAACTACTATGCAAGCTGCTGGAAGAGAAAAGTTATTGACCACATTCTCCAATTATAAATCCCAAGAGCTACAATAACAACCTGCCAAACAAGATGTACCTACTTGTGCAATAGTGTCATGAGTTTTATGTGGGTAACCAATCATTCATTTCTTGATTGGATTTGAGGCCTGCACCACAGGAGATAATTCATGCCTGGTACAGTAAACCTCTTCAAATGCCCATGACTAGGGAGGTCAAGGGGAGGGAAACTTACTACTGTTAGTTTGCCAAGTGGATATGGGGCCAAACTGCCTTGTAAATGTTTATGTGTATACCCACGTATTAATACTGTTCTCAGTCTCAGTTGGAGTATCTTCTGTTTGATAATGGTTAATGCAGAGACTCATAGTGGCTGAACTTTTGAGAATAAGTAACGATTGAGTACCCAGTCCTAAACAGAACGTCTATATCAGCTTTGGAGGGATCTAAAGCCCAGGGAATGACAAGAAAAAGGAGACAAGAAGAATGTAAGGTCTATAGGATGGGTCGATATGCAGTAAATGTTGTTTCCATTACATGACATGGCTGTTGGACCCATGATCTCACAGCGCCAGTGCTTATCTGGACCCTAGATGGGGCTGGGGCTGATGAGGTCCCACCTCTCCCTAACTCGTGATAGGTTACCTGGAAGGAGGAATCATATCACTCTGTGATGCACCCAAAGTAAGCTTTCCTTACTCAAATAAAGAATACTGCACACAAGCTCCTGGAAACAGCCTCAGTTAAATGCAGGGAGGCACGCACAAAGGCAATAAAATCAGGAATGAGTGTTATGAAGAACAGGCTTTGCAAGAGGAAGAGGAGGGCAAGACAGGACAGTGAGAGTGTGATCACAGCACATTGTGTATATATGTTGGAACTACAAGGACTAAATTTTTTTAAATTAACAGAGCCAGTGATTGGAGAGACAAATAGGCATTTAACTTGTCTGACAGAACCTCAGCCTAAATTGTTTGGATTGGGGGCTTATTCTCTAGAAAATGTGTTTGGGGAGGAAAAACACTTGATGAAAATAGCAGAAGAAATTAAAGAGTGAGGCTGCTCTAAGATGAGTCACCAAAGCTTTATTTTGTGTTACAGTGATGTTGATGACTGAAAGTACAGTCCACACAGTCAGATGTGGCCAGTGGTGAATTTGCATCAGCTCTCTTCACTGGCTGGTCGATTTTAACCAACCTGTCACATCTAACATCTGTCATCTGTAGTGTGGAGACAATGGTCTAGAAAGCTATCTAGTTTGTTTTGAATTCCATCTAATATGCCATTACAAATAGAAATTGTCTAGTAGCATTCTATTCAGTTCTTAATAAACTCACAAAGAGGGGTCCAGCTGAGGAATTTTGCATTACATTTGATAATGCTAAAGAACACTGAGGAAACCACCAGTCTTCGATTGGTTTTCTTCTGTGAAACAATGCCTCTATACTCTTGAGGCTTCTTTTCTCATACACTACAACATGGAGTCAGCAAAAGAATACAGACAGGAAACTTTGAAGAACTGAGATCTGACAAAGATTGCCTCCTTGATCAAGTTCTGGCGAGGCTCCTCTAGGCTTTCTTCTTCGGTGGGTTCTAGCTATGAGCTATAAAAACTTGGACAGTATTCAGTGGCAGAGTATTAACTTAGCACGCACAAGGCCATAGATTTCATCCCAACACTGAAGGTAAAAAGATAAAAACTTGGGTAAACACTAACATACTGTCTAACAATCTAAGGTTGCTTTCTAGAATAATCTTATTCCCCATAGCATTAAAGAATTTGCCTACAAAAACTGTGGACATCAAAAGCATTTTGTCTTTGTCCCAGCCAGATCCTGAAGTTAGAGCCTTTGTGGGAAACCCTACCATTAATAAGGGCCAGGCAGGGAGAACAGATGGTTTCTTATGCACCAATGACCCAAAACCTCCATTTGCGATGTTTTCTTCTCTGATTCTGTGGGAGCCCTGATTGCTCTCATCCCTTCTTTTTCATTTATCATCTTAAAGATCTACTCACCTCTGTAAAAATCAAATCTGATACCAGTTCAGTCTAGAACCTCTGCCCTACTGCATGAATATATTTCTGCTTAAAATGTGTCCTTACCACCTTCATGGGTTTTTTGTTTGTTTTTTTGTTTACTCTTATAGACTTTGAGTGATGGTCTCATCATGGACTGGTACAGCACTGGGTAGAACTCTAGAGTTCCTTTCTGGAGCTTTGAGGATCAATCATTTTTTGTAAGCATTTTAGTTGAGTTCAAGCTGGCAGTCAGAAAAATACATAAGACTTGAAAATACAGTTCTCTTATACAATGCCCATTTATAAATTATTTCAAGTTTATTAATGCTCTAGGCAAAAGCTACTATGCCACCAAACAAAATAAACAGGGCCCTCTTTTTGAGGATGCCACTCGAGGAGGTGAAGTGGGAGCAGTAGAAGATTGATCTGAATCTGAGTCTCACTAAAGGTGCCTCTGGCCATGCTAGGACAAAGAGCTTCATCTCAGAAAGTCTCAATCCATGGTCCTTCAGCATGAGCCCTGGAGAACCTAGCTAGCTATGTCTGGTGTAAGGAGGTAAAACCAATAATATTTCTGCAGAGCTGCACTGTCTCACAAAGTTCACATATTCCTAATCAACTAACACTAATCCTGCTTTGTTGGCTTGACAGAAACAAATCTGTCACGGGTATCTTAGAGCACTTGCAGCAGATGAATTACAAGAAAAGACATGGACTTCAGTCTGGAGCTGTTCTACTCCAAAGTTCTGCTTTGTGACCACTTCGTCCTACTGCTGTGACTCGGCAAAAAAAAAAAAAAAATACCTTTCCCCATCTGTTTCAAAATGGCAGGTTCCATTCCTTACACATTTCTATAAAGCTTTTCAATATAGTTTTTTTTTTGCCAAAAATTACAGCTTCAAATATTCAGCAGTTCAGTTTAAGATCCTTTCAGACAAACAATTCCTTTTCTGTTCTCTAAAACACTAATTTCGTGGTTTCCTCCTGATTTCAATGATTAGAGTTGATTTCAGTTGCTACTGGGGAATCGGGAGAAAGTGAATTGCAGCAAGGTCCTGAGGATGCTGTAGGGGCAAACTGGAGACTGCTGGGATGGGGAGGCAGGAGTAGGGACAAAGCAAAGAGGCCTGGTCCCCAGCCCAGGCACCTAGCAGACAGCAGCAGTATCTGTGGTTGTCAGAGAAAAAGCTTCAGGAGCTAGAGTCCAGGTATGAGAACCTGGTGGCATGCAACATGATGTAAGATGGAAATGTTAATCGTGATTTGATCTATGAACACTGTCTACTTACACAGAAATGTGATACTATATCTCATAAGTATGCATCATCATGCTTGTTAATCAAAATGTTTTTTAATGTTTAAAAAGACATATTTTATACACATATCAACTGTACCCACAATATGCATGAACATAATAATAGTTTTAAAAGATAATGCTTATAAGACATCTTACCTAATAACATGGTTATTGAAATATTTTAGATACTATTAATTATCATAGCCTAAAAAATATGTGTATAAAGATGTGTGTGTGTGTTCTATTAATTGGAGATGACTTAAAGACATTGTTAAGTGAAATGTAACTCAATGTGGGGACTTAGAGAAGATAACTAAATCACTTTATTGTGAAATGACGTCTAGGAGTAAATCTAAAACGCAAGTCAATCCTAGTATGTTCTCTTTTATAGATATCTTGAGAGGTTTGGAATGGAAAATTAATAGAAGAATGCAATCTATCCTCAACTAGCCCTGAGAACCTGCTGGGAGAATGTATTGTTAGAGTCATTGAATGTGGACATTAAGCTAAAACAAAGGCATAGTATTCCTTTGCGTTAGTATGGACACAATTACCATCACATTAACCTCTGTAGCACCTGAACTTGCTTATTTCACAGCAGTTTACCTGGAACTCCATTCACACCAGCCAGAAACTTGCTCAGACATTTCTTGGAGCTCTAATGTATTATAGCCTGAGGATGTGTCAAAATGGGCGTCTTCAGCGCCGACAAACCCACCACCTTCTGTATCGGATCCTATTCATTTTGATTGCAGTACTGAGTCCCATCCGCCAAAAGGAGGAGGGAGGGTAAAGTGATTTTTTTTTCTGTTGAGCCAATTTTTCTTCATATGTTCAGCAGTGCAGCAAAAGTTAATTCATTCTAAAGCACACAGATTTCCAGCAACATTGTCAATATTACAATGTTCCTTTGCAGCTCTGAACTAGCTAGTTTATTAGATGAAGAGAAAATACAGTTGGGCTGACAAGCAGGACTACATTTTGTTATAGTAGAAAAAAGCTATTGGAGGGATCGTCTGAGTCCTTTTCTCTATTCCAGCACGCAGGCTTCTGCTCAAGTCCAGTGGTTAGCCCTCTTTGTTGATTTGGCTCACCCTCTTTATATTAGCTAAGCTATTCATAACTCTTTAACATAAGTTAGGGTACATTTTCCCCTTTAAAATGGGCAAAAAGAAAGCCTAGCAATTATTCTCATTTGGCTTCAATGGAATCTCTTAAAAAGAAAGAGTTTAATGTGATGTCTTTAGGGAATGTACTCCCACCAGTACAGTTTTACACAGGCAGAGAAAAATAGTGTTTTCTGCATCTAGAAATGAATCAGTTTGATGGTTCCCAAGCAAGAGTAGGAAAATGCTAAAAGAGTATCTGTTGCAGTCTGTAACCTCCACATTAAAACAAGCACAGTCATTACCTCCTGAACTACAGGACAAGTAGAGTACCAGGAAACCTGTGGCAAGGCTGAAATCTGCGTTTCCTCTAGTTGGACAGTGTGAGAAAACCAATAGGACCCTGTGTGGTGTTTTGTGCTGAAATACGGTGGTATTCTATTTATGCTTTAATAAATAAAGCTTGCCTGGAGATCAGAGGAAAAAGCCAGCCACAACACAGAAGCCATGCAATGTTAGCACACGCCTTTAATCCTATCACTTGGAAGGCAGGATCTCTGTATGTTCAAGACCACACTGGAAACAGAGCACAGGCCTTAAATTGCAAAACAAGTTAACCATGAAGGTCTGAAGATCTGTACAGACAGACAGGAAGTGACAGAGCTGGGTAGGAAGAGGAAGTGATGTAGCTGAATGGAGAGAGCAAATCAGATGGCAGAATAGCAAGGCATAAAGGCGTGGATAGACAGGAAGTAACTCTCATTTGGAAGCTGCAGAATTGGTGAGGTAAGGTTGGCTGGTGGCTTTCCCTATTTCCCTGATCTCTCCCAGGCTTTCACCCATATATCTGGCTCCGTGTTTTTTTTATTTAATAAGACCATTTAGGAATTTATCTACAACCCTGTGTCAAGTATAGTGATCAAAAGTCAGGACACACAGATGAACTTCCAGAAACTTCCAACTGATTAGCAAGATTGTCATTTATCCAATGCAGATACATCCCTTTCACTCTCATGTCCCTACATAAGATAATAGTAACTGCAATTTAAAATTATTGTTCTGGCCAAGCCCTTTTCTAAATAGGACACAATGATATAGGAGGTGCTTTTCAGCAATAATTGATATCTATTATGGTAATGCAGAGCTAGATTATACAATTCACAGGGCTTTTCCACTTGTACAACATGCTAGAAAACTATGATCAATGTTCAATGCATTTCATCTCCATCGTGCCTTAGTGCCATGAAGAGCGCAATGCTGTTTGGGATGTATATCTTGCCTCCAAAATGCTTATATTCTAGAAAGGCAGATAAAACCATCACAACATCTATTAATTAGAGTAAATCATGTGTGAAACATAGTGCTGATAAATTTGGCATATTAATTTTTTTGACTCACGTTTTCGTAGATGAGACGATGGTTTTCAGCTTGTTTCAGTCAGCATTTTGGTTTTGAAATTCCAACTGAGTTCCAAGTCTGAAGAGCTTGTTCTAATAAATGAATGGTCCAAATAAAATTAATACAAATCAGCAAAGTAAAATAACACAAATTCAAAATAAAATTGTTGTTCTATTATCAGTATGATATGTGTTCATAATTTATCCAAAAGCATCCAATAGTAATGACAGTTTGTAGTGGGTAGCCATTCCAGCTTTGATCTGGAAGTTCCAACCCCTCCATTAGGGCTTCAGTAACTGTCACGCCTACAAGGCAGGGCCGAGAGAGGACTCTGAAGACCCGAGATCCGGATGGGCCGGCTCTCTTGGTTCGTGGACTCTGGACACTGGAGGTAGACCGAGCAGAATTCTCCAGAGAACACCGCCGGACTGCACTACACATTTCCCAGACCCTGCAACCTATCCCTTCACTTGTAAGTTACCCCACAAAATAAACCTCCTTTTAACTATGTGAAGTGGCCTTAATAATTTCACCAGTAACAGTTTTTGAATACTGTGACATTTTAACTTTCCACTGGGTCCCAGTTACTGTATAAAGTGAATAGACTTGGTTGGATCTCATATGCACTCCTTTTTATTCTCTTAGTAAAGCTAAGCTCATCCATACATTGAATGTTAATTTTGTTCTTATACTTCATCTGAGCTTAGATGACTATAGCATAGATAATGTGCATTGCTTCAGTTTTCAATGTTGTTAGCAATCATCATGCTTTTATGTGACCAAAGGTAGGAGTAAATAGCAGCATATGATTCAGATGATTAAGTGGAACTGTTTCATGGGAGAAGGGAAGTACAAAGCAATTCTTACATATTTCTTGGATAAATTGTGAGAAGGGTGCGGTTTTGTTTGTCTGTGTTTTAAAGTGGTCTGTTGTTGACCTAAATCAAGCTTATGGCAGAGGCATGATATGATATCAGATGCATGGGCCTCAGAGTGGGAAAAGCCCAGCATGAAACCACAGCTCTACTATTTATCATCCTGGTGACATTGGTTAAGCTACTGAATCTTTTTGTGATTTTTCTCCTAATTTAAAAGTCAATCTAAGAAGAATTTTCTTGTAATTCTTTATTGAAATGAAACAGTATAGAAAATTTCCCCCTTTAAAGCAGGAATCTCTTCCTTCTACTCCAGAAAGACTTAACAGTTAAAGGCAACAGTGCGGAGAGCACCAAGTCTCTATGCAACAGACACTAGTATAGTTCTGAACTGAGGCTAAAATAGATGAAAGAAAGGACAAGCAGAAACACGGGAGAGGAGGAGAAGACAATTGAAAGTGAACAAAATCAAAGTGAGGCTCTAGGCTTCCAAGCTCCTGAGAAACCTGACTCAATTCTGGGGTACTGAAAATAATGATGACTAAGCCTTTTAATATATTCCAACAGAGAGCCAAGATTCACATGTAGAAACATTTAATTTAGAAACTAGGGAAATGCTACAATCTGGATGGGCATAGACCAAGTTATCTCAAGAAAATTTATTTCCATACATGCAGTTGGAATAAATCTATTTTAATGAAGGCTCCAATTGTCCTTTCCTAGATCAAACCATATGTAATTTAGAGAATCTTGATGTGCTTCATTTGAAAAACATCTTTAATGTCTCCACAAGGCAACTCCCTGAGATAGCACAAGCTTTTGGAACACCCACAAGTGAAGTGCGATTCAAATTAGTCCTCAAGCTGTTCAAATAAGGAGCTACAGATGACAGTACCTCAGTTCGACGGGGAGATACATGTATTTTAAAAGTTACTTATATCTATGAGATAAGCCTGAAAAAAAATGAACCAAAAAGTGAAACCCAAACGAATAGTACAGATTAATGAGTGAACTCCTCTAATCCTGGGGGCAAGTCAATAACATTGGGAAGATAAGTATTTCTTGTTCAACTCTAGTGATTGCTACCACCGTTCTCCTGAAAGTGGTCCCTAAAGCAATATTATTTTCGTGCATGACACAGTTTAGGATTGGAATGCATTTCTTGACTTGATTAATTTCTAACTGAATCTACAACTGTAGCTACTTCCCTCTCACCACCAGGCCACGCCATAACTCCATAATCAGAATATTTTATCCAGCATCCTCGGTGTGCAATGGCTTCTCTTCATTTTCTATTCATAGTTGCCATTACAGTTTGACCAACAGAGAAGTATAGTGCTGGCATGATCAGTTGACTCAGGCTCTCAAAAGCATAGTTCTGGCTGCTCTGCTAACCTTCAGATGTGAGTGAGTCACTTGACCTTGCTAGCCTACATCTTTGAGTCAAGGGTTGGCTTGCTCATCTCTAAGGTCCTTTTCTACTCTGTTACCCTATGATTCTATAATGTATTTCTAAGCAGTTTGCTTAATCACACAATTACCCAGCAGTCCCCCAGACCTGGAAGTGGATGATTGCTTGCCAGGGGCATTGTAGAGGGTATTTGTGAATTAGCAGGAGGTCATTTTTTAACCTTCGAGGTCCCTGAAACTCTGATTCCATTCTGGCTCCTGAGAAGGCTGATTCCTGGCCCAGTGTTCTACCCATCAGGAGGACATGACCCAGTATTGGAAGCAGCCAGTTTCTAGTTCATTAATAGAGAGATAACAGGCATTAAAATCAAGCTGTTTGAATAAATGATAAATATAAACCATTACCAACTTGTCCTCATACTAAAATAATTGCATACAGAATCATTGTAAAATAATCCATCCATGAGAAATAAAGAAAACAGAGGCATCATTTTGGTGCCCCCAAGTGGGGATCCATGATGGCTGCAGTTAAATTGCACCTTTGTGAAGTATTTCAGGGCATCCTGTAGACACACAGATAGGCCTTGGCACTCTTGCATTGTTCAGGTTGTATTTGCTCTAGGAAGTCTTCTAAAGATTTTGGGTCTCTTCATGAACATTTTGCAGTCATCTAAGAATAGGGACAGAGGTGTATGACCATCTCCAAGTCTGAATTCTTCTCAAGGATTGCTTTTGACTTAGATATATTACACCCAAGTGCAAGCTGATCTGTGAGGCAGGCCCAAAGATATCCATCAGAATCCATTTCAATTAAGAACCATGGAGTGTTTTAGTTCGCCTGATGCTCAGACCACTGGGGAAAGAGAATAATTATCTCTTGGAAGATTTAAGTCCTAGT
This sequence comes from Peromyscus californicus insignis, assembly GCF_007827085.1. Classification (NCBI taxonomy): domain Eukaryota; kingdom Metazoa; phylum Chordata; class Mammalia; order Rodentia; family Cricetidae; genus Peromyscus; species Peromyscus californicus. The sequence goes on from NW_026294573.1 coordinate 143,646,450, forward strand.
CCACAAAATAAAATCCACAACTTGAATTTCACAAGTGGATTTCTCTGATGAGAACAGTCTGGCAATGCTGTGGCTTGTGGTGAGAATACTGGGTGTGTTCATGGGAGACCTGGCATCTGTTTGTCACAATGGCCAATGACCAGAAACAGTCAGTACTCTGCAATAGCTCTTCTGGCTGACAGGGTTTGATTATCTATGGAAACAAGTATTTCAATGCATTCTCCAGGGACACCTTTGATGTCCCTTCGGTTCATCTGAACCAAGTGTCCAGCAATTACTATCAGCATTGCTTATTCTGAACAAACTTTTTATTTCTTCTTCATTCTTCTTAAACCTCACAGTATCTGTACATTTTAATATTAGGTATTTAAACCTTGTGGTTTTTACAAAGACTAAATACAATGATATAAATAAATCATGAAACATATTCTGGGCCAAGTAATGACTAAATAAACCCTGTTATGAATCCGTGCTGTAAGAAAGGTGGTTTGTTAGGCAAACAATCCTGCAACCAGGGAGAGTACTACACAGAGCAGCCAAACATTAGCAAGCTGCATATGTGCTAGGCACCAAGACTCCCATAAAACATAACGGAATATAAACAAAGAGAACTGGTACTACAAGAGGGCACTCACTCAGTAATGCAGCCAAAATATCCTGAGAAATATCTGAAAGGATCGTGTGTTGAAATGATAAGTGAAAAGTCAAGACAGCTTGGATCCAGGACTCCAGGTGCCTGTCTTCTGGAGTAAGACGTTCTGGAGTAAGATGTTCTGGGAAGGCTTTGTGGAGAAAAAGAAAACTGGAGGAGATAACAGGTCAGCAGTGGGATAATGCTTTCTGTTTCTAAGTCAGGAAAACATGTGAATAATCAGAACATGAAAGTTGAAAGATTTGTTTGATGAATAATGGGTTTTGCCTAAGCAAAATATTAGGAATTTTGAGTAACTTGGTGTTAGTTAAAGGAAAACGTGAGCGATGAACCACGAAGCTAAAATCAGGTTTCGATTAATATTAACAGCACAGGTATTTATCTCATAGGCCAGGAGTTAGTAGGATCACCACACACCTGTCTGCCTTTCTCTTCTCAGATCTGCTCCAGCTATTGATAAACAACCACTACATTCTCTGTTACTAAGCACTAGTGGGACCTCAGATTCTTTCTTGATGATTTTAGCAAAACTGATGGTTCAATGGGATTGTCTCAGAAGATAAAACTAGCTTGCCTCTCCTGCACAAGTTTAGACAGTGAAAGTAGGAAGACCTACATGTGATAAGGGTTGGTGAAAATTAGTCAGAACTGATCCTGGTTGAGACTATTGCCAGCATTTAGTGACCATTCCTCATGCCAATCTTGAATTTACATGATGGCTGTTCATATCCAGTACAAGCATTCATTGAGTGGCTGTTGTGTGCCAAGTTATATATTACAATTTGGGAACACTAGGAAGGAGGATAAAGACAATGAATAGACCAACTGAAGGCCTCATAAGATCGTGATGACATAAAAGCTAAAACTGAAAGGTAGACCTAATATAGAAGGGAGAGAAGTATAAGCTGAGTTAGAAGAAAATAAAATCTCAGAGGGAAGACTGTACGAACAGAAAAGCCTAATGGGCAAGATTAATTATGAAGGAATACACACTAATTCAACAGTAAGATAATCGACATCCCATGGAGAAAATGGTAAAATTCTGGTCACAGAATGAGAAAAGACCAAGGAAAAGGGAAGTCAGGATCCTGGGAAGCCAATAGCTGAGTTTCAAAAAAAAAAAAAAAAAAAAAAAAAAAAAGCTGTGGCCAACTATGGACATAGTTCTTGAGAGTTCTTGTGACAGATTTTATTGAACTTGACAACTAGAACATTACTGGCAACATGAAGAAAATTTTAACAAAGAAATGAGATGTGTTTATATTGCAGAGTTGCAAAGCAAAATTAACCATTTAAATATTGGAGGGAATGGGCACAGGGGAGGCCTCTCCTAAAACCCTTCCTGACCATGCTGAAAAGAAAGCCAGTGTGAAGGAGTGAGGATGCTGGGAGAGGAGAAAGAACAGAAGAGCCAATGCTGAGATGTGAGTAGAAACTGTCACTGAGTCTTGTAAAAATGAGTCTTGTAAATAATGAAGGAAGATGGTCTCCTGTTGAACAGGTAGTAACAATGTGGCGCTAGAATAGCCAAAAACATAAATAAGGTGGCTAGAGAGAATGGAGTACTTATTGTTTCTATCAAAATTTCCTTCTTGTTTCTTTATTATAAATTGAGAATTTCATGCATAAGGTTTCTGTTTTTAATTGAAAAAAATTATAAAACATATTCTCATCATTCTTTTTTCTTCCCTTGGCTCCTCCCAGATCCTCCCCACCTCCTTAGCTGCTTGTTCTTTCTTTCTCTTTCTCTCTTTAAAAAAAAAAAAGACAAACAAAAACACACACAAGAAATTCACATACATAAAAAAACCACAAAAATACAAAACCAGACACCAAAACATACAAGCAAAAGACCAGTAAGAAGGAAATAAAGGTCAAACAAAGCAATGTGAGATAAAAGGCCCAGAGAAACACCAGCGAGTCTGTTTGTGTTTGCGCCTACTGCTGGCCTGAGGTGTAGTTAACACATCCAATGAGCCTCTGACGCAAAAACTAATTTTCCTTTTGCATTCAGATGTCAATTGCAAATAGCTTCTTGGCTAGAAGTGGAAGCCCATGTCCACTTTCCCCTCTGAGGAACAGAACCCTCTGTGACTTGAATCTATGCAGACCCTGTGCATGCTGCCATGGTTTTTATGAGTTCATATGTGCATTAGACCTGTCTTGTCTGGAGGACACATACATGTATTTACATAATTTCCACTCTTCACTGCCCTTTCCATCTCCTGCTGCACCCACCCACTGCCTCTCAGCTTCATGACTTCTTTGATTTAAATACATAGGCACACAAATACAGAAGGAAAAAGAGAGAGTATGTGCGTTTCAACTACTGGATGCTTGGCCTGTTCATTGGGAGATAGCCATCACTGTGCTGCCTGAACAAGAGCCTATAAGCCACTCTAATAAATCTGGTTTAAGTGTGTGTGTGTGTGTGTGTGTGTGTGTGTGTGTGTGTGCTTGTGTGTGCATGTGTGTGTGTGCTTGTGTGTATGCTTGTATGTTTGTGTGTATATGTGTGTGTGCTTGTGTGTTTGTGTGTGTGTGTGTGTGTGTGTGTGTGTGTGGTACCTGTTTCTTTTCGTTAGGAAACTTTGACTAATACAAGCTGCTGCAGAGATAAGAAGTCAGATAATGTAGGCCTCTGTACACCATGGCAAAATTGTGCTCTAGGTTCAGAGACAGCAATTTAAGATTGATGTCACTTAAATAACAAGTCCAAATGATGGAATATTCTAGGTTTTGGTGATTTTTACAACATGGAAAATGAACCAGAGATAAATAATGGGGACCACAGGTGGAGAGAGATGGGTGTAGACTAAGACCATAGTAGATAAAAGGGAGAGAGAAAATGTTTCAACACATTTTTAAAAAGAAGCCAGATGAGACTTACTAAAGGACCAACTGTAAGACAGAGGGGTAAGCTTCCAGCCTAACTCTCTGGGAGGTAGTGCTGTTCCTTAGGAGAGGGAAGGGTGGTGGAGAAGGGAAGAGATCTGGAGGTGCTACGTTTAAGATGTATGGTGCAGACAGATGACACTGAGATGGGGTTTAATAGGAGAGGAGGAATTGGAGGAGAGAACATTTAAATTCTGAGCAGGTACTCAGGATGACTACTGGAGTGATTGAAAATGTGATCACCAAGACACAATATGCAGAGAAGACAAGAGCAAAGTACCCCAGCTCAGTCCATTTGCTAGATCCTTAAAGCACTGAGACAGTCCCTATCCAGAGCACCTGAAACAGAATCCATGCCTCAGCACTCCTGCCCTCATTATAAAATGAGATACCTAGACCTGCCTCAGAGTCATGATGATTAAAATTTCTGTATGAAAACTGCTTAAAACAGTGTTGGTTTATGTGAACAGTCCAACCCACTTGCTGTTCACTTTATTATCAAGAGACCAAGAAATGAAATTTTAAACCACAGAGTTGACTGAATGTTCTGGAGGCTGCTTAAAGGATGACTGAAGTTAAGAGTTAGTGGGCTACAGGACACCTGGACTACCACACAATTACAAGGATATTCCTGATGCTTGCCCACTGGACAGTGTTTCCTACCTAGACCCGACTAAATGTAAAAACTGAAAAATTCCAAGTGCTAGAGAAAACGACCATTATTTTAGTACCCCTAACCTAATCACCCACTATGTAAAGCCCCTCAATTTAGATTCTTAGAATAAATAGGTCACATGCATGCTGCTTTGCACTGGGCTCACCATCTAACAAGGTTGGCAGATCAGTTGTAGGCCTTGGGGTCTTCTACGGGACTACATAAAAAATAATATCAAGCCTGTGCTAGACTTGCTCTGGTTTGTTTGTTTTTTTTTCAAAGCAAAAGAAAATATCTAAAAATAGCAGAAGTAAAAGTGACAAAAATAACCAAACATCTCCCTTGAAAGATTACTGCCAAAGAGAGAAAGAGAGTCTTTTAACAAAGAAAGGATGCAAATTTCCAACATTAAAATAATCTCTCCACATCTCATGGTTACTAATTTGTATTTAAGATTTTACCCCTTCTATATATCCAACTATAATGGTTTTATGCAGGCTGTTATAGCAAGCCCAATGCCCAAAGGTGTTTTTATACCATAAAGGATCTTACCACATTATTAGAGTAAATTAGTTAGCAAAAGAATGAAAGATTAATCCAGTAAAGGTCATATCGCACTGATTACAAGAAGCCAATAAAACAGAGTTATTTCCTTTAATAGTTGAATGTCACTGAGGGAAATAGACAGCTATACATTTCTCTCTGTAATGGAGTAGGTTATTTATTTATTTATTTATTTATTTATTTATTTATTTATTGTCAAATTCTATTGCTCAAAGTGACTCTGGTGTTTGTTTGCCATGAAATCTGGAGTGGCATAGTGTTTGTTGGGCATGAGGTAAAAATCTGAGTTCCTAATCCATTGCTCAGGCCCGGGTCTTGCTGCTTCCTCCTCATTAGCTCAATGGCAGTCTATATTTAGATTTCAATGTCTATAATCAAAAACTAAAGATGACTGCAGTTTCTTCTGTGTTTGAGAAACAGTGCACTCACATCATCAATAAAATGGATTTCAGGATGGGCTCAGGTCTTAGTATTAGATGTTTTATGCTACAAAGCCTTACAATAGCTTTCTGAGATACATCTTAGTATTACTTTCATGTTGGAGAGCTGGCAATGTCTCCAGACACAGATAATAAGCAGTAGAGCCAAGAGCTGAACCCAAGAAATCCAGCCTTGAGACACCAATGTTCTAAACCACCTCATCATCCTGTCTCTCTATGGGTTACATACGATTGCCTCCCTGTACAGGTCTGTCCACCATCACACTGCATTTACCTCTCTGGGTTGAATCGAAACTAAAAAGATGTCATCAAACGTCCCTGAAGAATAACAGATATACATAATTGTGAATTCAACACTCGGTGTTATCTTATAAATGCAAATGAGTAGGAGAACCATGAGAGATTTTCCCAAGTCAGAAAAACTGACCACGTCAGTCCCAGGATGACAGAGAGCATCTTTTGTGGTGTTAGGGGTAATGACATCAGACTGCCTGAGTTCAAATCCAGAATCCACAGCACTGCCTTTCTAAACTCAACAGGTGACTTAGCCCATCCTTTGCCTTGGTTTCTCTGTCTGCTACGTGGAAGCAGTGTCTACTGTTTCCTGGCATGTATTCATTTATCTAACTCATATAAAATCTTAAAGTGGCACCCAGGAAATCATTGAGAGTGTGTTAGCTATGATTCTTGGGAGAAGTACAGGAGACAAGTAGAAGAAGGGAGGGAAGGAAAGTGGAAAACCATAAGCCTGGCCACTGTGGTCAAAAGGAAGGTCCCTGGTTGTCACTAACTCTGTAGCTCAGCACAAGGTGAAGTTGGTGGGAACACCTCATTGTCTTTCTTGGCTGCTTTTGTCCTTTACGACGTGTATTGATTCTGGAATTGTAAGAGTGCAGAGAGGGCCAGGTGTGCTAACAAGTTTCAGGCATCTTCTCAGCTTAACTTCAGCATCTCCATTTCTTCTAATTTATAATACAAATATTGCATTGTATCAGATGCCTACAATAACTCTTTTAGATCGTTCATTGTACTAATAGCCATAGGGAACACAGGTGGATGAGTGGTGGTAAGCCACACAGAAAAGGTACCAAAGCAAAACTGGCTCTTGCCCCATTTAGACTGTGCAGTCTTAAATATGGCTTGGAAGTGGTGTTGGGGGATGTGAATGTGGCTTTTCCAATAGGCAGGTAGGTTAGAAATAGTTTAAGATGTATGGAGGTGTCACACCACTAGGGGATCTTGTTGACGTCCATTACTGTAAGGTATCCTCCAACCTTAGAGAGAACTACACACAAAACAAAGCAGTATCCCCTCAGGAAACATTGAAATAAACTATGGAATGTTCCAGATGATACAGCATTAGAGACTGGCAGATAACATCCAAGAAGCAACTACTTGCTATGGAGCTGATGAAGGGTTCTGTCAGTCCCTGGAAGTTAGACATTGTCCATAAGGGTGGCTAGGATTTGAATATACAGAGGGGAAGTGAAAGGCATATGCTGTTTGTGAAGTCTTGGCAGTGCCTCCTAACTAATGATACCTATCATTTGTCTTGAAGACAGATTACTGTCAAGAATACAGACTATTAGCAGTTAGCAACCAGAACAGCAGGTATACATGGGAACTGCCCAGACAAAGCATGAGCCATAGGTTTCCGGACACAGCTGCTGTCAAGGAAAGAAGCCTTCACTTTAACATTAGCAAAAACCAGCATTGCCATGAGAAAAGGTACAGTAATGTGTACACAGCATTGGAAGGGACTCAGTGTCCAAAAGTGAGGAGAGTGTTAGACACAGGAGCCAATCTCTGTCCATACCAAGAGATGACTCTGAGCAGCTTACCTACCCTGATGACATTCTCTCACCTCCTAAGTGATGAGTAAGAATACATGATCTTCAAGATCATCTGTAACTCTGGTGCTTTAATGTGCCATTTTTGTCACTGGGGTTCATAGCAGCTGGAGAGATGGCAGTGATGAAGAGGGCTTGCTGCTTTTGGAAAGGGCCAGAGTCTGGTTCCCAACTCAGTCACCCAACACTTCAACTCCAGGGGATCCAATGCCCTCCTCTAGCTTCCACAGGTACCAGCATTCGTGTAAACACACACACACACACACACACACACACACACACACACACACACACACACACACAATTAAAAATAAAATAAATATTAATTTTTTTCCTTGCAAAAACAGAGACATCAGTTCATTTCATCCTACCAAGGGTAATTCACTTCCTCAACTAACTCATTATTTATAACATTCTTGGGAGGAGGGGAATGCCATGATCTTCAACATCATAGAGTGAAATGAAGTATTTGGGAGGAGATAGGGAGAATGATTTCCAAATCCATGTGGCTTGTAACCAGGGTGTTAATAGAAGCAAAATAAATTCTGACAAAAAAAAAGACACAGTGAATTTCTAAAATAAACTAATACTGTAACAGACAATATTTTACTTTTACCAAAGCTTGAATAAAGGAGGGCACACAAAGGGGGTGGGATAAAACACCCATTCTCAGAGAAAGCACATAGCACAGCCTTCCATTCCAACACGTGGCCAGAAGGAGCAGAGGAAACACCGGGGTAGACGCTGCCTGGTTTGGTGCTCACAGTCTGCACGCTAAGTTCTGCTATAGTGGTGGCCTTGGAGATTGACATTGCTTGGTGGCACAAATCATTTAAATGCTGGAAAAAGTGCTTATGAGCCAACGCAACTTCTGCATTATAATAACATGATTCTTCTATTTACTGACTATGAGCTAATTTGCATTAGAGAAACATGAAGAGGAACAGAAAAATCTATCTGCGTGGTCTCATTTATCTCAGCATATTAACGCTAAGTCCATGCATTCATTCACTCATTCATTTGCTCATTTCACCTACACCATGCACCTTCTATGTGCAAAATGCTGGGTTAAGCCTCAGGGGAGGCAGAAACATAAATGTAAATGACAATAAATTGTTATTTTTTCCAAAGCTTGATCGTCATTTTTTAGCAATGAATTCTCAGGTCAGAATGTGTAGCAATCAGACAGACTAAGATCATTTTGAGTTGGACACTGGAGTTGTTATCAGGACTCTTCCTGCCACAAATGTAATATTCTGAAGTGGACCGAGGTACCTTTTCCCTTTTCTTGTTAAAGTCGTTCTCTCAGAAACTGATTTGTTTTGTGCTGTTTTCCATTCACATCACGATCCAATCAAACCACAGAATATAGGAAAGATCAGAGAAGTGCAGTCTAGCCATCTACAGTAATTCATAGAATATATGAGGCATTAAAATTTTCATTCCTCATTCTTATAAGAAAGGCTATAAAGGTAACCGAAAATGATGCGGAATATGAATTCATTCCGGAGACAATGATTGTAGCAAGGATGGAGAGAAACATAAACTAACAAACATTTTTTTTTCCCTAGTCTTAAACCCTTTTTCAAAGTCAGCTCGTGTCTGTGTCATGTTCACACTTCCACTTTTATCCTTGATCTCTTGGGCTTTGCTCTTATCTAGACGGTACACACACAAAAAAAAGAGCTCAGGAAACTTCTCAAGTATTGGCTCTATGCATTTTATCCAAAGCAATCTTAACACAATTCCTATAAGCACATGGGAAAGTGTCTTAAGTTGTGTGATGCAAATGCAGAAACAATGGATGGGATAATGAAAACTGGGGCCAGACAGCATGCAGGAGGGGTGGAAATTCATCTACAATGCTCCTCATTGCGTGACGAACACTCTGGCTTGTGCTTCCTTCTAGTAAGCTTTTTGTACTTGAATAGATGTTTTCTGTCTGTGTGTGTAGTTGTTTTTGTTTGTTTGTGTGTGTGTGTGTGTGTGTGTGTGTGTGTGTGTGTGTGTGTGCCCCTCAGTGGCCACGTGAAGGTCAGAGGATGATGTCTCACTCCCTAGGCTCACTAGCCCTCCATCTTCTAGAGGTTCTCATGCTTCAGTCTCCCATCTTGCCATACAGGCATGAAGGGATTAACAGATGCCTGGTCCACTGCAGCTGACTGGGTTACAAGCACTTCTAGACACTGAGCGACCCCCAGACCTAGAACATGATTTTTATTTCATTTGTTGTTGCTTCTGTTTAATACAGCAGATCAGTAAATGATGATTCACAGAAAAATATCCATCTTCTCTACTTTCAGAATTTTAGTCCAAAAACAACGAGATACAGTGTTGTAGAAAAACACAAGAATGCAGAACTACTACTACATATCTGAACTGGTGATGGAGTCAATGTGATCAAGAAACTCAAGCACAAAAGTTTTTAAAGATCCTTTTGTTTTATTTTCCTATCAATGTGTTGTCTTTCTCCTGAATAGAGAACTTGGAGAAAATATTCATGGCTTTGTCACAACATTAACAAATTACACTCGAAAGTATAAGAAAAAGTACTTTTGAGTTGTGAATTAGAGTGAAGCAGGTTCAAGACGGAAAGAGAACTAGAGGACTGACAGTCTCTAAGGTGCCTACACTTAGACACGAACCACCCCACCTAGCATGACAGACATGTTTCCTGGAGGTGGACAGACAGCAGATCTTTGCACAGTACGGCTCAAGACCTCAAGTTACACTTTCAACTGTTAGGAACTCAGTCTTTGGCTGTCTACCTTTCATTCATTGTTTTCTGCCTGCAAAGTCAATGGTTCGCATCATTCATGATGTATCTTGGTGTAACCTCCCCAAAATTGCTGACCAAATTGGTGAATTTTAACCCATTGTTTTGTCCCAGGAAGCCACAGTTTCTTCCACTGGAAATGGGAATGATAACGCTAGCAACTTTTAATCTTGAGCATAAATACAAATAACACACATAAAATACAAGATGCAAATGGATCCAGGCTCCAAAATGAGGTGAGGTCCCACACCAGTTGCACCAATGACTTCTTGTGAACCTGGACCAGTAGTCACTGCAGTTCTTGGTGCCTTGGTTGCAAATGGTAAATAATTAAAACATCTACCTCTTCAGGTGAGTTATGATTGTCCATTGTTTGTACAATGCTTTGAAGACACATAGTGAAATTTTCATCTCATTTGATTTAAAATTTGAAATTGCTAATATGAAAATGCTGGTATGCAAAATGAGTAACACTAAACTATGAAGACCATATATTAGAAACTAAAGAAAACACAGGAGAAAAATTTGAACCTGCATTTTTGAAGGTTATTTATTGTTGTTTGTTATTGTTGGAGATGATGGAGATGGGAAAAATATGACTTCAGAAACTGACTTGATTAGCAAACAGTGGAAGAACTGGAAGAAAAATGGGAAATTTGAGAAAAATTGGATTGAAGAAGACAGGAAACCTTGCAATAAAGTGGCTCAGAGAGGCAAATTTAGATCACAAATATTTACAGAAGAATCATTCTGCTCTCAATTATACCAGCACTGGGCTGCAGACAGGAGCTCGAAACAGAGCATTGCACGGAGGTGGGCAGCTGCAGAACCTCGTCCAGCAAGGAAGAGTATGTTATTATTGACATTCTTTAGATCTGCCAGTATACCACAATAATAAAAAATCCAGCCAGTCTTCACTCACTAACATTATTGTTTGTGATTTTTTGGCAGAATATCGCCCAGCACTCAGTGCAGAGCTCTTCACTACCCCTCTACTGTTGGCATCCCATGGACACAGGGGATATGTGTCTATCCAAGGTATGCAGGAAACTAAGGAACTATTTACAGTAAATGGTCATGACTGCTAATTGGGATCCTCACCTCATACTAACTACCTTAATGAACTCAAGGTGTTCTAATATTTAGATATTCAAAATAAAATTATCTTGAAATCAAAACCAAAGTCCCAAAGCAGGGCTGTAGGTAAGCTTTTATTTGACCTCATACTAATCAGATTTCCTAAAAACCCAACAGCAGATTGTCAGATTTAGGAAGTAAACACAGCATGAGCAATGAAACTTCCCATTCAGGTGAAAAATAAAATGATTTTTTATTATTGTATTATTACTATTATTATTAATTATTTCCCAAATACTTAACAGACATATTTATGCTAAAAGCTCTTTGTTGTTTACATAAAATTCAAATTCAATTGGAGAGAGTACCACAAGATCCATATAATGAGCAGTTAACCAGTTTCCAACAGACTTCGAGTCCAATACAGTTGTAAGTACTAGAGAGAGTCAGATTGCTTTTAGCATGCATGTGAATGAATTTACATGCTGTGTCACTTGCATGAGGATTGGAAGACATCTTTAGAACATCTATTCTCTCTTTCCACTGTGGGATCCAGGGATCAAACTCAGGTCATTAAGCTTGCATGGTAAGTGCACTTACTAGCTATACCTTTTTGCCAGCCTATAATTGTATGTTTTCAAGAAGTAAAATAAAATTATGGGATCTATAGGACCTATAAAATTTGGAACTAACTCTGAAAATGGTAGCAAACAAACCAAAAAAACTATTACAAAAACACTGCCATGGTGTTTAAAGTTTAGTTCAGAAAACAATTAATAAAGAACATAAATAAAGCAATAGTAACGTACATGGAGTGATGAAAACATCAGGGGAGGGATAATTAGCCAGGAAGGAGCTAGAAAATGTTTGCAAAGAAGAGGAGTGGCTTCAAGCAGAGTTGGTGCCATGGCATTGTAAGAGGACATTTCAGCAAGAAGAGGGTGAGGAAGAGGCCCCAGGGGAGCTGGACAAAGGAGAACCATGGGTCAAAAATGGACAGGACTGGCTATGGCTGCCTGGAATAGCAAGGAGGCCAGAGTGGCAAGAGTTCAGAAGCAGTGAAGATCAGCCAGAGAAGAATGTTGAGACCTCATGAGTTTCCAAATGTGCTGGGCTTTGCCAAACGTGAGACAATTAGAGGATTTCAAACAAGGAAACATGATGAGTTGGTATGATTGAACTGCTGTAGAGACAAGGGAGGGAGACTAGCTCAGGCTAACTCATTCATTTGGGAGACACAGGGTTTGCTCAAGAATGGAAAGTGTCTGGACAGACACTAGAACAGATATGAAAAATAGGGAATGTGAAATATGACAAGATAAGGAGAAATGGCAACTATAGATATGATAGGATAAAGAGTACCAACTTGATTAAAAATATCTTACATTGGTATGGATTTTAGTTTATTGATACAAATTTAATTTTGTTAGACTGTATGTGTATTTCTACTCTTATTTAAGGTATTATGTTTATGTAACTCATTTAAATTGCAATGAATAATTAAGAAATACAGATTAATAATTAGTCTTCTATGACAGTCAAACTTATAGTCATGTTAGTTAAGTTTTATAGGTATACATAGATATAATTCAATTAGGTAGATAATCTTCAAATACTTCAAAGACCTACAGAATATGGCATTTAAAATATTTTAAAAACTTAGACTTTCTAGACAGTGAGACACATCTGCTGGTGGCAGCACCAATTTACTTCAGAGAGAAAATGGGCATTGAAGACACTATATGGAGTTTATCTTCTTCTTGACAAAAATAGCCATTTGGGCAAGAAATTGCTCTTGCCTGGCCTGCTGATAATATGTTGTATAAACTGGACATGCAGGACCCATAGGAAGGTGACCACTGAACTTTGTAAGGCAAGATGGTCATTTAAGTTCCTGCTTCACAGAAGAAACTACCAGACATTCTAAAGAACATAGAGAGAAGCAACTGACTCTGGGCCTGTGGGCTGAAGATGGATGTTCCAACGTTGCAGAGGAACTATGGATGACTGTCCAAGTAGACAGATGTCTCTTTCATTCTAGATTTTTAAAAGTTGCTTACAATGCATTTCCTGTTTACTTAGGTAATATTATATCCTTCTGAGTTCTTTGATGTAGTTGAAGACTAAATAGTTATAACTATAATTTTCATTGGTTATGATAAAAGATAAATTAGATATGAAACTTTAAATTCAAAAATATAGGATAGAGGACAGAATATTTTCTTTAATTTTGCAAAATATTTAATTTTGCAAAACAAACAGACTAGATACTGTAGCTGTAATTCTTGCTTGATAACTCTTATATGTAATTTTACTATGTTAAAGTTAAAACTTTCCTTTTTTGATTAGAAAGAAAAGGGGAAGTGCTGTGGGACATTTTTCTGAATGCTGTGAATATGTGTTGCTCTGATTGGTTGATGGATAAAACTGTTTGGCCTATGGCAAGGCAGCTTAGAGACAGATGAGAAATCCAGGAGAGAGACAGGAAGAAGAAAGGCAGAGGCTATCCTGCCATCCAGGGAGCAGCATGTAATGGCACACAGGTAGAGCCACAGAACACGTGGTGATGTATAGATTAATAGAAATGGGCTGAGTTTAGTTATAAGAGCTAGCTAGCAAGAAAATTGAGCCATAGGCCATGGCCCTAGGTGTGTAATTAATATAAGCCTCTGTGTGATTATTTTATAAACAGCTGCAGGACTGGGGGTGAAAGATTTGTCCCAAACACAGGCAGAACACAAGAAAACTTCTGACTACAGGAAACACTAGGATTTTGGGTGTGAACAACAGAAAAGGTTGAGTTGTTAATTAACAGAAGAAAGACTTTAAACAAGAAAGGTAACATATTTCAATATGGCTTAGACATCCCATGGGAAATACCAAGTGAACAGTTGCCTAAATGAGCTTGGAACACAGAGGAGAGGCCAGAACTGGAGACAGAAGCATGTAACTTGGTGCAACACAAATCTTTGAAATTACAAGACTCCATAAGGAGTAAATGTTGGAGTAAACAATTGTCCAAGAAATGAGCACAGGGCAGGGGAAGGCTAAGAGATTTGGAAACTGATGCAAGATCCACAAGGAAGACAGAGAAGGAACCACAGGTACACTGGAGAATGCTGTGTCCCACAAGCCTGATAAAGAGATGTCTTCAGGAAGGTGTCATTAACATGGTGAGATGACATTGACCATTGGAGATGATGGACTCTGATGTTAGATCAAGCCACTTAGGGGCCTTATGAAAGTGGATTTTGTGGAGTTGAGAGGACAAAAGCATGATGTGGTTGATGTCAAAGGAGAATTGAAGAAGTGAAAATGAATATAGACAACACATGAGTCTCAACATAGGAGAAAAGGGACACTGGGCTCTAAGTAGAATAGAAAGCAAGGAAAGAAGGCAGTTTTCTTTTCGCTTTTTTTACATAAATGACACACCAAAATGTTTATATATTGATGGGATGGTCCATTTGAGACAGAGAAATAAGCACTTGTGATAAGAGAAAAGAAAGAAATACCTGTTTTTATCAGTTTAAAATGTAATCATGACCATGTAACTGCTATTTCTTCATTGTGTACCTTCTATAAAGCAAAGTAGAATATAAGCTGCCAACAAGCAATTATTTCTTTAGCACAATTCTGAGAGACGGATGTTGCCAGCCTCCATTCCATGAAGAATTTAGGCCATATTCCTGAGGTTAAACAGACAACAAGCAGCAGAGGAAACTTTAATATGGGTTTGTCTGATTTGGACTTGGTAACTTTAAATCTTTCTTGTCTTTGTTCTTGCAGCAGTATGGTAGGCAGGTTCTAAATATTTAATAGATACCGTGTAGCTGTGTCGATGGGTAAGTAGTGAATAGGATTCTCTCAACTTCCATCAGGGTTTTACATCCAGCAAGCCCATCAAAAGTTGAAAATAGTGTAATTCCAAAATGCATTTATTACATCTAGCCTGCCAAGCCCCCGAGCTTAGCTGCACAGGGCACCGTGGGTGCCTGACTGTTTCATGTGGCTGAAAGAAACATAGCTTGCCTCTGACTCTACCAGACATCACAGGACAGTATCATCCTAAAAAAAGATCAAAATTCAAAGGCTGAATATATGTATATGTATATGCATGTGTATGTGTATATGCATATGCATATGTATATGTATATATATGTTTGCACCATCATAAAGCTAAGAAATCATAAGTTGAATCATGCCAAGTTGGGCACCATCCATAAGTACATGTAAGCATGTATAGACATACATACTATAATACACACATACAGGATTGTAGTGGGTATCCTGAGATAACTGAGAAATATAAAAGTTCAGAGTTCTTTTACTAGACAAGGAATCCTGTGTCTTCAAATGAAAGAAAGAAAGAAAGAAAGAAAGAAAGAAAGAAAGAAAGAAAGAAAGAAAGAAAGAAAGAAAGAAAGAAAGAAAAAAAAGAAAGAAAGAAAGGAGGAAGGAAGGAAGGAAGGAACAAAGGAAGGAAATAAAACATGGTGGCAGGCAAAAGCCATCTCTAAAAGAAACACCAGAATCCAGGTCCCTATTCATTCCCAATGTCCCAAAGCATTAAGATATGCTTCAACTAGTAAAGATAAAGACTTGTGGCAAAGACTGCCAACTGAAATTACCAGGCAAGTAAATAGGGGTAATTTGAAAGCAGCATTGGGCTGACGGTTTGGGGGACATAAACGGAAAATAATGATAACATAAAATGAGCAAGAAGACAACTTGTCTTCTCTACCAGTGGGAATCTCCTTTCCTCAATAACTAAACACAGGGGTTTGCCCCTTGGTGAGTGAACATTCATAGCAAGACCAGGAGGCTAGAGAGGGAGTGAGGGAGGGTTTTCTACTGCAGAAGCTGGGGAAAGCACTGTGGATCACTCCTGAAGCAGTGTCCGAAACAGTTAAAGCAAAGCCTTTATTGAGAAAATGTATCTATATTCATATCAGAAAGGCATCCTCACATGTATAGTCACACTATACAGCATGCTCGGTTGGAGATCATGTTTCCTCATGTGTTACATATACAAAACCTGTAAGACAGACACCCCTGGGCAAAATTTCTTTCTCACGGTCACCTAAAAGGATGCCAGCTGTGGCTCCTTGGTTTGGGCTGATTGCTTACAGACTATCTGCAGGGTAGGGAGGCTTACTTGAAACAATAAAAAAAAATTTAACTAATCACAGCATTCAGGAGGCAGAGGAGGCAGGAGGATCAGTAATTCAAGGTCATTGTCAACCACATAGTGAGTGCAAGACTACTTTGGAATACATCTGAACCTGTCTCAAAGAAGAAAGAAAACAGAAGAAAAGAAAAGCAAACAAAAACCAAGGCAATGTTAAAACACTGTTAAGTCATGAAAAACAGTGTCCACCCTCCCCCACTACAAACATAGGTAATTGTAAGTAAAAGCACCTTCAACTGGCTATTCATTATGATAGATAAAAGTAAAGACAAGTAAACCAAAAAAAACTTGCATCAGTTTTGTAACATTTAATGTGAAATACACCCTGAAATAAACACTAACCCATTTGGTTACAAAGGATAAATTCCCAGGGTAAGAATACAGCTTGTCTGGCAATCCACTCACAACTTATGAGAATATCAGTTTCAATACATTGTTAGATAATTTATTAGTTCTGAGTTGAACAAATTATACAGGCTTGGAGTAAGTCATTCCATTTTCTTTCCTCATTATATTTAGCTTTATTTGTGCCATCTTTGATATTAGCAATCATATTTTCAATAGAATTTGAGTGCATTATTTCAGTTCCAATGAGCAAACAAGTGACATAACCATACTTGGCCGCATTTTAATTTTCTTAGCTTTAATTATTATTCCCTAAAAGATGGTATCTTTCTAGCTTCTGGATTTTTAAAAAATATCTTCATATCTTCTGTTCCAAAGCAGCTCCTTTCAGTTGAGAAGGAAAAGGGTACTTACATATATGTCATTCTTTTGAAACTATACTTCATCATTTCAATGGTCATTGTGTCCAACCCATTAGGTATTGGAATATAATATTGTACAATCATAAAAGAAACAGAGCTTTAGAAAACCACAGAGCTGACATAAATCAGCAAGTAGGATGAATTTAGAATCAAACATTAGAAACTGTGGAAACTCTGAAATAGGTCTTTCTTTTTTGTTAAGTTTCAGATGGTAAAGGAATATTTAGTTCTCTCCTTCATATAAGAAAGATATGAATCACTGTGTGATGATAAATGTCCAAGCATCTTGAGAGAATAAATAATGGCTGTGCTTTAATAATGATTTTCTGCCAAAGCACAGACGGTAAGTGGGTTCCAGCTGTCCTGCCAGCTTTCCTTGCTTGGTAAGGCCTGACTGGATTTGCACAGAGGCTCCTGCAGCTGCACTTTGATGCAACAAGGCTGAACTCATGCTCAATAATAATGTCTTCCAGGGTGTAATGACAAAGGAAGCCTGCAGCCCTGTGGTTACTGGGACTAGAAGAGACATAGAAAGCTATGGCTTAGTTCAAATCCCAGCTGTGACTTGAAACACATCCTAAACATTTGCTCACTCTGCCTTTCATTTGCCTTGTGGCTCAACAGCATCTATTTTCAATAGTTATTGTCAAAGCTAAGAGAGTCAATGTTTATTATGCTATATTTTTGCTGAATTTCTAATAAATGTTGACAAGGCAATTAAGTACATGTGCAAGTATTTCAGGTGGCTATAAAATTAACCAAGGAAGAGCAAGTTAGTTTTGACCTTTTGCAGGGTTGGATATCAAATCCAAGACCTTGCATTCAAGCACGTGCTCTATTCCTGAGCTTCATCTCCAGCACTGAAAGGCTAACTTTATAAGAAGAGATGCTGAGCCTCTTCTGAAAGTCCATTAAACATGAATAGACTTTTGTCTGTGTCCCTGGGGAAATTAGGCAAAAGAGAAAGGGGCACAGCAGAGGAAGCAAAGTAGGAAACTTGCAACAGCAGCACTGACAGCGTGTCCATGAGAAGTCCATAAGTTCTGCTCACTGCCCCTATCCATAGTAGGCTACTCCTCTGCTGCAGAGATGGTAAATAGGTGTGCTATCTTTGGGCACTGGCTGGAAGGAATGTAGAAACTCTTAGGATTTGTTCAAGTCTTTAATAGCCACTGTTGGAATCTGGTCAAGAAGAGACTCAAAGGAGTCTACATAAAACTCAGTGAGGGAGAGATCCTCTGTCTGCATGTACATATACAAATGTACATGTGCTACAGTCATGTACCATTAGTGAACTGTCTCTGCATTCATTTATCATACAAGCTACACACAAACATCTCACACACACAACTACCCACAATACACAGGTGAAGAAACGGATAGCTAATAGGGCAATACTTATGCCAAGATGTGTCATTAAGTTTCAGAATCAGCATTTGAACCCACAACTGTCACTCTCTGAAACTTAAAGTCCAAATTATTGTGGAAACAGTTCAGCATTCAGGATACACTCATAATATATGTATGCATAGGGGACCTGTTGAACAACCCAAGAGAAGTCCTGAGGAAGAATTATGTATTCAGATTTTGACTCCTATGTTCCTGAAATGTACTTGTCTCTAAATGCAGATTCCAGAAGGCCTGGATGCTGAACCCACACTTCTAAAGTCTAAATAACACTACTTCTAAGTCTGGGCTACTTATATATTAGCCATACTTTGAGTGGATGATGATGAAAAAGGCTATGCTCTTCTTAGGACTCAGATCTACCCACATATCTGGTGCTTGTGATGTCCCTTCCACTAAAATGACACCAGGAATGGATTCAACATACAAATGGTGTTGAATCTCTTAACTATGGTAATGAAGTAATGAAGTTTGGGTAGGATAGGCAATTTCCAGAGGTAAAAGGAGGCCTCAAAGTACCAAATGGTTTAACTGTGGTACACCAGGTCATATGAGAAGAAATTGAACACAGGGTGCTCCTAGAAGCAATACTCCTTCTAGAAATAACCCAAACAAAAGACCCCAACCTTCTGAAATATGCAGAAGATGTGACAAAGGCCAATATTGGACCAATGAATGCAGATGAACAATAAATATATGTGGCAACCCTTTACCAGTGGGAAATGCCTTGGGGGTCTCTCACAGACCCCCAAATCAAACATGGTCCAAACATTTCCAGCCACTGTGGAGGCAACTCCTCTCCAAGATAATTAAATAAACAAGTGTCTAAAGTAAAGAACGATACCGCACTGGATGATAGAACAGCTCTGATAGATGGATCAAAAATTCCAAAAAACACCATAAAATGAATATTCTGCCAGACTTCCATAAATGAAAGACCAAAGCTTAGAGTACAAATTTTTGACATTGTTCTGGAGGGCCTGATAGACACAGGTGTGGTGTGATTGTAATTATACCAAAATCAGGGCATCTGAATTGGCCTCTCTAAGAGGCCACTGTCCAGTTTCTAGAGATTGGCACCCTATCTCAGGTAAAACGGAGTTCAAGATGGGTTGAATACCTAAGGCCAGAAGGACAGAGAGGAAGGCTGAAGCCATATGTGGCAAATGTAGCAGTAAATCTTCAGGGCTGAGATCTGTTACAGCAAGGGAATACCCAAATTAAAATTCCTACAATCTCAGAAAAAGAATACAGACCAATTCATGTTTCTAGAAATAACATCAAGATACTATAAAAAAAACAGCCACCAACTGTTCATGCTGTTGAACATAAACAGAGCACAACTGCTGTCGAACTCTCAGAAGTACCAACGGCCCTACCTTTAAAATGTCTAACTAATAAACCTGTCTGGGTTGGACAATGGCCTTGACAAAAGAGAAAGTACAAGCTTTAGAACAGCTGGTTAAAGAGCAGTTAAATGTTCAATACATTGAAGAATCTACCAGCCCTTGAAATTTTTCTGTATTTGTTATTAAAAAGATGTCTAGTAATTGAAAAATGCTGACAGATCAGAGAGTCATTAATACAGTAATTCACCCTATGGGCTTCCTGTAGAATGAGATGCCCTTGCCCTCTCGGTTACCTGAATAATGACCTATTATAGCTATTGACTTAAAAGACTCTTTTTTTTAACATACCTTTACAAGAAAAGGATAGAGAAAAATTTGCCTTGACAGCACCTAATTATATTTTCCAGCTAGTCAAGAGATATAAATGGAAGGTCCTCCCATAGGGAATGTTAAATAGCCCTACCCTGTGCCAATATTTTGTGAAAAAACCATTGGAAATAATTTGTGTGAAATTTCCACAATCTGTAATTTATCATTATATGGATGATATCTTATTAGCTGATCCAAATTTAGGTACCTTAGAAAGCATGTTTGAAGATGTAAAGAAAGTTTTGCCTCACTGGGGACTACAAATTGCTTCTGAAAAGATACAAAGAGGAAATTCTATTAATTGCTTAGGATATAAGATATATCTGCAAAAAAAATAGACCAAAGAGGTACAAATCAGTAGAGATCGATTGTGGACTCTTAATGATTTTCAAAACTTGTTAGGAAGCATTTCCACCTTATAGGCTATCATTGGAATACCTAAAGATGGACTAGACAATTTGGCTAATATCCTAAAAGGGGACAAGGATATAAACTGTCCAAGAGAATTATCAGTTGAAGCTGAGAAGGAATTGGCTCTAGTAGAAAAGAAAATATGAGAAGCACATGTGGATCATGTGAATCCAGAATTTAACTGCATTCTAGTCATATTCCCTTCTAGAAAATCCCCCACAGGGATTTTGATGCAGAGGAAAGATATATTGTAATGGATATTTCTACCATGTAAACTGAGTAAGAAATTTAAAACTTATGTGGAAAAGACCTCTGATTTGATTCTAAAAGGAAAATTAAGACTTTATCAATTGACAGGAATGGACCTAATAGAAATTGTAGTACCTTTAACTAATGAGATTTCTTTTTTTATGGAAAGATAATGAATACTGGCAAAGAGCCTGTAGTAATTTTTTGAGAGAGATTAACAATTGTTATCCCTAAAGCAAGAGAATAGAATTCATAAAAAAGAACTGAATGGGTCCTTCCTCACATTGTATGGCAAAAGCCAATTTCTGCACTCCCCACATTCTATACTGATGCAAATAAATCAGGAAAGGCAGGGTATAAATCAGGAGACTTAAATAAAATAGTTCAAAGCCCCTACAATTCTGTACAAAAGGCAGAACTATATGCCATTCTTATGGTACTAATGGACTTCATGGAATCCCTCAATATAGTCACTGACTCTCAAAATGCAGAGAAAGAGTTGTTTGACATATTGAAACTGCTGAATTTATTCCTGATAATACAGAATTAACTTCACTATTTATATAATTAAAGGAAATCATCAGAAATAGAGAAATATATATATATATATATATATATATATATATATATATATATATATATATATATATATATATATCACCTCAGATCACATAGGGATTGGCCAGGTCCTCTAGCACAAGGTAATGATTAGATTGATCAGTTATTAATAGGTTATGTGCTAGAAGCCTCAGAATTTCATAAGAAACACCGTGCAAATAGCAGGGGCTTGAAGACAGATTTCTCCATTACTTGGCAACAAGCCAAGGCAATTGTAAAAAAAAAAAAAAAAAAAAAAAAAAAGAAATGTCCTACTTGTTCCTTCTATAATCAAACTCCATTGCCTGCAGGAAGCAATCCAAAAGGTATACAAAGAAATGAAATTTGGCAGACGGATGTGTTCATTTCACAGAATTTGGGAGATTAAAATATGTACACCGTATCATTGATGCATATTCAGGATTTCAATGAGCAACTCATATGAGTTCTGAAAAGGTTGATTTTGTGATTACACACCTATTAGAAGTTATGACCATCATAGGAATACCTGTACAAAATAAGAATGACAATGCTCCAGCATATGTCTCAAATAAAATGAGACAGTTTATTTGCATATTACAATATAAAAGGCATTATAGGTATACCACACAATCCCACAGTCCAAGCAGTCATAGAAAGATCTAATCAAACTTTAAAGGATATGCTAAATAAACAGAAACAGGTAACAATGAACCGTAGAAATAGATTACATAATGCTTTATTAACCTTGAATTTCCTCAGTACTGATGAGAAAGGGACAATAGCTGTAGCGAGACATTAGACAACAGAAAAAACTCCTGAGCTAAACCAACCAGTTTACTTCAAAGGTATGTTGACCTCAGAATGGAAACCAGCATTTGTTCTACATTGGGTGTAGCTGAAGTTTTCCTGTGTCCCACCTGGCCCATGGTCAGGACAAATCTCTCTCACCTGCCAGTCCTACAGCCACTTTTCTCAGTTCTGCCTTTATATCTTGCTTCCTCTGTGTCTGGCTGGTGACTCCTGACTCTTCCCAGAATTCTCTTCTCTATTATCCCACCTATACTTCCTGCCTGGCTATTGGCCAATCAGCATTTTATTTATTAACCAATCAGAGCAGCAAAATCACAGCATACAGAGTGATATCCACAGCAATTGAGGAAGAGGTTTTGCTTTTGTTTCTATAGAAGAAAAGCTATGGATACCAACAAAATAAATAAAAATTCCCTTCAAACAGGAGAAACCCCTTAATAGCTCATCCACCAATGTGACAATTCTACAAGTTGTAAGAAAAACTTAACAAACAAGGGTTGGGGCAAGGTTCTGTTTTCTGTCTTTACAGGATAATAGAAATAACCATCTTCCAGAAATCATAAGGCCTTAGATATCAGATTTCTACAGCAGAAGGAAAGAACCTATTGGTACCAATATACACAGGGTAATATCTCACTGCCTAACATCTATGTCTCTTTAATTCTAGAAAATTTGTGGTCCCAATTCAATTATAAATCAAACTGGCTTTGGAGTTAGAATGTGTCTTTCTCCTTCTCTAAAGCCAAGCATGTTGCTAAAAGTAAAAATTAAGAGATTCTGTCTCATATCAGAATAACCACCTGGTGTGGTATAGAAGAAAAACAATAATTTAGGGACCATTCTCATCAAGATTCCATTTCTTTCCATGATCGTCCTTGCTTTTGGAGAATCCTTTCTCTATCCAGAATAAATCCAAACATTCCATTTTGATATTAAAATGTTCAAGTTTTCTACAGTAAAAAAAAGTCAGCAATCTCTGAAGTCCCCAAAAGGAAGATGGGGCCACACAACAATGACTCTACCCAGTCCAGAATGATGTCATTGTACCCATGAACATTATTCAGTGAACAACTTTGGACTAAAAACTCTCCAGAACAGTTCTAAGATGAAATGGTCCATCATACTACAGTTCTATCCAGAATCTCAGACAACCTTATCCATTGTTCTGAGACTGGCTGCAGAATCTAAAGCTAGCCATAATGAGACCTAACTATCTGAGCTTTCTTACAGGACCCCACAGAGATACCATTGTGCCTCTAAACAGTAGGAAGCAATTCTAAGAAGATGACACACTCTCTCCCAAAAGTTTCATGATTCTCAGAGTCATGGATGATGATTATAGGGTTGAGGGTAGATCAAAAATTAGATTCAGTATTCTCCTTAAGAAAAGAAAAAAAGGAAATAACTAGGTATAGGATATTAAGGTAGGTTATTGTGTATACTAGTAAAGTAGTAAAGTATCAGCCTTAGATAATTTGCACAGTTATGGATTCTTGTACATTGATACAAATGTAAACTATTTTTATTCCTATCTAAGATAATTTATATATTGAGACAAATACAAAACTATATTTGTTGTATTATGCATATATTTCTACTCCTATTTGAAATATCTTGTATATTGATACAAATGTAAAATTACATTTGTCATACTGTATGTATGTTCTACCTCTGTTTAAGATATTTTGTATATTGATACATATTTAGGATTATTGTCATATTGCAATATACACTTGTACCTCTGTTTAAGATTATTTTGTTTATTGTCACAATTTTGAGGTCATTTTCCTTTTACTATACATTCGTTTACAGACTATTTATCTTGTTTATATGAAGCCTTAGTCTTTAGGTTATTTAGGTAGATAAGACTTACAGATTTATAATCATTCATGCTTGTTATTTCTATAGTTATGTTAGTTAGGTTGTTCAGATTTACCCACACATAGGTCAGATGGATAGGTAATCTTCAAACACTTCATAGACCTAGAGAATATGGCATTTAAATAACTTAGAATTTTGTTGACATGAGACACAATTGCTCCTGGCAGCACTGATCTGATCCCAAGAGAATGTTGGGCTTTAAAACACTCTGTTTGGAAATTTGTCTTCTTCCTGGTGCATAATGACCTTCTGGGTAAAGAACTACCCTTACCTCAATTGCTGACAGTACAAATTTTGTCCTTTCTGGATGAGTGGGACACAAGGAAAAGCAGCTACCAAATTCTACCAAGACAGGGTAAAATAATCTTTCAAATTTCCTGCTTCTGAAAATGGTCTATCAGATATTCTATAGGCCTATAGCCAAATTGGATGCCTCAACAGTGCTGAGAAACTTTAGGTAACTGTCCAGGCTGCCAGCTGTCTCTGTCTATTTTCTAAAATTGCTTGCGTTAATTTTCCTGTTTTCTCAGGTATTACTATATTCCTTCTCAGGTCTTTAATGGGGTTGAAGACTAATAATTACAGTTATAAACTTCTTGTATCTTAGCTAGAACATATTAAGTACTAGATTCAGATTCTTCAGGATAGAACATTTACCTATGTTCTGGACATCTCTGGATTTTGTATGTGTTTCTTGTTTGATGTTGTTTTTGTTGGTTGTAGTTCCAATTTGCTTAGGTCATTTCCCATTATTTATCCTGGACAATACTTAATAATTATTCCTATTGTATATAGTTTTGCATTAGGTTAGAACTTTCTTACTTAGACAAAAGGGGGAGATGTAGTGGGAGCTGTGTGAGCCATGCCCTGAAGCACCACCCCTAGTGAGGTAGCAGGTAACTGTTACAACTGCCTGAGGTACATGCCCCTGGGGCGTGGCCACTTGGGGACCCTTGAGACCTGGGATGCACGTACATGGCTCTCTCTCTTAGCTACCTCATGGTTTTGGATGCTGAGACAGACCAGGGCAGAGTTCTCCAGAGAACAGTGTTGGACCGTGTCTCACCCTTCCGAGATCCTGTGACAAATTCCTTATTCTGTCTTGTGAGTTAAACCCCAAATAAATTCCCTTGATCATTAAGCAGACTCTGTGGATTGCTGGCAATAAAATTCCAATAGATCCTAAGGAGGAGTGACCATCAAGTACCTAGGGATTCAGCAGAATGATGCAGAGGCTATTGTAATTAGGACTGATGATAGATCAAAGAAAGGATATCTCCCTAAAGTCCAATTTGGTGAGCAAGAGGGTTTTATTGAGATTATTTACAAGATTTGGGTGAGGGGTTACTTAAAGTAGGAATGAATCAAAGGAAGCTGCATTGCTAAAAGCCAACACAAGCACTGGAAACTTGGAGCCTAGAGCTCACCACATGACTTGCAAAAAGCTCAACAAATTTGAGATTATCTTCCAGACAACTCAGCTGCTCTTCCTTCTGGGCAGCTTGGCTTGTCTCTTCTTCTGAATAGCTATATTGATCTCAGTCTCCTCAGCAACCCTCTCTCTTTATGTAACCTTGACGAGGGAGGGGCCTTCTGCCTCTTATCAGCTTCAGGGACTTCCTGAAACTCTTGAGTGATTTACTTCCTGAGACTTATTGAACCTCCCTTTATAACATGAGGAATAACAAGCATCCTTTAAAACTTTCTAGGACTTAACAAGCTTTGTAGGACATTCCTATGCCACATACACATAAATATGTTCCCTGTGTGCTGGCCAGAGATATATATCTTACAGGGATTATTTTATTGATGTTCCTAGCAGTTCTCTGAGGAAATTATTATTGTTGTCTCAAATTTCCTGCTGAGTAAACTGAGATTTGAGAGTTAAGGAAGCTTTAAAACTTCCATCTGATCCATCAGTGTAGCCTTCAGCAGTGTCCTTAACTGAAACTCAAAGTCATTTGCTGAGGTATTCACCTCTCCTATTCTCAGCCATGGTTCTCTGATGCTCAGAACTGAAGTATTTGATGACACTTGGTACTGTATAACCAGGCACATATACAAGCACACATATATGCATACTCGGATGGCTGTGAGATCTTACTCTCTTCCTCCCGTCCTAGTCTCTAATCCTTATGACTTTTGTTGTTTTGGTATGGTTGTTCATTTATGACACAGGGTCATAACAGACTCAAATAAAACTCACTACACAGCCTATGCTGCCCTTACATAGGTGGCAACCGCCTTACCTCAGTCTCCCACACACTGGGATTATAGATACTAGTACAGTGTTCACCTTCTTGTGGTCCTTTGACCTTCAGCATATAGAACTTGTTCATCAACCACTGCCTTTGCTACTGTATTGTAAAAATTGCAACACCCATGCTGGTAAGTAGAACTCAAGATCTTGAGAGTGGTTGATGGAAAGGAAGTAGATTAGAACAACTACACTCAAGTGGCAGAGGAGATCTGAGACTGAAAAGCCATGGACAGTGCTGTATCTCTTTTTCAGAAAGGAATAGGTATGATACCTTATAATAGAAAAGAGAGTGCTGTATTTCCAAATTATTTCCAATGAACAAAATAGTCAATTTTAGTTGTGGTTTCATACCTTAATCTATAGATATTTGTTTCAAGACTCCATAGTCTCTTAGAAACAGTAAACTTTACATTTTGACATTGTGACTTATCATGGTCTTTATATGTCATAATTCTAGATCTTCAAATCTTCATGAGTATTCCACTGGGAATCTAAACAAGTGTACAGTGGGAGGCAAGTCAAATATCATATTCCGAGTCTCAAACTCGCCTTGACTGACTTGGCCAGGCGCCCACCAAGATGCATTATCAATGAACTCCATACGTAATAACAAGCACCCCTTGTCCCTCCATCTGCCTTCAGTCCCCAGTTTTCTGTAACCTTGAAAGGTCCTTTTATTGCCCTCCTCTGGAGTTGAAGTGCAATGCAAGTAAAAGTGATCTTTTCAATTACTACAAAACAGTTTCCATACTTAAAATCTAACTTCCTATTGGGATTGCCACTAGGTTTGTAAGTATTTGGAGAGATGGGAGAAATATTTTTAATCGTGACTAAATTAACCACTTGTTTTTGTTTCAAATAATTTCAGTCTTCACCAAATAAATAAATAAATACATTAATAATTTAAGAATTGGAAATCACAATACTATACTTTGGTGGATGTTTCGGTTAATGTGATGTTCAAGCTCAATGTTTCAAACATAAGTGGTTTTACATGTCTCTCACTTATTTTGTCCACTGAGATTTTCAATGAATCATTCTCAGTTAACTTTTAAAGCATACTTTTACATATTTCTAAAGCCACATAATGCATTACAAAATAGATATTTAAGCATTTGTAACTAAAGATATGTTTTAGAAAACTTTTGAACTTTAATAAGATAGTATTTGTAACTATTGTTATTCATTTCACACCCAACATCCTTTCTTACCTAAATTAAAACCTTCTTGGGGGCATTCATTCAAGCTGTAAGTGTTTCCTCTAGTGAACAACCAATTCATTTCCCCCACAGCATGTTCTAATTTGTGCTTGGAGTGGTTTACAGAAGCATATGGAGACCAACCGCAGTTATGTTTGAGATTTTTCTCTACAAAACACGGTAATTGCTTTTGTTTTGCTGATTGCTCTTGGAGACAGTTGCAAACCTTTTCAACTCTTTCTTTATCCTCCAGGGTTTTAATTGCAAACCCTCTTCTGTTTTGTCAGGTTGATTTCTCAGGGTGAGCTAACCAGATAGGGCTGCTTAATCTGTCCAGACAGTCCATGATCTTCAGGAACTATCAGCCCCTTGCTCATAACTGACAAATTGTTCCCCAGTATCAGACATCATTGGACTCGTTTTTTTCTATAGTGCTATGAACACAAAAGCAGAAAAGACATAAAAGGTAACAAGCCTTTTATAACATAAAAGAGAAAGTAAGATTGGCATATCCTTTGCTTATGATTTCTTCTGGGTTGGGAGGAGATGTAGTGGCAAAAGATACAATAATACAGGCATCTTTCTGATTGATTAAAGTAGCAAAGTGTGTTCTTTGCTTCATAAATAATGCTCTATTACTTTTCTTCAAAGACAAGTAAACCTTGACAGACTGACCTTTTCCAGGGCCCGAGTTGTTTCTATGCCATAAATTATACTGTAAAATGAGTGGAGAAGCTACTGAGGAGTGTGTGACAAAATAAGATTAAAGATTACTGCACACAAAAGATTGTTGTTTTATTAATGGATTCCTGTCAATGAGTGAAAAATTCTCAGTCTTCCACTGGATCCTGAGATCATGTAAGGTGGTGAATGAAGAGGACATTTTCTAAGAGCTACACATATTCAAACAGCAATACCTAATTAGTATTTTCTCCCTCCTTAACTGCATTGTCTCCTGAAACAAATTTTCTATTGTGGAAGGAGGCTGCACTACCCATGCTCATTTGCTCTCAGAGGCCAGCTTTTGTGCAGTGACTGACTCCTGCATGATGAAGACAGGTGTCTAAGATTAGAGGAAACATTTTGCTCAACAGAAGCTTCTATGCTATCTTCATCAGTGAGAACTGCCAAGCAGGAAAGCATATGGTAATACAATAATTCTCAAACCATTCATTTATCTGGTGAGCACTCAGTCTGACAAAGCCAACCATGTTTGCTTTAAAAAAAAAAGGAAAAACCACCACATGGCAACCAAAGATGTAAGCATGACTCTGGCTTTCTCTTTCAGTACACATTTCTGATTTTATTGATTAGGGGAAAACATCTAAGTTAACACCATTTAAAATCCAATAAAGGCTATATTATGTCTACTTAAAGGACTGATCATATGATCATGAGTGTTGAGAACTGTTAGCATTGCCATGCTGTGTGAAAACAATAGATTATTCCTTCTCATATTTTTCTTGGAGCATTTTGACTGTTGTTTTAATTATCCCTGCCCAATTTTTCATTAATAGTAAGACTGTGTATTTAAAACATTTCTCCATGGGCTCTTTACAAATGTAACTGCAATCATAAATAAACAAGTAAACAAATTAATCAAAGTATATAGACCATGTTAGCAAAATAGAATGAAGAAAGAAAAAAAAAGAAAATGGCAAATCTACAAAATATCATAAAATATATTTCAAATGATAAATTTCAATTTTAAAATCCATTCAAGACTTACAGCCCTTTATCCTGCAGCAGACACAATGGAGTGAAACAAAACTGAAATCCAAAATGTCACCCTATAGAATTGATTTAAAGTTTTCAAAACTTTGCTTGGAATTTGATCTAGCATGGTACACTTGAGCAATAACACAGCTCCTTGTTAGATAGGGCATATGCTCAGCATGGCATGCTGCTATAAATCACTCCTTGTCACCAAGGAAAATAGATACACTTTCTGTGCACTGCTTTGTCATTCTTTATAACTAGAAACAGGGTATCAGTGTTCCCTTCATTAGAGCAAGAACAAGAATGAATGCCTTAATCCACACATGCCATTGTAGACAGGTGTCAGGAAGTCAACTGACAAAACAATGAGATTAATGTGGCAATGAGCATCCATCTACTTCCCAGACAAACATAAAATTCTGGTTAATGCACATGAAGTGACATGATGAGGTGGAGTGATATTTGCATGTCTTTTCATTGTGTATAGGAAAAGCCGGTTTTTGAATTGAAGGCTTATCTACTCTCTCCAGTATGCAGTCCGTTCACTTTGCTTGTAAACCATGTGAGGAGTGATCCAAGTACTCTAACTTTACTTTGGTCATAGTACAAATCAAAGACTATTTTAAATCATATGGGTTTTATAATATACCTTGATTCATCTTTTGGGAGTCAATGTATAAATATAGATTCTGTGTTGCTCCCATACCCTCTGAATTCTAGAATATTTAATAAGCTATGCTCTTTTTAGCCTACAAGATATCAGGCAAGGCAGAAGGAAACAGCATGCATTAAGAATCTTCACATCCTAATTAGACTTAGAAAACAGCCACAATCAAATGAAGCATGGTAGTGCGTGCTATAATCCAGAGCTCACAAGGCAGAAGCAAGAGGCTCAAAAGCTCAAGATCATCCTTGGCAATGTAGTGCCTTTTAGTTAGCTGGGATACATCAGACACTGTAAGAGATAGAGAGAGGAGAGATGGGGATAGGAGAAGGAAGGGGTAAGGTGAGGTGAGGGGAAGAGAGAGAGAGGGAAGGGAAGTGGAGCAAGCGGGGACAGGGAGCACCATCCTGTCTAAATCACAACAGTAGTGGTTTCAAATGCAGACTCCAGGCTTCTGTGCATCTGCTATCTTCACACCTAATGACGTGCGTTAAGTGCCAAACACTTGTCTGTAACTGGTGCTCATGTGAGCTGCCCTTTTGTCTTCATCATAAGAAAAAGCAGTTCCTCAAGTATCACTTTTCCTCCAGAATGTAGAGGAGCTCCATGCTCATCAGCAATCTAACAAGCCCCCACTTGGGTGGGTCCCTCACCCAGCTGTGCTTCCTGGAGCCCTCACAACTCTTCTGGGCAAGTGGACCTACTTCCTAAAGCCATTGCCTGTCCACACAGTGCAACATTCCTCCACTAACTCTAAACATCCTTGTAATAGAAAATCCTTCCTGCTCCTAAACTCTCAGACTTAAATTTCAAATTCGATGAGACTGTCACTATTTTTGTAGTCTCACAAGAAGAAATTACCTTACAGTTTGACAACTATGTTTCTGAAGTGATTTCACACAGTACCTAACTCATGGGTCCCACTCCTAATCTGCAGCTATGAGACTGAGGTCACCTGAGTTCTTTGGAGCTGCTTTCTAATAGCAACAGTACAGGTAGATACACCAAGTTACAGAAAAACACTTTATATCTACTTAAACATCTATTTACTCACAAACTTTGGATTTTGTCGTAAAGAAAAACTAATACATTACTAACATAAGCACTGCACATATCTAATCTAAATTCAGATTTAAAATACCCTGCTGTGGGATATTCTGCATATCAAATATGTTGCTCTGATTGGTTAGTAAATAAAACACTGATTGGCCAGTAGCCAGGAAGGAAGGATAGGTGGGACAAGCAGAGAAGAGAATTCTGGGAAGTGGAAGGCTGAGTGGGAGACACTGCCAGCCACCATGATGACAAACAGCATGTGAAGATGCTGGTAAGCCACGAGCCATGTGGCAAGGTATAGATTTATAGAAATGGATTAATTTAAGCGGTAAGAAGAGTTAGTAAGAAGCCTGGTACAGCCATACAGTTTGTAAGCAATATAAGTCTCTGTGTTTACTTGGTTGGGTCTGAGCGGCTATGGGACTGGCAGGTGAGAAAGATTTGTCCTGACTGTGGGCCAAGCAGGAAAATTCTATCTACAAATGATGCCCAACATGTTGGCAAGAGTTTCCACCTAAAACTTGAGAAAAGATTCTAAAACGGAGCTAAAAACAGCTTCCTAATTGTCTCTCTCAAATGAGCAGCAGCCTGCCAGTTTGAGCTACTTGTGGGTTCCTGGCATGCGCTTGACCTGTTGTATGGCGGGAATGAGGCCTCTGCAAGTGGCACATTAAGCTGCGTGGTGGATTTAGCCTTTGCTAGTACAAAACAAAAAAAGAGGCTTCTGGGCTACACGCTGCTTGGATAAAAACATAGACCCATGATAACTCCCAGAGCTGGCAGTAAACGTACCACCGCCATGTTGAAAAGCTGAGGTGGGCAGCCAGCAGCCATAGCCCCATTTCAGTCTTACAAATCCTGCAGTTTAAAGCAATAGATTCACAATAAGACAGATTCAGATGTAATAGTTTACAACGTGTGTAAAATATACGTAGGCTTGAAAGAGACAAAAAAGGTGATATATACAGTTATATAAACAAATACATAGTTTTAAAAAATAAAGTCTTTAAAGAGACAGTAAAATTAATATAAAAAATAAGCCACATAAAGGATGACTATTACACAGAGAATCTGGATTGTGTTGTCTTTCGGATTTTTAGCTGCAGAAAAACATTTGATCGTAAAAGATGTTGAGTTAAACCAATATGTATATTTTAAAGATACTTTGACTTCAAAATTTGGATGTAAGGATGTGTTGCTTTGGAAAGGAGACTCTGCTTTTGTTCCCACAGAAAGCCAGAGGCTATGGATTTGTTCAAGATTAAGATACATCAGGTTTGACCAACCAAGACCCCCTGAAAGGTCTCCGATGACATCAAGGCCCAGATGATCCAACATCCAGAATGGTTTGAAGGCAACTGGCTCAGACGATACACCTTCATGGACTATTCCATAATCCTAAAATTTTCTTTGTGTCCCCATAAGATACAGCACCCCCCTCCAGCAGGAAGTAGTAAGAGAAGCTACACCCAAATTCCCAAATTATACATAATTTTACTAGGTTAAGGTTAAAACCTTCCTTTTTGAAAAAAAGAAAAGGGGAAGTGCTGTGGGATATTCTGTATGTCAAATATGTTGCTCTGATTGGTTAGTACATAAAACACTGATTGGCCAGTAGCCAGGAAGGAAGGATAGGCGGGACAAGCAGAGAAGAGAATTCTGGGAAGTGGAAGGCTGAGTGGGAGACACTGCCAGCCACCATGATGACAAACAGCATGTGAAGATGTCGGTAAGCCATGAGCCATGTGGCAAGGTATAGATTTATAGAAATGGATTAATTTAAGCTGTAAGAACAGTTAGCAAGAAACCTGGTACAGCCATACAGTTTGTAAGCAATATAAGTCTCTGTGTTTACTTGGTTGGGTCTGAGCGGTTGTGGGACTGGCAGGTGAGAGAGATTTGTCCTGACTGTGGGCCAGGCAGGAAAACTCTAGCTACAATACCCCTTAACTATAACATTCTAAGGAATGTCAGCATATCAGAGAACCAAATTAATCAGATGTTATCATACTGTGAAGGGTAAGATTCTTCCAAAAACAAGCAGTTCAAGCCATAGGTACCAAGTCCTTTTGCCAAAGCTGGTGTCCCCTCATTTCTTTCTAATAGACGTTCCCTTACTTAATTATATATCATACTCTTAGCCACTTACCAACCTTTTGTTATCAGCTGTGATAAAACCAACACACATAGCAATGTAATTCCAACATATAACTACTTCAGAGGAAAAGTGTTCAGCCTGTCCTAGGACAGACACACAAAGCCAAAAACCTAAATATAAAGACAACGAAACTAAAATAGCTTCATCAGGAAGGTGGGAAATCTAAATGACAAAATCCGGTAGTCGTAGAAACAACACTGACAAATTTGACAAGGCAAAATCTGTCGTTCAAACACCAACAAGGAAGTCTAAAAGAAGTTACAACCTGAAGTGCAGAACAGACAGACCATCTTCACGTGTTAAAAAATCCACAAAACAAACAAA
This sequence comes from Peromyscus californicus insignis, assembly GCF_007827085.1. NCBI lineage: Eukaryota > Metazoa > Chordata > Mammalia > Rodentia > Cricetidae > Peromyscus > Peromyscus californicus. Next base: position 143,679,752 of record NW_026294573.1, read on the forward strand.
CAAAAACTTCAAATAAGGCCAGGGAGTTGGCTCAATAGTTACGATCCAGTACTGCTCTTGTAGAGGATCCAAGTTCAATGGCCAAGGTTAGTTCCATTCAAGCTTAAATGTGAGCTGAGATGCCTAAGGACTGAGTTGAAAGTCACTTCTAAGCGTCTCTGTTCTAAAAAATGGAGTGCATCCTGTGATGGTGCCTGGCCACTGGGACTCTTTTGGGAGAAATCAATGGCGGTATGCGAGACAAACAAATCACACTGTCATTACTGTGCATTGTAAAGAAGACCAACTTGAAAGAAGACCACTGTAGCTTTCAGGATGAGGTGAGAGAGAAAAAAATGCCACATCTACTCGGAGCATGAAAAAATGAGATGGAACCAAAATAATTGACTGTGAATATGAGAAATGGAGAAATGAGAGATGGCTCTCAGAATTCCTAACTGAAGACCTTGTGTTATGTTATTCATATTAAGGAAAAGAAGAAGAAAAACATAGTTGGGATAAGTGAATGTTATTTCTGCTTTGAATTTATATTAACTACAGTGATGGTAGAAAAATAATTACAGGTAGAGAGTTATACATATGAGTCATGAGCAGTTAAGAAGGCAGAATTTGAGATGCAGGATAGAATGATGCTGTATAGGCAGAGAATGGTGGACCATTTTAAAGAGTAAATGTGAAGCACCTACTCTGGTAAGATGGCTGGAAAGTACTAAATTGATTGTTCCATTTTCAGGCTGTTCTTGTACTAACCTATACCTATGTACAGCCCTCCTTCAAGTGATGTAGACACTGGTTAATTCACCAGATAGAAAAGGTACTTAGCTTTTCATTGATGATGGTGAGTTTTAATCTTTTAAGTCTATTGGATGGACTTCATATAAATGGAGCTCTGCTTGTCCAAAATGTTTTATGGTCAATAGGTCTCTATTTTACTAAGTCTAAGTTTGTTCAATTTTTAAATTTGAAAATCTCAAAATTTCCACAGATTTGTCTCCTTCACCTATTGAATGTAGCCTTCTACTGAAGTAAAGCCAATATGTTATTTTGTTTACATAAAACGTATAACTTCATGTATTTTATGAATTCAATTTTCTTCATGTCATCCTTGTACAAATCCTCCTCCAAAACTTAATAACTGATATTCCCTAAGCTCTGTCAGTGACATTTAGGACCATGGGTTCTGCTCTGTCTAGTGGTTAGAAATACTTACTTTAAGCAACATCTCTCATCTTCAGTCAATCAATAGATATATTTGATCCTAAAGACAAGGAAACATTTATTCTGATTATCATTAAAGAGGAACTGTTGTACTTACCTATTTCTCTCTAATTATGCCTTTGATTGTTGTCTAACACTGACAACCTTGTCTTACAATTGAATAACTGAGCTAATTAAGGCGAACCGAAGCTGAGTAGAATACACACAAGCCAAAGGAGATTTCATCTGATTTCAACTCTAGCAGAACATCTGAAGAAAAAGGAAGTTGTATGTCACATGGCACAAAAGATTTTCATTCACTTTTTGTTGACATCATCTCCGAGCCACATGTCCTCATTTTCAAGTTACTTTTGCTTTGTTATGCTAAATACCAGGCAATTATAAAGTACATGATCAAGAGACTGCATGCTTGCATGCAAAGAAAATGCAGTCTCTGACTTCCATAGGGATGTCCAAATTTAGAAATTAGAAGTAGAAGTTGAAAACTGAACTCCTTATAGGTCAGTCTTTGAAGTATCTGATGGCCTTAATTACACACACAAAAGTTATGTTTTAAAAGAATATATAGGCACTGAGGGCCAAAGTGGAGTCTTACTTATTCCTGATTCTAGTGGAATCATTCCTCACAAGAATGTTTTTCATTACTTTATACAATTAGGCCATTCATTAAGCTCAAAGGAAGAGAACAAATAGGACTTTGGAAATTTGTAGATCAAATTATCTACCTAATCTTTGTAGCTAAATTAAGAACAAATTAAATGCGTTGCCTAGTTTCTAATGTGAAACTATGAAGCATGAATAAAAGTTTATTGGTGTGATTTCCAGTTTATACATATTTTTACTAATACATAATTACAAATAAAATAAACATTTGTCATAAAAATAAAGCTCAACTTGATGTTTTAACAGGATTGATAGAGCTTTCTTCTACAAGGAACTGCAAGTATGTCATCATGGCTACTCAACAGCCTCAGAAGAAAGGTAAATACAAAGCAAGTAGCCATGGTCAGCAGAAGGAAGTTACCACAATTATAAAATGCTGCTGTGTGCTCACAACACATGTCTGCCTGTTATGAATTCACTGAGTCAATAAAAAAATTATGAAGCACCTAGTAAAAATCTTATAGGAATGAAAACAGATTGGTACAACAGAAGGCCTGGAACAATAGGAGCAGGTTTATCCTGCTGAAACACAGAATAGCTTCATCTGAAAACCTGGTCTATGCCTATGAAGTTGATCTTCGGTCAGGGCCTGGATGAAGTTGTGGGACTTCACTGCTCGGTTTCTCTAATTTCTACAAGGAGGATGGAGAGTTGTGCAGTCTCGACCAGAGAGTCCATGTGATCTTATGTCAGAAAAATTCAAGATGCTCAGTGTTCCTACTCAGTTCCCAGGTTCTCCCGGCACATCTGGGCAGGGACCCAGATTTGCTACACTAGGTTGATGGATTGGCCTGGAACTGGACACGAGAGATGCAGACACATAGAATCTAAGGCTAGCGTTGTGGAAGGAGCCCTCGTCTGATCTCCAGGTCATGGCTAGATTCTGTGGAATGCTTAAAGAAGAATGCTGACTATCTTGAATAGTCAAAAGGGAAATACAAGTTATTTTTATTAACTACAGAAATTAAATGTCTATTGAACACAGAAGCAAGATAAAGCCGAAGTATAAGGTACAGATTCTGAATTCAGACTGAGTTCAAATCAGATCTATGTTTTACTAACTATGCTAGTGTGGGAAAAAATAAATTTACCTTCTCTGCATCACAGTACCTCATGGGTAAAGTAGATCTCTAAAGAGTCCTACATCTCTGGGGTCTAGGAAGATGACTAGTTAACATATGGAAAGCATGAGAACAGAGCCTGGCGTGAGTCAAGCGATTGAACAACATCTGCCACTTTCTTTATCATCTTTGTTTGTTTTCACAGATTATGTGAGATCATACTGAAAACTGGAAATAGCTATTTCCAATGTGCTATTTTTCTCACAACCTTTCTGGCTTTCTGATAAATCTGAGTTTCAATCTTGTTCCTTTTTTCTTACAACATTATAAATGCCTCTTCTCTTCATCTGCCATCTGTCTAGGCTCACCATGTTTTAAAATATTATACCTTTATGCAGTTTGCATTTTCTCCTATATTTTGGTTATCTCTCTGATCCAGTTCCCTACAATCTGTGCCACTGCAATGTGAATCATTGTTCACAAGGTTAATGAACTTTTTCCTTGAATAAATCTATTTTTCATACTGTTTATCAATAATTTTTTTAAATTGTGTTTTCTTTTACAAAGTAATATAAAATAGAATTTCAGATACAGTTGACATTCACAATGCTTTTAAAATGCATAGACAGGGACAGAGAGAGAGAGAGAGAGAGAGAGAGAGAGAGAGAGAGAGAGAGAGAGAGAAGAAGTAAAGAAAGAAAAGACGGTGGTTCAACAGACAAATGAACCTGAGAAGCTGATGTGTGAATGAACAAAGACTGAGGGATAAGTGTTCCAGATATGTCAAAGGACAACAGCAGAATGAACTATGAAAAGAAGGAATTCAACCTAAGAGACGAAAGGGGGGCATTTCAAAGTGAGAAACTAAAAGATGTAAAATCAGTGCTATTTCTGCTACATTAACCTGACAAGGCTACTACTGTGGTCCACAGAGGCCCCTTCCTTTATAAGTTTCAGATTAGGGTTGTCCAAAAAGAAAATTTGCATGAAGTGGGAGTGATAGGAATAAATCAGTAGCCACTGTTCTCTGAAAGCCCTTACAGATGGGAGCTGGAAGTGTCTCTTCACTTCCGTCATTCTGCATCCAGTTTCATCTCTTCCTGTTAACCCACACATCAGACCCCAGGGCAAGGCTTCCTGCTATTCTAGTTAGCTTCCACTCCACCAAAGATGCATTAAACTTTAGGAGGGCTGCTGAGGGTCTGGGCCATTCCTCTAGTCAGCTCTCAGACCTTCACTCTCTTAGCCTTTTTGTACATCCATGTAGTCTTATTTCTAAAATGAATAGCTTATATCATAACACATGCACTACTTCTGCTTCCGATAGATATGGCCACCACAAGATTGTAGAGTTTAGCCTAGGTATCATAGAAAATAAGCCTCATTAGAACATGGAAATCAGAGGTTTGACTTTCATTACTGCATCCACAGTGCCTCAAGCAGTGCCCAACACATATTAAGGCCTGAGTAAATATTGACTGAATGCATCGAATCAATGGCTGTTATCAGTGACATGACAAGCTCTGACTTCAGTAGATGAAAGGGATCATTCATTAAGTTCAGTTGTCTCTTTCAAACAAAGTTTACAACAGAGTTTCACATAGTGTATCACAACCACATAAAGACCGCAACACGGGGTCTAGCAGAGAAGCCTCGCCCACAAGGGGCATGACCTTATAGAAAAATGATATGATAGGAAAGTTTACATTCCTCACCTAAAAAAAGGAATTTGTTTAATATATTTCTGTCACAGAATTCTTTATCGTTGTTGCTTTTCTTTCTTAGGCAAGAAATGATCTGACGTTTTCTGCACCATTCAGGAAAATCATTTTCAGCTATAAATATTAATGGGTTTAGTAATAAATTACACACTTGAATGGCATTTTATTACTTAAAACTAAAATATTAAAAACCTTATTTGAAATGCACAGAGAAATCATGTAATTTAAATCACCTTAGACTTGGAAATAGACCAGAAGCCACTGCTTAGGAAGAAGTGTAATTTTTTAAAATATGCATTTTGGTAATGGGCCAACATATTCCACAAAAAGTCATCTGAAAAGAAAGTGGACAGTCTGCTCTTATAGTGTATTTTTTTCAGATAAGCAAGCTTTTTATTTGCTTCCTTGTGACAGTCTTCAAAATTAATAAGATGAGCACTGAAGTCAGATTGGTCATTTTTGGACCATTAAAGTGAGATTTTCCTCTTTCTGAAAATGAATTTACTCACAATGCGATAAGCCAAGATGAAATTTTCTCAAAAGTAAATCCCTACAGGTTGTCTACATGAAATGTCCACTTACTTACCAGCATGTCTCTTAAGTCATATTTCTTCCTTTGGGAAATTTGGAATTAATAATTCAAGCCTTGGCATTAATTTATTTCTCAACCATACCTTAGATAAATTCCTCAGATTAATTCTATCTGATCATTTTATATATAGAAATAATAATTTTATTCAGGAATCAATCTGTGTCACTCATGATATCGTCAATCAATGTTTATCACGACCAAGGCATAAATGCTCCCTAAACTTCTCAATTCAAGTTAGTTACAAAATACTCACTAGATGTTCAAAATACTTAATGCAGTAAAAAGTTAATCTATTTTAGATGAAATAGGCATTACATTTGGCAAAATGTCCTTCACTATTTCCAGTAGAGCTTAGTTTTCTGCCACCTCTCTGTCAATAACTTTCAGAGACTGCTTTTTGTATAAATAAAACCATGGTTTCCTTATCTTGATGGGCAAATACCCATAGAATCTACCTCAAACCTTCCTTGGTGGATAATTCATCTTTTTTGCTTAGTCTGACATATAATACCCACACCTGGCCTCCTTCTGTTGATGAAGAAGCCCCAAATCAACATTGCTAAGGTGTCTACACCATGAAAGTCCCCTGGAAATAGTCTCCTTTCCCACAATAAACATTTCCCATTCTTGAAGACTACCAAGTATAGCTGTCAATTTTCCCAAATGTCTTCTTTTTCTCCCTGATCTGTCCATCTGACTCCTTCATGGTGTGTATCTTTTCCAACCTTCTAGAGTCAATTGCATATCCAACTGCATGCCTGCCCAGCTATAAGACCTTGATGAAGAGGCTCCTGGTCTTACTCATATCACTCCTTATCATTTAAATAGATGAATATTCCATTGACAATCATGAATTAAATTGAATTGACTTGAAACTCAGAGCAAAAGTAATCTGGAGATATGAATGTGCCTTCAACGAAAGTTTTCCAATGCAGCCACAGATCAATCAGCAAGATTAATTAATAAACCATTAATCACTGTGGAAAAATATTAAGAAAAACACCCTTTAAGAATCTTCAGAATAATCCTTAAACTTATCTCATTGCCGACGAAGTGAACCAAGATTGGCCACAGGAGTCAGGCCCAGTGCCACTGGTTCTTGACCCTTTGAGGGGACATCACACTTACACATGGAAACAATAAGGCCCCCAAACACAGGACAGTATCAGGAGTTTGATGCAATTCCCTGTCTATCAAGTACCAGGTTTCTGTTCATAACAGCACAGATCTACACCGGGGATCCTGTCACTTGCTTTTAAAACTTTTGTTTCCACTTTTATACTTAAAATGTATGTATCACGATAAGAACATACACTGAAAAGGATATATTACCTCAAAGTTCATGTGCTCAGAGAAAATGAGAAAACCTATGTTAAGCCCTTTCTATGAAAATAGAGAGGCAGCACATATATTTTCCCAATATTAAATCACTCTGTGAATGTAACATGGTGATAAGTTTTCCCTTTATCTGCTTTTTATATAATTCCAACATTTACTAAAAATGTTTGCTATTTAATAAGACAGTTATCTGTACAAAGTGGCCATAACTCGTTCTCTAAATCTTATATCATTATACATTTATATGATTTCTGCCATTTAGTACTATAAATAAAAATTTAACAAGTGTCTTTGTACACAAATACTTTATGCCTTTCAGTCTCTGTATAAAGGGATCCAGGACAGAGACGTTGCTGTATGTGACTTTACGCTTCTGAAAAGACATAGACTCTGGACTTTAATGCAAGCTATCTAGTCTCAGAACCTAACACTCAAGCACTAATGGACTCAGATAATCCCTTACTGTGAAAAGCAGCTCTGTGCATGGCAAGCGATAGAAAACCAGCTTTAGGCTGGATCCTTATATGCCTGTCACAATTACTCCTTCTCTACTCTAAACAATCAAAAATGCCTACGGTAGCAAGAGATGGGGCTCTGTGGTAGAGGACTTGCCTAGTATGTGCAAAGATCTGGGCCAGTTCCCCATATAACAACAAAAAGAATGAAACTAGTAAGTAAACAAAAGCATCTACAGATACTGTCAGATGTCCCAGGTTCTTGTGATACAGTTTAGATAATTAAAAACATTCCCATTAGTTTCTCACTTGGATCAGTTACTAGTTCAAGGCAGTAGACTCACAGCCACAGTATATTGATCTACATTTATACTAACCTGATTTTGGAGAAAGAAGGAAAAACAGTGCATACACACTCATAAAAATTAGTAAAAATCCATAAAACAACGTAACAGGGTTTGAGGTTATATGGGACTATGAAACTGCTCAGGTTCAAACATTTCTGAACATCCAAACACACCTCAAATAGGAAGGGGGAAAAAAAGAACTGTTTTTTAGCCACGGATGACCAAGCAGAATATGTAAAAGACAGTCTTTCAGTGGCCTACAATATAGGACACTTCACTGCAAACAGTCGAAAAGGGAAGACAAAGCCTTGGATAGAGACAGATTGATGTGTAAAGAAAAAGAAGGAGAAGAGGTTAATGAATTATTTCTAAATCAATATAATGTAATAAAATTCTCTCATCTGTGAAAATGGGAAATTTGCATTTATGCCCAGTGAAATATAGATGAACAGCGATTGTGGTTATTACACCTGTCACAGTGAAAAAAAGTCAGGGCACATTATCTACTAGTTACATTTCTCCAAAACTGATTAACCTTAATACATTTCTGCCTTCACTGATCTTACGGAGTTTACTGAATATGGCATGTCTTGATTAAAATTGCCCACATCTTAATTCAAGTCATCCTTTTCTCTAACTCCTTTATCTTTGACTATTTCTTTAACTGTTTAACTAATTGAGAATAACACATGATACTTAGAAGCTGAAATAGGTATCCTTCAAGATGAAATTTTCAAAAAGATAAAAGGAAAGTAAAAAACAATGATGTTTTTGTCATCTCTAGCTCTTTAGGATGGAAATTATTTCACAGTAACAGAGAAGTTATTATTTTACGAACTATGGAGAAAAAAGTCCCTGTGTTATTTTCTGTACTTTGCACATGTTCCATGCTGCTTTCTCTCCACAGGCCCATTTAATGTCCTCTCCTCAGTATAAACCCTTGGATTCATGCTTGGCTGGACTTATAAGATACTTCCTAATCTATACTACTATCTTGATTGTATTCAAGAATCATAGATAGGATGGTAAATCTTCCTGTAGATGCTTTGTGAGGAAAATTAGCTTCATTATAACCATTAAAATAACTCCTGTAATAAAAATAATTATAATTGATGTTGTACCTGAGTGTGGTTTTGTTATTTGCCCACCTAGTGACTGATCCCATTTCCCTAACAGCTGATCTCATTGTATCATTAAGAGAATGAAAAATATCCAATTATACAACTGTTTGTCTATAATTTATGAAGAAAATTGACAGCTCTTATCTTTTCACCTGGGTCAAATCTTGTGCGATTGTTGCCAAACAACTGAACTATTTAGGGATTCTCTACATGAAATCTATGCTTGAAAAATGAAAATGTAGACCCAAAGGGATGATTTTAAGTACCAAAAATGACACAGAACCTTCTCATTCAATTTTTTGTTAAAATAATTACTTCTGCACAGATTTTCCCTTTGTGAAAAGGAATAATATTATTATTAAATATATGTCAGGTTTGTATCAATAATTTTTAAATGTTCCATTAAAACAATTGTAACTTCTTAATAATCTTGAGCTATGAAACCAATACTTTTGCTGTTTTCACAATATAGGCCAAGCTGACCATAAACTATCAATCCCCTCACCTCAGCCCCTTGGGTTATGAGATTACAGGGTGAACAATGACACTCAGCCCATGTTTTAGTGGGTGGTGGGTGGTGGGGGGGTGTTGGTAGTGTGTGTATGCACGTGTGTGCATGCATGTGTGTGTGTGTGTGTGTGTGTGTGTGTGTGTGTGTGTGTGTATGTTTAGTGTGTTTGCAGTATGGGAGATTGAGCTCAGGAACTTGAGGATGTATAGCTAGCACTCTTCCACTCATCTGTATTTCAAGCCCTCTCCCTTTAATACTCTTTTAGACATTTTTTTTTCAAATTTGTATATAGCAAATTTATTTTCTACATGTGCATACATGAAATGCAAATTAGATCCATGTTCTTATAATTTTCATTTATAATGATTAACTCTTATTTAATAATGTATAGCATCTTAATCAACACTCATAAGACCTTTCACCTGATACATGTTCACACACACACACTCACACACACACACACACACACACACACACACACACACACACACACACAGTTAAACTAATCTATTCTGTGGATCACTAAAAAGAAATGAGGATATGATATAAGCTTATGATGAATAAAATATTGATACAGTGAAACTAGATTGAAATCGTAAATATTTTGTTTGGATGAACAAATAGGAACTTGCTCTGATTAGGTCTGTCAGATGTAATATAACTGACCACACATAACATGCACAGATTTATTTTAGAAGAAAATTGCTTCTGCCAAGTTTCCTTCAGAATAAAGTACAAAGAATTCTTACAAGATACACACATTCTCTTCCATCTCCCTCCCTCCCTCCCTTTCCTCTCTTTCCCTTCTTCCCAATCTCCTTCTCTCTCTCCCTCTCTTTTTTGTCTCTTTCTTGTATGCCAGATAGCTCATTTTTATAGAACACTAAAATACCCAAACCTGAGTTCTTAAAATATCTTCAAAGTTCCTTTAATTAATCTGAAACATAGAGAATATAAGGGGAAGGCACATTATAAAGTGATAAATGCCTCTGTCTGTTATGAGATGAAGTCTATGAGGAATAAGCAAGAATAAGCACAAATCTAGTTGTTTTTAGAACCTGCTGAGATTGTTTCTCTGTAGCAGATCCAGGAAAAATGTGAGGCAGAATAAATGTCCTATTTTCTTTCTTGTACCTGGAGATTACGTGAATAGGTGACTTCATCATTTTCTTGCACTGTTTGTAATTCTAGGACAATTGCCAATGACATATTTTTTTCTCAACTATTCTAAGGCATCAATTCAACCTGTTTACACAAAAATTGCCAGGAAATAGTAAACCACATTACAATGTCACGCTTTCTCCTTGGCCAAGGCAACTCATTGGATGGTAAAGGATTCTTCCTTTGGCATTAACATAAAGTTGCCAACTTTCATCACTTTTAATTAATGCAAATGGTAGTTATACTCATCAGGGAAGGTGTGAGAGATAAGCACACAAATTGCTTAAAGCAGATTTCAATGTCAGTCTCTACAATCCATCAGGAACATCTGCAGACAGTAAAGAGAGTGTCCTTCAATCGACCACCTGTATCTTTGTAATTTGACGTGACCAATGCAAGGTTTTGGGTGGTTTGCTTTGGTTTGGTTTATGAAACAGATTAACAGGTTTCCATTATAGCCCAGGCTATATTTAAACTCAAGCTCCTGAGCCTCATGAGGGCTGAAATTTCAGCTCTGCACCAACACAAATCCTTCTTGGAGCAGTTTAAACAAAAGAAAACACATTCATCCAAATATCCAGATCAGTGACAGAATCTTCATCAACATTCTCTCCACTGGAGGAATTGATTAACCTCTGCTCTGATACAAAATGACAATAAAAATATTGGCCCTTATGTTTCCTTATAAAACAAAAACAATGTAGATTTTGAAATATGTTTCAACTTGGACATTTTTAGTGGAATATTTGTTGATTGAGTAGATATGAGGAAAGTAGCAGGAAAGACAGCTAATTTCCATCCAGTTTCCAACTGTTTGCTTTTATAAGAACAAGAGTTCCCAGGTCTAGAAACCTTAAATAAAAATTAGAAGAAAACAACTAATTTTTAAAACCAGGACAAAATAGCATCTTTCTGCAAGAAAGAAGTGAAAAAAAATGTTTGCAACTTAATAATACAGACACCAAAAGTAAAATGAAGGTTCCCTCTTTAGTCTATAAGAAAACGATAATTTGCAGATTATATCCCCAGGAAGTTGCTTAAAAGAGAAAAGCAACTGTCAATGCTGTCATAGGATTTTAAATAGTATTGGATCAAGAGAACCACCAGAGACTTTTCATGGTATTTTTTTCCATGTAGAAAAGTCACCTCAGCTCTGGTAGGCAGACCAGATGACTTCAGAAACCACATCCTCATTACTCAGAACTGGATTCCACCTGTCAGTATTTCAGTATTATTAGCTCTGTCCCCAATTTCTTCCCTTGAAACCGCTACATGTGCTCTTAGTGGCCCAGTGACCACTACTGATGCTAATCAGGCCTCTCATTTTCATAACCAGGGATGTTTAGCATGAAGTAGGTCAGACAAGAGGAGGAAATTATAGGTGGGTAGCACGCCAATGTGTGCTAGAAATATTAAATTCATATATACACAAGGGCCTTTCCATTTATAAATTGATTATTCAGGTAACATTTGAAATACTTGTCTGATTTCCTGATTCTGATCTCTTAATGATACGTTTTCAGTGTTGGTGAACTCTTATACATTTTGGTATTCCCATAGAAATTCACAACTCTCATATAAGCACCTCTAATACACGGTCCTGTCTGTAGTAGATATGGCTTTTTAGGTTTGACATAGCAAAGAGTCTGTCACTCCTTTAGACAAATGATGGTGTCACTTCATGAAAACAAGGACTTTCCTCTTCCTCTCTTGCTCAAACGAGTGATGCTCACTCATCCTCCTGTCCTTCCATAAAAGGCAGAGGTCAAAGCCCTCCTGTAGCTTCTTTTATTTTAGACTTGTAATGTTACTTATTAATTCAGAGCCGATACCAGTCTTGTCTTTCTCTATTTTTATCAATTCATTGTATCTCTACAGACATAACAAAAAATCACTAAACTTGATGTTTTACAAAGCAGTCTTTCAAAGCTTCTGTGAGTAAATAACTTGGTAGAGCCTGGTGAGAACAGTTCACCTCAATGGTGTCCTTAGCCTCAACTGCAAGACTTGATAGCATTGACATGAAGTCTACCAATAGCCTTGAATCAGCTGAAGGTTCTTTCACTTTTGAGTCTTACAGTTGAGACTGAGAGTTTTTCTGGGACTGTGACCTGGCAGCAAATGGCTGCCAGTGAGGCCCAGCTTCTTACAACTTAGGATATGGCTTTAAAGGTGAAGAAAAGGGGATGGAGCTGTGCTCTTCATTACAAAGCTTCAGAAGTCATCATTTCCCCATGTGCCATTGATGAGAACAATCATAGTGGAGGACATATAAGTCCATCCTCCAGAAGGAGTGCTTGACATTATAAGAAGATAATGTAGCATGGGGATGAGGTTGACAGAGGTATACAATATCATTACTCATCACAAACTGATACTGTGTACTAGTACTAATGTCCTTCTGGAGGAAGAGTGAGTGATTTAGCTCTCCACCATCCACTATTTTCAATAATTATTTCATTTTCACAAGGATGAGAATTTCTCCATATACTAGGCAATATTCATAGAAATATAAGAGTAATTATTCATACTAATATAAGATACAAACTGCCTTAATAGAATAATCATGAATGTATTCAGTTTAAATAATGATTATTACTGACTCTGTCTAATTTGTATATGAGTAAACTGAAAATTCTCAGGAGTTCAGAAATTTTGCAGAGTTATAAAGTCAACACACAGTAAAAACAAGATCCTATAGCAGAAGGAAACTTATAAAACACCTTTCCACCATTTTTATTCTATCCTATTAGAATATTTACCAAATCCAAAATATAATCATTTTCATGTAATGCTAGTTAAAATCCAACTACTACAGTCCTGTGCCTAATCATATCTCACATTTAAAAAGAAATGTATTTGTGATAACTAATAATGTATGACTAATGTACGTTATTATTATTAATATATAATAAATGCATAATTAATGTTAGACACAGTCATGACAAAAAAGCCAAAGATCAGCAAAAAACAAATGATGCAGAACCAGCACTAAATTTCTCTTTGTTCTTGCTTGGAATCTACGCAAGTTTCACATTACTTGGTGCTTGATCAACATACTTTAAACGAGGGAAGGAGATATATTACTGCTATGTATTTTATGTTACTGGTATGTATTTTAAGGATATTCAAAGGCTGTGCACACAGAGACAAAAATAAAGATGTAGACTATAAATGAAAAGATCTCTAACTTATCTGGAGTCTATCTTAGTTTGCCATAGCAAAGTACCTCAGACTGGGTGGCTTCAAAATGTAAGTGTATTTCTTCATAGTCTGTAGGCTAGAAGTCCTACATTAAGGTATTGCAGGAGATAGTTTCTCTTCTTCTCTCTTCAGCCTGTAGATGGATGTTTTCTTTGTCTTCTCATGATCTTCCTTGTGTATGTGCCTTTGCTTTTGCATACAGTATTCTCTTCACAAGAAAAGTAGTCATATTAGAGGCCAACCAGATGATCTCACTTGACCTAGTTACATCTACAATGTTCCTATTACCAAAGAACACATTTTGAGGTTTTCAGTCAAACTTCAAAATACTGATTTTGGAGGATGAAGTTGAACCATGACAGAGTTTTGACAGGTCTGTTTTATAAAAGCAAATGAAGAAAACTTATTAATAACATTCAAGATACCAGAGGGACTCACACAGAAATCTGAATAACTTGACACCTGACCCTCTGACACTCTTTAGTGGGTTGACTGAGGTACAGGCCAGTGGTCTCTTCACTTCTATAGTGGGGCAACAGCCCACACAGAAGCATTCTTTCAATTACCAGTTCTTTTATCTACCACTGTCTGCTTGCCTACTTCAGTTGTTCCCATAACACTTGCTATGCTTGGGTCTCTGCTAATGACACCAACATATACAAGGGCAGTTTCTGCTCATAAAAAGCTATTTCTTAATGGTATTTCTGCCAAATGTTCAGGCAGAACTCAGGGATTCATGAATAAGTAAAGACAAACCTTCAGATACCTTGCCAAATGAATTCAGAGTATATTCTGTAAAGATCGAGAGAAAAGAAAAGAAATTTTTATTCAATACTATTACCAAGCCTATGTACCTAAAAACTAGTGACCTTTCAAATGACCTAGATGGTATTTATCTTAAGTATGTGTATCACTGCATTGTTTAGGTCTTGCTTATTAAGCACATGGAAGGAAAATAAACATCCTACGCCCTCATTCTTTTGTATAGAGATTCTCTTACACAAAGATTCGCACAGAGAAATGACTAAGCATTTTTTATTTAGCCCACACAGAACCTACTTTAAATGTATTATTAAAACGAGATTTTTAAGTACATCTTTCAAGGTCTAGCAGATGAGTCCACTTGATCCTCCTCTTCTCACATTCTCCCCAAAGCCCCAGATCTAGCCCAGTCCCACATTTATTGCCCTTAGCCTAGTCTGGACAATCCTGCCTGAGCCACAATCAACCTCTGGGTTTCAACTCTGCCTACACCAGAACCAAAGCCCCAGGCTCCTCTTATGCCACCTCTAATCTTTCCACCCAGCCAGACCCTGTACATCCTATGTCAGGGTCTATCTGGGTGGGTCTGCCTAATTTCCCCCACTATATACCCTTCCCAGCCCCTGGATGTACTCCTGAATTCCAGACTTGGACAGGATGCATACAACATCTCAATCCCTTGTGTCTACCTGACTACATTCCACACAAGCCGTTTTCAACCTATGGGCTCAATTCACCCATGAATCTTCATTTCTTCCTGAACATTTCTGTCCATATCAGATAAGACCAAACAAAAAAATATTCATATGCTCAAACCTCATTGAAAAAATACAAGCATTGTAAGAGATCAAATCAGTATCTCGCTCCCTAAACCCACCCATTCTATATAAATGATTGTCCAGGACACAGAATTATAAATAGATAGATAGATAGATAGATAGATAGATAGATAGATAGATAGATAGATAGACAGATAGATAGATAAAATTTCCTCAAAGAATTCAAGGAGTTTAAGAAGACACAATGAAACAGCAGAAAGAATTTAAAATAATAACTTAAAGAGTATAAATTCCTGAGTGATGCCCAAGAAAACATAAAGCTGATGGAAATGGCAAAGACAATCTAGGACTTGAAAATCAAATCCAATAAAGAGATAGAAGCATTACAGAAGATGCTAGCTAAAATCAAGATGGAATTGAAAAGATCAATGGCCCAGCTAGAAAACTCAAAGGAAAGCTTTACAAATAGAATGAAACAAGCAGAAGATTAGATGCCAGGACTTGAAGAAAAGGAAGAGAATCTAACCAAATAAGCAAGGAATGTGAAGAAAATTAAAAGCCACAGCAAAGCAGCATACAAGAAATGTGAGACACCATGAAAAGACCAAATCTCTGCATTATCAGAATAGATGAAGTGAAGAACCCCAGGTCAACAGACCAGATCTTGAACAAGAACATGAAAGAAAACTTCCCCAAACTAAGGAAATATATACCCACACAAACCAAGAAATATACAGATACCAAATAGATAAAGGCAAAAAAGAAAATGCTAAAATATATACATATATGAGGCAATCTGAAGGAAACTGCCAAATAATGAGGAAAACAGAGCTCCAACTGGACATATCTTGTCACCAAATGAAACTTCCAGTACCAAAATTGAGTTACATCTAATTAAGTTGTGGGCCAAAAGGTGTCACATGGGAATCCCCAAACAACCTGGGCTGTTTGTCTGACAAGACAATAGGTGCTCTCTACAAACTGACAGCAAGGCCCCATGGCTGAAGACAACACTTACATAACTCATTGAGCATGGAGTTGTCAAACCGGTGCCTATATGTGATAGTTTTTGTTTTTTTATATTTTATCTTGTTGTATTTTATTATTTTCCCCTGGAAGCATGTTCTTTTCTACTGAGAGACAGAAAGTGGATGGATTCAGATGGGAGGGAAAGAGTAGAAAAACTGGGAGGATTAGAGGGAAGGGAAACCATAATCAAAATGTATTACATGAGAAAAGAATCTATTTTCAATAAAAGAAAAATATAAAAACAGAAAGAATAAATAAATGATTTAATGATCCAATTCAAAATTTTGGGTAAACAAGAACAAACCAAATCCAAAACTTGTTGATGTTAAGAAAAAAATATTAGAGTAGAAATTAATGAAATAAAAAAACAATGCAAAGAATCAATAAGTCCACATTCTGTTTCTCGAGGAAGATATCCAAGATCAATAAACTCTTGACTCAACTAACTAAAAAAAAGAAAGAGAGGACCTGCTTTAACAAAATCAGAAATGAACAGGGAGACATTACAACAGACACCAAAAAAAGAATATTACAAGGGAATGCTTGAAAAACCTGTACTCCCTTGAATTAGAAAAACCTGAAAGAAATTGATTTCTTTCTTCTTTTTTTTTGTTTTTTGTTTTTTGATACAGGGTTTCTCTGTGTAGCTTTGTGCCTTTCCTGGAACTTGCTTTGGATGCCAGGCTGGCCTCGAACTCACAGAGATCTGCCTGCCTCTGCCTCCCGAGTGCTGGGATTAAAGGCATGTGCCACCACCGCCCGGCTTTCTTTTCTTTTCTTTTGACAAAGCCATACACCTGGATAAATCCAATCTCTATTATTCCTATATAACCAAACCACACACTTAAAGTGAGTCTGACCACACACACTAGCTGGTACAATTTGGAATCAATGGCTAGAAGCACCAAATGTACCCCTTTTTAATGCTTAGTAAAATACAATATGAGGCTATGATACTATAATATGGTACGATAAATAATAGGTCCATTTACTGTCTCACTGCGATGACTGACTCTCTCACACTAGCTATTTGCTCCTCAAACTTCCTGCACTCCTCTGAACCTCTACTGTATGATTTTGCTTTTTTAAGCCGTAATTTATTTGACATGAAAGGGAACTAGACAAGTCCCTAATAAAAAGTAAACCCTGGAAGTCAAAAGAAATGTTCATGAAAGCTTCTCGAAAACAAAATAGAATTAACAGGTTGTGAAGAATTGTAAATGATGCAGAAGAAAACTCGCAACTGGGGCTGCTGTAAGCTACAGTAAACTATGTCATTTTTGGTCAATGTTTTATCACAGCAATAAAAGTCACTAAAACAGAAATTTCCAGAAAGAGTACACTGCTGTGAAGAACATGACTATGCTGTGTTCTGGAGGAATGTTGAAGACTTTGCAACTTTGGAGACTGAATGCTGTCATCAGAGTTTAATTCCGATAGCAGCCTGGAAGACAGTTGTGCTGAGAGTGAGGTTAGTGGTAGAGGCCTGGCTCAAGAAGCATCAAGAACAAAACTTGAATCAACAACTGAGCTAGATACCATTCCTTTGATCCTTTGGCAAAGCATCTGCCTACTTTTTACCTGTGTCTGAGGTTAAATTAAGAGTAATGAGTCATTTTTTGGTGGAAGAAATTTCAAAAAATCGTAACATTGAGTCTGTGGCATAGTTATTACAGGTAACTGTTAAAGGGTCTGCTATGAAAAAGAGCAAGGGGGCAAAAAGAAGTAGAAAATGTATAGTTTGGATCGAAAAGGAGCACTAGAAAGCTTATGTTACAGCCAAAGCAGGTACTGGAAGAGAGGCTATGATTGGCAAAGAGATTGCCACCATTAAAAACAGGCCACCTGATCTGCACTGGAACATTGAGAAAGGTGCCCTCAGGGCAAGACTCCACCCAGCTGGGCTTCTAACTTGTGAAAGGAAAGTTTTCTGCTCCCTGAAAACAAAAGACAAAAGCTACTATGGATGTGATTCAAGGATGCAAGATTCCATCCAAGATGGCGGTTGTAATTGGCAGCATCATCCACGTGGTACTGGCTGCAGGGGTATGAAGGATTCAGGAGTGAGGGGGTCATGAATTCTTCCTTTGTGGTTCAAAGAGTCACTAAGGACAGGCAACGTGAGGCAGCGAAGTTGCTGCAAGGAGGCTGTCAGAAGCCATTTTGTGAAGCTGTGAAAGTGAATTCTGGGTTACACAAGGGACCCCAAGATGTTGGAGATGACATATCCATGAGACATCTGCTGAGGAGATGTAACCAGCCCAAGAGAGAGATGTGTGTTGCTGGTAGCAAATCCCTTTGAAACTAAAGCCCCAGATAATGGGCATGGAGGTACAGAATTTGGTAATTGCCCTACTGGGTTTGGGTCTTGTTTTGGTTCAGTATTTCCTTTCTATACCTCCATCCCTCCCTTTTTAATGGAAATGTATATTCTGTGCCAA
Organism: Peromyscus californicus insignis; assembly: GCF_007827085.1. NCBI lineage: Eukaryota > Metazoa > Chordata > Mammalia > Rodentia > Cricetidae > Peromyscus > Peromyscus californicus. Next base: position 143,698,155 of record NW_026294573.1, read on the forward strand.
TGTATGTTGAAAGCATTTAATTTCCTTCGTTATTTTACAGGGAGTAATAGTTAAGAGATTGCCTAAATTATCAGGATAAATACTGGTCTTTGGACTTTTGAACAGCAATGAGACTGCTAAAGGATTGTAAGGACTTTTAAGTTCAGTCTAAATGTATTTTGCAATATGATATGGCCATGAGCCTATGGGGTCCAGGGAATAGAAGGTGGTCATTTGAATGAGAAATATCCTAAATAGCCTCGTGTATTGGAAGACTTGGTTCTCCTCAGCAGTGCTGACTGAGAAGGTTCAGAACATTTGGGAGGCATGGCCTTCCTGAAGGAGGCACATCACTGGGGACAGACTTTGAACCTTGATCCATTTCCAGTTTCCTTCCACTGCTTCGTGGTTGGAGATGCGCTCTCTCAGCTTCCTGCCCTTGCCACCAGCTGCCATGCCTCGGGAACCATAAGACCAAATAAACTCTTCCATAAATCTATTTTGGTTAGTTGTTTATCACAGCAACAAAAGTACATAATAAAGAATGTGTTACTTAGATCCCTGAAGATGGATTAGATGATACAGACTGATGGTGACAGATGTTTTCCAGATGAAAACCTATATCCTCCTGATTATTGCCAGCAATATTTTTAAATATTATATGTAATTTCTATCATCTAATAAAATACATATAAAGAGGCAAGGTCATGTGAATAAAAAATAAGATAAATGCACAGTGAACCCACAAAGCAGTATCATCAGGTATGAAATATTGAATAAATATACTTAATTGGTATAAAAATAAACAAAAACAAAATGGAGAATTACAACAGAATACTGAAAACTATAAAAATATAGTAACAAAATTTTAAACCTGAAAAATATAATGTCCAAAATTAGTAATTCAGAAAATAAATTTGACAGCATATTAAACGGTGCTGGTAATAATATTGTTTAGCTAGAAGGCTGCCAAAAGAAAAAAAATTCTTTTAAAAATGTAGGAAATACATGTCTGTAAAATAGACAAGAGTCAGGAAGAGAAAGCTTAGCTTACACGTGATTTGTTTTTAGCAGGTAAAGAAAAACAACACTGTACAGTACTTGAGAAGATGGGGTTGAGAACTTTCTGAAACTAATGGCCATTGTGGAGCATAGAGTTAAGAAGGACCATGGCCACAGTCTGGATCCATTTTTCAAAACACGCTTGAGTTCAGTTATAAAGTGCTTGCTTCACAAACATGAAAATTCTTGTCTGATACCCAGGAGCCATGTAAAAAAATACCTGTCTTGGTGGCATGTGCCTGCAATTTAAGCACTGGGGGTGGAGGGTGGGGTGACGACAAGATGATCACTGACATTTACAGTGAAGCTTAATTGATAAACTGCAAGTGAGTGGGTGATGCTGTATTAAAGGAGGTGGATAGAACTCTTGAGGATGACTGCCAAGACTGTCATCTAGCCTCTATGCATATGAACTCATGCTCAAACACACATGAACATACATAAAGGTGCATATACACTTAGGCATAATGAAGATGCATATGTTTATAAAAATGTTGAAAACTAAGAATACAGAAAATACTATAATTCTATAAAGAGCAAAAGAGATAAATCTAAAATTTTCAAAAGCTGCATTTCTTGAGAAACAGCAAAAGCCAAAAGAAACAAGAGAGTTATCTTTAAGTCATAAAAAATGACAAATGTGTGATTTCATGTTTAGAAAAAAAACATTTAAAACTATGCTACTGCCATGTTAATAGATGTTCAAAAATATTTTTTAAATAATTCAAAAGAAGGGCAGAAAGTAAAGAGCAAAAGAACATATAATGGTTTGAAACTGTGATGCTTAAACTTAATTACCAACTCAGTTAAATTAAGAAATTCCTAGGCTATTAAAAAAAAAAAACACACCTTCAGATGTATAACTGAGAGTGTTTCCAAGCAGACTTAATGAGGTAGAGAGGACTCACCCCAATGGAGGCAGCAGCCTCCTATAGGCTGGGGTTCTGAACTAAATAAACAGAGAAAAGGGAGAAAGCCAGGTAACTGCTGACATTCTCCTTTCTCTGCTTCCTGCGCACCACCAAGATCACGCTGCACTCACCACCGTTTCTCCATGCTGTGAGACTGCGTTCCTCTGAGATATAAGCCCAAATCAACTTTCTCTCCCGAAAGTTGCTTTTTTCCCCCAGCATTTGGTCATTACAATAAGAAAATTAACTAACACAAACAGGATAATACATTAAACCCCAACACATTAGCAATTTACAATACTAACTAAATAGCTCTACTTTTTTTCTTTAGGCCAAATTACTTCTAAGAAGAAAACATTTATAACATGGACATCTGCAAAACTTAGCAAAAGTATTTCCTAATGTGACTAATAGATGTAACCCATTTCCATCACGAAAATCTGGAGATCTGATTATAAACCTGTTTTCTAAAAAGGACAGTAATATCTAGCGTGCTTTGAATGTGATTTTGTAAATCAGGTAAAGCATATGGGACATTAGCAGAATTATTAAGAATGTATTGCAGCATTCCATTTGATGACAGCACAAGTGCCCACTGAGTGGCTATGAAGGTGTCTAAAGCCATATGGTTTCATATAATTGTTTTTCTCAACATTTGGACTTTAGAATCAAGAAGGAAAAATCCCTTAGATATGTATTTTAAGTCTTTTGAGTATATTTCCTAAGAGTTTCAATATGTCAATGAATGTCCTCAGGTTCTATAAATGAAATAAAATGAAAGCCAGATGACCATACCAATGGAAAACACTTCAGTTTCTTTGTAACAGAAGCGAATTAGCAAGGTAGATCATAGATTTCCTCTTGGGTATAAGAAGACAGAAGCAAAAGCCTGGCCAGGACCAAAGACATACATGTGGAAGGAACAGATAGGAAAGCTTTTATTTATCTATTCATCTGAACACGTATTTAAGGCAACTTATATGTAGACTTTCCCAATGATGTTTCCTTGGGGGTCACGTTTCCAAAGTTTAACTTGGGGGTGATTATTCCCTCTATAATTTCTATGAGCTTCATAACTGTAGAAAAATATAAAAGCATAGTTTTTTTTTAAGATTTCCAAAATAACAGTTAGATTGAAAATAGGGTCACTATGTTTTCCTAATGGATTGGACTGCCACTGTGAGTTGTATCTGAATACCCTGTTGTAATTCATTGCATCTGAAAGCAAATTACCTAAAGAGGGGCCTTCATAATCTAGGAACAAAGTTGAATACAGAAAAAGATGCCAAAAAGGCACTTCAGAAGAGCCTAGGCTGAGAGCTGAATAAAAACAATGTGGACTCTAATGGAGGCTCTTGATATTTCCCTCCAAGTAAGATGAGCTTTCTAGCCAAGCTTTGATCTGATTGGCCTGTTTCACCTTTACACAGGACTGAGGTCTCCTAGAGGAATGAAGACAGACTATAATTCCCAGAGATTCAGCTATAGACTGGAAGATCTAGGAAACAAAAAAGGACCATTACCACTTTGAAGAGATCTTCAGAGGAAAAAGGGAGGAATAATTTTACTGGCTAACTTTGAAATGTTACTAGGTAACTGGAAAGGAATTATGAAGCTATAACAGGATTTTAATGATTAAAGATTAAAATCCTGCTCAGGCTTCATGACTGCAAAAGCGTTGTTTAAAAATAGGAAAAACATGAGAGCCCTTTAATATTACAGCTAGGTTGGCTGTGATTGACCTGCCTGGCATGGCAGTAGCCAACACTTGTGGGTTAGTGGGAGGAAATCTACTACCAGAAAGGTGGAATGCAGTATTTGATAGTGGAAGTCCCATCAGTACCCAATACCCAATAAGAAGTAAAGGCCAGCTCTCCAGAATATGAGGGTAAAACAAAGTAGCAGACTCACTGTCCCAGAGAGAACTTACGGTCTCACCCATGACTTCAAGATTTTTCTGAGGGTCCATCCTATCAGTGTGATGGTTGAGTTAGATCGTTGGAACAGAGAGCTTCCTCATTCTATGGACACCTGGATTTCCAATATGGAGGCCCATTTGGGAAATCAGAAGTCTGGGGTTTCTGATCAGGTCCTTGAGTACAAAAGGTCTTGAGAGAATATCTTATATTTGAACAACTTCTCTATAGATGGAACATCTATTTGTCAGTTTATTTCATCTAGAAAAATTAGAGCCAACTGGGGATCTCAAGTCATATGGAAAGACTGTAAAAAATTCAACATAGCCTCTCTCTCTCTGTGTCTCATTCATCAAATAATATCTTGGGCACATAGAAGAATCTTTCCATCTCACTGTACCTGCCTCTCTGATGTACCCACCAATGTATTTTAACCTTGACTTAGTTTCTTCATTCTGTAAAACTGCAGAACTTCATGAAACTGTTTCCACATTAAAATATGAAATTTGGGGTAACTTAAATCTGTCCTCCTGAGCCATGGTCACTCAAAATGGCTCTAGAATAAACTCTCTCTTATTCTCTTTAAGATGACAGCTGTGATTTAGGCAGTGACCACAGCTAGAGGGTCTATAATGTAACAGAAGCATAATAATATAGTTCTAACCAAGCAGGGCTTATTCCAGAAGTGCAAAAATAATTTAACATTTAAGAATAAATCAAATTCATATTTTGTTGTTTCTTTTCTTTATAATGTTCCATAAAGTAGCCTTAGCGGTCATTGAAGATGGACCTGTCCCTCGTGGCCAGCTTTGGGCCTCACTTCCCAATTCCCTGGTAATCCTAAAACAGGGAAGCATCACAGCTGCTCCCTTAACATTTATATCACCATCTAAACAGGTGACAGTTTCAGAGCTCTGGTAGGTACATTAAGGGGAAGCTCTATCCTCCTGGCCAAAGAAGAAAATCTGATTTCTCCTGGGTGGAGACATGACATTCTGATCTGCTCTAAAGATTAAAATGCTATACCATTGCCTTCTTTTCAAGAGTTAATCCAGCTGAGCCTGGCAATCAGCTAACTAGCACCCTATCCTACAGGAAAGCTGAGTCACTTGAAGACATGCTAAGGAGATGGGAGGAGTAATTATCTCCTGACTGAGATGCCTTTCACTAATCAATACTGTGGGAAGTGTGTAACTTCAAGTGTGATTGATAGGCAGGCTACACTTCTAGTTCTAATCCTAAAAGGAACACTTTTCCTTTTCCTTCTGTGTGACTCAGGTTTTGACTATGCTAAAATGCCTGCTTTCCCTGACACTGGACTTTCTCACTTCTCTGGGGCTCCTTCTACCATTGCTGCATGCTGATCCCCACTGCCTAACATGCCAGCTTTGGACCCAAGATAAAAATCATGGCTTTCTCTCTTCCTCTTCTCCACCCCTGTCCTGGTAGCTGCAGAGAATTCCAGCTTGCCCTCCCTGCTGCCTTGTCTAACACAATTGTTCTTGACCTTCGTTCTATGGCTGTTCTTAAAGCTTGTATTACAGAGTTTAAGAACTCAAAAGTCAACCCTGATTGTCAGGGACAAGGACAGAATCTCTAGTTAGTGGAAAAATACAGACCTCCGATAAGACAGGGAACGAGATCATCTTACAGTCAGGTTGCCTAGCAACAGGACATTGAGTCAGAGCCCTTGACCCTTTCACCCTGTGGACATCCTATACAAACATCCTGTTAGCTTGCCCCACCTTATGCAGATGACAGCTTCTTGCTCCCCCCACCCTGCAGGTATATAAACCTTCCTGGAGAAAAATAAAGTTGCACCTTGATCAGAATCTAGACTTGGTGTATTTCCTTTGTATCTCCTGTCCCTACATTCCCTCCTTAGGGTGGTCGAGTACCCGTTGTAGTTCTTCAGGCGGGGCACCTGATTTCACTGATAACAGCATCAATTGTCAAGATAGAAGATATTTCTGATGTGATAAATACACCTTTGGCAACATGACTAACTTAATATCTGCTATCAATACATGAACTGCATAAACCAAAAAATAATTTGGATATTCCCCAAAGTGAGAGAAATTTGATTAATAAAGTTTAACATCCAACAAAATTAAAGTTCAGCAAACTATGACTAGGAGAAAAAAGTTAACTTTGACCCTATATTATTTCATACTCAATTCCAGGTCAATTATGGATCAAAATGTGAGCAATCATCAATACAATTTCTAGGAGCTAAGCATCTCTAGTGAGAATTTGGGAGGCTTTTCTCATAGTCTAGAGAAAATACTAATCATAGATAACAAAATTGACTTTTTTTAAGACAAGGATTTTATTAAAATTTAAAAACTCACTCTCTCAGAAGGACCATTGGCAGAATTTAAAGGTAAATGACAGGATGTAGAAACAGAATCATCAAACATTAGGGTTCAGAGGGTCCCTCCAAAGGGGTCCCAAGTTCTCATGTCCCCATACCAGGAGTTGATCAGGGACACACAGTTACAGCCAAAGCAGAGACAATTTACTAAGAAAAGATAGGCTTCCAAGGACAGAAACAAGCCAGAGCAAAAGCAGTATATGCAGCCTGGACAGTCATCCAAAGTTCTCTTATAAAGTTGGGGTATCTGTCTTTAGCCCACAGACCTAGAGTCTCTCAGTCACTTTTCTCTCTGTCCTGTAGAATGTCTGGCAGTTTCCTCTGCAAAGCAGGAACCTGAAGGACCATTTTGTCAAGCAAAGTTCAGTGGTCACCTTTCCATGGGTCCCGCATGTCCAGTCAATCAAGCAGTCCAGGCAAGAACAGTTTCTTGCCCAAATGGCTATTTTTGCCAAGGCTACACAGAGATCCACCTCCCTCCCAAGTGCTGGGATTAAAGGTGTGTGCCTTCATCGGTGGCTGTCTCCATCATTTCTTAAGTCTCCACCTAGAGGTCTGTATTTTAGAATTATAAGGAGACATGTGTTACCATCAGACACTGGAATACCTGTGGGCTTGTGCCAGTGACTGTTTGGACTTATTGGAGCTAGAGAGAAGTGGGTAGCTTTCTTGTTTTCTAATTGGGTTTTTTTTCTCATAAGTTTGCAGTCTTTATTCAAGGTCTTGAAGATTTCATTCTGTTTCCTACTCTCCTGCCTCAAAAGAATGTTGGTAGTATTTATAACCGGCAAAGAGCTTAGAACTAGAATATGTAAATAGCATGTTTTGATAGGAAGTATAGAACCAAACTGGAAAATGACAAGAAACTTGAGAAGATGCTGTACATAATAGCTGAGTGGTCAACATACATATGAAAAGATGCTCAAGTTCCTAGTTTACTAGGGTAGCAGAAAGTTCACACTCACTAGGAAGTTTGAAAAAATAACTAAAACTTTGGAAAGATGGGAACATCTACATACTACTAAGGGAATATCAAATAATACAAGTAAATGGTAAGAATTGACTTTCTCTCTCAGAATAGAATATGGCACACCTGTTGGCCCAGAAATCAATTCCTAGAAATTCATTTAACATAAAAGGCTCGCTATTCTTTACCAATAAAGTTTGTGGAAGACTAAGAACTCAAACCTGGAAACAATCCAAATGTTTGTCAGCTGCAAAATAGAAGATGAAATTACATACTCTTGTAGTGAAGCTCTCTATACAAATAGAAAAAAATAATATAGCCATGTACAATAAAGTAAGTGAATTCTACAAATAGTGCCAAGAGAATGCAGAACATTTTATGTAGAGTTATTATGAAGCTCACATCTAAATGGCAGCATTACAGTTGAAGATGGGGCTGCTCTAGGGGAGACAGAATACCTACAGAAGATGAAGGGATGTACCCGAGGATTCTCAGAGACATAGAAAGTTTTACTGTCTGACCAATGCAATAGCTGTACTGTCTTTTTTGTATGAAAACCCATTAGACTGCAGGTTGACATTCAGTCTATTCCCGTTGGATTGTTCCTAATGACAAAAGAAGTGTGGACACATCACCATTGTTCCAGTCTGCTTAGTGGTGAGGGTGTCCATGGAGTCTGAGTGTCATTGTTGACACCCATACCTCAAACTTTCATTAAGTTCCCTCCATCCCCAGCTCATCAAAGACATCACACTAAGAAATCTTTTCTGTTTTCTCCTCCAATAAATCATTTTCATCAATAGCATTTCAAATAAATGTTATCTATTTTATTGGGAAACTATATTAAGTTGACTCAGATTCCCCCACCAGTTAATGACCTGTCTTCCTGACTATGTGCAGTACATTTTCTGTAAATAGTTATGTATTTCTATTCTTTCACAAGGTCATATTATATATATGGTTGTATATATATATATGGTCATATTATATATATATTGTATATATATGGTTATTTATATATGATGTGCTTTGATCATATTATTCCCCATTATCCTCTGTTATCTCACACCAACCCCCCTATCCCTGCCAACAAACTTCCTGCCTATTTTCATGTCTATGTTGTTTGTGGCCCACACATTTAATTAAGATTGCCTGTGAGCACAAGTGAGTAGCTAAATATTCTTGTTTTATCTGCTTTCCCTCTCTTGTGTTTAAAAGCCCTCCCAGCATCCTTTCTCCATACTGCTGTATAAAATTCCTGTGTCAGTGCCATTCATGACTTACCTAATGACCTTGAAATGACATTCGTCCTCACCTTGACTTATCCTCCCCACTGGATAAAATTGATCTGTCCTGCTTTCTTTCATACTTTTTCTTCTACTGGCTTCCAATCACTTCACACAATTCCTGCCCACACCCCCAAGTTCTCACCCAGTGTCATGGCTCTCAGTATCATCCATAAAAAAATATAGAAACTGCCTCTCAGACTTGAGTCTCCAGCTTACACCTGTTTTCTAGACTTCAGCAATACAACTTCTCCTTGATGTCCTCACTTGGATTTTTTCTAAGATATACATGGATGTGTAAGTATGTCTATACATGTTAGACTGAGGGTGACAGGACAATCTCAGCTGTCCTCCTCAGGAAAGCCACTCACCTATTGTGAAATAGTGTCTTGTAGACCCAGAATTCACTGATTGGTCTAAGCTGGACGACCCAGTGTGTCCAAGAGATTCTCCTGTCTCTCCTCCCACAGTGCTGAGATGACAAGTTCTTGTGTGTGTCTGGCATTACCGTGTGGATTCTGCAGCTTGAAGTCAGAGGCATGCACTTCCCACCTGACCTGTCATCCAAACCCACAGCAGTCACACCAGCTGTCATTTCTCACCTAGAGTTTGCCAGTTTCCAGGGAAGCGCTCCCTTTCTTGATTTGTTTCCCTCTAAGTACTGAGAAACAACATCCAAAGAATTGTTTTTTAAACTTTTTTATCAGATCTGATTACAGATTTGTTTAAGTTTTTACAGTGGCATCCCACATCTCAGAATGAAAACAAAGTGTCTAGGAAGTGCCAGCTCTATCCTCAACTCTTCCTGGTTTGTGCTCACACACACCTTACACATGAACACTCCAGGGCCTTGATCTCGCTCTTAATTTTGTCAGAACCATCATTTTCTGTTTATCTGCCATTATTTCCCTCACTGCAGTCTTCCTCCCCTACGTTAATCTCACACCTGAGCCTGCTGCTCCAAACTCCAACAAGTTTCCTTCTGCTTCACATCCCTGAGTCCGTCAGTCCTGTTTTAATGGCAGTTATTATCTTTGGGATGCTAAACAATTGCATTTCTTCTTTTCTCTGTTGTCTACCTCCTTCATTGGAATATAAGGCCACAGGGCAGCAATGATGTCTGCTTACTTGATGCATTCCAAGTGGCTGATACACAGTAATGCTCCATAAATGCTTGTTCGATGAGTTAATTTATGTTGGACATCGCAGCTTCTAAATTCTTTGTTAATAAACCCAAGGATGAAAAGAACCATTTTTAAGTTACAAGAAAGTTAATATCTTTCAAACCAAAGTAAGAAAAATAAAATACATATTGATTTTTAAGAAAGATGGAAATGAACCATATATAACCGTATTCAGAGAAATGAAAAGATTCATTACCTTAAGCATGGAGAGCACTTTTTCTTCCCCAGAAAATACTGTTCTATATTTGGTCAAAATGAGGAACAAAGAAATACATTTAAATTTGGAAAAAAATATAACATGACACAATTATGTGGCATTCAATAAGCAGTGTTCAGTCATCTGGCATTCAAGAAATTTGATAACTAATACAGAGAAACAGCCCTCATCCTTCACAAGATCTAGCAAGTCAAGCCTCTGTCTGTGCAGGGTGCTGAACTCACCTGCAGCCCCGCAACCTGATTGTACCAATATGATGCATCATTACCACATTTGTAAACATCGTTTTTCTTAACTACAGAGTGCTGAATTTTATCTGAAGCTCTCTAAATCTGAGTTATTTCCCTAGAAATGTTCACACATAATGACAAACTAATTTATAAAAGAAATTCTTCCCTGACACTGGGTATTTGGAAATAAATAACAAGAAGCACACCAGTACCCAGCCACCTCAGGAGCTGCAGACCTCAGGCAGGCTAAGGCCATCACATAAACCTGGCTTGCTTTAGGGCACTCTTTAATTTACCAAACAATAAGAATTCCCTTGTGGCTGATTTTCTCAAGATCTTTACCTAAGATCTCTGGAACCAAAGCTCTGCTTTGATCAGAAATGGAGTGGTACAGGCAGGACTCTGCTGAGAAAATCAAAGAGAGACCAGCATCCCTCCTCCATGAAAAATGCATGAGCAGCTCCATCTTTAGTTCCTCCAGGAGAGAGCAAAGGGTGAAAAGGGCCTGTTGCTCTAAATTTACAAGAAAACTAAGGTAAGGCCACTGTGTTTAAAGAACAGACTGGGACCCACCTGTGCAGGCACTGGAAACCACCATCTCCATTAGAGATTCTGTATGTGCCAGTGACAGCAAAATGCTGATCAAGAATTTCACAGTTGTTTTCTTAGAGTAAGAACTTTACCAGTACTCTGCATGAAGTGTCAGAAATACTATGTTAGAAATAAATAAGTAATAATTTATTGCCCCTGTGATCATAGAAGTAGTAAACACTCTAGCTCAGATTGGGAAAGGTTGGACCAATCTGTCTCACATACAGAGAGAGAGAGAGAGAGAGAGAGAGAGAGAGAGAGAGAGAGAGAGAAGGAAATAAAGAAGGAAATAGCAGTCACAGGGAAGGAAGATTCACAATCACACATGAGGAATATGGTGTCCCAAGTGCTTTCACAGTCAGCAGCCTGCACTTAGCCATGGTGAGGCCTCCTTGTGGGAAAGGAAGAGAGGCACTGCCAGAAAGAGACACGGGCTTGGTTTTCAAGGAGGTATTTGCCAGACTTAGCAAGTTAGATTTACCGAAGGCTAGGAAAATCTGCTGATCAAACTCAACCCCAAGAATGTTGTGATTCGATTGGCTTTGGCTACCAGTGGGAAAATGGGGAAACATCAACTGCATAGAACAGTATGTAAAGGCAAGAAGAACAATCAGGGTACCGAACTAGTGGAGGCAAAATGTCATTCTAAAAAAATAAATCAGCAACATACAAGGGTGAAGCAATGAGATTGTGTTCCAGATGAGGTACAGGCAGCAGACAGGACAGGCTCCAGTAGCTATGCAAAGATGGATGGGGTCTGGAGAAAGATGTGGCTTAGGCTGACCCTGGCAGTCTGTACTAGGTGTGCTGGTATCCATGAAAAAATAAGATAATGAGTAACTTTGGAGAGAAATATATGCAGTCCATTTTTGGCAGGTTGAAATGGAAGGGTGTATAGTACAAAGGGCATGATCAGCCAGTAGCTGTTCAAGAAATTGTAAAGCTGCAAAATCTGGGTAGTAAATCAAACTTGGGGTCACCAGGTTTAGGTACATATACTGTGGTGAATTGGTGAACACAGGAAGTAAGTGTACCCTGAGGAAAGACTGAAATTTCATGGTTGGCCCAAAAAAGAAGAGTTTACCCTCCATGACAACTCCCATATCTGCGGCTCAGGAAACTCCAGGAAGGATGCTCCAAGTGGAAAAACTCAAAGGGCCAGATTCCAGGAACACTGCTGGGAAACAGTCTCCTCTAAGGGGCTATGTAAGCAAGACTGGAACAATCTTGATATCAATGAACATGCAAACTCAGAAGAGGTAACATTTGCAGGTCCCACTTCAAATAATTGCTGGGAGAAGGAGAATTATCCTCTAAAGGGATGAGCCCCCTTATTGTGTGTATGTGTACATATATGTGTGTGTGCATATACATGCATACATGTATGTGTGTGTAATAATAGTAACCAAAGAAAAAGGAGGCTATTAACTGGAGTGGTAGAGTCCACCGGAGGGGTTTGAAGGAGGGTAGCTGGGGGGGGGCGGGGAGTGGGTCTAGAGAGAGGAAAGGGGGGGAAGTGATGTAATTCTATTTCAATTAAAAACATATGCCTTTAAAAATGAATGTGACCCCAGGACACAGGAAAACCAGGAAACCTGGGGAGAAGCAAAGTGAAGCCTAACAGAACAGTCAGATATTGTTGGTGAATTATTCGAGGAAGCCCATGATAACTTGCTTAGAGCAGCTTCCATGGGATGATGGGGAAAGAAGTAGGAGCATGGGGTACAGAGTGACAGGGAAGGAAGGGAAACCATGTAAACAATTGGAATAAGCTGGCCTTGGCACAGGGAAAGGTGGCCTAGCTAGTGCTGGCACATGTAATTTTACAGCGCAGTTCTGTAATGGTTATGAAGTTTTTATATGGTGGGGGAGCAAGTAGTCAAAGATTCGAGGCCGTTTCTATGCAGAATGAATGCCAGAGCAAGATCACCTCAGAGGTACAAACTACTGAGTGGCAGAGCATGGGGAAAGGTGATCACTGGACAGAGCAAGGAGAAAGCTGAAGGACGTGCCTCTTACAAAACACCCTAATCAGTCAACGATGAAAGAGTGGCGGGAATAAAGCAAATTAATGAAAGATAACATAATCTTTCAATGTCTTCATTGCATCTTTAAAGAAAACAAAACAGAAATGACTATTTCAGTGGGCAATGTAGTAACTGCAATGTGAGGCTGGAGATCCAAAGCCACACAACACCTGTATCAGAGCGCCTAGCCCAGAGCTAGCCACAGACCTTACAGGTCTCAGTCTTAGTACTTTCCACCCATTAGGACCGGTTATTGCTGAGATGACCTCTGTATTTTCACCAAACCAGTCTGTAGCTGGTCTACACAATGGAAAGACCTGCAGAAAGGCCTTGACGCCATCAGGTGTGGCCCAGAGTAATAAAAGAAGAACAAGATGTTGATTTTCCTGATTGTAACTCTTGGAGACTCAAAAAAGGAATTCAGCTCTTCTTTCTGTGAAATGGCAATTGTCCCCATTCCAGCTCCTAGCAAGCTGAGAAATCACTGGGTGTGCTCAGTGGAGAGCAGCATGGGCTCCCAGCCCTCCTGCCTTCATAGAGCAAGGAGAAGAACATGAGAGCTTGGAGACTTCCTCTCTGCTCTCGTCCATGGAAGTGAGTGTTTTCCACGTCTGCATTTAAAGATACTCCTATGTGTCTGCATTTTAACGTATAATTTATTTCTTTAAAAAGTGGTTCCCCTCCTACCTTGTCAAATTATATGAATACATGTATATATTCTCTGCATCAAATTGTATATATTTTCTACATATTTCATGTGCTATAAACTATTTCCCAATTATATAATACATGCTACAAGATAAGTAATTATCCAAGCAAACTCATGACTGAAAAATGCATCTTTCTCAAACAAATTAAATGGTGTTATTATGACTAATCACTGCCTTACAAAATTGTCTGTTTCCAGCTGTATATTTAATTTTCTGACTCACTGCTGTTACTGGTTTCACATTTTCTTTCTGTCTTGATAAAAAAAAAAAGAAATTAAATCAATTTGTTCAAGTCTCTTGATTTTTTTACTGACAATATTTCTTCCCAAAGAGTCATTTTCTCCCCCCTCCAACAATCCATTTGTTTACTAACATCAAGAATCCAGAACTGTCACACAAGGAAAGCAGCCTGTCATCCCAGCACTCAGAAGGCTGAGTCAAGGGGACCACGCACCTGAAGTCAGCTCAGGCCACACAGCAAGACCTGAACTTTCATGCCCTCCCCACAAAAAGAAATCTAAGAAAACATAGCACTATGATTCTGTTAAGAACAGTTTTAAAACTTAACCTCCTCTTCCTTCTCTCCCTCCTTCCCTCCATTCCATTGACTCTTCCTTTCTTACAACAGACAAGGATGTACCTGACTGTTGGTCAGGACTATGCCAGTCACCAGGGGCAGATGTGAGGGATGGTGAGACAGGACCGCTGGGCAGCAAGGTTGAGAGCTGCCAGTGGCATGTCCAAGTGCAGGCTTTAATTGTGAATAGGAAGGGAGGGGAGTTAGTAGCCTCGGATGTCTTTTAAAGAGTTTAAGGACTGGTTGTGGTTCTTCTTTGAATCTGGCAGAATTCTGCTGTCAATTCAACTGGGCCTGGGCGTGTTTTAGTCAGAAGATTTTTTATTACTGTTTCGATTTCCTTGTGTGTTATGGAATGCTTAGGTTAGTCTCTTCTTAGTTTAACTTAGTAATTTGAACGAGTCAAGAAATTCATTTATTTGTGTTAGATTTTCCAAGTTAATGGAGTACAGGTTTTTAAAGTATTCCCATATAATGTTCTGATTCCCTGGTGTCGATTTTAAGGGTTCCTTGTTCATTTCTGTTTCTATTAATGGGGGCCCTCTCTTTCTTTGGTTTGGTGGGCAAAGGATCTGTATATCTTATTTATCTTCTCAAAGAACCAACTCTTAGAGTCATTGATTCTTTGCATTATTTTTATTGTTCTTATTTCATTAATTTCTACTTTGATTTTTATTTCTTGCCATCTACTGGAATTGTGTTGATTTATTCTGTTTTTCCAAATTCCTTAATTTTCTTCATTAAGTCATTTATTTGTCCTCGGTCTAATTTTTTAGTGGGGGGCATTAAAGGGGAGGGTCTAAAGGGGAGGAGACAAAGGGTAAGGGATAAAGTGGAGGGAACCTGGGAAGAGCTAGAGGTATGGGAGTGATGTGATTTGTTTCAATTAAAAGCATATTTTTAAAAAGAAAAAGAAACTCTTACAAACTGAAAATAGATCATAAGCTTGAGAGATAGCAAAGGAAGTTCAATGGAGGGATTGGAAGGAAGAAAGGGAAGGAGAAAATGATGTTTTTATATTGTAATCTTAAAATAAAAAACTTGTAAAAACAGAAAAATGTAAAAGAAGGGAAGGAACGGTGAAGGAAGGCAAGTGACTGGGAATGATCAGGGAAGTCAAGAGGGTTGCTGTCAGGGTTGGGCTGCCAAAGATAACTTGGATATGATCAAGCAAAAAATAGACAAGGAGTACACGAATCTTCATAATTGCTTAGTACAAAATAACCCCAAATTGGAAACAATTCAGATGTTCACTACTTAAACAGACAAGTACAATTACAGTATCACCATGCAGTGAAGTATCATGCAGCACTATAAAAACTGGTATAAATGACACAACCAGGGTGCACCATGAGACAGTGCATTGAAGGGAGGAAACTGGTCATGAATTAGCATGTCTATGAATTTACCCATATTATATGTCCAGAAGAGAAATCTATAGAAGCAGGATGTGGATTCGTGTTATGTATGGGTGCACAGCTATTGCCAGGGTGTGAAAACTGTTTCTAGTGGGATGAAAAATGTTCAAAATTTAAGTTCTAGTAATGTTTACACATCCCCACAAATATACTGAATACATTGCATTCTGAGCTTTACACACACGGATTATCTGGTTTTTAATAATGCATCACTGGAGTAGTTATTTGGGAGAACAAAACATATGAAAGTGTATTTTAAACAAAAATAAGCCTCTGTGCTGATATCCTGTGACATGAAAGTGTCGATCACCAAGCCCCAGCTACCTGAGAAACAGGTGCATGGTGCAGCAAGAGTGTGTTCTCTGCCTCATCAGCCAGTGGGAGACATTGGTGTGCTCAACATGGAGGCACCACACATTGCTGAGCAGGCTGAGCTGTCATAGCTAGGAACAGGAACCCATGCAGCAACTTGAAGGACACAAAGAGGAAGAGCGGCCAGTAAGGTAGAAATGGGTTGTCTGCTAAGGCCTGCACGTCTGGAAAAAGGAACACAGAAATCATGAGGCATGTGTAGCTGTCATTTGTGCAACTGTCCAAACGTAACCTCCTCTGAGAACAGACCTGTGTTCTCAAGTATAAATGAGGTTCTTTTAAACAAGAGAAATTTTCACACCCAAGTGAGCAGTACATGAAGACTGCACATCAACCAGTCACATGACTCACGAGACTGGATCCATGGTCCAGGTGTTTTCTGCTTTAAACTGCCTGTGTCTTTATTTGAAGGGTTTTAAGAACACTTCCTATTTGCAACACTGTCTACCTGAGTTCTGGGCTAGCAGAATCCTGTGGGACCTCTGCAGAGGTGGGTGGCTATTAATAACGACAGTATGATAAAGAATCTGCAGAGAAGACAGCAAAGGACACCTTCGTCCTATAACGGAGTCCCTTAAGTGTGGTTGGTGGAACACTCCATCCAGCTTTTGCATAATTAAAGTGGATCTCTGGGCCCCTGCTGTGGAGCAGTGAGTTGGGACTCCTGAATGAGGATGGCAATCTCCAGTTGAGGAAGCGGGTCAAATGACCGTGTGCAGTGCAAGGGTTCAGCAGCTCATAGGCTGCTTGGGAAGGAAGCCAAGGAAAAGTCTTTGTCCAAACTCATCTGCTCATTGCAGGACTTGTGTCTTCCATGTCACCATCATCTCCAGCAGTATCTGTTCTCCAACCATGTCTGCCAGGGATGGTTCTGGGACCCTACAGAAAGCAAACTGCAGGTGCTCAGGTTTCCGAGATAAACTGAGGTCACACTTGCATCATCCTCCCATGTCCTTTCATCATCTCAAGATTATGCCTAATATCTGATTCAACACAGATCGTGTGGAAACAGCTGTTAGGCTGTCATTATGGAATAATGACAAGGAAAGTTGCCAGCACACATCCATCACAGTTGCAGCCATCAGTGGCTTAACTATATTTTCATCCACAGTGAGTCGAGTCTGAGGACATGGAGGCCACAGAGCGGACTCCAGATACTTATTTAATGAATAATTGAAGGTGGCCATGTATATATAGAATAATGTTTATACATATAAAATCAGAAAAATTACTTGTATATATAGGCCTTCACTCCATTTAGAGAGCCTTCACATAGGTCTCCTTAATGTCTTATTTATTCTGATCTTGTTCAAAGCAGGCACATTGCCTGCAAGCTGAAGCAGTTTTTTTTTTTTTTTTCCTCTGCTGAATTCAATGTTCAGCTCTCATTCCATGGCCCGAACACATTTGTCCGTTCTGAACAATGAAAGCAAGCATGCTCGGGAAGAAAGGGCAGCCCATTAGGGGAGAAATTGTATTTTCATAACCAAGAACTGCATTTCCTTGTGGAAGTCCAAGTGAGAATAAATGAGCTTGCAGCTGATTTGAGTTCACAGGAATTACAATTTGAAGTCTCTAGAACCTTCTAAGGAGTTAGATGAAATTTCTGATTTTTTAAACCACAGGCCAAAACTTCACTCATGACCCCCAGCTGACCTTCCTTTACACAAGATTTCCAATGAAATTTCTGAAAATCACTTGGCCCAACTCTGACACATTCAGTGTATACTTCTTAGGTTGGATAAAATCATTTCCAAAGTCCTTTTCTACTTATACAGCAAAGACTGACAAACCCAATGTAATATTATTTTAATTTCACATGATGATGTATATTCCATTTCTAGGAAAATCTCTCACCTTCAGCACTGCCCATAGTAAATTCCTATATCTCCTTGTGCCAAGTTCACATAATGCTAAACACAAATACATCTTATCTCTAATGGCCCTGCAGCCGATCTCACCATGTCCCATCCACTCTCACTCAGTGCTTAGTGCTTTGTCCTCTTATCATAGGACACCATGCTACAACTACCCATCATGTACTTCATTCCATCCCAACTCCCTTTTTAAGACTCTGACTGATCATTCAAGAAGCAACAAAATGAGCGATCCACCTAAACCCAAGTGTAAAACTGCATCGCAAGACTGCTCTAAACCCTGTAAATGTCCTTCTGCCTTTGAGCAAGTCCTAAGGTCACTCAGACGAAAGGCCTTTGTTCTCCAGTTCCTGCACAGGTTGGGCTCATCTCCACAGTCTAGCTGTACCATTTGCTCAGCGAGGGATACAGAGTGAACCTGCTTCTCCTGTCCCTTCCTTGGCATGAACACTTGAAGATGACTAATAGCCTCTTCCATAAGCTGCATCCTAAGGTTTGAGTGGCTTTGGCAAGTTTTATTTAGCAAAGATGGCCATGGAAATGATTTCCATGGCCAGTGCTTTTTGATGGCAGAAGAACATTGTATCCCTCCCCTAGAGTCCAGGTAAGCTTGTGCCTTTTTTGCAAGAAATAAGTTTGGTATGAGAATGTTTACACAACTCTTGAAGCCAACTCAAAAAAAAGTGATACCTTTTTCTATCAGTGAGAGACTTCTGCTGGGCAGCCCCAGTAGCACAGGCCTATATAATTCCTATAGTCCAGAGGTGGAGGCCGGTGTATTCAAGATCTGTCTGTGGAACATAATGAGTTCAAGACCAAGACCAGTGAAACAACTTAGTGTGACTCTAACTCTGGATAAAAAGTATAAAGTGGTACAAGTGGTAGAACCCTTGCCCAACATGTGTGATGTCCAAGACTGAAACTCACCCAGTGCACACAAAAACATCTGCCTGTTGGGGAATATTATTTTAAAGTGTGTTACGTGTTTTTCCTACTGCTTTTGTTAATAATTCAAAGATGTGTTTGATTAAATAAAATTAACCTGCAAGCAGGAGGCTGAGTCAACAAGTAGCTGACAGGAAGTAGTAAAGAAGAACCACATGTAGCAAGGGTTTTTTTTTTTTTTAAGTGGGGACTGAGAGAGAAGGATGCTGGGTTTTTGGAAGACATAAGCAAAGGGAGAAAGTTAGCTGTTTGCTATTCAGCCTCTCTGAGCAAGCAGAATTCCACCCAAACCACTGAATCATGAATTCTTTGATTCAGATAAAATTTCCCTTAGAAGTTTTGAAAGAGTCAGTGACAGAGGAAACAGAATCTCCTCAGGCTGCAGCCCTAGAAGCAGAACCACTGCTGGTAGAAACAGAGTCCTAATCTCTGATTAGGACAGCTATTGCTTAAGGGGCAACCACCATAGATAATAAAAAACAAATAACAACATCTGCCACTCAAGCATCAACTTCTGCAATAGTCTACAGAACATACTGATACTCCTCTGGACAAGGTTAACTTTCCATAATGTCTTAAAGGGTATCCATTAGTTACTTTATGAATATTTTTCAAGAATTATACCCTATGTGATTTTTTTCCTGGATTCTATATCCCTAGTAAAAATTCACCAACTGCACTCATCCCAGGTCTCCAGAGAATGAAATTGCCAGGATTCTACCCACTGGGAGTTCTCACACCATCACCCCTGCCAAGTACCTACTCCAGCCCCATACCAGTACCACTGAGTCACGTGTACCAATGGTTTGCATCATTATAGACACCCCTGAATGAAAATTTTAACAAGTGTATCCTCTTCTCATAAGAATAAAAATTATTTGAAGACAAGGAATCAGCTTTGTTCAGTTTAGCTCCATAGCCAGAAAACTTAGAACAGAGGCAAACACATTTTGTTGAGAGAATGATGGATGGATGGATGGATGGATGGATGGATGGATGGATGGATGGATGGATGGATGGATGGGTGGATGGACAGACAGGTAGATGAGCAGATGAATGGATAGCTGAATGGTTGGTTGACTGAAAATGGTTTTTTTTTAATTACTTACTAGTTGGTTGGGGAAAGTAACTTAGGTTCTATAAATACTTAAATGGTTTGAAAATTAAAGCTGATACATACTTTTTTAACCAAAAATGTTTTCCAACCATTTTTTTTTTCTGAGAACCAGTGTTTCTTAACATATGAGGAGGTGTGATGGATAATTGAGCAGTGCTGAATTAAGCTAAGTCCGCTGTGGATCTTCGCTGTAATAAGACACTCATTTTCTAAATGGGATACAATGAAACTGTAACACTATAAAACATTCCCAAGGCTTAGCTAACATGACTCCTTGTCTTCCCTCAGATCACTCTAGGGGATACTAGGTTTCCATGAGAAACATTTTGGATTACACCGGGTCTTAAAAATGTTAGGCATTTTTATTATCCTACAATTACAATAATGAATCTTTAAATTGGCATTACTTGAAGCAGAACAAATGAAGCCAAATTAGATCCCCAAATCATAGTGGATATTATGGGAGGGTTCAACTAATGTGAGAAGCTTTTCTCTAACATGGATAAATTGTCATTTGTATCCTATGTAGAATTCCAACTCCACCAGAGAATATGCTACAATCTTTTGATAGATGCATGATCCATCAAGATATGATATGCCTGCAGAGGAAACTCCCATCTTATTATCATTTATGCTGATACTAAATTAGCACAGCACACTGTAATTAGATGTCCAATAAAGCTTTAACTTTGAAATAAATTCAGAGCACTAAAAAGAAGAGGGACATTTCTAGTGCCTTATGGTATTTCAAATGAGAAATAAAATTGAACTAAGTTGGGGCTGGAGCGGGGGCTCTGTGGTTAAGGATGTGTATTGCTCTTCTAGAGGATTCAAGTTCCATTCTCAGCAATCATGTCAAGTGACTCACAACTGCCTATAACTACAGCTTCAGGAGAACCAACACCTCTGGCCTCCATAGACACTTCCCAATACAAACATACACATGATTGAAAATAAATAAATATATTGAAAAAAAAAGATTAGGTCAGAAGATAGCTACTAAAGGTGATTGAACACCAACTGTACCAGATGCCCTTTTAGACACAGGAAACAGTGCTTAGCCCAGAGCCTGGGTCCTAGCACTGCACCCCTCAGATGTGATTCCAGGTCTCTTTTTGGAGGTCAGTAGCCACACTTGATAAAATAGCAGGAACTGCCCCAACACCACATTTGTTACTCAGCACACCTCTGCACACTACTTCCATCAAAACAGAGAAGGCAACCTGCAAAGAAATACACCTCCAAAGAAAACAAAAACAAAAACCTGTAATTTTCACCTTTTTATAATCTTATTCAAAACACACATTTCACTGAGAAAAATAAAATATATAGCACAGAGAGAGACTTTGCATGTTTATTCACACTTAAAGGAATATCTGGATTTTTTTTTCTCTACCCAAATATTGTGTCATTTTGTGGTCAAAGCCCGTGGAGAAAGTCTGAGGAGTCTGGATCCCAAACATTGTTACTCAGATCCAATAGCAATTGAATGAATGATGACAAAAATGCAATTCTTAGATTAAAACTGGTGAATTTAATCAACAACTTAAGATTGCATTTTTATAGGACCATGCATTCTTATTTTCTGAAAAGTTTAACATCTATTCGTATTCTTATTTTATATAACTTAAAATTGCCTTCAACTCAATAATTTTCCTAATTTATACTTATGCTCTGTCTTAGTAAAAATCAATTTTTCATTCAACCTTATTGAAGTATAATTAACATATAATAAGTTGCACATTTATTTTAAAAGTACAATTAATGAGTTTGACAAATGTGCTTTTCGCTGCCACCCCAGTCAAGACATTAAGTTTCTTTGGCAAACATTTTAGAAACTTCCCTGGAACATCCCCCACCACTACCCCACCACCCACCAACCCTTGAGGCCTACTTTACCACCAAGAAACTCATCACTAGAAAGTAGTAGTCTTCACATTCTGTGTGCATTCTGCAAGCTCTCTTGTTAAAAGATCTTCCTTCTCAAAGAGGAACCCAGTGAACTGGTTTGACTAAGAATCCCCGTTTTCCATCATTCTATCAATTTCAAACTTAAGACACAGCTAAAAGTTAATATTGGGCCCAATCACACTGTGAGCACAATCACTACATGATAAAAACGTCTAACTTTTAGTAATAAGGCACATTAGTGGACAATATCATATATAGGGAGGAGATGAGAAAAGAGCAGGAGATATTTACTGTGGGAGCCCGTTCTCGGGTTCCTCGTGGCTTTACCCAGCAGGTCCACATAGAGGATTATTAGGACCATGGGCCTGAGTGCAGTTGTCTGAGATGGTCTGCACTTGGCTGTGCTGGGGGAGGAGGTCTTTTGCTCCACCCCCTTGGTGTCTCTATAAATACCCTGAGGCAGAGACAGTCAGGGCCCATTGGAATAGGTTCCAGGCCTTCTCGAGGCTCTCCTTTATTTTCTGTTTATCTCCGCAATATTCTCCGCAATAAATCCTATCTAATATTTCCTGCTGCCCGCACTCAAGAAAACTCTGGGGAACTGTGGGGATGGTTGGGTAAACGCCCCACAGAATGGCGCCATGAATAGGGACTAAAAAAAAAAGGAAAAAAAAGGGGACTAAAGAAAAGAAGGGGGGACTAAAAAAAGGGGGGACTAAAGACAAATGAACAGGGACTAAAGACAAAGTAATAGGGACTAAAGATAAAGGAAAATAATAGTTTTATTACAGAGTTTTTGGCGAAAGTGCTGAGTTCAGCCCTGCCAGTGGATAAGGCATGCCGGTGTCATGGAAAATATATATTTTATATATATAATATATATATATATTATTGAGACACAGGGGTTTTATCCTCGAGAGAAAAGGAAAGCAGACTGGAAGAATGTCTGATGCTGCAGCGCAATTCTCTTCTCTCAAAATTTTCTATCTTCTATCCCTTTCTCAATTTCTATCTGTGAAAAATAAGTATAAGGCATAGGGTAGTAGTATAGTTTAGGAAAAACATAGAAGTGTAAGATTGTGTAGAAAAAAATAAGATAAGTAAGGCAACTGGACAGAAAAACTTAGTTTTCTAACTTTGGGAGCTATAAACGCAAACTGGGAAAAAAATCTTTCTTTGGGCTTTACGGGTAGAAAAAAAGCTCTTCTTTGAGCTTATGGGGAAGAAAGTTTCCTATGGAAGCTTTTGTCCTGGGGACAGCTGAAATGCTAAATCCAAGCAGCAGGAGAAAGCGATTTCTCCCTGAGGCAAAAATGGGGTTGTAAAAAGCCAAAGTTTAAAATTCAGAAGTTTTGGGGAAAGTTGGTCTTTCTTTCTTGGGGGGAAAATGTCTTTCTCAAACTACAAAGCTTTTCGTGGAAAATTTTGGGGGAAAAAATTCTCTAAAAATCTTAATCTTTCTCAAAAGCTCTTAAACTTAAAAACTAAAGCCTCTTTCTCAGAAGGACAAATTAGAATCACCTGAAGATATTAGTATGGGGACCACCTGTGATTAGCTCTAAGGGAAAACAACAAACCTCTTAAGACAGCAAAACCTCTGTTCTTTCAAGCTTTAAAAATCCTCCCTGCAATGCAGGAGGCAGGGACAAGTTCCTTAAAAAAACCTCTACTAAGCTGTCTCTTCAAGCTAGTAAAAGACAGTGGGTCAGAGTACCCTGAGGGAAACGCTTGGGAGAGTGTGGGTGCAGAGCTATAGAGAGCCCAAAAGGGCAGGAAACTACCTGAGAAAAGCAAAAAAGCCAAGCTTTTCAGTTACAGCTGAGCTGAGACATCAAGTGTCTTGTTTCTGAGTGAGCTATGAAAAAGTGCTCCTAATCCTCCTAAGGCAAAGATCCCCGGAAGCAATGCAAACTGTTAGCATTGTATCCTCGCTTCAGACCAAAAACACAGAGGGGACTGGCCAGCGTCTCTGAGTTGGGGTGCATTTCAGGGATACTAGGGTTACTGCAGTTGTAAACTTTCTGGAGCACAGAGCTGAGGCAGGAAGGTGCAGGACCCAGGGGAAGATTGCTAATGAACAAACAAAACTAAAGCCGGTGGGAACGGCAGTTGTCCATTTTCCTCCAAGTCCCAGATTGATAGGTCCACAGCTGAAAAAAATCTGAGAAAAAAGCTTTTCTATCAAAGTAAGGACCTTTCTGGGAAAACAGTAAAGCTGAACTGTGTCTGAAGCAGTTGTGCTGCTGAGTCAGAACGCTGTCTGGGGAAAGAGTCCAGCCAGGGCAGAACAGAACTATACAGGAGTAAAGCTTTCTTTTCTGTCAGAGAAAGCATCTTTTTGAGAAAAGCTTTGTTTCAACTGACTCCCTGAGATGAGGGAGTGTAGCCCTAAGGGGTGATTGTCTCTGGCATAAGCTCTGTCCCTGAGCACCCAGACAAGCAAACACAACCCACTGGGGGACTGGGCCAGGTGAAGGCCTGATGAAACAAAACACCTGTCCTAATGGGAGTTAAGAAATGGCAAAACCTCCCTTGTTAGATTTTCAGTCTGTGCACAAACCACACAGACCCTGAAAACAAACGGACAAAAAGCCCCTACCTTCAGTAGCAGGGAAAGCCGCCACTGTAGTGTCGGAAACTGTTTCTAGGGTAGAGGGATAAACTGAGACCAAACTGGGAACTGTCTGGGAGAAAGACTCTGAAGAAACAGAGAAGGGACATAATCCTCCCCAGAAAATATATGACCTGAAAAAGCTGCTAGAATTTGAGGCAGATTCGGGGGGAGAAAAAAAAGCCCCTACTTCCAAAGGCAGCTATCAGAGGAACAGCCGCAGACACATACCTGAAGCTCTGCATCTGGGGAAGGAAGGAACAAGCAAAATGAGATAGATCAGTGGGAGAAAATCTCTCTGAAGGAGCTATGGAAAAGCTGTTGTAAATGCTTTTGTTTTTCACTGACTGGCTAAGACAAACACAAGCCCCGAGGAAAGTTGCTATCAGAAATGCCAGCCTCAATGCAAGCTAATGAGGCAGGTGTGGTTCTGATCTGGGGCCCGTGTCAAATGAAGGAGAGACACCTGTTGAAGCCAGCTGAGGAGAGACCGGAAATCTACCAATGTCCCATAATTGAAAATGTAAAATGCTTGTTCAAATCTCCCGTTGCAAAGGCAAGAGACTCTGTTCAAACTTCCCGGGCAAGTCTGGTAAAAGAGAACCAGTTGACTCTCAGACCCAAAAAGAACTATGGGAAATGACTGATAAGGGAAATGATATAAGGGACTGATATTATTATGGACTGATATAAGGGAAATGCATTCTGGGAAAGGTAGTTTTTCCGCTAAAGATGGTGACATTGCCCTTAAACACTTGCCAGCTCAAAAATACGTTCATGGTAAACTTAAAATACAGCTTTTAAAAGAATAAGGAGGAAAATTGTCTAAGTGTCAGTTCCAATGAAAAATTGAAAGGATATGGAACTAGGGCTCCGTAAAATGCCTTATTTACCCTAATAGCTGTGCAAAGTTTTTACGGTAGCTGGATGACAGAAAGCTACCTATAAGAGCAAACAAGCCACTTTATAATCCTTAAAACAAGGGAAAGCAGTTTATACACTGAACGTTGTCTTAGATATGAAGAAACTTATGTTGAAATTAAAAAAGTTTTTTGCCTTTTGAACAAACTACCTGCAAAGAGTGATTCCTTTGCAAATCTAATAAGGATACAAGGAAACAGGCATTCAAGAAGAAATGACTGCTTTATAGACTTGAACAAACTTCAGAAAATCTAGCTGTCTTACAAAAGAGTTGCTTCACCTGAAAGTTCCTTATAAGAAATCAATGCTAAATATCACAGCTGCTAATATCATCAGGAGTTAAAGCTAATGAAATGAAAATACTAAATCCTGGAAATGCTTTTTCTCAGAGTAAGCTAATGAAGGACACGTTTCATGAAAGAATATCTATGTTCTTGACTCCTTTGAATAGTAACAGTTTTGGTGAAAATATTGGAACTAACAACAATCAAGTCAAAATGTTCCAACAAATCCAAGACGATATTCCACAAAAGAAAGCTGCCATGCTTTGTGGGTCATATTAGAGCTCACTCCAATCTTCCTGGTCCTTTAGCTGAGGGTAATGCGAAATGGAAAGATCCCTGCTTGGGATTATGGAAGGGTCCCGATCCTGTGTTAATATGGGGTCAAGGACATGTTTGTGTTTTTTCACAAGAGGAGAATGAAGCTCGGTGGTTACCGGAGCGTCTGGTAAGGAGCGTGGAACTAAGGAAGGGTCAGCTCCAATGATGTTCCTATAAAGGAACCAGAATGAAAGTGGCTCGATTAGTATTTCTGAGGTTTTGTCACTGGTTAATGCAAACAGTGAGGAAACAGAGTTCGGACCTGTGCCGCTTTTGGCTTTACTAGCTCCTTTAGAAAAATACTTTATATCACCTAATAGCTGTGCAGTATTGGGCAAAGAGCTTTACAGCAGCTAAATACGGTAATTTCACCCTCAGTGTGAAGTGAAGTTTTTCCTTAGAACAAACCAAAAGTACTGCTGTAATAGAAACATTTGTCTGAATTGAAGTACTTAGGGGAGCTATTATGAATTTGGGTGAAGGGACAGCCTCTAGTTAAAAACCGTGCTGACAGTGCATCTCTGCTAGTCCAGAATGGCTGAGAGAACTGGCAACTTTGGAGTGTGGCGTCATCCCGGGAAGGTTACAGTCCCAGAGCAACAACTATCACAGTTCTATAACAACACTCACTAAATCCCAGTGTTTTATAACAAAGCTGACTATAAACTCTAAACTTTAGAAATGATGTACATACTTTCTGTCTAGTTAAGAGAATCTTTCTAATAGAAATAGTGATAATAATTAAGAGTAAGAAATAGAAAAAGATGAAAATAAGATGTGAGTTTGTAAAAATTCTCTTGTTAGATCTGTGTTAAGAAATCTTTAGGTGTTTGCTAAGTTAAATATATGCTAATGGCAGCCCTGTATAAGTTTGTAAAATAGATCTATAGATTTCCTTTAAGAATATAAGCTTGCAAGATAGATACTAGTTGTAAACGTAAGTTTAAATAAGAAATAAGATGGAATGAACATAAGAAATACATAAGAAGTAATAAATATATTTGCTAAAGTAGTTCTATAGTTTCCTTAAGGAGTATAAATAAGTAGATATTAATACGTTATGAGTTTGTAAAAACGTGTAAATGTTGAATGTAAGTCTAAATGCTTTGCACGGCAAAAGGTTATATGTGAGTTTGTAAAAAAGTGTATATGTTAAGTGTGAATCTATGCTTAATGTATATGGTGAAAAAACCTGAGACACAGAAGTTAGTGTCCTAGCAGACTGCAAAGCAGGCAGTCTGAGCGGTTTTCAAAAGTTCTAGAAGCCATTAAGAAGCAAAGAATGGAGGACGCCAGAGCCAGCACAAGGCATCCGCAGCTGAAATCTGTGGAAAATCCACTGAACACAGAAAAACCTTAGCTAATATCAAAAACGGTGCGGTTTAGAATATTACTGTAACTAAAAAGGTCTCCAGCTTGAGAATGAAAGTTGCAGATATGCTTGTTTTAACTAAAATTGTTAACTGCAAAAAGTTTTGGTTGAAAAACATCTCTTCATATTTTGAAGTGATAGTCCGATACCAGAATTTATTTCTTCTTTGAACTTTTTGAACTTAAAATGAGATAAAACTACAAAAAGATTTTGGTTATGGATTTCTTCATGTTTGGAAGGCTCGTACCAGAATTTATCATTTGAATTTTGGGACTTAAGAAATGAAATGAACAGTAGAGATTTCATTGCAATGGGACAATTTTGAGTTTACTTACAGTAATGACCTAGGAACTGTTTTCTGGAATTGGGTTAAAAATGGAACTGTTTGAATGGCTAAGATCAAAAAACACTGAAGACACCTTATGCTGGAGAGGATGTGGAACTAGGGGAACTCTCCTCCACTGCTGGTGGGAATGCAAGCTTGTACAACCACTTTGGAAATCAATATGGCGCTTTCTTAGAAAATTGGGAATCCATCTCCCCCAAGATCCAGCTATACCACTCTTGGGCATATACCCAAGGAATGCTCAACCACACCATAAGAGCACTTGTTCAGCTATGTTCATATCAGCATTGTTTGTAATAGCCAGAACATGGAAACAACCTAGATGCCCTTCAACTGAAGAATGGATAAACAAAATGTGGTACATATACACAATGGAATACTACTCAGCAGAGAAAAACAATGACATCATGAGGTTTGCAGACAAATGGATGGATCTAGAAAAAATCATCCTGAGTGAGGTAACCCAGACTCAGAATGACAAACATGGTATGTACTCACTCATAGGAGGATACTAGATGTGGAACAAGGATGACTGGACTGCTACTCACATCACCAGGGAGGCTACATGGAAAACAGGACCCCAAGAAAGACATGGGGATCGCCCAATGACAGAGAAATGGAATGAGATCTACATGAACAGCCTGGACATGAGTGGGGGTAGTGAAGGGCGAGGGTCGAGGGAAAGAGAGCTTGGGGGAGCGGGAGATCCCAGCTGGATCAACAACAGAGAGGGAGAACAAGGAATAAGAGACCATGGTAAATGAAGACTACATGAGAACAGGAAGAAGCAAAGTGCTAGACAGGCCCACAGAAATCCACAAAGATACCCACACAACAGACTGCTGGCAATGGTCGAGAGACAGCCCGAACTGACCTACTCTGGTGATGGGATGGCCAAACACCCTAATTGTCGTGCTAGAAACCTCATCCAACTACTGAGGGATCTGGATGCAGAGATCCATGACTAGGCCCTGGGTGGATCTCTGGGAGTCCAATTATCGAGAATGAGGAGGGTTTATATGAGCGAGAATTGTTGAGACCAAGGTTGGATAAAGCATAGGGACAAATAGCCAAATGAATGGAAACACATGAACTATGAACCAATGACTGAGGGGTCCCCACTGGATCAGGCCCTCTGAATGCGTGAGACAGTTGATTGGCTTGATCTCTTTGGGAGGCATCCAGGCAGTGGGACCGGGTCCTGTGCTCATTGCATGAGTTGGCTGTTTGAAACCTGGGGCCTATGCAGGATGGCTTGGCTCGGCCTGGGAGGAGGGGACTGGACCTACCTGGACTGAGTCTATCAGGTTGATCTCAGTCTGTGGGGAAGGCTTTGCCCTGGAGGAGATGGGAATGGGGGGGGGGGGGGCTTGGGGGGAAGGTGAGGGGACGGGAGGGGGGAGAACAAGGGAATCGTGGCTGATATGTAGAACTGAATTGTATTGCAAAATAAATAAATAAATAAATAAAATAAAATAAATGGAACTGTTTAAATGAAGAAATTTATTATTTCTACCTAGAATCAAGATGCAGTTTTGTGTATGCATATATGCTTTATTAATTGGTGATTCATGAATTGTTTTGTGGAACTGTTTATGTAAAAATGAAATTACTTACAGAACTGGTTTTGTGTTACAAATGGAACTGTTTAAATGGAAAAGTTTGGGTTTTCTAACTAGGCTTGAGATTTTGCTTAAATTATAAAGAAAAGAGGGAGAGTTAATATTCCTTAGTCTAATTTCAAAAATTGTTTGAGTGGATTAATGTCATGTTTTGTTAGTAAGAAATGCAAATGGGGTATAGTAAGAGACTACTTTTAAAGTATGTAAAGAGTTTTATTAAACTGCTATTGGATGTTTCGCTAAAAGTTTTCAAAGTGTTAATGGTTAGATTGAAAATATTGCTTTTCAATAAGGGTTTGTAGGAATTGTATAAGTTTGGGTTCCTCTAACTACGTTTGGGATTTTGTTTAAAAATTATAAAGAAAAGGAGGAGTTATGAAATTGAATTATGTTTGCAGAAACCTATTGATATTAATGCACCCTGGTTTTGTGGAGTTAAGGAAATATTTAAGTTTGATGTGAAAACATTGAAGTTTTTCCTATGTTCTGTTAGCAAGAAAATACAACTTTAACTCAATCATTTGAAAGACGGAGAAAATTGTTAACTATTTATAGCACCATATATGCTAATTCAAATGGTTCTGTTAAGAGTTTGCTTTGAGTTGTAAGATTGAGAGAATTGTGACTATGTATAGCAATATTAATGCTAACCTGTTAATGGTAATGATGAAGCTAAGGGATTCTTTAAGTTTGTAGTCGCCTTAAGAGTTTTTGGTTTAGAAAGGGCTTGAGGCATCTAAGACTGCTGTAGTCACCTTGTACCTAATTCAAAAGAGAAATGCCATCTTTCTCATCCTCTACTCCCATAATGGGAGGTGTAACAGCTATGGAGATTGCTGTAAGCCATTAATAGTAATTTTCTTATATATTAAGAAAGGGGGACCTGTGGGAGCCCGTTCTCGGGTTCCTTGTGGCTTTACCCAGCAGGTCCACATAGAGGATGATTAGGACCACGGGCCTGAGTTCAGGTGTCTGAGATGGTCTGCACTTGGCTGTGCTGGGGGAGGAGGTCTTTTGCTCCACCCCCTTGGTGTCTCTATAAATACCCTGAGGCAGAGACAGTCAGGGCCCATTGGAATAGGTTCCAGGCCTTCTCAAGGCTATCCTTTATTTTCTATCTGTTTATCTCCGTGATATTCTCCGCAATAAATCCTATCTAATATTTCCTGCTGCCCGCACTCAAGAAAACTCTGGGGAACTGTGGGGGTGGTTGGGTAAACGCCCCACAGTTTACCACCCTAGGAAACCCCCTGTGAGCCTTCTCAGGTAAGCTCTCTGACTCTGAGCTACAGAACAGCTGCAAGTCTGATATTAATAAATTCATTAGCTGGACTGCTCTCACACTTTCTATCAGTTGACTCATACTATAATTGTATTTTTTCATGTAAAAATTAATGCCACTCTTTATTCTACTTCTATAGTTACCAAAGGATTTTCAACCTGGAAACAGTTGAGTGTTCAGAATATTTAACATATTTAAGTATTGTTTCCACCAGGTGTGTTCTCTGACAACCTAGTCCATTTGCTACAGATTCCACACATGGAAAGCATCCTCAAATCCAACATGTGACCCAAAGTCACCTAGAAGTAAGAAATCATCTGAACATTCTCTCTCTCGTCCCTTCCAAAATTTGACCAAAATTTCCACTTCTCTGCCAGAAGAAATAATTATAGTAAGCATTTGCAATCTGTCCGACTATGTGACAGTGATGGGTTTTTTTTAATTCAAATTTGAATAGGTTTTCTTGTCTGACTTACACAAACAGCCCGCAAAGCTCCCCTACCATTACCCTGTCTTTATATTTGTAAAGGTTCTTTTTTTAGCTTTGAAGCTTTTCCCTCTGACTCATCTTATTAGCTTATTTTTCACAGTTGGCTTTTTTGGTCTTTTTGGGTTTTTTTTCACAGCTCCTATCAGTGGAAACTAATAGCGAGTTTCTTAAATTAGAAGGTTCTGAAGCACACATAGCATAGTCCATTGTGATAGGCTCGCAGTGATTCACCTGCATCAACAAATGAGAAGTGAGTCATGCAGAGAGGGAAGGAGGGAGGAGAAAGTGATGCCTGCACTCAGTGTCAGCGCAATCTCCCAGCCCTGGACTGTTTCAGGCCTGGGGTAAAAACGACAAACAGCAACACAGACATGACTGTCAGCAGCGCCGTCCAAATCGCTCCCATATGGCTAATGTGTGTCAACAAAGCCGTCCCTGTTTAAGCAACATGACATAAAATTCCAGAAAGATGCTGCCAAAATCTCAGGGAAAGCAATCTGCCCCCACACTTCAGGAAATTCAGAGGCTCCATGAACATGTGAGGGGAGGAACATGAGTTCTGGGCCTGGTGATAGGCCTGGGAGCCAGGACCACACCTGAGGCAGCACCAGAGCAGCCAGCTCACTTTGGAGGCATGCTTCAGTCCAGAGGCAGAAACAAGGAGAGTGCCAGATAAGCAAGGGGCTGAATCATTAGGACAAGGGTGACCTGATATTAGCATCAGTCCAAACAGGCATTAAATTGACAAAACAAAGCTTGAAACGATGAACACATTTTCTAATGATGAGTTGTCTAATCGATGACTAAATCAGGATCACCTTGCTCTATTCCTTCTCTCAAGGCAATTAGCACTTGTGAGTTTTCAACATCTGCCAGGCACAGCACTAGGCTCCTTAAGCACAGTGAGCCACTTGGTGTAGGTACTGCCACCAGAACCTAACACAAGAGAAAGAGAGAACCTGCAGGGGTGAAAGGTGAAACAATCATTGGGAAACTGTTAGCAAAAGACAGGACAGGACTGCTGCCTGATCTCCTGGCTCCAAAGCCAGGTTCTTCCAGAAGACCTCATTGCTCCTTTTATACTACACAGAATTCTAGACAGATGCTGTCAAAACTTGCTAAATGCAATCTGTCCCCATACTTTACTTAGGGATTTGTTGTCAGGTAGAAAGGGGGTCCACTTGTATTCTAGTTGGCTTTCT
The DNA here is from genome assembly GCF_007827085.1 of Peromyscus californicus insignis. Lineage (NCBI taxonomy): Eukaryota > Metazoa > Chordata > Mammalia > Rodentia > Cricetidae > Peromyscus > Peromyscus californicus. The sequence continues at coordinate 143,730,274 of NW_026294573.1, forward strand.
ATTATGTGACCAACAGTAACTTGGAGAGTAAAGGTCTTAATTCAGCTTCCACTTACACTCCATCATGAAGGGAAGTCAAAACAGGAACTCAAGACAGAAATCAGGACCCACGGAAAATCATGCTTTCTCCCATGTCTTGTTTAGCCTGCTTTCTTATACACCCCAGGACTATGTGCCCAGCTATGGCATCACCCACAGTGGTTTGGGACCTCCACATAAATCACTAGTCAAGAAAATACCCATAGATTTGCCTACAGATGAATCTGAAAGAGGCATTTACTAAACACCTATGGCTTCACCTGCACTATGCTATAATTTTATCAATGAATTTCTCTGTAAGTCTGTGGCTGACTTAGCAGTCCTCAAATAGAAATGACAGGCAACAGTTCAGCACATTCTGTAACCTGGGCCTTTGCTGTCTAGTGCTGTTCATGAAAGCAAATGATTAGGTGTTATCCACAGAACTGTTCGTATGCAACAGCAAATGTCCTCTGGTCAGGAGCATAGCTAATAAAGCAAGGTTTTTCGTCTTCAAAATAAAAGGCTTTGACTGAACACGATACCACACTAGTAAGCCCACCACTTGGCTAAGTGGGGGACTTTCACTGAAGGACAACCTGAGCCATATAGTGATATCCGGTTTCTAAGCAGGGATTTTGAATTCAAATTCTTTGTAAATTTTAAAGGAGAAGTGGAATGCATTCTTGTTGATGAGCGTGGGGATTATCTATTTTTAAATGTCTAAGTAAAGATTGTTTCAAAACACAACAATGTCAGGAAATAGTCAACAGGAACTGCTTGGCAGCATGCTGAACTTCGTACAGAAACTATGGTGACCACTTAGAAATGTCTAAGGCTCTTAACTAGTAAGTTAACTCTGGAAGAATCTGAGCCAGCACTATAAATCTAAGTCCTTTGATGCCATTGCTTTCATCAGTAAGATAATAAACACGCCCAATTTTCCTGGCTAATACCCGTTCTGCAGTGAACTCTGGGGAGAAAGGCAGGAGGCCCTGCAAAGCTGTACTTGCTCTGTTTCTTTGCACGTGTTCAGAATTGTCCTCCTGCACACAATCCATGTTCCCCTGGGATCAGTGAAAAGCCACCTTGGTTCGGGTGATCAGAAACAGATGACAAAGAGCTAAATATATTTCTAAATAATGCTAAAGCTGCAACAGCCCAGCTGAAGGCCAGCCAACTCATCAGGTTTGGTAAATCCTGCCGAGAAATGTTAAAATAGTTTAATCTTTAGATCATCTGGCCTGTGATGCAGTTTCATCAAAACTGAGGCCTTTGCCCCAAATTGGAGGACCAAAAGACAACCTTGGAATGTTCTAGAGATGCTCAAGGACAGGATGTTCTTATCAAAGGGGCTCAGTCCCCTTCCTGTCCTCCAAGCACATGGAAGGCAATGATAGGAAGCTGGAGTATTCACCTGGGCTTTCAAAAATAATTGTTCAGCTAAGATCTCACTTTTTGCATTGTTCTTAACTGAATTATTCTTTTATATTTTCATGAGAACAAAACATGGGAAAGAAGTCATAGAACTGAGTGGGTTTCTTCTGAAGCATTTGTCCCTTTGTAAGAAGCCGCATCCCCAGAATCAAATGTTGCATGTCCCCATGGAAAACTCCCTCCGGAGCTGTGGTAGGGCTATCTCTAGCCATCACTCATCACTAATGAGAGATAGGTGGATAGTGCTGACCACAGACAACAAAAAAAAAAAAAATGGAAGCTATCAGATCACAGCTGTGGTTGAACTCACCGACTAGGGAAAACAATGGCCGGCACCTAAGTGAGTGAGGGAAGGAACAGCATGGCGGAGAGCCAGGGAAGATGGTCAGGAAAGGAGGCTCACCACCCCTCCAAGAAACACTTCCAGCTGAGAGATTCCATTCCACAGGCTGGCCTGATGAGACAAAGTCTCCACTTCCAGCTCCTGATAGCGACAACTGGCACAAAACAGAGTCTTCGCCCTTTCAGAGTACAGGTCTGAAACTTTCAGAAGTGCTGAGCCAATGCTTATGCTGGGTATTTCCAACAGTTATAGCTTATGAAAGGAGGCTCAGCTCTACAAAAGAAACTGCTGACATGAACCCCTCAGGCCGTTTGCATATGCTTGCTTTTTGCAAATGAGTTTGTAATCTTATCTAAAGTCATCCCTAGTCATCTGGAGATTTATACCTTCTTCAGTTTGGGTTATGTCTACTGAGTCCTAGGAGGTTTTTCTCTGATCTTATATAAAGGTTAACATTTTTGTCTAAATCAGATCCTAGTTGTCATAGGTAAATCAATTGATTTTTAGCTGATTCTTTAATTGATGTTATTGCTGGCACTGTATCTTCTCTCAATTGCCAGAGTTTACTTTTCTGACATGTTGTCTTCCAGAGTTTTTCTCTTTTTTCTATCTAACAATTAAAATGTTCAACTTGATGAAATCAGTGTGATTGTGGAGGCTGTAAATTCTCACAGGGGACTAAATCCCCCATGGAAGCAAGTGTTCAGTGAAACTTAACCCGAAGAGCTTTCTTAGATCATTCCTGATTCTGGTGAAGCTTGGACAATGATTTGACATCAGATGACAAGCCCAAATGATTTCTGCTTTGAAACTGAAGATTTTTAGTTTGAGTAATAGCAATCATTACTGATTCTGTCTTGTGCCATATGTTTATTAAAGTCTAGACTAGGTGGATGAGAGATAGCACCACCGGCAAAATGCTCACCACCTAAGCAAGAGGACCTAGCTTGAGATCTCCAGCATCCACCTAGAAATCAGGATATGGCCGCGTGTCTGTAATCCCAGTGCTGAGAGGGCTCAAAAGGCAGATAGTTTCTCAGAACTCACTGACCAACCATCCTGGATGAATTGATGAGCTCTCGGTCCAGCTTCAAGAATAAAGTGAAGAGCTATTAGGAAATGTATCAGATATCAGTTTCTGGGCTCTGCATACACATACACAGATTAACACATGCATAAAACGTGTACACACACACACATTCACAGACTCTAAACTAAAAGTTACAGTGTAATTTTAAAAAGACAAAAAAAGAAATCTACACTTCAGGGTGTGCTCACAATTGGCGAACAGTAGCAGGAAAGAAATTCTGCTTTTGTTTCTAACCTAGCAGGATAAAGCACACAGTGAACATATAACATGATTCTTAATGAGAAGCCTGTGTTGTCACTCGCATTTAAATGTTTACTTGGTGCCCTGGGAAATGGTTCTAGAACGCCAAGGTGTTGACAAATTGCTAAGGACTGTGCTAAGCATCCTCATTAGCTCGTGCTTGAAGTAACTCACTGAACAGCCCCCAAGCTTCACAGTTGGGCGGCGGGGGATCTGTGCACTACAGCTATAACTTTTCCCAGCCCTCAGCAAAAGCAGCTGGGAAGAGACAAATGTGTGATGGCATTTGATCTGTGACTAAATTAAGCTTGATGGTGCAGCTGGGACTTTTCCAACTTGCAAAATATTCAACATTTGTGGGATCCAGGACTCTTCTTCTGGAAACATCCATGCCTGTAATAATCATGTCGAAATGTGTTCTGCCCTTACCCCATCCCTCCAGGTATTCCTCCACCCTGCTTCTGTTCAAGTCCTTCCATTCACTAATCCAGCAGATAAGTAGATATCATTTGCCAAACAAATTATATTCAGGTACTTCACTTTATTCTTACCACAAGCCTAAATGCATTGTTTTCTCATTTAATAAAGAAAACATTGAAGTTTGAAACACCTAAGAATCTCACTCACATAAATACTGCCAGCAAGTGACAAACAAGAGTTCCACCTGACAAGTGACTCCGCAGGTGTAAACTCTAAGTCAATCAGATATGCTTTCATTATTTAGTGTTTGAAGAAAAATAAGAATTACTCTTTTCAGCAATTGAAGAAATGACTCAGTGATCAATCGTTCATATTGCTCTTTCAGAGAACTCGAGCTCAGTTCCCAGAACCCAATTCAGACAGCTCACACATGCCCATAACTCCAACTCCAGCTCCAGGGAGTCCTAACACTTCTGGTCTCTATGGACACCCATGAGTGTGTGCATACCTGTACACAAACACACACAATTTAAAAGATAAAAGTAACCCCTCCCCCAAAAAAAGAGTTATTCCTTTCAATTGCTGTTATGATAGCAAATAAGTTTGACAAATTGATTTTTATTGGGCAAGTATATGTCATGGTTAAGGCTGAGCTGACCTAACAGCATTTGGCTTTGGTGATTGACATTACACCTCAGTGAAGGGGTAGATGAGTAAAAGAGAGCCATTCATGTTTTTCAGTGGAAGATGGGAGACTTGGAATGAAAAAAAGTTGTGGCGGGGGCTGAAATTGAATCATCACCTTGCCATGTGGTGTGAAATGACCAGAAAGTAGTTTATATAATGGGAAAGGATATCATGCATCTGAAGACTGTCTGTCTCATATCTTCTGACCTGATGGCAGGCCAGTTGACTGAGCAGCCTACTGCTCAAACCCACTCTAGGATCTCCCACCTCAGAGCTCTTGCTCAGGCAGTTCTTCACCTCCTGTCTTCCCTGGGCTTCAGGCTTCAATTTCTACCTCTCTCTCACATCAAACTACAGTTTTCTTGAGAACTGGGCATTGTCTTTTTATCATTGTGTCTTTTTAAAGACTTACTGTGATGTCTGAAGCTCAATAAAATTTTCTAGAAGGAAGAACAAGCTTCAAGTTTCCAAGATATAAGATACCGAGTTGGGTTACCTTAGATTAAATGAGGACCCTGAAGATAGAGGCAACATTGGGACAAAATAAGCATTGTCATATTTTGCAAAATTATTTTTTAATCATAATTATCTAGTCTGGATTTTAATGTCACAAAAGAAGACCCTGAAATTTATCCTTGCTTTATTAAACTAGGGCATAAAATGATTTAATATCTCACTGTGCAAATTTCATCATCTGTTAAACAGAAAAAAATACTCTTGTACTGGTATTTCCTCAATTGTGATGACTTTGAATAATTCCTTGGGCTCTAATTTCTTTCTCACTTTCTCAGTTATATAAACACACACACACACACACACACACACACACACACACACACACACACACACACACACACACATATACCCTTCAACTTTTTAACTTCTAAGATCTTAGGCCACTCAATATTTAAATATTTTAAACTTACCATGTACTACATGGGAATTTCCCCTGATACTCTTTTCTGTATATAATATACCTTTACATTATAATGTTACATGTACATCAGTGTATTATAGTGTATGCGGTATGTAATGGAAAAGTATAAGGCAACTGAATTTCATTCTTTAAACATTTTAAAGCAATAACCCAAGCCCCTACAATATAATAAAAAAATTCTTATTTGGCTTTACACAGATAGTACATTTAGTTTGAAAGACATTAAAGCAGTTTCAGAGAAATATAAGATTTTTCTCACCAATATTTATTGCCTTCTTGAGGTATTTGAAGCCTCTAACTTGTTATGATTCTATAAAGAAAATAACACTAAATTTAAATGGGAACCCAATATGTTGATATAAAAGGCAATTTTTCACTCTCCTCTTATTCTTAAAATATTATATTTTCAGCTTATCCACTTTCAAATAGTCCTAAAATAATAGTTTCTCTGACTGATTGATTATAGGAATCTTGCTCATATACTACACCTGAAGTATGACATTTTAAATTGCATACTCCTTTCATTTATAATGCTTAAGGGAATTTTTGTTTTGTTCTACAATTTATCATTTTGAGTTGGAACAATATATTTACATGGATTCTATTGATACCTCTGCAGCTCTGGAAATATGGTAACATTTTGCCATGCAGGCAATGGTCTTAGGTAGACATATCCAAGGACATACACATAGAATCTACTTGGTGTTTCAGGGTAACATAATATTAGGACACTTGCTTCTAAAGAATGTGCTCAGAGGACTCCTCCTGAAGGACAATGCCCTCTCCTGTTCACATCTCCTTGCCCACAGCTTTTTTACTCAGCTTTGTTTGTCCTTCTATCTTTCCCATTGGTTTTGGGAATCCTTAGCATCCAGTTTTGTCCTTTTGGTAGTGTTAAACATTCTCAACTATACTTGGCTTCTGTTACCACCTCCACAATAACAACTGAAGCCATGTCTCTGTCTGCATGTCTCTATATGATTCACTAGTGGGAACCGGTATTAGTTACTTTTCTTGCCTTTGTGATCAAACACCTAAGAAGAGCAACTTAAAGGAAGAAGTGTTCATTCCAGCTGTTTGCAGACACAGTCCATCATGGTGATGCAATGCTGGGAGCGTGTGATGGAACGGACTCACATTCCACATGCCACCAGGGAGAAGAGGGAGATGAATATTGGTAATCAGATCCCCTTTTCCTTTTTATTCAGTCAAGGACCCCAGCCTGTTGTTAGTTTTTTGCTCTTCTGGGGGGCCCACCACCCAGCTCCAAAATAATCACACACAGAGGCTTATTATTAATTATGAATGTCTGGCCTCAGCTTGGCTTAGTTTCTAGCCAGCTTTTCTTAACTTAAATTAACCAGCCTGTCTTTTGCCTCTGGGCTTTTCCCATTCTCTTACTTCTGTAAATCTTACTCTTACTCTGTGGCTTGCTGTTTGTGTAGCTGGGTGACTGGCTCCTGGAGTCCTCCTCCTTCTCTGGTTGCCAACTCTCCTCTTTCTCTCCTCCCAGTTTTCTCCTTCTATATATGTTCTCTGCCTGCCAGCTCTGTCTATCCTTTCTGCTGCCGCAACATTGGCCTTTCAGCTCTTTATCAGACCATCAGGTGTTTTACACAGGCACAGTAACAGAGCTTCACAAAGATAAACAAATGAAAAGCACACAAAAGTAACACACCTTAATATCTACTACACTTGCCCATGGAGTGGTGGCACCTATATTTAAGATGGGTCTTCCTACTTCAGTCAACACAATCTAGAAACTCCTTCACAGACATGCCCAGAGGTTTATCTCTGAGATGACTCAAGATCCTGTCAAGTTGGCTTTCAGTATTAACCATTACAACGCCTCAGTGTCATACCCACAGGTAGGCCAACTTCCACTTACCAAGACAAGCTTAATGTCTTCCTCCGGAGCTCCATATTAGTATTATACACTCAATCATGATTAATGATATTAAATAGTGTACATTCAGTTTCCTAGTGCATGAAACTCAATAGATTGAACTTAATACGCTAAGCATCTTGATCTATGAAGTAGGAGTCAAAAAATGATGTGTTGATGGGAAACTCAGTGAATCGATGAGATGGGAGTGAAGAAGACGGCAAACATAGAGGAGCAGACCAAGCATGCAGGAGCCCATCTGGAGGACAGACAGGCAGGGATCCACGTATCAATGTCCTGGAGGAACAGGCCATGGCATGGTGACTGCAGTAAGAGCAGAGATTCAATAAAATAGAGGCTACACATAGGGAAGATTAGGAAATGTTATACGGAAACAGCTTCAAACAGGCCTTAGAAGTTTGACAAAGCGATTTGGCTTTAGTGATATTGCATTTCAACCATGATAAGGAGTCACTGTGAGAAATACCACTGAACACTAGGATGAGGGCAGCAGGAAGAGATGAATTTAAAAAAAAGGGCACCTAGAAGGGGGATTGATTCCAAAGGGAAGACTACATATTAAAATCATATGTTACAATATTTGCCATATAAATGCCCTTAAGAAGTTTCCTAATCCCTTGAGGCCCTAATTACTTCTCTGTGGAATGGAGCACAATGAAGAAGAGGTGATAGAGGAAGAGGGGAAGCTGTAGTGTCAATTGTCAGTGTCTATTGTAGGGAGGAGAGGAAGCCCAGAGAGAATGGCATCCTGAGTGAAGTGTACTGTTGATGTGGTCATAACTATGTCAAGGACCCCAGAGCCTCAGACCCATGAAGAAAATGGCAATGCCTTTTCCCCAAGGGTGATGCTCAGAGGGAAATGGCTCTGTATCATATGTGCTACTTTTAATGGCTGAAATATATTCTCTAGCCCATTAGATATTTTGACTATCTCCTTACACCTGTATAGAGAACTCCATCATCAAGAAGATTTACCACAGAGAAGGAGATAGCCACCCTGAGATTCCCCACATGGACATTCTACTGTCATACAAATCAGTGTCATCTAACATGTTTTATCATGTGAGATGTCAGGGAACATGCGACTTTGACTACACCAAGGAGATAAACAACACCATGCCACATAAGAAAAGGTAGCCATAGCATGATTGTCTACACAGATGCTCCACCCTAAAATGGGTCAATCTCAGTTCTGTGTTGCAGAGGTCATGTAACTGTCCTTCAACTCAACTTTGATTCTGTTGGTCCCTGATAGGCATTTTGTGACCTTTCCGGTGGAGATATGGACAAAGGTCTGTTCGCCAAGGAAATAATTCTACTTACACCCAGCTTAGAGAAATTTATTGAGCTTGTTTATGGAAACATGGGTGAGGAAACACGGATGACTCCAGAGTAACTGCTTCACCAAAATGCTCATCTCAGCATGATGACAATTCCTGAAAGCTTTGTCACACGTGTTCTCTCTGCCCAACTTGAAGGCAGCTCTTTGGAAGAGGCTTCCTTGACCTGGCAATTGTCTACTGCTTTTATAACCTCAAGAAGAAAGCCTTTTGAATCTTGTAACTGTACGTTTCTTGGGCAATCTGGGTTTCATTAGCTTCTTGAGTCATATTAGCTTCTCTTCTCTGCAGGAGTGTGATGGTTAATCTTGAATGTCAATTGATAATATTTAGAATCACCATGGAAACAAATTTCTAATCATATCTGTGAGGGATTTGTCTAGATTAGAGTAACTGAGTTGGCACCATTCACAGGCTGGACTGAATAAAAAGAAGGCTAGCTGAACAACAGCATTTATCTTTCTCAGCTTCCTGTCTGTGTTGTCATGTGACCAGTGTGCCATGCTCCTGATGCCACAAGTTCTCTGCCATGGCAAATCAAACCTTTGAACTATGAACCAAAATAAATAAATAAACCTTTTTTTCCTTTAACTTTCTTTTGTTATTTATTTTTCTATAGCAAGGGGGAAAGCAGCTAAAACAAGTAAAGACATTTCTTTTTCTTTTTTTTAAATTTTACAATATAATTTAATTCCACATATCAGCCATGGACTCCCTTGTTCTCCCCCCTCCCGCCCCCTCACCTTCCCCCCAGTCCACCCCCCATTCCCATCTCCTCCAGGGCAAAGACTCCCCTGAGGATTGAGATCAACCTGGTAGACTCAGTCCAGGCAGGTCCAGTCCCCTCCTCCCAGGCCAAGCCAAGCGTCCCTGCATAAGCCCCAGGTTTCAAACAGCCAACTCATGCACTGAGCACAGGACCTGGTCCCACTGCCTGGATGTTTCCCAAACAGATCAAGCCAATCAACTGTCTCACCTATTCAGAGGGTCTGATCCAGTTGGGGGCCCCTCAGCCATTGGTTCATAGTTCATGTGTTTCCATTTGTTTGGCTATTTGTCCCTGTGCTTTATCCAACCTTGGTCTCAACAACTCTCGCTCATATAAACCCTCCTCTTACTCGCCAATTGGACTCCCGGGGCTCCACTCGGGGCCTAGTCATGGATCTCTGCATCCAGTTCCCTCAGTCATTGGATGGGGTTTCTAGCATGACAATTAGGGTGTTTGGCCATCCTATCACCAGAGTAGGTCAGTTCGGGCTGTCTCTCGGCCATTGCCAGCAGTCTGTTGTGGGGATAACTTTGTGGATTTCTGTGGACCTCTCTAGCACTTTGCTTCTTCCTGTTCTCATATGGTCTTCATTTACCATGGTATCCTATTTCTTGTTCTCCCTCTCTGTTGTAAAGACATTTCTAATTCAGAAAGAAATAGCTACAGAAAGGTTTAGTCTATAAACAAAAATGTACGAGTAACATTGTGAAAGCAATTTGCTCTACTTGTGCTCCTTACCATTATGTACTGCCTTACCATAGGCCCAAAGCAAAAGCCAATTGTGTTCTGGAAGTTGTGGGCCAAAATAAACATTCTCAATAACTGGTTGTCTTCAGTATAGAACAGGGACAAATATCTAACAGAACATTAAATATTGAAACTCTTCAAAGTTGTGATACTTCCTAAAAGAATAATAGGTTTCCAAACCCAAAAAAATTCCATAACTCATCGAATAAATAGAATTGCTAAATAATGCACACCCTACAATAAGCTGAAAAATAAACACCAGCAAAATTCAATTAGTTCTTTAGAAAGTAAAGTAGGATACCTCCCCCAAAATAGTACAAAACTTAAAGTGAAATGCCAAAAATATGTCCACATAGATCAATAATATTTTTTTAAGTTGGACATTTTATGTACAACTGTAATCTTAGAACTTTCAAGGGAGAGGAGGAGAATGGAGCTCCCTCTGGTTCATGCTCAGCCTGCTTTCTTATATAATACAAGACCACCTGCCCAGGGGTGGCACTACCCACAGAGGTCTGGGCCTACCCACCTCAATCAACAGTCAAGGCAATTCCCCACAGACATTGCACACTCTAATATAATCAAGGTAATCCTTCAACATCCGTCTTTCCAGGTGGTGACTGATGCTTGTGTCAAATTAAACGTAAAAGCTAACCAGGATATAGGCCAACAGGAATAATCTACATTGATAAGTAAAACTATATGGCAATCAAGAATTTTTCTGCAATTTGCAACATACCTCAAAATATATTTTATAATTTGGAAAATGTGGAAAAAATGACATCATAGTAATAATATGGATTTTTAGCTCTATTATCTCAAACCAATATATCAAAAAGACAGAAATTAACAGAAAAAAATGTAATAACAGCTTTTAATAAGAAAGTATATCTTGTTGGGTATGGTATTATGTGCTTATAATCTCAACACTTGGGTGATGGTAAAAGTAGAAAGATCAGGAGTTTAAGGCCAGCCTCAGCTACACAGAAAGCTTGAGGCCAGTCTGGGCTACAAGAGCCCCTGCCTCAAGAAGGAGGAGCTAGGGGGAGGACCATTCCAGGTAGAGACATGAAAAAGAATACTGGAGTCCATTACTCCAATCCTTGAATATAAAGGCTTTCCTCACGTTTGGAAAGGCAGTCACCACATCATATCTTCTTTTTGAAATTCATTTAATTAAATACAGTTATATCATTCCCTCCTTCCAATCTCTCTCATGGAACTCCCTATCAAATTCATGACCTCTTTTAAAAAATGTTATTCTCTCTCTCTCTCTCTCTCTCTCTCTCTCTCTCTCTCTCTCTCTCTCTCTCTCTCTCTCACACACACACACACACACACACACACACACACACACACACACACAAGTATGACCTGCTGAGTTCATTTAATGTTGCTTATATGTATATGATTTCAGGGCTGACCACTTGGTATTAGATAACCAGGACATCTCATCCCTTATTCTCACCATTCACTTCTAGTTTACTAACAAATAGTTTTTTCCCATGTCCTTCAAAACAGATCTCAAACCAACCAGCCCACCTCTTACCACATCCACTGCCATCACCTTCTCATGTGTATGAGTTTGCTCCCTACTGTTATGATAAACTTCATGATCAAAATCAGCTTTGGAAGGAAAGGGTTTACTTCAACTTACAGCTTACAGTCCATCATGAAGGGAAGTTGGAGCAAGAATGTGCATGCAGGATCTGATGCAGAGGCCAAGGAGGAATTCTGCTCACTGACTTGCTCTCCGTGGCTTGCTCAGCTTATTCCTTAAGCAATCAGCATTGTCTGTCCAGGAGTGGCAATGGTCCCAGTGAGCTGGGCCCTTCCACATCAACCATTAGTCAAGAAAATGCTACACCGTCTTGCCCACAGGCCACTCTGATGGAGGCATTTTCTTCATTGTGGTTCCTTCATCCTAAATGACTATAGTTTCAACGAGTTAACAACAACAACAAAGACACTAACCAGTATGCATGGTACCATGAGTCCTTTGTCTTGATCTGTGTTCTGGACTTCTCACTACAGTGGCCCAAATGGCTTTTGATCCTTCATCAGGTGTCTTCCTCCCCTTTTTGAACCATGCCCCTACTCAAAAGATCTAAACTTAGTCCTGTAGTTCCCATGATCCACGTGGACTGACTCCTGCAAGATGCTCTAACTGCACTCCGGTTGCCGTCTTCACCAACCCCAAACAAAGACCTTTATTCTGCTCCTTGAACTAGCACACCTCCTCTCTAGCCTGCTGTAAATCCTTTCTACTGGTTCTTCCCTCTACCTAGAATACAACTTTTTATTATACACTTATTTGTTTGTTGCTTTTCTTCATCACTGAAATACAAGCTCCTTGTACTCAGTATTTCACTGTTTTCTCAGCAATCCAAACAGGTTGGGATACAGTAGCATCTCAATAATTTTCTTTAGCAGTGACTATATAGCTTGCTCTCTCAGATTCCATAGCTACTCACATGGTGTCTGGAAACTCAAGATAAAAAGATGCTCATTTCCTCATTTTTAGGCAACTAATATTTTCATCCTCCCCATATCATAGTAACCCTACTCACAGCAACTGAATCCTCACACCTTCCATTCACTGGCCCCTTCTGCAGATGAGTCAGCCTTATCGAATGGCTTGCTGTGTGGAAAATAACCTTAGTTGAGGGAAAAACAACACAGTACTCCTTCAGCATATACCACTGCACTGCATGCCCACAATGAAATCTGACTTATTAGTCAGCTTCCCATCATTATGACTATATGTATATATACCTGAGACCCACAACTTAAATAGAGTCAAGCTTCATTGTGACTTGCTGTTTCAAAGACTGCAGTCCAGGCCTTATTACTGCTCATCTCATGGTGGCTGACAAGATGGTAACAAAAGAAAAATATGTAACAGGGTCCTAATGCTGCCCCTTGAGAGTATATCCTCCATAACCTGCCTTCTCACTAGGCCCAGTCTCCTTCATAAAGAGTTTCTACCAGTCCTAACAAGGTCACCCTGAAGACCTACCCTTTAACACTAGGGCCTTTGGGGGACATTTCTAATTCAAACTGTAATATCTGGAAAACACAAACCATGTTTACATTGTTATTTCCTCTTCTTTAAGAAATGGAATGAGTTATATTTTATTTTGTTTTGTTCCAAACATGATGAACATTAGTTTCCAAATATTTCCCTACTACATATTAAAGATCATTTCAGAAGGTATACTAACTAAAGATTGATCAGTAGCTATGGCTGACATAGTTACATCTACTTATTTTAACGGTAGCTTCTTTACCTATGGTCCAAATACTACAAGTGAGACAGGAATAAGATGGCTGGCCAGAGTGCCGGCAGCCTGACCAAGCATACAGCATCTCTAAACCATGAGACTGGATTTGCGCTTTCCCCCTTCTAGTCTGAGAGACAAATTCAGTAGCATGTCATCCAGTTAATTGCCTCTTCTGTTCTTCTCACAGAGAAAGGGGATTTTGTGTAATTCATAACAAAAGCTTAACTCTGTAAAAACAGAAAGCTCTAGCAACTGTTAACAGAGAGTTTTTTTTTAAACAGTTAACACTATTTTTGTGTAACAAAATCCTACCTCTGTCAAACAAGGAAGAAGGCATATGCCAAGAAATACATACCCTACCACTTTTACTTTTATGATTTTGGAAGCCATTAAATAACTAGAAAATATGTGAAATGTAGCCAAGTAGAAGAGAAAGGGGGTCTCTGTGTCTTTAAGCTAGGAAGAAAAATGAAGGCCAATCTTTCTGAATGTATTGCTTTAGTCATCTGGTTTCATTCTATTAATGACCTTTAACATCTGCAAAAATATTGTGAAAAGCTAATTTTATTTGTACTGTGGTGGTGCAGAACAGTTTCTGGCTGTCACTCTAGGATGTGCTATAAAATAAAATTGTCATTCTAGGAGACTGACAAAAAGCCTACTGTACAGATCAATTTATTTACAACATCCAGGAATGAAAAGAAAACAGAATTTTACAACACACCAACATTTGAAAAATGAATAGTGTGTATGTGTGTGTGTGTTAGACATATCACATACAAATATGTACAAATAGCTTCCCATGGTTAAAGGTTTTGTTTTTTTAAGATTTCAAGGCATGCAACAAAAATTCTAACCAGTAAAATTTCCATGCTATGCTGCTTAAAATGTGAGCATTCTTCAGCAATGTATGTTTCAATTTACCTCAGAACCTCTTTAGAAAGGAGAAATAGCCTCATTTCCTCATTTTGACAAGCTTTATGTTCCCATTAATTAAGTAGGAATCTTTGGGAAAGAGGCAGTGTCATTGAGGTTAATGTATTGGCTTTCCATCCTTAAAGGCCAAAGCTAAAATTATACCAAGAAGCCATCAGGGAGAATAAATGTGGTCACACCATCTTTGTCTCTAGTATTCACCCATTCTCAGTTGTAGTGTCCAATTTGGTGAGTGGTTTGCTGACTTTATCACATTTTCCCCCCCGCAGGTCTAAAGAATGAGGGGGTTTTCTGTTTAGAAGTTGGAGAATAACTTGTGCTCAACTCAGAGATGGCAAAACACTGGGTCCCAACAGGGGACTCTTAGGTAAAGGCCTCACAACCATTTAGCCAAAGTTCTCATCTAATAATTAATCTTATCTCCTGATAAGATATCCACTAAAGACCAAACACTAAGGCATAATGACTTCTAATAAAGGTGTCTAGCCGGGCAGTGGTGGCGCACGCCTTTAATCCCAGCACTCGGGAGGCAGAGCCAGGTGGATCTCTGTGAGTTCGAGGCCAGCCTGGGCTACCAAGCGAGTCCCAGGAAAGGCGCAAAGCTACACAGAGAAACCCTGTCTCGAAAAACGGAAAAAAAAAAAAAAGGTGTCTACTGCCTTCAAAGTCAGCATAGTATTTTGACAAAGGCTAACATTTCAACAGTTTTCAGACCTCAGCTTACCTCAGTTTCTTCTTGACTTTCTCCCTGAGGCCACAAAGATGTCTTTCTGTACCTCTTTCTTTATTATATTTAAAAACAGGATAATATGTCCAGTTTCATCAACACACAGCCTATGGCACGATGGAACATTTGCCTGCTGTTAGGGGCTGAGCTACTTATAAATAGACTGGAAGACGGGGATGGGGCTGGGGAGCAGGCAAGAAAAGAGAAAAGGAGAGATGGTAAGCAGAGCACACTTCCTCAGACATCTTTAAAATGAACAGAGTCCCTCTAGACTGTCTCTTTACTCTCCGCATAATTAATATTTTAGAATTAAAACTGCAAACTCACCAGCTTAAGCAAAACTGCCTGCTGAATATTGCTAAATCCACAGTGGTCAATTTAAAGAGAGTCACTGCCAAGCCCTTCACACAATGTGTCATATATTTGAGTTATTCAATTTGACTTCTAATTCTAATACTTTTTCTGAACACACCATCCTCTTCCTGTCTTGGGATCCTGTCAGAACCACCACCGTTTGGGAAATGGGAGTGAGCACACCCCTCCCACCTCAACTCCATCACCTTTCTGCTCTCTGGTCTTCAGCCAGCCTCACTCTGGATCCTGACTAAACAATCATAATGGAGGGAGCCTCCATGAATGGTGCTGAACAAAATCTACTAATCTAGAATTCTGTGCATGGCTAGGGAGGGACAGTGATCTGTTAGCTGCCTTCAAGGCAGTTAACATATGCTCGTGATGAATAAAGCTTTATTTTAACCTTCCCTTTCTGGTGAGTGGTTCTTACCGCACTGTTATCACAGCTCAGCTCTTCCACATCAGCACAATGAATGAATGGACTTCAGATTGATGTATTTTCCTTTCATCTCCAAATATGTACAGTTCCATAATGGGCCATCTGTCATTTTGTGATTCCATGTAGAGTACAATGCCCTAAAGTTTTGTTGTCATAGCAACCACACCAAAGTCTCCAAAGCAAACTATAGTGATTCTTGATCTACTCAACGAGGGGTATCAGTTAAATTTCAGTGAAATTTAAGTTCCTAATCATGTAGCCTGTTTAGAATTAATGCTTAGCCTCTACACTTCAAATTTTCATGAACTTCATTATAATGTTATTTTTAGAGGAAGAACCAGAGTCTCCTGTAAGCTGTGATTTTTCACTTTTTAGATCATTCAGCGGGAAAGCAAGTCTCCGTTTGAATTCTAGAGATGCTAGGATGTAGCAATCAAAGCTTCCTTTTCACTTTCCTGAAGACCAATTTTAGAAGAGCCGAGAAGAAATTCAGTTCATTGTTCATATTCTTGTCTGCTATCTGGTCATATTCCAGAGCCTCTATGACACATTATTGCAGCCTAAAGGAACCATGAATGTATTCTGTGGAGAAGAGAAAAGCAAGGATTTTAATCTTGATTTACTTCATTTCCCTTCTGCATGGACAGTCTTTTACTTATCTTTAACTTCTTTCCTGCCCCACAGGCATGGAAAGGATTTCTTTTCTGTTGCCTTTGTTTTCAGGTTTCTTCCATTTGCACAGAAGGCAAGTCTGCATGGCACGCTGGGGTATCCTCTCCCAGGGGACTCACTTGGATTTCTTTGCTCTTCCCTCTGCTGTTCATTCCTTTTAAGCACTTTGCAACTTTTCATACTTTTAATTTTAAAAATTAAAAACTGAGATTCAGAGAGTCCCACTTATTTACTCTGGAAGCAAAACTAGGCCCTGCTAGGCCCTGCTGAGGAGTAAGAAATGAGTTCAAGGGAGATTAGTCAGTGGCCTCTGGGAAAAAGCTAAGCATGGGGTGGGGCAGGTAGATGCTGGAGGACTGGAAGACAGGATGCTAATTGCAGCAGAATCTGAGGATGTGCATACAGTAGACCAACAAGATGGGGACTGTCTTGTTTGCTCTGGAAAGAGCAGTGGAAAACTGCTTGTGCCTGCTATCACTGGAACGTGGGAATTCAGTGGATAAAATATCAGACAGAATAACTTAGCACCACATATATATGAAGTACATATCACTTAACTCCACTTAATTATAATGATATTACAAGATCATTGTTTATGATATTAGAAAAGAACAAAATTGTATAAAATACTCAGAGTCTTACTACTTAAGATGATTATTGTTAAATTTTGAAACATGGCACATACTCTTCCAGGCTTTCTCATGTGAATTTTACAAAGCTGTTTTACTATATAATTTTTTGTGTGTGTGCATGTATAGCACTGAACCATCTAAAGTGATGACTAAAGCACTATATATATTAGCAAAAATACTTCATAATTATGATTTTTAAAATTTTGTAACAGTCTGAAAGTGCTCCTAACATATGACTAGGCCAATTGCTAGATGCTGAGGAAGCAGTCTCTACTGGCTTTTCCACTTTATAAATAACACTGCAAAGAACATCTTTAAATTATTCCTTGAGGATGTTATCATCAAGTATAATTGTTCTGGTGGAAGCTCCGCCTCAGCCCCTGGCACCCTGGCATCCATATACCCTAAGAGCCACACCTCTCTGCCCAGATCCTGCCCCACAGAAAGTCCCACCAAATATGGCTCTTCCCCCACAGATGCTCAAGACCACTCCCACAGGGTATTTAAACTGGCCACCCCAGAAAACAGACATGTTGTTTGATGGTCTCTTGTATCTGTCTCATCTCTGGGGGCACTGGAGAATCACCCGGGAATGCTTTACCCATTAAAGCGGGACTTTTTCTAATTCAGTCTAATTTGGTCTGATTTGGATTGCTGCATCAGTGAAGAGACTTATCAGGGTTCAAAAACTTTTCAATAATTAATGGTTCCAGAATATAAAAAACTATATTAAAATCAGTAGATACCAATTCCAAGTTTTTTTTTCTTTCTTTCTTTTTTACAACAGAGTTTCATTATGCAGTTCAGGCTGGCCTATAACTTGCTGTGCAGCCCTGGCTGGCCTTTTCTGGTCCTTCTGCCTCAGTCTTCCTTGTGATATGATTGCAGACATGTGCCACCATGCCAGGCTTTTACACCAATCTTTGTTTCTGTTTTCCAGTGGCTGCTGTGTGATATGCTGACTACTGGGATTACATGCCAAATGCAGCCCACCTTGGCTATTTTAAAGTCTGTATCCCCCATACTTTCCACCATTGGTCACACATCCTTCCCTTTTGTCCTCTAAAGTGTTTCTCAGTCAGCTCACTGAAAGAACAAAGTAGTTCTAGTATTTCTTCTTCTAGGATCTTTATAAATATCCTATAAGTAATCATTCCAGTTTGCCTGAATCCAGTGGCTCTCTGGTGAGAAATGATAGCTTCTGATATACCAATGTCTATCACCCAGGTCAGTTCCCTTGGTGACCAGCTATAAACAGTCCAAGACACTTAGTAAAGCTACATCCTTGCAGCTATCCACATTTAATAGGACAGAAATTCTGATGTGGATTAAGTCCTTCCATCTACATATTAAAACACCACCCCTATATTTACAGATAGAGCATTTAAGGAGATGCTTGTTGTTAAAGCCAAATGGGTGGCATCATAACTCAGGGGGTGGTGTCCTAGTGAGAGCAAGAAGCACCAAGAGAGCGCACACAGAAAAAGTGTCATGTGTATACACCGGGTGCAAAGGAGAAACACACAGAAAAAGTGTCATGTGTATATACAGTGTACATAGGAAAAACACACAGAAAAAGTGTCATGAATACACAGGGTACATAGGAGAAACACACAGAAAAAGCGTCATGTATACACAGGGTACAGAAGAAAACACAAAGAAAATTTCATGTGGACACACAAGATACACAGGAGAAACATACAGAGAAAGTATCAGGTATATTCACAGGATACACGGGCAGAACAGGCAGAACAAGGAGAAAAGTCTACGGAGAAATCAACCACCACCTTCATCTGGGACTTCCAGGCTCCAGAACTGAGAGAACACACATCTTACATCGCCTCCGCTGTGACCTTCTATCATGGCAATCCAAGGAGACTGCTTACAGATGGGTGAGTCCAGCTCTGTCCTCAAAGGCTTTAAAAGCCAGATGAGTAGAAAGTAGAATTCACTTTCCCTGAAGTCTCTTCGACTCAGACTATACACTGCATCAAGACAGCAGTGATTTCTCCCAGGAACACCTTTATGCAAAACAAAACAATCACAGTCTACTCTGCATCCTTCATCTAGTGAGGGAAATACCAAAAGTCCACTGAAGGGGTCAGGGAGAGAGATGAATCAGTCAAGATTACCCATCAACAAGAATGAAGACCTGAGTTCAGATACTCTGTCCCTACACAAGAAGCTGGACAGAGAAGTATGGCCCTGTAATTCCATCACTAGAGATAGGCAGAGATAGGCAGATCCCTGGAGTTCCTTGGCCAGCCATCCTGACAGAATTGATGAGTTCCAGAGGCCCTGTCTCAAAAATAAGTGTGCTGGATAGTTTTATGTCAACTTGACACAAGCTTAAGTCACCTGAGAGGAGGGAACCTCAATTAAGAAAATGCCTTCATAAGGTAAGTTGTAGGCAGGCTTGTAAAGCATTTTCTTGTTTAGTGATTGATGCAGGAGGGCCCCGCCCATTGCGGGTTGGGACAGCCCTGGGCTGGTGATCCTGGGTTCTATAAGAAAGCAGGCTGAGCAAGCCATAAGGAGCAAGTCAGTAAGCAGCACTTCTCCAGGGACAGTCCTCCTGCATCTAGGTTCCTGTTCTGTTTGAGTTCCTGTCCTGACTTCCTTTGATGATAAACAGTGGTATAGAAGTGTAAGCCAAATAAACTCCTTCCTCCCTAACTTGCTTTTGGTGATGATGTTTCATCACAGCAAAGAAACCCTAAGGTAGAGAGGCTGAGAAAAGCACCCAGTGCTTATTTCTGATCTCCATATACACATTCATAAATATGTACATATACCTTCTTGCTCATGAACATGTGCATATAACACATATACACACAGGCAAACACAAAGTATGCTGATAATCCAGTTCTTCCCCATACTATGTAGTTTGTTTCCCATCTGTACCCAACTACAAGCACATGAGTTCCATCTAAGTCTGTCGATACCACTAACAAGGACTAAGACACTGGGTCCAGAGGGTACTGTATTTTTCTTCTTATGGAAACTGTGTGCCATGGAGAGTTCTCTTTGATCTTCCTGTGCCAAGAATACATTTGCAGGAGGGCAGAGACATATTTCAGCCTAAAGTATAATTTATATTTTGTTAAGTCCAGGCTTACTTCAGGAGATTCATCTTTATTAATAAATCTGAGTCATATGTGGTAGCACACACTTGTAGTCTCCAGGAATCAGGAAGCCGAGGCAAAAAGCTGTGGGTTCAAGACCAGCTTGGGTTATATAAGCCAATTAATTTTTTTTAAATTGTAAAAGACATCAGGAAAAGAGGAAAGAGGATGGGGACTAGACATTGGCGGTATATTGAAAGTGTTAAGACTGAACTAATCTAAAATAGCTACTTCAGAAGACTGCAGGGGAAATATCTTCAATCTGATGATGTCTGTTCCAGTTTAAACACAAAATAATGCTGATGTCTGCCTTCAGTTTATCTTGGAAAATTCCTTGATACCTCGTCTTATTTTTACAACCTATTAAATGGAACCCATACATCACAAATCTTAAGTTAATAGCTTATGTATTTAGAATGAAGAACTACTTAAGAAAATCCTAAAGAGCTCCATTGAAGTTGCTTCTGACCAAAGCTGCCCCTCTGCCTTCAAGCAGATGCACTGAAATCCTCACATGAGTAGGTTAGTGGAGTGGTGGGCCCATAGCCCACTAAGAAAGTGGGTCATGCCCCCCCATGGTGTGTATGGTGGGTCCTTGCCTATATAAGGACGGGATATTCACTATACAAAGTACACATTCCAAATTTATAAAATTTATAATTTAATTTATAAATCCAGTAGGTATGTAGAGAAAGAAAAAGCTAATCTTTGTGAAGTGCTTATGAACCTTAAGGAGGAGAGACAGCAAAGTCTCCAGATAACAAATCGGAGATTTTGCAACTTTCATGATGATGAGATGGATGAGCTAACAGTGCATTTCACCGAGGAAGTTGTCTCTAAAAATCTGGGAAACCAGAATTCTCTAACTGCCATAGAGAACTAGAAAATTCCTCACTGTGCAGCTGTATATGCCTACTCCCTTTCTGGAGTCTCTCTCTCTCTCTCTCTCTCTCTCTCTCTCTCTCTCTCTCTCTCTCTCTCTCTCTCTCTCTCTCCTGTTGTAAGCCTAACACAGATGAGGCCATTCACTGAAGATGGCGCCAGAAGCCTTTGGATAAAATAATTGACATGCATTTGTATATGTTTATCTGAGCACCTATGTTCAGTGTGTGTCTAAGTATGTGTGTGCAAGTAAGAAAACTCAAAAGTCACTCTTTTACACAGATAAGCATGGTTAAAGATAATAAAAATGATGTAGGCATTAGTCATTGAGAAAAGTATCTCTCTCCTTGGAAATCTATGGCTGGGATAGGCAGCCATGAGCAACATACGACACCAGTTAACCTGTATGCCTAGCTCTCCTTTCTGAAAGAAGAAAATAAAGGCTGCTTCACACATTCATCTTGCTACTTCAGTCGCTTGAAGTGGATAATCAGCTTAGCGCTATGGGGATGATGTTGAAGGTGTTGATTTCTCTTTGGTATTGACTGCTGTGCTCTGACCTACTGTTCTCACTATTATGCAGCAAGCACCACCTGGCACCATTGTCTATCTTTATTCACACATCAGGTGATCATCCTTTTAATATTCTTTTCCTCATTGTATGTAGTTCCCAGCACATGAACCTGAAATTCATATTGGTTTATTGGCTTAAATAACAGTTCCTATTTTAAAGCACTATTTGGTTAAAAACTAGTCGTTTTACACTAAAATCCAACGGCAGATTTTTCTAGAGTACATTTCAGTCAAGTGTTGTTCCATATTTTAGCTAACACTTCAGTTTCTTAGTAGATAAATGTGAGACTGTCAGTTACAGGTGAACCGTGACACAGATGTAGCAACAGAAATGGGTGTATGTGTTTGCTGAATAGCAGTGAGAGTAAGAACCATTGCTCACTTGCTTCCACAAAGGAGCATACACCCATGAGAGGCTAAAAGGCTCTTTTACAGCCCACCCACCTGCCTGCCTGGCTACCTGGAATTCCCAGAAAAACAAAGCACAAAGTTGTGGCTAGGGCTGGGGCTGAGCCCAGACCTCCCTTTACTGACTCCAGCACCTGCATAGTTCCTAAAGAGGGTGCTGTACAAATGTTATCCTTGTGAACAGTACCCATCAAGCCAAAACCCAGCCCCTGAATTGGCCCAACCAAATCCTACCCTTTGCAAGTGCAGAAGCCCATAGCACTTACACTGTTTTCATGGCTCACACTTCATAAAACAATGAGCATGGATTGTTCATAGTCTTTTGACCTGAGGAATTCCATCCAGCTTTGCCCTGACCAAACAGCCAGAATCCACAGTCCCTTCAGGGATGACTCTTGTGCCTGTCTAACTGGCTGGTGAGCCCAGGGTACCAGCTCACTAGCAGAAGGCACACCTGGTTGGTGAGCCCAGAGTACCAGCTCACTAGCAGGTGGCACACTTTTTTACATAGAACTACTTCTTTAGAGAATCTCACTCCTGCCCTGTCTGGAGGTGTGATTTGGATGAATGTCCAACTTAAAAATAGAACTTCCAGGATCTGGAGAGATGGCTCAGTGTCTAAGAGTACTTACTATTCTTGCAGAGGACCTGAGTTCAGATCCCAGGACCCACATAGTGGCTCACAACCATCCTTAACTCCAGTTCTGGTGGAATCAATGCCATTGTCTTCTTCTGACCTCTGCAGGCATCAGGCATGCACATACATACATAAATTTACATACAGACATAAATCTATTTTTTAATTAGAATCTGAAGATATAAGTTATATCTGAGGATATAACACTGTGCTGTTTAAACCAGGACAAACGCAGTAGGTGTTCATATGTTTAATGTAAAACAGATATGTGATGGGTATAATTAATTCTTATTATTGTGTGCTACCTACCAACTTGACATGACCATGTGACCACTTGAAAGAGTACCTTTGCTTTGCTAAATCTTGTACAGATCTGCATACTCTTTTCCATGATTCCTGAATTGGTTCACGTCCTCCTTTTCTCATGCCTCCCTCATTATTTTTTGGCTTTTAAATAACAGGCATTCTAAACACAGTGAGATGAAGTCATTGTAGTTCTGATTTTCATTTCTCCAGTGATTGACGATGATGAAAAATGCTACTTTTAAAGGAAAAGCTACACACTACACCACTTCCAAAACACATGCACTTTTATCTCAGATGGCACAGAAACTGACTTCTGATTTTCAGACTTCCTACTTTATTCCACACTTCATGTGCTTCCAACAACCTGTAATTACCATACCAGCTGTAAAGAGTGCAAGCTCACAAAAGACCTCATCTTGAAGGCAAGACCATGAGACCCTCAACTCTTGATGCCTGTCAGACACTGAAGATGGACCAAAGGCCAATGCCTTGGATATAAGTTGAGTCACAAAGTATAAACAGTCCTACAAAGGTGTTTCAGATGGCTTTCCATCTTCTGTTGTGTTTATTAAAAACACTTTCCTCTCTTTAGGACAACATAGAGAGGAGAAGCACCATGTAGTTAAGGCAGCACGTAATACTCCTGCCTCAGCCTCCCAACTGTTGGGATTACAGGCATCAGCAGCCTGGTCACTATGACTGCCCCAGATCATGCTAAGCCCTTCACATCAAGTTCTGAAGGCATAAGGGCAGAGATTCATTGGGGAGATTCATTTGGACCTCTGTCCTGGGTGAACAGTGTGTGATCACATTGATGTGGTCAGCTGCAGAATAAGTGCCAAGAAGTCTGGAAATTTGATCTGGATCTTTCTTTCTCCTGGAATCAGCTTTCACACACCAAGCTTTTTGTTATCTGATTATTGCACTATCCAGAGCTCTACAGACAAAATTAAGCTCATGTTTTATCATTGCCTTCTGTCTGGGAATCCTTGCTTCCAGCCTTGATTGAGCATCCGGACGCAGAGTACACCTGTGAGGTCAGTGCTGAGGTGTTCTTACACTCAGTCTGGTAAAACTGATGTATCTCCTCTGATTTCTCTGCACCTCCAGTTTCCCTAAAATAAAGAGCCTGGGCCTATTTTTCTTTGTTGTATCTTGTATGAGCAATATGAGCTTAGCCAATCCATGTATTGTTTCTAAGCTTTGGTTTTTGTGTGAGGAAAAAATAAAATTAAAAATAATAGTAATAGTGCTTGCTTCTGAAAGCTGTTAACCAGAATCAAGTGAAATATTTGTAAAAGTACTTAATAAATAGTATACATACATACACACACACACACACACACACACACACACACACACACACACACACACATGCATCCCACAATTGGAACTACTTCCTCACATGGGCAGGCATTCTCCTTTTCCTACCTCAAAAGCCCCTAAAAACCTCATCTTCAACAGCATCCCCAGAGCCTACACTCCCTCTGCAGTGAGTGCTTTGCCATGAAAATACACACTAGGAAGCAGAGACACTGTCCTGTGTGCATAGTTTCTTTTTAGGTTTACAAAGGAAGTCCCATTCTCAGCATTTACAAGTAGTAGCTGTGTTTTGCATTTTGGTCTTGTGGTAAACAGCGTTATAAGTTCCATTGCAACTAGCATAAATCTGCAGTTGGATTAATGATGATATCATCAATATATGTAGAAAATGAGAATCCATACAATTAGAGGCCTGTGATTGAAAGTGAATATCATGCACTTTAGTCGGTGAAAGTGTGCATTTCGGAGAGTAAAGAGTCAACCCCCACCCCCACCCCGCAGCCAGCCCTTATTCTCTTCTGCTGCTGTTAGCGTCTCATAATGTAAAACATTTCTTCATTTCCAGCAGATAATACTTTCAGTGAAAAGGTAATTTTTTTGAAGTCTATTACTCGAATTCTTAGTGAACAGCACAATGTAGCATTTTGTTCTAATATGCTATTGAAATTGTTTGAGTAGGTACACCATGGAATCAAACGCAGAATGTCAAAATGGTTTCCATTAACTATGCACATTCGCACTGCTTCCCTTAATGGCCACGTTTTTGTTCTTTTTCCTTCATCTTTGCATCTGTAAGATGAAATGATTCAGTTGATGTAACTGAAAAGTACATGGAAAAGGTAGAGAGGAAATTACAAAAGCATCACGCCACAATTCCACCCACATACTTTATTCTATAATGAAGTTTAATAATGACAGAAAGTGTCTGGAGTTAAACATCAGTCATTTCAGCAATTGTAGTTAATGTGAGCATCTCATACCGAGGAATGTTTTATAAAAACATGGCAGGGACTGTGGTCTACATTGAGTTGAGGTGTCATAATGAAATCTTAACTAGATGCTATTATAATACATATTATGTTAAGAGAAATTTATTTCAACCTGAGAAGATCAAATAAGTGTTATGTTTCTTTCAACAATGTAAGTTCAGGGAAAAATCATTTTGCTTGGAAGGAAGTTTTCTTCCTATAGTATATAACCCATCATTCACAGTAAGAATGCTGATGTGTCTTGGTAAACACACAATGAAAAGATAGTTGATGATTTTTCCTTGATGTAAAATTATTTCTGGAAATGAATTGAATTTGTCCTTATTTAGTATAGCCCCTCTGTGTATTTTAATTGCTCCCTTAATCATTTTTGAAGACGAAAGGACATTCCTAGTGGGTAAACCCTAGATCTAAGCCTCCCCCAGACCTGATACCAGAGCTTCTGACAGCCTCCCAGAAGCCTGACTCCACTGGCCATCTTTGTGAGTCATTCAGTAGCAACTCTGTTTTGCTTTGTTCCTGATGGTTTGGGTCCTGCTGATGAATGCAAACTCAAACAAGATCAGCCCCTGAACACTGGCATTTCCCACGGCCTGCCCACTTCCCTCCCTATCCAGCAGTCGGTGGCCACATCAAAAAGGCTTAGCAAAGCTCTGAGAACCTGCGGAGTGTTTTGTAATTTCAAACTCACATCATAAAAGAGTGAAATACGTCTTTTCACTTCTGAGTGTCCTCTCCCTCTGAATGTGGTAGGAAGAAAGTTTGAGAAGAGCCTGCTTTCCACAGTGCAGCATTTCCCTAATACCCACAGCACCTTCAAGAATGACCTGGAGGAGGGAAGAGCAACAGACCAAATTGAGAACATCCTTTTGCTCTGTATACATTTGGTTCACTTTCCTCCCCCACCCTCTCTCAATGTTTTTTTCCTTCTTAATGCTGGTTCCCCAGGGCATTTCCTATTTATATTTCAACATTTTTCACAAATACTCCTAGGTCAGTGTATCTGAGCCCAGGAAACAGCCAGAGTGTTTAATCTTGCCACCAGATGGCAGTAGAATACCATTCAGGTTAAAAAAAAAAATAATGGGCTCAAGGGACTTTGGATAAGTACCACACACTATGCTATCCCCAGAAATGGGATGTCATTTCCATAGACTATTAAAGAACAATATCTTTGTCAAAGGATCCATTGCTATGGCAAAAGAGCTATTTAGCTACTCTTAAGCTACAAGCACCCATCAAAGCATAGCAGTTTTTAAAATTCCCGATTCATTGTCAACCACAGTTCCCAGGACTGATTTCTCAGAGCTGGGCTCTTCTGAGATATCTTCTGTTGCACAGTATAGACATGAGTTTGTTCCTGTAGCTGCTTTCAGATCAGACTGCGATTGAGGTTGAACTTTCCAAGATGACTTCTCACATCCCCATGCGGTGCCCATAAAAAATTAGCTTGGTAACTGCCTTGCAAACGATGGCCCATCAATTAAATGTGCATAAGGCCTCTGTTTTCCTCCACCTGCTGGTGTTTATTGGCTTGGCTAACTCATGAGGGAGAGATTACATGTGAGGCTGGGATGGAACATGCTAACAGATTTAGAAAAGGATCCACAGATCTGCAAACACAACATCAGAAACTCTCCAAACTAGATATACATTTGAGGTATCATAAACCTGCACCTTCTTTTTCTAGTAAATTACAAATAGGACAAATGGTGCTGGCAAAGAGCATAAACTATCAGGGGAAAAAACTGACCATTTGGCTTCTCACTAGAGTAATCTGCATAGGACACAAATCCCAAGTTCTGACCCTATGATTTCAGAACTTAAAATTCAATGTATTAAGAACATCCATGATCTAACAATCTCAAAGGGAAAACTAAAGCCAATTAGACTGACACAAGCTAACAACAAGGCAAGGGTTGTAGCTCAGTGGTAGGGTGCTTGCCTTACATTTACAGGGTCCAAGGTTCAGTTCTCAGGACTACAAATGAAAACGGGCCAGTGCCAGATACAAGTTCAGCATTTTACAAAGACAGTCTATGAATGCAAGATACCTACCAACTCAATCCTATGAACAAATTCCTCCCGCAAAACCAGACTATAAGAGCAGAGGTCTCTTTATGATCGTGAACTTGGAAGAATGGAAGCTGGCTATTCTCAGAGAATATCTCATTAAGCCTGATGATGAGTCATCCTTCGCTCTCTATCTTAAGAACTGACACAATCCTTGCAGTTCCGAATCTTGCCTCTCAATGAGACAAAAGAAATGCCAGTACTGCATGGATTTCACCAGCAGAGATTATGAACAGAATAAAGAACAAAAACCAACACTTTCCTCCACATTTGCTATTGTAACAAGCCAGTCATTTTTCCCCCAACTGAGATAATATTCGTACTTATGATACAAGATCCAGAAAGCTCTGTGGACATACAATGTTGATTCAGTAATGCGGGGTACTTCCATTTTTAATCTGATAATCCCCACGGCTCATAGACTGCTGTAGCCAAATGGTGCTTTTGTAGTTCAGTTAGCATCTGCCAATGGATGAGCCTGAGAACAGGACCCATCAACATTCCCAAGTTCATTTACCAACATTAAACCCAAACAAGGCCTTGAATTCTCCAAGGCACTTTATTAAATCACTTACATTCAAAATTTATCAACTCTGCAAATGTAACTGATACCTTCTGCCATTAATCCTGACCTGCTGGAGAGAGGAGAGAGGAGAGAGGGGGGAGGGGGGAGAGGGGGGAGAGGGGGGAGAGGGGGGGGAGAGGGGGGAGAGGGGAAACAAAACAGAAACAAAATGGAGATGGACTTTGCTGAAACTCACCAAGAAGAATCTATAGTTCTGACTGGCTCTTTGATAGAACAAACGTGTGATCTGAGAGGTTAATTGTACATGTGATTTGTGCAGTTATAAGAGTCTTGTAGCTCTTCCTTTCAAAATTCAACTTTCATGAGAAGAATGAAACGTTTCTTAAATAATTGCTCTTCCTCCCATGCATGGCCTGAATTAGTGTTCCATTAGATGAGGACACAGAAATATTTTCACATTTAGCCAGGATGGGAAGTGGTGTTTGTCAGATGTAAAGCAGGTTTATTTCTTTAATTCTAGACATATCAGGTGTTAACATCAAAGTGCTATTTCTTTAAGCACTGCTACATAAAGCTTTCTCAAGAAATGGATTGGTTTGCACACTAATTGGTTGTTAACACAGACTACATTTTGAATCACACAGACTATTTTAGGAATACAATTTTAAATATATGATTCACAAGAAAGCATGTGTCATTTGAATGGTCCACTATCACCCAAAATTCAACATGCTGGCTTGGAGTCAGTCGCTAAGCCTGAAAAAGGCTAGAAGATTCTCAGAGTTAGCTGGGACGCCAGAGAACTGGGAGTGATTGAGTAGACTTGAGCCTCTCCGCACTGCTTGAAGGAAACATTCTTTCATATGTTATATGTTATGATTTCCCCTTAAGCCACTATCCATTTTGGTAAGGAGATTAAATGTTGAGCACATGGTAGATGTGGAATGAACTTCTCTTTTTCTCCTTTCCTTCCTCATCGCACCCTCAAACTTAGTGTAACTTGCCAAACAATCTTATGCCTCCAGCATTGATCCTGCACCCCGGCCCTGCAATCCTGAGCCTCAGATCTTCCCAGTCTCTCACTACCAATGACCAGTCTTTACCATGCCCCCCTCCCCCATGTCATCGTCCCAATGTCTCAAAGCCACACCTTTCCGTTTCCTTTAACACCATATTCCAATCTTGTATTGGAAGACCAGCAACAGCAGCTTTTGATCAGTGATATGTCTGGGCATTTTGTCTCATGCCACAGCATAGCTGACCTCTGTGTCCTGCTCTGAAATACTCCCAGCACTGTCCACCTGTAGGCTTGTAAGGTGACTTTAAAAAAAAAAACTTGTAATTAATTAATTTATTTTTTTAAATTCTGGCCTTTTCCAATGACGCTGAGAAATTAGCCTTTTCAGAAAGCCTGGAGTAAAGGTAGAAGTTAATGCCTAAACACATGAACAAAGTTGAAACTTGCATTCTGATGTCCATTAAATACCTAAGCAGGTGAGCAAGCTGACACTTGTATTCTGATGTCCAAAGCCTGCCTTAGCAGAACATTCTTCAATGTAATTTTTAAAGATAATTCCCTCAGGAGACAAGGAAGGGAGGGAGGTTAGTTGAATTGTGAAAATATACATAGTATATTTTGTCCTTGAATATGAAATGGATATTACCATATAGAAAGTTCTATAGTTAAAAAATCTGCTTACATTGAAAAGATGCTACACTGAAAAATTGTTTAAAATGTGAACTTCCTTTTTACAGCAAGCAAGATAGCTACAAAATTTGAGTTCTAGCAACTTGGTAAATACTGCTTTTGTAAGCCTTAAAACAGATGCAAATAAACACTCAGCCCAATGAAGACTTAGTTCTGTGCTGTTATCCATAGCTGTCTATTGCAGATTAAGTCCAAAGTTCTTATTCTATTATATATGAGAGTTTACTCTTTGCAGTTTTCTAATTTTTCTCTCCCATACCAATGCCAAGTGGGGCACTGATCACATTCTAAAGTTCCAATTCTAGCTCTGCCAATAACTACAAGTGGGTCTGGGCAAACAGTTCAGTCTTTCTGCCTTCACCTCCCTATTTTAGGAACAGATAGTAACAGGGTGTTTACTTCCTGGAGCAGGTTTCTGGGTGCTAATATCAATCTATGGACTCCCGTTCTCTAGAAAGAAAGACCACCTACATTTCACTCTATGCCGGTGATACTACTGTAAGACTACATAGTGAGAAAGCTGGGCTGGAGAGACCAGCAAATGTGGAACATTCAGTGTAAAGCATTTGTCAAGGGGATGTGCACAGTCAGAGCACATTTGGTGTACCTGTGCCTGTGCCCCAAAGACAGAAATGGAGCTTGAGTAAAAGTGAGAGGAGGCAAATTACACCTCAATATAAAGGAATTTCCATCAACTGTTCTGTAAAACATTTATGAAAACTTCTTTAGAAAACAGATGTCTATCTTCCATGCTTATGATATTTCTATTTAACTGGAGTATCTGCAAGAATATA
This sequence comes from Peromyscus californicus insignis, assembly GCF_007827085.1. NCBI lineage: Eukaryota > Metazoa > Chordata > Mammalia > Rodentia > Cricetidae > Peromyscus > Peromyscus californicus. The sequence goes on from NW_026294573.1 coordinate 143,760,596, forward strand.
CAAGGGAGTGTTCAGCATCAGAATCCTTACAGTCCTTACCAATCCTGAGGTATTAATGATTTTGGACATCATAGCTCTCTCAGGACATACACCCACACACATGAATACACTCATTTCTTCCCATATGCACTCTTAAGGCATGTGTCTAAGGAAGATTTGGGCGTATGGATTATTCTTTGCAAATTAACGTAAGCAGTTTTCAGTGCAAGACACTAAAACATACGAACTAAAAAGGAGAACACATAGAAAGCCTATCCCAGGAGCCAAACCTGGAAAACTAGTAAGCTACTACTGAATTTCTGGATCTTCAATGTCAAGACTAGGTTTACAGGTCTCTCCTAATTAATCAATAAATCCTTAAAGAATTGTGATCTTTCTCACAGCACCCACTGTGAGCCAATAAAACAATCACTGTGATTCTAATATCAGAACTTTAATCATACATTAAGACTAAAAGCATAGCCTAAAAGTATAAAATCCAAGCTCTTGCCATGCTGCTGTAGCACGTATATTTAAAAACCTACATTCTTTTATGAAACAGATTTGTGAACTGATGAAAATGCTGCTATCATTTATAGCTCCCTTCAGAATGGACACTTACTTATAAATGAATGGGAGTGTAATAATGCAGCAGCGCCTCCATCAATCTCTCCAATGCATGGCAGTCTGCAATACATCTGATGAGAAATGTGTTTACTCTTTCAGGATTAAAAATAGAAAAACACAATAGAACAAGTTCATTGGCAGGTTCAGGTGGCCACTTAGTCTATAATAGAATCAGGAAATGAAAGTGCCCCGTGGTGTGGTAAAGAACTCTGTAAGAACTTGGTTATAACCAACACAGGCAAGTCCTGTTAGTGAGTTTCCTCCATTGTTGGCACTAAGAAAAATTAACTCTGTACCTCCTCTTAATCAGCTAAATATTTATTCAAATCTTCAGCTTGTTATTTCTTCATTAACAAGGTTTCCCCTGCTGCTTAGCAGAATGTGTGAGGAACTCACAAATGTCAGAAGCACTCAAGTTGAATCAAGCAGGGGAAGTGATAAAGGGCTCATAATCAAGTGGAAGTACAACACAGGCACATTTCAAGCTGAGAAATAATAGATCAATACAGAGGCTCTTTCCCATGGAATAATACTGTTATCTAGTCTTACTTTGTGACTTTTTACTCATCAAATCCCAAACACAATGCATTTCTGTGTTGACCTTCAATTTGTAAATGATGATTTGTATTCTAATCCTCAGAACAAAGGAATAAGCGTGCAATTTTTAAAGAAAAGCTGTCTTGTGAACAAAGGCAAGCCAAATAAATTAGTCAAAGTGTTCTCTGGAAAGAATTAGTGCTTTGGGAGCTGCTGGTCACACAACAGAAGCTGTCCTGACAGAACACTCTAGCATGCTGGTACAAGGTCTGGGACATGGACAGACTTCCCACGTCCGACTAAGCTTTCTAAAAGCTGCCACTGGCTGTGGCTGTAGGAGACGCTACCCTGGCCGTCTGTGTTCTGTAAAGTAACAGATGTTTTACATTTAATCCCGTGGTTCAATAACTATCAAGGTTAATAAATGACCTCCAATCCCTGGTCCTGACATCAAATTTTATCACGTTAGCTTTTTTATGTAGTTCTATGTTATCTTTAACACCATAGGTCAATGAGAAATCATGCCCTCATCAATTATTTTTGAACTGTTACTTTCTATCAGTACAGACATATATTACAATCTAACTGCTCCCAGTTACGTTTAAAAAAAACAACAACTGGTAAACATAGAATAAGCTTATAAAAACTATTATTTCTCCATAAAAGATAGTGATATAATACTTGTAAATGTTTACAAAATCACAAAGAAGAAAATGTTACAGAGTGCAAGTATAGAAATGAACCTACAGGAAGTATATGTGACAATGCACAACTTTCTGGGTTAAGAAATTTGGACCATGTTTTTCTCATTGTAAACATAAATTGACATTCTATATTAGGAAACTATCACTGAAGTAATCAACAATCTTACCAAACTGTGAGCCTTGGCAACTACAATAGTGAGTGGCTTGCCTGTATATGCTAACTCATGAAATAGTGATGCAAATGTTACAGGAATAATTAGACTCTTTCTGATTGGACTTGAAATGTATTCCACAGAATGGGAAATGCATGTCTGGCACCACTAATGGGGCCAAGAATCTATGGCTGGGTCATAGATCCTAGGAAAAACATACTGCTATTATTTTGCTAATTTGACATTGTATTAAATGGCCTCATAATTACTTTCTTTATACCAATAGACTAGTGAACATCTCAACTCTCACAGTAAAGTTCCTTTATGTAGTAGTTAGCAATTAACAAGAGGCCAACAATTGGTCAGAATTCAGACAATAAGAGATTATGGACTGCTCAGTTCTCAATAAAACATCTATATCATACCCCTCCTCCGAAGGTTCAAAGATCAATGTGGAAGAGGCAGCAGAAAGACTGTAAGAGCCGAAGGCAGTGGGGTGACTACAGCAAAACAATGTTTTTCAGGCTCAACAGTCAGTTTCATACATGAATTCAGGTCCTGTGACTGTACATATGATACATGCATAAGATCAAGCCTGACAACATCTCAGCATGAATGAGGGAAGGTGTTACAAAGTCCCATGTAGCTAAAAAGCTATTGGCAACAGATGGCTGCTGGAAGCAGTGTCTTTTCTTCAGGGATGTAGACCCCAAGAAATTCCCCATGCTCCATCAGAGGGACACACCCATGTACATACCAGCAGCACTAAGTGGACCTGGTAAGTTTTAAAAAGATCACATAAGATTTGGAGGAAAGAGTGGTAAAGAGGGTAGGGGAGGAAATGGAGCCATAGATTTGATCAAAACACATTATATGCATATATTAAATTCTCAAGCAATCAAAATGATAATAAAAAAGCATCTGACCCACAACTGAGACAGAAGCTGGTTCTCAATCCCCCTAATGCTGTGACCCTTTAGTACAGTGGTTGTCAACCTCCATAACCTTTTAATATAGTAGTTCTCAAACTCCCTAATACTGTGAACATTTAACACAGTGGTTCTCAGCCCCCCTAATGCTACAAACCTTTAATACAGATTTTCATGTTGTGGTGACCCCCAACCATAAAATTATTTCCTTGCTACTTCATAACTGTAATTTTGCTACTGTTATGAATCATAATATAAATATCTGATACTCAGGATATCTGCATATCAAAGGGGTGTGACCATAGGTTGGGATCTGCTGCTAAAGCACTGACTCCTCACTTGGACCTGCAAGGCATCTAAAAGTGGAATGAACGCTCAGCATCACTGCTGTGTTTTGTGTCCATGCTTTAGGTGAAGATACAGAAGAAAATTATTGTCTTTAACTTTTCCTCTTGAGTCACCTTGCATTTCAGGAAAAGCAAAACCTCATAACATAGACACCCCCCTCCAAACACACACACACACACACACACACACACACACACACACACACACACACACAAACACACACACACACCAGATCTGTACCCTAAGTGATGAACAAACGAGCAGTCTGTTTGATCGCTCTACAGTAATCCCTGATACTGTGCATGACCAGATCGGAGACTGTGAGGGGTCACTGCTGGGTGAGACCATGACTTAGCCAAGACGGCTTTCCTCTTGCCTTCTATTTAAAACTAAAACTCATGCAAGCACCAAAAAACAGATTTTGGGGGCACAAATTGGATATATTTATCTGTTCTTTCTTCTCAATATGGCTGCACTGAATAAATCTCTCTGTGCTTTTCACTATTATTTATGTCTTTAATTGGTATACTAGGCACAGGTGGCCTAGCCTAGCTGGGGCTTCCAGAGCCAACGCATTGCTTTAAAAACTCCAGTAATGTTCTTGTCATATAGGTCCTTCACTTGCCTGGTTAGTGTTACCCCAAGGTATTTTATGTCATTTGTGGCTATTGAAAATATACACAATGGAATACTACTCAGCAGAGAAAAACAATGACATTATGAGGTTTGCAGGCAAATGGATGGATCTAGAAAAAATCATCCTGAGTGAGGTAACCCAGACTCAGAAAGACAAACATGGTATGTACTCACTCATAGGAGGATACTAGATGTGGAACAAGGATGACTGGACTGCTACTCACATCACCAGGGAGGCTACCTGGAAAACAGGACCCCAAGAAAGACACGGGGATCATCCAATGACGGAGAAATTGATGAGATCTACATGAACAATCTGGACATGAGCAGGGGTAATGAAGGGCGAGGGTCGAGGGAAAGAGAGCTTCGGGGAGCGGGAGATCCCAGCTGGATCAACAACACAGAGGGAGAACAAGGAATAGGAGACCACGGTAAATGAAGACCACATGAGAATAGGAAGAAGCAAAGTGCTAGAGAGGCCCACAGAAATCCACAAAGATACCCCCATAATAGATTGCTGGCAATGGTCGAGAGACAGCCCGAACTGATCTACTCTGGTGATGGGATGGCCAAACACCCTAATTGTCGTGCTAGAAACCCCATTCAATGACTGAGGGAACTGGATGCAGAGATCCACGGCTAGGCCCCGAGTGGAGCTCCGGGAGACCAATTAGCGAGAAAAAGGAGTGTTTATATGAGCAAGAATTGTTGAGATCAAGGTTGGATAAAGCACAGTGACAAATAGCCAAACAAATGGAAACACATGAACTATGAACCAATGGCTGAGGGTCCCCCAACGGATCAGGCCCTCTGAATAGGTGAGACAGTTGATTGGCTTGATCTGTTTGGGAGGCATCCAGGCAGTGGGACCGGGTCCTGTGCTCATTGCATGAGTTGGCTGTTTGAAACCTGGGGCTTATACAGAGTTGCTTGGCTCGGTCTGGGAGGAGGGGACTGGACCTGCCTGGACTGAGTCTACCAGGTTGATCTCAGTCCTGGGGGGGGGGGGGGGGGCTTTGCCCTGGAGGAGGTGGGAATAGGGGGTAGGCTGGGGGGAAGGGGAGGGGGGGCGAGAGGGGGAAGAACAAAGGAAACCATGGCTGATATGTAGAACTGAATTGTATTGTAAATAAAATTAAATTAAATTAAAAAAAAAAAACTCCAGTAACACTTAGAGAAAGTCCAAGGGCCTGGTCACCCTCATGCTTTTTGCCATCCACTGGTGATAGTGGTTACCAATTGAGAACTATAACCACTTACCAGGAGATCCCAGGCAGGAGTGGAAGATGAAGCATCAGGATATCTGGAAAATCTATAGCTCAACAACTCATCAATGTTTCAGTGAAAAGATACTCTCAAGCCACATTATGAGTGCTGCATAGAAGCTGGCTTCATTGTCAAATGAATTCTCCTTCAAGGTAGCTGAGCATTTATTTCTTACTTTGTATGAAATTCTATGGACAGTCTAATAGTAGAGCATGGAGCTGGGAATCCTTTGTAATATTTAACTGCAACATGAATTTTATTTTATGCCTCCTTCTAAATAAGTCTTTTTTAAAATATATGTTTGAGTATGGCACATAAAAGGAAACTATTAACAGAACCATGGGGTGCCTGTGATGGGGACTGATCATTCCTAGCAGCCTCTAACTTTTGAATTCCTGGAAAGGAAAACCATGAATCTTTCAACCAGCCTAGCATGCAGATAAATTGTATGCCACATTGGCCTTCTACCCTGTTCCTCTCTTTTCTCTCCCCTGCCTTCTGGACTCTTCTATTCAAGTGTTCTTGGGAGGCTCTCTTGTGTCCTCATCACAGGAGATCTATCAGCATGTGTTTAGAGGGGAGGCTTGCTCTTAATTACAGGCACTATATGTATTTGCACACTCCTTTGCATTGCACTGTTTTGACACTCTGGGAAAAGCTTTGAGCTTTCAAAGCTGCATTTCAGGGAGGTCCTCAGAAAAACCATGAAATGGATTTGAATCTTCCCCTGCGTTCAGATTTCGGTCTGTGACCTTCCACCCACATTCCATGAATAGAACATTGTCCTCGCAGGGCAGAGGCTCAATAACTGGGCATTTTCTGGGTCCCTGAGTTCATACAATAAGATATCAACTCCAATCTGTGAGTACAATGCTCCAGTGACTGCCAGGAATGGCTGCAATATTGATGTCTTTCAACATAGATCACATCATTCACCAGGCAGAGCTCAATAAAATGATACTGTAGTTAACAAGTTTTATAACACAAAGTTACTTTAAAACATAGAACTAATCAGGGGGAAGCCTGTTTATACATGTCAGCCCTATGTTTAATTGTCAATAAATAAACAAAGATTTGCTTCAGCTATTGTCATGTATATCAAGTGAGCCATTAATCTAAACTAATGAAGCTTAAGATATATGACAGACACATTTTATGGAGCTCCTTCTTAATGATATGTTTGCTCTTCATTTCAATGCCAAGAAAGCCCATTATCAAGAATGCAGCACATTATGGTCCAAAGGCATTGAAATCTCCAGCACTGTCTTTGTTCTGAGTTCACAATGAACAGTGCTTGTCCTTACATATTCATGTACTGCTGGTGATGAAAAGCATTAGTCAGACATGAATACAAGGTGGGAAGAAGGGACAGGGACAATACCATGCACTCAGACATCCTGCTCTGTTGTGATGTTCTCCCCTTCCAATGTCCAAGCTCACCTGAAAAGAAAAAGAGACTAAATCAAGTCCACTTCACATACACATCCATTTTGAAAACCATGAGTAAGTATCCTAAACACAATGCATCCTGATCGCTGGAGATCCTGAATCTCCAAGGATTGCAAGCCCAGAATTCCAAGCTGCAACCAAATAGCTCCTAAAATTAAAAGCAATCATTTTACAATTATTTTGGTGTTCATGCTACACCTAATGCTTTGATGGTTTCCAAACATAAAGCAATTATTTCTTATTCTGCCTTAGTTTGGAGGTCAATAATGCAAACAAATTAGCATCTATTAATCTATGATTATTTTTATACCTGGAGACATGAAAAATTAAGAACATTGGACCACTCTTTGGGAAATGCTGCCAAGACATTATGCTGCAAGCACCAAAGACCAAATGAAAAATTCTGTTGTATTGTAGTTTTATATACTTAAATCTGGAGAGTTATGCTTTTAATGGGGCAAGATTATGAGGACAGAACATGGACATGGGTAAGAAATGGTGAAATATTTTTATTAAATATGACCTGGGTTCATGATTCTATTGATCAACAGATTTCCAGACCTCTCAGAGAACCTGCTTCACAGTGGGAAGTTCTGACTAACGACCTAGCCTGTGAAAGAAATCCTGGTATGGGCACAGAGGGGCTTTAACAGGTTTCCTAGATAGGACTTATGCTCCATTCCCTGCTTCCTCTGATAAGCATGAAGTAATCCCTCCATTTTCAGTGCTTTTACAGCTCTGTCTTCAGGGTTTTCAGAAAAGGCCTTGTGAACCTGTAAGTCCATTCCTTCTTAACTTCTCTACTTGCCCTAGCTGAAGCCAAATCCATGTCATTTATTTAAGACATGTTTAGCACCATCACTTCCTCCTCATCATTGCTAGACACTGCAGGAGGATGCCTATCTAAGTGTCAAAACAAGAGGTATCACCCTGCTCCTGGACTTCCAGGCTTCAGATTAAGAGGAAAAAGCATTTTGGTGTGGCACTACCCCATCTTGTTAAATTCCATGATCACAAGTAGTATCAGAAGTACTTTTATATACATTGTTGCTGAAGACCCTGGTGCTCTTCTCATTGATTCCTTCTCATCATTCAACCTCTTTTAAACATTCACAACCCTGCTGTTTTCAGTCCTCAAAAGCCACTTCTAAGTAACTGAATTCCTACAAAAGACAATAACCCAAGAAGTGTAACATTTCTCACTCTACCTTTAGTAGAATTAGCCCCCAAAAGAATGCCCCTTCTACAAAACAGTCAAAATATGGATAAAATGGTCCTGACACTTCTCAAGGAAAACTAGTATCACCAAGGCTCCCAGGGCTCCTTTTGATTATGAAGGTTGAACTGCCTTTTACATCCAACTGAACATGCTTCTTTGGAAATCTCTGCTATCCATGTTCACACTAGGCATTTTTTATTGAGATCCCGCAATGTATAGCTGATCTTAGTCACCAAATCCTCTACAAGTAGACTGACAAGGCTTTCTCCATCACAGTCTCACTCTGAGTCTCAGTAGTTTTTTATCCCTCTTGGTTAAGAAGAAATTTAAACCCTTAGCTCCTGACTATTATTATTTTATACTAGTATGTCACTATTCTATGCCAGTCACACTAAACACTGCATATGTATTAACTTATTGAGCAAAACAGCATTACCTTAGATGTTCCCCTATTATCCTCACTTTAAGGAAAAGGAAGTTGGGGCTACGAGTTCTTACAATCGCATTACACATATGCTGGCTAGCAGATTGTCTAGATTGGGTCATAATCATTTGACTTGTTCCTCTTTGTTTATCAGGCTGAACATGATACTATGACTTTCTATCCTTCTCATTCAAAAGTACATAATAATATTTCCCCCAAATAGTGGAAGAATCAGAAATGTTATTATCACTACACACAATAGTACAGGACTGTCAACTCAACTACTGAGGAAGCTAAGGCAAGAAGATCACAAACTGAAGACCAAGCAGTTCAAGGCAATCCTGAGAAACATAACCAGACTCTGTCTCAGAACTTCAAAGAGGGCTAAACATACAGCCCAGTGGTAGAGCTCTTCCCTCGCATAGATGAAGCTCAGGTTCAATCAACACCACAACAAAAATAAAATAAGATTTGAAAGATGTCATTGTCATAGGCACATCCTTGAGACTTTTAAGAAGAAGATAGGGGCAGTCCTCTATGCCTGCATGTGTTCTGCTCATTTCGGTATCATGGAAAATCAGATACAGATATCCACAAGCTCCCCAGGTAATGTCAGTGTGTTCAGATATCAGGAAGTAACCACAAAGTTCAAAGAAGTAATAAAGTAATACTTGCAATAAAATTTAAAATTGACAGCAAAAAAATCTTCAGCAAGTACACAGACTCATAGAGATTTTATAATGAATGATGAGCAGGATAATATTTTTTTTTAATTTGTGGAAGTAAATGAAATGAAAACACAACCCAACAAAACCTTTGGGTTTTGAAAGCAGTCCTATGAGGAAAATGTATAGTTCTAAGTACCTATATTTAAAAGAATCAGAAAGACTACAAATAAATGACTTAAAGATACAACTCTAGAATTTGTAAAACCAAGAACAAACCAAACCCAAATCTAGTAGACAGCAATGCTGTGGATATCGCTCTGTATAAATAAAGACTGATTGGCTGGTAGCCAGACAGGAAGTATAGGCGAGACTAACAGAGAGGAGAATTGAGGGAACAGGAAGGCAGAGCAGGAGACTGCCTGGAGCCGCCGTCAGGACAAGCAAGATGTAAGGTACCAGTAAGCCACGAGCCACGTGGCAAAGTATAGATTAATAGAAATGGGCTGAATATAAGAGTAAGAGCTAGACAATGATAGGCCTGAACTATTGGCCAAGCAGTTTAAATAATGTAAGCATCTGTGTGTTTATTTTATAAGTGGGCTGTGGGACTTGGTGGGACCTGGAGAGAAAAGCTCTCCAGCTACACAGCAAGAAATAATAAAAATCAAGAGAAATTAAAAAAATAATACACTGAATCTAAGAGACAGTTCTTTGAGAAGATTAAACAAGATTGGCAGACCCTTAGACTAACACACCAAAGAGTAAAACAAAAACAAAGCAGGATCCAAATTAACAGAATCAGAAATGAAACATTACAACAGATACCAAATAGATCAGAACATTGTAAGGGAATACTTTAAAACCTGTTCCCTATTAAATTGGAAACTCTGAAAGAAATAGATGAATGTCTACATTCATCCAAACCACTGAAGTTAAACCAAGAAGAGATCAAAGAGATCAACATCATAAATAGACTTATAACAGATGAGGAGATTGAAACAGTAATTTTAAAAAGCCTTCTGACAAAAAAAAAAAGTTCAGATGGATTCACAGCAGAATTCTACCCAATTTTTAAAGATCTACATTCAATCCTTCTTATAATATTAAAAAATATAAACCATAGAAACAGAAAGGGCAATCCCAAATTCCTTCTACAAAGGCAAGATTACTCTAATACCCCAAACAAGTAAAGACACGACAACAACAATAAACTAATAAACTACAGGTCCATATCCCTGACAAGCAAAGATTCAAAAATCCCAAACAAAATAATAGCAAACTGAGTACAAACTTAAATAAAAAACTATCCATCATGACCAAGTTTGCTTTATCCCAGATTGTTCAGCATATGAAAGTCAATAAATGTAATAAATCACATAAATTGACTTAAAGACAAAATCACATGATCATCTTAATTAACACAGAAAAAAAAACTTTGATAAAATTTAATGCGCTTTTATGATAAAAATCCTAGAAAGAGTAGGAGTAAGGGGAACAGACCTCAACATAATAAAGGCTGTATATGACAAATTCACAGTCAAAATCATTCTAAATGGAGAAAAACTTAAAACAATCCCATTGAAATCAGGAACAAGACCAGGCTGTCCATTACCCTAACCCCTTTTCAACACTGTGCTCAAAGCACTAGCTGTAGCAATAAGGCAAAAGAAAGAAATTCAAAGGATACAAATAGGAAAAGAAGAGGTCAGATTTCCATTACTTACAAGTGACATGATATCATACATTAGAGATCAAAAAAATTCTACTAGAAAGCTTCTAGAAGTTATGAACAAGTTCAGCAAAGTGACAGGCTACAAATTCAACTTGCATAAGCCAAAAGCTTTTCTATACACCAATAACAAACAGACAGAAAAAGAGACCATGGACACACTCCCATTCACAATAACCTCAGAAGAAATAAAATATCTAGAAATAAACATAATCAAAGAGGCAAAAATCTTCTACAATAAAAAATTTAAATCTTTGAAGAAAGAGGTTGATAAAGACAATAATAAATGGAAAGACATCCCAGGGTTCAAGACAATTTTAGGGGCTAGAAAGATGGCTCAATGGTTAACAGCACTTGTTGTTCCTCAAGGAGACCTGGGTTCAATTCCCAGAGTCCATAGGGCAGCTCACAACTGTCTGTAATTCCAACCCTATGGGATCAGACTCCTTCTTCTAGCCTCTGCAGGCACTGCATCCATATAGTGTTCAGACATACGTCCAGGTAAAACACTCATACACATAAAATAAAATATTAATTTTTTTTTCAAAAATTGGTCAGGACATGGATGGAGAAGTCACTCAGTTGGCAGAGTACTTGCCTATCTGTAACGCTCAGCACCACATAAACAAGGAGTTGTGGTGTATGCCTATAACCTAAGCATTTAGGGGAAGGAGGCAGAAAGATAAAAATTTGAGATAAACTTTGGCTACATAAGAAATTTGAGGCCCATCTTGGCTAGAGGCCCTGTCTCAAACAAACAAACAAAACAAAGTAAAACAAAGCAAAAATTTAAAATGCAATTGCCAGGAAAATTCCCTCAACAAAAGGAGTCTATGACTACCTGTCATCAAAACTGAATTGACTAATAATTCAAACAGCATGGTGTGTGTAGGCAAACTAAAGAGAAAGAAAGGTTACAAGTTCAAACTGCAACATCCTTTAATATTAGCAAGAAAATGTTCAGTGTAAATAGGAGTCACCAATGCGACCAAAAAAATGATTTACAAGGACTTCTATTGAATGACCTTTTAATCATTCAATCATTTTTTACATGCTACCAATAGATGTTATAGTGATAATTAGAGATAAAGACAACTTGAAATATATATTCAATATATTATATACATATATATATATATATATATATATATATATATTCAAGTAGTATGCTCTGGAGAAACTATAGAAAAGACTGCTACTTTCCAACCTAAATGTAGTCTTTGTTGAGGCAAAGTTCACGAGGGCTAAAATCATTATGTAAATGTGACTTCTCTGCATTGGTTCACATCTTTATCCTTCATTACAAAGGAGAAATATGCACACATTGAAGAACTCAGGTAAATGCAATCTTTATCAAGGAATCCAATCTTTAGTGTCCTCAACAATCAGATAGTCATATCCCATTTAACCTGGGACATGCCTAATTTTCAAGTATTGTCTTTGGTTACTTAGTGACAGTACTTTCTTTCATCCTCAGAGAAGTCAAAGGAAGAATGATAAACTATATGGTAACTCCATTAATGCTTCCTCCCAATACTATATAATCAGAGTTCATAAATTCATCTTTATCATATTTTTGTCAAAAAACTAAATCTATTTAATCAGGAAAAAGAAAAATGAGACAAGACAAATTATGATACATCATGAAAAACAATTACTTTGGTGTGCCTTTTAAAATGTCAGTGTTATCTAAAAGTCATTTGAGAAAATACATGGTAACTTACTACTGTAGAAGCTTCCTAAGATATATATGTATGTGAAAGGAATGTGAGCGGAGTCACCAAATAGTAGGGGGGAAATGCCCCATCTAGACACCTTATACCACCAAGCAATATCTCCAGTGCCAACAATGGATTACATTTTGTGGAGTCATTAGCAAAAGGGGTACCATGGAAACCAATAAACATCACAAGCTATTTCCAAAGCTATTGGTTGCTCTCTACAACCTGGTAGTAAGACCCTGTTGCTGAAGACAACACTTACTTATCTCATCAAACACAAAGAAGTTGAGCTGGTACCTAACTAAAAGCTTCATCTTTACTCACTAGTGTTGACGCTACTGGAAAGTACTCTGAATGCTACAAGAGGAGAAAGGTAATCATCCACACAACTAAAAACCTGCAACCTGCAACAATGACTGGCTTGCAAGATATGTTAGTGCAATAGTGGCTCAAATGTTATGGAAGTAACCAACTATATTCTGATTGGATTTACGCCCACTACATGAGGTGGAACCCATACCAAACACGGCTAGAGCAGCCAAGAACTTGATTCAAGATAGGCCACGTGCCTAAGGGAAAACCAGATACTACAATTCTGTTAAAGACACATAGCAATAAAATGACTACTAATGGCATCCTGCTCTACCCATAGATCAGTGCCCCACTCAGCCATCATCAAAGAAGCTTCTTCTTGCAATAGATGGAACTAATACAAAGACCTACAACTGGACAGTTCTAAATGGGATGTCTTCATTAAAGCCCTCCCCTCAAGGCTAAGCCATCTATTCTGAAGAGGAAGCAGAAGGATTATAAGAGCCAAAGGTAATAGAAGACTCCAAGGAAACAGTGTCTTCCAGACAAAACAAGACTGATGCACACATGAACTCATAGAGACTGTGGTAGCATGCATATATCTGCACAGATGCAAGCCAGATGGGGTCCCAGCACTAAGAAGGGGAAGTGAACATGGGATTTCACCCCTAACCAAGAAGCTATCTGCAATCAATATCTGCTGGCAAAGGTTTTCTCCAATGAAGTGACCCTGGGTATGTCAACCACATTACAAGGCAGGCCCCATGCAGGGGAGTAGGTGACCAACACAAAAGGAGCTCAAAGGTATTTTTGTGGATGTTTTGCTTCATTTTGCTTTGTTTTGGCATGTTTTGTCTTATTGGTCTTTTGCTAGTTTATTTTGAATTTCATTTTTGTGTTTTTGGGGGAGGGTTGTGTTTCTTGTTATTTGGAGATTTTGTTTGTTTGTTTTTGTTCTTTTGTTTGTGTTTGAAAGAGAGAGTGAATTGGGGGAAAAGGAAATGTGATAAAAATATATTGTATAATTTTTTTTTCAAAAATAAAGACACACTCTTCTAGGTGAATGGTGCTTCACCACTGGCATTATTTGGGATAGCCAATCCAGGGTACTGGATCCTCTGGGGCAAAGCAAGCCATTTTTCTTTGAAAATCTGCTATTTCTGTAGTTCTTCCCAGTACTCACTTTGTTTTTACATTTTTGTAAATATGACTGTATTGGTTAGCCTCAAAGATTTAAATGTGAGAGTAATAAAATATCTTAATATAAAAATAAAATAAAATGTTAGTGTTATGAAAGAAAAAAATCCTTCAGGTCACTACCCATATTATTGATGCAATGGAGAACACCCTTGTTTGAATAAAAATGCTGCTATATTTAGGAAGCACATAGCCGGGTCTTGCTATATTTTTATATTCAGTCTGATTATTTCTGCCTTTAAACTGGAGTATTCAGACTACTTTATTTCACATAATTATCAACATGCTTGGATGTAACTTTATGAGTTTCCGACGTGATCTATTTTCAGTTCTTTTCTCCAACAAATTTTTGTATTAACTTAGTAATTCTTTTCATCACATTTCATCCCTGATCTTTCTTAATCAATGTATGTGTTTACTAATGTGGCTGACTGCTGTATAGTTTGTAACATGAATATCTGTAATAACTTATCATAAGGTACTTTCAAGTGAGTACTACTTCATACATAGCACATGTTTCTGCCTCTATCTCAACCCCTTGTCCCATTGCCATTAATCTTACAGTGTACACTATTGCTTTTTGTTGAAAATGAAAGGACATTTAAAGGAAATGAAAAATATCAGAGGAAATGGTATTTTATATTTTTCTCTCATATTTACCATTTCTGGCATTATTTCTTTGTAAAAGTGTTTCCACTTGGTATCATTTCCCTCTAGCCTGGAGAGCATTCCTCCACATTGCTTATAGTGCAAGATTATTGGCAATGAATTCTCTCAGTTGTAGTTTTATTGAAGTAAAAATGGGTTTTTTAAGAAGCATTTTTAAGGGAATACAGAATTCAAATTTGACAGTCCCCCGCCACTGACATTTTGAAACTGTATACTATTGTCATCTGGGTTGCAAATTTTTTATAGGAACTCTGAATTTTTTTCATCTTTGCTCCTACGCACAGTGATCCCTGATAGGGGGCAATTTTCTCCCCAAGGGAAATTGACAGCATCTGCAGACATTTTGATTGCCTCTGAAGGGTGTTGTTACTGCCATCTAGTGGGCAGGCGAAGGATGTTGCTAAGCATCCTTCAAGGTACAAGAAGGCTCCCTTACCAAGGAATTCTCTGCCCATTTCCCACAGTGCTGCAGCTGAGGGCCCTTGTTGTGGGAAAGTGTGTGCGTTTTAAGGAGAATGATTTTCATATTTTTGTCTTTCCCGCTGATTTTAAAACCATCTTATTGTGATCAATGTTGCCACTTTTTGTATATCCTGAATTCCTGAACATGGCAGATTTGAGCTTTGTGCTTTCCAGCAAGTTTGGAAATATTTTAGCCATTAACTCTGCAAGTATTCCTTCTGCCCGCCGTCTCTTCTCTCTCTTTCTGGAACCCTACTACGTATGTGCTGACCACTTGACCTCAGCTCGTATTTGCCTGAGAAAGCCATTGAGCCATGCAGTTCGCCATCTCCTCCTTTCTGGATTGTTTCTATGGTGTCAAGCTCACTTGAACAGCTTGCTTTTTTGTTTTTCAAATAATATACAGTAGATTGAATGTTTAGTCTCTGAAAGTTCCGTTTGGTTCTCTTTCCTATCCCCTCTGTCTTTTCTCGTGTCCATCTTTTGACACATATACACTTAAACATTGTTATAAACGTTATTTCAAGATTCCTCTTTATGGAGAAGGATGGACAAAGCTTCATCACTGGGCACAGTTACAGTCTGACAGGAACCCAGCCTGCTGTCCTGCTAGGACAGTTATAGATAACATATTGCACATTCAAAAAAACAGAAGAAAAGATTTTGAAAGCTTTCACTGTAAAGAAATGATAAATGCTTGAAAAGAAATTTTAACATAATTTAAACATTGGATAATGTACACATGTAATAATACATCAATATGTGCAAATTTTGGTTTTATGGATCTGTTGAAAATAAATACAAAAATAAAAACAATGGGAAAAACTAAACAGAAATTAATACATACATGTATTTTAAAGATTCCTATTTGTGAGTACTGTCATTTCACTCTGCCTGTGTGTGCGTGTGCGTGTGCATGTGTGTGTGTGTGTGTGTGTGTGTGTGTGTGTGTGTGTGTGTATGTGTGTGTGTGTGTGTGTGTGTGTGTGTGTGTGTGTGCGTGTGTGTGTGTGTGTGTGTGTGTGTGTGTGTGTGTGTGTGTTTAATCACCCTATTTTTCTCCATAGTGTTGGGGACTGAACCCAGGACCTTTCACATGTTAGACAAGCACTCCACCACACCCCAGCCCTTTCTTCCTCCTTTTATTAGCATATATTAATTATGCAACATGGGTTTCCTCCTACTTCCTTTCAATTATGGCATGCACTCAATTGTATTCACCCCTTCTTCCCATCGCACGTTCCCTCTCCCTGCTCCTGTTCATTCCTTTCCTCATTCTGAACAGTCCCTCTTCAACTTCCATGTTTATAAAAATGAAAATTGGATGCTTCAAATGAAAGAAAATGTGATATTTGTCTTTCTGGGTCTGGCTTATTTGGCTTAACATAATGATCTCCAGTTTGAACCTGTTTTTGCAAATGACCTAATCTCATTCTGCTTTATTACTGAATAAAATGTCATCATGTATATTGACCATATTTTCTTTTTTATCCACCTCTTGGTGGATATCTCTTTAGTCTGAATACAAAAGCATTAGTAATAGTGTTGAATAAAAATGAATATGAAGATATTTCTATTGTATGATGACTTAGGGACATGTCTGTGTCTGATTCTTTTTTTATGCATGTATGCCTGTGTGTGCTGTATGGACATGTCTGTGTGGGTGTATGCGGTTATACACATGGGTTGGATGTGCATGGGTGTGCACGCATGTGGAGGCCAGAGGTCAACACCAGCTGTCCTCCTCTGTTTATCTCCACCTCCACCAAATAAGCCAGACCCAGTGTCTCTCACTCGTCTAAAGCTGGCTGTCAGTGAGCTGCGGGGACCTGTCTCTGCCACAGACCACACTAGGCCATAGACTTGTCCCACCAGGCCTGGCTTTCACGTGAGTCCTGCGCTCAGGTCCCTGTGCTTGCGCAGCAGGCACCTCACCAGCTGAGCCACCTCTCTGGCTCCACCATCCACGTCTGTTTCTACTGAGCAGCTTTCTCCTCCTTACAAGTCCTATTTTCTAGTTTCTTAGTATCTAATCGTTTCATTGATGGTTAATCAGGCTCTGAATTTCTAGGTATAGCCTCTAAAGAACCTGGGGCTTTGTCTTACAAGGTGTCAACTGAATCTCTTCGAGATTTGTTTGCAAGCTGAGTGGGTGGTCTAAAGGAATCTTTACCCCAGTATGCTGAGAAGCACTGGGGAGTCATGACTAGTCTGAGATCTCTACTGAATAGCCAGGTGAATCAACTCTATTGTGGCCAATTGGAAAGTGAAATCCCCCAATTTGTGAATGTTCTCCTAACTTTTCACTGTATTGCTCTCTGGTCATTTTTTCTTGGAAATGTGAGACATGACACTCAGCAAAGCAGTAAGAAAACTCACATGAATACTCCTGAGCTCCTTTATCTCAGTGGATTCTTCTTTTCTGCAACTCTGCTTTAGTTCCAGATGCATGTGTTCCCTGAGCTACAGTCCAGTGTGGTAATGGATTCTCTTTATCTGCTTCACTCATTTCTACACGTATACCCTGTATGAACTACTGTACAACATCTGAAAGCAAGTATTTCTAGATTTGGTCCACCTTTAGAGAGTTGTCCACGGTAATATGGTGATTTCAGTTCTTAGTCCATCATGGCTAAAGGTGGACATGAAAGCTAGGAATCAAATACCACGAGGGCTGTAATTTACTTCCAAATGCTTTGGATACATACACATAGAGATTCTTTTAAATCTGACAAAAATGTTAATACATAATAAATCCAAATAACAGGATGTTCTTTGTATCACTTTTCAACTCTTCTAAAGGCTTGAGAATCTTCCAAATAAAAAGTTCAGAAAAAATCACACAAAAACTATGATCACCTTCTGAAATTTTCACAATATTTCAGAAGAATTTATTAAGTGTGATGTTACTAGTTTTACATAAGTAAATTATCTGAAGAGTCAATTGTAGATTCCTTTACTAAACAACAGCACCTCACCTGACATGCCTTGTATTTAGGATAATTGTGTGTCCATAAACAAAGCTTCAAGCCCATGTGACCTGAAACTCTGAAGTCATGTCCCCATCTATGACTTCTCATCATCATTCATCCTTATACAAGGCAAGGATTAAAGTTCCTAGAAAACAAAAGAACAGTAACAAAGAAAAAAATTTAGCAGATTTGCCTTGAATTTCATAAAATTAAAGCATTTATAAGTAAAACATTGAAGTTTTTCTTTTTTTAAACAGAAATAGAGTCCATAGTAAAGTTAATGAATTCCTTGTGTCTGCATGCTGGAAGGCCCAGATGTGAGAGGAGGTGGCAAACTACCTCCATTTTGTACAAGTCTGAGGAGGAAGTACATCCTGCAGTGAGAAAATAGACTGAACTTAGGATACATTGGATAAGTTACTTCATGTTCTTCATAGTTACAAGAAAAAAAAAGTAGACAGACATCTATGGAAAAATAAACCACAGTCAACCAGGGCATAGAATGATTTCTAAAAAATCTTACCACAGGAACCAGAAAGGAATGCTGTTCTAAGCATATGACATTTTCAATAAAATAAAAGGAAACATCATCTTCTAAAGAACAGAGAGCCATGGGAACCATTTGATGATATGATTGGAAAGCAGAATGGAACTAAAACACAAACACTGAAAAAATATATAGCCTGGGATGGGATAAAAATCAACTTAAAGGGACATTCAACTATCGGATGTTTACTACATTGAGAAGCTGTTCAAATTGAGAAAAATCAAACAATTCATATATTAGTAGAAGACAGGTTTTTAAAGTGTTTGACAAGAGAGAAATACTAAATATAACTGAACATTGGATATACTATTTAAAGCAGGTAATAGAAAATAATCAGGAATACTGGAGAAAAGAAGTATGAACAACTCAGCCTGTAAAGTGTTTACGGTGCTGCAGAAAAACAGTGGTAAGAAACACTTACCTTGATGTGATGCTGGAAATATTAATTTCCAGAATCCTACAAGCATTTTCCAGAAGGGAAACAGTTCTAAAATACTATTTTCTCACATATCAAATACACAGAGGCCTTACTATGCCCTGGTGAAAGGTAAAAGCTTTCATGATAGAGATATGGATTAAAGTAGGGTTTGCCAAGTTTAAGATGAATGCTGTAGGCAAGTCATGTGTCTCTGTGTTTTGATTTCCTCATCTTAAAGATAAAAGGAATAGTGCAACATCATAGAATTGTTGGGAGAGTGAGCTGAGGTGCACAGATCCAGGGGCAATGTCTGTCTGTAGTAAGCTTTTGGTGGAGCAAGTCTCTCGGATATTGTTGGTTAAGATATTTTATAAACTAAGCACAAGAAAAAGACCTTTAAACAGCCTTCATGAATATGATAGTGGTCCATAAAGGGGAAATGAAAAATCTCTTAAAGAAATCCAGAAAAAAATACAAACAAACAGTGAAAGGAAATAAATAAAACTGCTAAAGAACTGATAATAGAAGTAGAATCAATAAAGACAACCCAAACTAGGGGAAATCTAAATGAAACATTCTAAATAAATTCTAAATGAAAGATTTAGGGATTCAAACAGAAACTACAGAGGCATGTTTCACCAATAAAAAATGCAAGAGATGAAAGAGAGAATCTTAGTCATTGAAAACACAATAAAAGAAATGATTGTATCAGTCAAATAATAAGTTAAATCTAAAAAAAAAAAAAAAAAAAAAAACTCCTGATAAAAAATGTCTGGGAAATCTGGGACACTATGAAAACAGCAGTAAAATTAATAGGAATCAAGGAAGGAAAAGAAACCCAGATCAAAGGCTCAGAAAATGTTTTCAACAAAATCATAGAAGAAAAATTTCCTAACCTAAAGAAGGAAATGCCTATAAAGGTATGAGAAGCATACAAAACACTAAATATATTGAACCAGAAAAGAAAGTCTCCTCAGCACATAATAAGTAAAACACTAAATGTACAGAACAAATAAAAATTATTAAAAGCTGCAAAGGGAAAATCACAAATTAACATATAAATGCAGACATTAAAATTACACCCAACTTCTGAATGGAAACTCTAAAAGCTAGAAAAGCCTAGACAGATATCTTGCAGACTCTAAGAGACCACAAATGCAAGCCCTGACTACTATACCAAGTACACTTTCAATAACCATAAATGGAGAAAATAAGATAGTCCATGATAAAGATAAATTTAAGCATCATTTATCTAAACATTCAGTCCTACAAAAGGTGTTAGGAGAAAAACTCCAACTTAAGGAAGTTAACTACCATAAAAACACAGGGAATAAATAATCCCAGACCAGCAAAATCAAAAGAAGAGAAATACACATACACACACAAAAAAAACACCAGCAGCAGCAACAAACAATGACAAAATAACAATAATCAATAATCATTAGTCATCATTGATACCTCTCAATATCAATGGATCAATAAGAACATGCATATTTGGAGAATAGATGCAAAACCAGGTACTGTGGAACAATCTTTATGTACACTATGAATATGTATTACTCTCATTTGCTAATAAAATGCTGATTGGCTGATAGCTCAGCAGGAAGAGATTGAGCATGACAGTCAGACTAGGAGAATTCTTGGAAGAGGAAGGGCAGAGTCAGAAAGTCACTGACAAATGCAGAGAAGCAACATGAGAATGTTGTACTAAGAAAAGATACCAAGCCACATGGCTAAACATAGATAAGAATTATAAGTTAATTTAAATGTAAGAATTATCCAGTAACAAGCCTGAGCTATGGGCCAAGCATTTATAATTCATATTCAGCCTATGAATTGGTTACTTGGGACCAGGTGGTTGGGACAGGAAATGTCTGTCTACCTATGGTGCCCAACATGGGGTCAGAGTTTCTACATAAGACCCAACAAAGGATTGTAAACACACAAAAATGGAATCAAGCTCAGTTTCTTGGTAACAACTTTTACTTGGGTGGGCTCTGTTTGTTGGCAGTGAGCAGAGGCACAGCTCCTTTAGGAGACAGCTTCCTGGCTCAGTACTAGCAGCAAAAATGGGCAGCTCTTTTAAGAGGCCCTACTACAAAACACTTGAATGGTGTTGATGAGCAGCCAGTGGCAGTGTGGAATCAGAGACTTCCCAGAGTTGGGGCAGTAAAAATGGCTCCCAGCGCTGGTGGTAAACATGCCTGTGCCAAGACACTAGGGTCTCAGGGAACCAAGGTGGTAGGAGCTAGCACCAGCATGCCATGATCTAATCTACACAGCAGTTTTCTTGATCATACAGACAGAAAAGTTTACAGATGCACAATAAGGACAGATTCAGACGAAAAGAGCCCCTAAAGGGGTCACTGTATGTTTTAAAAATATATATAGGCTTCAGAGAGAAAAGAAAAAGGGTAAAGAAAGTCCTTAAGAAAGAAATAAAGTAATAAAAATATCACAAGCCTCACAAAGATGGAAAATACACAGAGTCTAGATTATGTGTATTAATGAGTTGTCCTTAAAATTTTGGGCTGCTAAAAGATATTGGATTATGAAAACTGCTATATTATACCAACCTATATATTTTAAAATTATCTTGACATCAAAATTTAAGTCAAAAGATATGTTACTTTGGGGGAGAGTTATGCTTTTATTTCCACAGGAAACGAGAAGCTCTGAATTCATTCTAGGTTAAGAAAACTCAGGTTTGTAGAGGAACTCTGAAAATCCTGGCTACAAATATAAAGAAATTAACCTAAAAGAACTACAAGACACATGATGTATATTTCACCTGCTCAAACACATAACAAAAAAAAATCTTTGGCTGACTTGTGTACAATGCACAGTCTATACTTGTATTAATAAAGATATGTATGTTACCTTTAAAAGTTTGTTTTCAGAGCAAGGAGACCAGACATCATTGAAAACAGATGGCCCAGGTGATCCAACATCTTAAAATGTCTCTGTTGCCATTTCCTCAGAGTTCTATGTCCAAAAAAACTTCAAGACTGCTGGCTGAGATGATCCAGCCTCACAGACTAATCCGTCCAAGACTTAACCATTATCCTAAATTTTTTCTGGGTCCTTCAAAGGTTACCAGCACCCTCAATCAACAGGAAGTAGTCTAGAGAACTACACCAACATTCCCAAAATATTGGTTACAAAAGTTTGTCATCATTTAGGGGGGTTAGTTACAAGTTGGTATTGGTAATGGTCAGGAAAAAAGCTGAACAAAGGAGATTATATTCAGGGATATCATTCTAAAGAGAAAAAGGGGGATATAGAAATTGGATAAGAGGATAGATTATTGAATTTACTTTAATCCAAAATACAGCTATCAATCTCAGGATATTTTACATTGATATGGATTTGTTTATTAATACAAATTTAAAGTTGGGACAGAAAATGTCCATCTATAACCAGAATCAAGAAGCATATTTCAACATCAAAGAGAAGCATTACTTCAAGGTAAAGAGTTGGAGAATAATAGTCCAAGCAAATGAACCTAATAGTCAAGCTGTTATAGCCATTTTTATACCTAACAAAATAGACTTCAAATGAAATCTAATCAGAAGAAACAGGAAAGGACATTACATATTCATCAAAGAAAAAATCACCAAGATGACATTTCAATTCTTAACATCTATCCCCCAAACACAAAGATACCCAAGTTTGTAAAGGAAACACTACTATAGATTAAATCACATATTGACCCTCACACACTGATAGTGTGAGACTTCAATACCCTACTCTAACTAATGGACAGGTCATCCAGAAAAAAACTAAACAGAGAAATGCTGGAGATAACTGACATCATAAACCAAATGGACCTAACAGATATTTACAGATGATTTTACCCAAATAAAAAAAGTATACCTTCTTCTCAGCACCTCATGGAACTTTCTCTAAAACTGACAACATAATCAGACACAAAGCAAGTCTCAACAGACAAAAGAGAAGTACCTCCCTGTACCCTATCATAGAAGCACTGATTAAAGGCGGATATCACCAACAACAGAAACAACAGAAAGCTTACAAATTCATGGAGTGAAAAGTAGGTCAAAACAGAAATAAAGAAAGAAATTAAAGACTTTCTGGAATTAAATAAAAATATTGCAAAACATACCCAAACTTATGGGGCACAATGAAAGCTGTTCCAAGAGACAAATTCATAGCACTAAGTACCTACATGAAAAAAAAAATGTTTTTTTAAAAGAAATCTCGTACTAGCAACTTAACAGCATACCTGAAAGGTCTAGAACAATAAGAATCACACCCAAAAGGAATAGGTGAAAAGAAAACACCAAACTGAGGGCTGAAATCAATACAATAAAAACATCAATGAAGCAAAGAGTTGATTCTGTATAAAAAAAATCATTAAGTTCAACAAAACCTTATCCAAATTATCTAAAGGTGGGAAAGAATATCCAAATTAACAAATTCAGAACTGAAAAGGGAGAGATAACAACAGATCCTGAGGACATAAAGAGAATTTTAAAAATATACTTTAAAAGCCTGTACCTCACCAAATTGGAAAATCTAAAAGAAGTGGATAATTTCATCAATGTATGCCACTTACAGACATGAAATCAAAATCAGATAAGCAGTTTAAATAGACCTACAATCCCTAGTGAGATAGAAACAGTCATTAAAAATCTCCTAACAACAACAACAAAAAAGGACCAAATGGTTTTAGTGCAGAATGCTACCAGACTTTCAAAGAATTAATGCCCATATTCATCAAATTATTCCACAAAAATAGAAACAGAAGGGCCACTTCCCAATTTATTTTATGAGGACACAGTTATCCTGATACCCAAACCACATAAAGACCTAACGAAGAATGAATTACAGATTAATTTATCTTATGAACATAGATACAAAAATACTCAATAAAATACTTGCAGACTAAATCCAAGAACACATTAAAAAGATCATCTACCATGCAGGGATGACACAATAGGAAAAAAATCAATAAATGTAATCCACCATATAAACAAACTGAAAGGCAGAAACACATGATCATCTTATTAGGCAAAATTCAATACCCATTCATGATAAAAGTCCTAGAGAGATTAGAGATACACGAGACATATCTGCTCAAAGGCCGTTTATAGCAAGCCTATCACCAATAAAATTAAATGGAGAGAAATTCAAAGCAATTCCACTAAAATCAGAAACAAGACAAGGTTGTCTACTTTCTCCATGTCTATTCAATATGATATTTGAAGTATTATCCTAAGCATAAGACAACTGAAGAAGATAAATTTGGAAAGGGAGAAGTCAAAGTATCTTTATTTACAGACAATATGGTAGTATACATAAATGACCCTAAAAACTCCACCAGAAAACTCCGACAGCTGATAAACACTTTCAGCAAAGCAGCTAGATAAAAATTAACTCATTAAAATCAGTAGCCCTCCTATATACAAATGACAAATGAACTGGGAAAGAAATCAGGGAAAAAACAACTTTCACAATCACCGCAAATAATGTAAAATATCTTGGGGTAATTCTAACAAAGCACATGAAAAACCTATATGACAAAAAGGTCCAAGTCTTTGAAGAAAGAAATTGAAGAAGATATCAGAAGACAGAAATATCTTCTATTCTTGTGGATGGGTAGCATTAACATAGTAAAAATGAGCATCCTACCAAAAGCAATCTACAGAGTCATGCAGTCCCTATCAAAATTCCAACACAATTCTTCACAGATCTTGAAAGGACAATTCTCAGCTTCATATGGAAAAACAAAAATCTCAGGATAACTAAAATAATACTGAATAATAAAAGAACTGTTAGAGGTCTCACCATTCCTGATTTCAAGTTGTGTTGCTGAACTGTAGTAATGAAAACTGCGTGGTATTAGTACAGAAACAGACACACTGATCAAAGGAATTGAATTGAAGACCCAGACATAAATCCACACATCTATGTGGATCAGGACACCTGATTTTTTATAAAGAAGCCAGAAATACACACTGGAAAAGACAGCATCTTCAACAAATGGTGCTGGTCTTATTGGATATCTCCATGTAGAAAAATGCAAATAGATCCATACTTAATACCTTGCACAAAACTCAACTCCAAGTGGATCAAAGACCTCAACATCAAATCAGATACACTGAGAGTGATAGAAGAGAAAGTGAAGAAGAGCCTTGAACACATTAGCACAGGAGGTGACTTCATGAACAAAACACCACTAGTGCAAGCACTAAGATCAACAATTAATAAATGGGACCTCATGAAACTGAATAACTTCAGCATGGCAAAAGACACTGTCATTTGAACAAAGCAGAGTCTACAGAATAGGAAAATGTTTTTTACCAAATCTATATCTGATAGAAGGCTAATATAAATATCCAACATATATAAATAATTCAAGAAACCAGATGTAAGAAAATCAAATGATACAATCAAAAACTGTTATATGTATCTAACAGGGAATTCTCAATAGAGAAAACTCAAGTGGCTGAGAAACACTTAAAGAAATATTCAACATCCTTAGACATCAGAGAAATGCAAATTAAAACTCCTTTGAGATTTCATCTTACACCTGTCAGAATGGCTAAAATCAATAACACAAGTGACATCTCATGCTAGTGAGGATGTAGAATAAGGGGAACACTCATTCATTGCTGGTGGAAGTGAAAACTTGAACTACCACTATGGAAATCAGTATGGCAGTCACTCAGAAACATGGGAATCAATCTACCTCAAGACTTAGCCATACCACTTTTGGCATATACCCAAAGGATACTCCATCCTACCAAAAGGATACTTGATCAACCATGTTCATTGTGACTTTATTCATGAAAGCCAGAAACTCTAAACAACCTAGGTATCCCTCAATAGAAGAATGGATAAAGAAATATGGTACATTTACATAGTGGAATATCACTCAGCTCTTTAAAAGTATGACATCATGAAACTGGCAGGCAAATGGATAGAACTAAACAAATCATACTGAATGAGGTAATCCCAGATCCACAAAGACAAATATGGTGTGTATTCACATATATGTGGATATTAAGAGTTGAATAAATGATAATCAAGCTGCAACCCAGAGAGGTATGGTACAGTGGAATGGACCAGGGGGAACAAATGTGTCTCCCTGGGAGGGATGAATAGGATAGATTTTTATGGGTTAACTAGGAGCAGGGGTGACAGGAAAGAAAAGATCAGATCAGGAAGGGTGTATGAGAAAATACAGGCTACCTGGCACACTCTGCTTGTAAACAAGAAGCATGACACACTATACTCCAGAGTATTACCAGAAGTCAGAACACTGAATTCTAAAGTTACATGAGTAACTGGTTAGCTGGCCTAAGGATAGGTCTGAACACTCCAAGTCTCCTTTAATGTGCTGCTTCTACATAGAGACCATGTTGGTATGAGTGCTTACCATTTAATCCAAAGTAATGTGCTAACCAATCACATTCAATGGGCTTCCACTGTATACGTAGTTGTTCACATGCAATAAAGCAGACAATTTTCCCTGAAACCCTCTCTGGAGTGGTTCATCTCCATGCCCATTATTGGCCTATAGGCACCACAGTCTTTTCAGGGGATGGCCAGCTAACAAGAGCAGAGGGGGAGAGATAATAGGGTTCAGGGAAAGAAAGCTAGTATTGGGGGGCATTTTAGGGGTGCAGTGGAAATTTTGTAAAATGTATTAAGGGGATCATAATGAAGTCTCCAAATAATGAGAGAGACAGAGTGCTTACTGGCCATCTCTTGTCACCAAAGTTTCTGGTACAAGAATTGGGTTACATCAAATTGAGTTGATAGCCAAAGGCATCCCATGGAAATCTCAAACAACTCAGGTTGTTGCCAAGACAGTAGGTTTCTCTCCAAAAACTAACAGAAAGTCCCCATTGCTGAAGATCATACTCATTTAACTCATTGAACATGGTGAGGTCAAGCTATTGTTTACATAGAACTGCTTTCTAGTGTCTTTGATATATGAAGGCACTCTATAGTCTACCAAAAGAAAAATGTAAACACCAACCCAGCCACAAAACCTTTAATCTACAATGCTATCCCACCTGCAAAATATGCAAGGTTAGTGGTGGCATAAAGCTTGTGGGAGTAACTACCCAATGTCTGTTCCTACTTAAGGCCCAGTCCATGAATTGGAACCCATACTCAACTCTGTTTGGATAACCAAGAACCAGAGACTAGATAGTCCAAAGACCTATGGAAAAACCAAATACTACTTGTCTGAAAAAGAAAAAGCAAAAGTAATGACCGGGCGGTGGTGGCGCACGCCTTTAATCCCAGCACTCGGGAGGCAGAGCCAGGCGGATCTCTGTGAGTTCGAGGCCAGCCTGGACTATCAAGTGAGTTCCAGGAAAGGCGCAAAGCTACACAGAGAAACCCTGTCTCGAAAAAAAAAAAAAAAAAACGAAAAAAAAAAAGTAATGATAAAATGATTCCTAATGATATTCTGCTGTACTCATAGATTAGTGCCTTTTTCAGCCATCATCAAAGAAGCTTCCTCCTGCAACAGATGCAGAGATCTACAACCAGACATTACAGAAGGACATTGGAACACACAGCTCTAATTGGGATGTCACCATTAAATCCCCGCCCCCCAGAGCTCAGAGAACTCCATGGAAGAGGAAGCAGAAAGAGTGTAAGAGCCAGAGGAGATGGAGGACACCATGAGAACAAGACCCTCATAGATCTCATATGAACTAAAACAACAAGCACGGGGCCTACACAGGTCTGCATCATGTCCTCTGTACATATATTATAGCTTTCAGTGTAGTGTTTTTATGGGACTCCTGAACTGAGTGTGTAAACAAACGGGGCTCTGATTCTCTTGGTCTCTTTTCCTGTTTGTCTTGTCCAACTTCAATGTGATGGGTTTTGTGTGGTGGAATTTTACTTGTACTGAAATGTGATTTTAATTGTATGTTAATAAATAAAGTTGCCCAGGGGTCAGAGCTATTAGAGCCATAGCAAGTGCATGGCGGCGGTGGCGCAAGCCTTTAATCTCAATACCATAGAGGACCTGGAGGGCTGTACATACAGGCAGTGACAAGGCAGTCACGTGTTTGGGTTTACAACCAATGAGAAAGCAGAACAGCTAGACTATATAAAGACATACACACAGGAAGTAGGTCCCTTTCGGAGAGCTCTCTTGACTGAAGAGGATCACTGAAGTAGGAAGGGTGAGGCTCTTAGCTCTGACCTCTTGGCTTCCTTCTCTGAATTGGCTCTGTGTTTCTTATTTAATAAGACGGTTGGTTACATCTACAGTTTTGTTATATATATTTGTTATCTCTTAGAAGCCTGTTCTTCTCTAATGATAGACAGAAAGTGAGTGGGTCTGGATTGGAGGGGAGGTGGAGAGGAACTAGAAGGAGTAGAGGGAGGAGACACTAACATTGTATAAGAAAAGAATCCATATTCAATAAAAAAGATAAAAAGATATTTTAGGCAGAGTTTTCCTATCCCAACTGCCTGCTCACAAATAACTGGCTACCACTTCCCAAATTACTGACTCAGAGACTTAATAAATTATAAATGATCAGCCAATAACTCAGGCTTGTTACTAACTAGCTCTTACAGCTTAACCCATTTTTATTAATCGATGTGCTGCCCCAGGCTCATGGCATTTACCTTTATCCCATTTTGTATGTCCGGCTAGTTCTCCCTCTGGCTGGTGACTCATCCAACTCTGCCCTTCCTCGTCCCTTGAAATATGACGTTTTTATAACTTTGGCATTGCCTGAGAGATTCTGTTAAAGTGTTTAAGCAGTGGAGGGATAGGGAACAACGGAGCAACGAGAGAGTACAACATGAGGTAGCAACAGAGTAGTACAACATGAGAGAGAACAGCATGAAGAGAACAAGATGAGAGAATAAAGAAAAGAAACCATCAAGAGAACATATGTGAGCTTCTTCCTTCCCTAAAACCCTTCAGATAGGAAAGTCTTAGCTTTACTACACTGTGGACTTACCCTTTGAGCTCTGTCTGTAGCCTGGAAGCTGGTTCTTTATGGGCTGTGATAGATTATTCCACAGCAAAGAATAAAGGCGACAACTTATTTTGAAAAACAAATAAAAAATAAATAAACCCAATCTTTGTCCCTTACAACTCAGGGTCCCTTAAAAATTGTTTTCTAAGTGATATAGACCTAGAGATTCATCCATTTCTTTTAGATTTCCAAATTTGGTGAAATATACATTTTAAAAATATGTCTTTATGATTTTCTGAATTTCCTCAGTACCTTTTGTAATATCTTCAGTTTCATCTTTAGTTTTATTAATTTATATCATTTCTGTCTTTTGGTTAGTTTGGCTAAAATTTGTCAACTTATTAATCTTTCTAAAGAACAAACTTTTTTTCATTGATTTTCTGTGGGTTATTTTTCTTTCTTCATTAATTTCAGTGCTGGTTTTGATTATCTCTCCCCATCTACTTTTGGGGAGCAATGGTTATTCTTGCTTTTCCAGGGCCTTTGGGTGCATCACTAAGTTTTTAATTTGCAACTTATCCTTTTTTTATTTATATACACAGTAAAAATAAACTTTTCTTTTGTGACTTTCTCCATTGCATCCATAAGTTTTAGTGTGTTATGTTTTCATTTTCAGTTAATCCCAGGAATTTTAACTTTCCTTAATTTTTTCCTTCACCAATTTTTAATCTATGGTATGTTGCTTAGCTTCCATGAGTTTGTGTACTTTCTGTGATTTCTATTGCTGATACAATTTTATTTCGTGGTCATCAGATAGAATGCAGGATGTGATTTCAGTTTTTCTGTGTATGTTGAGAACTAGCTCTGCCCCTTGCTTATTGCCACATGGAGTGAACTCTCCAGGACAATGCAGGAGAGCTCACCCTGGTGGTGAGGACAAGGAAGATCTGGCTGACCAGCCCTGCATCTACGCAGGCCCAGAATCAGGGTTATGAGTTGATCCACCCCAAAATCTACCTCATCTGTGATCTGCTAGAACGTGTGAAGGGACTGGTCCTGCAGACCCAAAGTTTCAGGATCTCCAAGACACAGGGCAACAGCAGGATAACCAAGGGGAGTCCCAGTGAGGGCCCAGCATAATTAGTGTAGCAGAAACCAGAGGCCTCTAACCAGACCAATGACTCCCTGCAATGAACACTTGCAAGTAAAGATATATGAATAAAAAGGAAAAATAAATTTGTGCTGCCTAAACATTCTTGGATGTGCGGCATTCCACTGAAGTGTGATTGACTTTCCAGGGGCTATACTCTTAGAGAAAACCACCCCTCCCTTTCCCAGCAGCTATCAATTGCCAGTAGCTCCTTAGCTAGTTCTCTTGCTTTCATGTCCTCAGGGTCAGATCCCCCACACCTACACCTTCAGGGTCAGCTCTACTGTGTTGGCGGGCATGGTGTAGGGGCCACTGTCCCAAGAGCTGCAGCAGATAAGGGGCAAGGACAGCTCTCCAGCCCTTATGACCTCAGGGCCAGCATTCCCACCTGCCTCAGGCATTGATGGGGGGCCAGTATGGCATCTCTCCCCCACCCATGCCACCACATGATAGAAGAGTATATGGGGGCAGCTCTCAATGCTAACAACTTCAGCATACCTCACGGCCCAGGTGAGGTGCAGAGCCTGTTCTCCCAAGTGTTGCAGCTGGTGGGGGACAGGAACAGCACAAATTTAAACTTGAATTTTTAAGGACACAATGCTGGGTGGGGAAGGGAGGGGAAATAGATCTTGAAGGAGTTGGGGGCTAATTATGATCAGAGAACATTGTAAGCAATTATCAAAAAACTAATAAAATAGTTTTAAAGAAAATCTCTGTCTAGGAAAGACTAGAAAATGAAGACTTATGTACTCATGTACAAGGCTTTTTAAGATTGTACTAAAATGTATAAAATTTTGAAATGCTTTAAATATAAAAACTGTTGTATTTTCTGAAACTCCTTTGTTTTGTTTTAATACATCAAATATGTACTGCCAGAGTTCTCTGTCTTCTCTCTCTTTTTACACCTTCACATGTAGCACTATTCTGAAAGTTGCTGGTGATTGAGCTCACTGTGCATTTCTTCCTTCACACAAGCCCATTACCAATACTGACTGCAGCTGTACTCTTTAAAGTGAGCCTCGTTCTGGGGTGAGAAATACCCTGGGAAGAAAGACTTTCTCTGGGGAAATGTACTTATTTTCTAGTTAGGGGAGAGACATAACAATCCATGTACTTAAATAAATATATTCTATAGCCCCTTACAAAGTATTGAACAAAATGCAGCAGGTGGAAGGGAAGTTAGATTTTTTTTTGACAACTCAGAAGAAAAAAGGGATAATTACTGGAGTGAAGTCCCTGAGGAAGTAAAGGGGTGCAGCACTTATGCCTAATGGAATGACTAACTTTATATAAGAACATGGATGTTTCATTTCTAGCATCAGTGGAAAGATTGGTGGGTAAATGTGCTTCTGGAATATCCATATATGACAGGTAGTAGTGTTGATGTTTAAAGTAATTTCATAAATAATATACTATAAAATTTTTACCACTTTCTTTTTGTTACCAATTATAAGTTCTCTACACTCATCCATGTTGACCTCCTTGTAGACCTGGTATGCCTAATATCTATTCATTCTACTATGTTTATTGTATGTTATACTCACTTTGTGACTCTTCACATTATGCCATAGTGCACATACAGTGAACTATATAACATCAGAGCCATTAGACAGACAGTTAGCTATAGTAAATTACACTGTAAGCTTATATGACATGCACAGTGTTTAGTCTGATATTGTCAAACTTCTACAGAACATAAACTACAGCACTGTATGGTAAATTACATAAACTAGTTTTGAAACAATCCCAATTATTTTGGATGTTCATTGCGTAAAACACCACATAACCCTTATGGATCCTTTATGCCAGCATTTAATGAACAATAGTGTTTTTACCGTGTAACATTATATCCAAAAGGCAGAAAAGAAAATCATGCCATAGGACATATCACTGAAATGCTGGTGCCTCAGTGAGCCTTCATACAGGAAATAGCTGAAAGTCAGTACAAATCTTGAGTCATTATTCCAAGCTCCTGAGATGAGCAGAATTTTTTCTCAGTTTTACTTTTCTGAGTATGCCAAATTTTAAATAATAGATCTTTAAATTATTTTTATTTTATGTGTTTGTGTATTTTGTCTACATGCATGTCTGTGCACCATGTAAGTGCAATGCTAGAGGGATACCAGAGAAGAGCATTGGAGGCCCTGGAACTGGATAGATGCTTTGAGGGACTGTGTGGGTGCTGGGAATTGAACCCAGGTCTTCTGCAAGACCAGCAATTGTTCTTAACTGCTAAGCCATCTCTCCAGCTCAGTATGCAAAAATATAACAAAAATATATTTTAATCATATAAAATGACTATTAAAGAACTTTATAGTAAATTTTTAAAACTTTACAATATACAAATGAAAGCTTATGAACAGGAAAATTCAAAAATTTAAATATTTTAATTCTCATCATGAGGAGAGATCAGTTAATGAATACAAAGTTAGAATTAGATGTAAGGACTAGTGCTGACCCTGTTATACAACACTTTGACCACATTAACGATAATGTACATTTCACATAGCTCTAAGAGAGGATTTGGGATGGACTCCTGAAGAAGTGATGAGTTTGAGGAAGTAGTTATGTTAACCATTATCCTCTTTTGAGCATCACATAATTTGTGCCATATGGTGCCACACATGCATACAGTTACTAAAAATACTTAACATGGGACTGGAGAACTGGAGCAATGGTTACGAATACTAGAGGCTATTCCAGAGGACACAGCCTCAGCTGCCAGCACCCACAAGGTGACTTACAACCGTTTGTAACTCCAGTCTCAGGTGAGCTTCCATGAGCACTGCACACACATGAAACACAGACATACATGCAGACAAAACACTTATAAACATATAATTATAATCAATAAGTTAATTGAAATTGAATTCTTAACTGTACTCAGTACCTTCAGTCACCTGTTGCAACCACTCGGGAGTACTCTACACCATGTAAGATAGCGTGGCCAGTCAGTTTTCAGGCTTTGCAGCATTTGAGGCTCTCATATCATACCTAAAGAATCAAAATGCAGCTTTGTCACTCAGGAAACAGAATTATCTTGGCCTATTGCTGAGCTATAGTCAGTTGCTTATTCTTGTTTATGAGTGAGACCTTGTCATGTCAAAAACTCAAGTAACAAGCATCTCGAGACACTCTGCCTATGTATAAGCAGCATGCTAGGAAATGGGAATGATCAGAGTGCAGGGCAGGCAAGAGGTGTTCTGAAAGCTGAGGGTCTGAGGCTGCAGTGTGACACTATGGCAGTGCTTTGTCACATCAGAGAGGTGATTCTCATTCTGCTCCCGACAGCAGCATGATATCTAAATATGAGCACTCCCAGGGAACCAGTGTAGTTGAATACACTCATATTTTGACCACTTCTATTTGAAACCATGGTGTCTTTTAGTCCTTTCTGTAAATGCTGTACAAACTCTCCATTTACCAAAAGAATTTTCCTACTTAGATCACAATTCTATTCTTGATCTTTGTAATTTAAATGATTTTTGAAATGAACTTTGTTCATCCCATAATTTTGCCCCTTCTCCACTATTTCCAAACTTTGATGAAATCATAAAAAAGAGCCTCTCTACTTTTATAGACACACTTTCATACAACCTTGAACAAAAAGGCCACAGAATCTCTTTCCATTATTTGCAAGAAACAAAGAAGGGCTTTCAGCCTAGTAATGTCAGGCATCATTACTTTCTGAATGGTATGAAAATGTTACATGTGTTGATGTCAAAGACAGCAATGTGTCTGTATACGAACATCAGTGACTGTGGGGTGCCGCAACAGCTCTGGCACACCACAGACAGGGACTGTCTTCATAAATAGCCAGCATAAATGCCAGTACAAGATTTTAAAAAATTATGGACATTTTGTAACAAATACAATCCAAGCAGACTTTAAATACTTTATCAGTCAGAGTGCCTTTATAATGAGAGCAACGTGAAGGGGGGGGGGGGGGTCTAATGTATGCTTTATGTTTCTACATGGCAACAGATCCATATAACACAATACAGATACAGGGCTAAATCTTTGTCAGTTGTCAGAACAGGAAATCCTTTTTCTCAGGGTAAAGCTGTATAGTATGGGCATTAACCACACAAATACACACACACACACACACACACACACACACACAAACACATACGTGCGCGCACACACATTCACACACACATGCACACACACATGCACACACACGTCAAAGGACATATAGTCAGCAGTTTTCCATGCAAGCATGTAAATTCAGTTTCTATCTGTGAGATCTACTACATATGAAGCTTACGTGCTTCTAAACAAACACAAATAAGACATTCACAGTGTCATTTGTAAGTAAAAAATAATCAATTTAAGTACTGAACTGCAGCTGAGAAGATTAAATTACCGTTGAGTTTTCCACGATTTCTGATTATGAAAATACTGTTCAACTTGTATGAATTAGAGACACGATTCAGTAAAGACAGAGATCCTAGGCCTTTCTCTTCTTAGTAACAGCAGAAAGGAGACTGTTTACTGGAAAGAACATAAACACATTTGGGTCTTGAGGGCAGCTGCAATGAGGGATACTTCAAATTGAGGACTTTCGTTCTGTCCCTGCTCTGTCCTGCTAATTCTCAGCACTGTGTCCTGTACAGTCCTATACATCTCCAACTGAGACCCAGAGCTCCATACAACGTCTGGCCTCCAAGACGGGCACAACAGTTTCATTAGCTCAAATGAAAATTAAAAAAATAATAATCTGGGACAGCATGAGTCATATATGCCTTTCCCCAAATCAAGGCCAAAGGCAGTAAGATTGAGCACCATGGCTGTCCTACCTTAGAACAGTTGCGTGCCCCCTCCCCACTGACATGGTGAGAAAGAAAGTAGCCGACATCAAGATGGTGCCATCCATAGGCCCCTACAGCAGAAGACATTTTCCTAACAAGGAAGACAATGTTTTCCCAAGAGTCTGTGAGGCCAGCTGGCAAAACTACTGTCATGTTTAAAGAGACAAATGCATTTCTCCACATTGTAGCTCACCAAGTAAGTGTATATACAATATGCTGGACTACAGCTCTATCCCAATTAGTTTGATTTTTTTTAAAGTAAAGAAATTGGGCGAGGGAAGCTG
This sequence comes from Peromyscus californicus insignis, assembly GCF_007827085.1. Classification (NCBI taxonomy): domain Eukaryota; kingdom Metazoa; phylum Chordata; class Mammalia; order Rodentia; family Cricetidae; genus Peromyscus; species Peromyscus californicus. The sequence goes on from NW_026294573.1 coordinate 143,795,738, forward strand.
AAATTTATTGAACACAAATTAGTCTCACCTAGATACCCCTTTACAGTTCAATTTAAACTGAGTCAGATCATAATTATCCGGTCTAGAGAAATATAAATCTCACATCTTCCCTGCTCTATAATCTTATTTACTTCCAATTTCATTCTTTATCAATCTATTTCAACAATTTTATTCCCACAGTTACCTTGAAAATATAAAAATAAGAAATGCATTAGAATCTTCATCTGGTGTTTCATAGGCATTACTAATAGATGTGTTTACCTTGTAAAAAGTACACTGACTATGATTCCAAGGACATTTTTCCCATTCTCTGAAGACTCATTTGATGAATGTGATGTCACTAAGACCATGAGCCACATTATAAAAAAGAGGGCCTTATAGCTGGGAAATTCGGCCTCTTTGGCTGAATTATAAATTATTTTAAATATGCTCTTCACTAAGAAAACAGTTTAAAAAGTTAGTATGCAGTAGGCAACAGTTCTCAGTGTTTTGCAAGTGAAGAAAGTAGTGAGAGAAAAATTAGAGTGCTTTATAAAGCAAAAATAAGGTGACAGTGAATTTCATAAGTCAACTTGACACGGCCGTGGGCTACCCAGATATCTAAATAAACATTATTTCTGGGTGTGTTTATGAGAGTGTTTTCAGGAGGTGGGCTTGTGCATTGGTGGTCTGCGAACAGACGATGTCTGCCTACAGTGAGGGTATGCTCCAGCCAGTCTTCAAATCTGTTGTGGAGCAAATAGGACAAAAAGATGAAGAAAGGTTAAATTCTGACCTCCCTGTCTTCCCTTCTCCATTATTGCCTCCATTCCCCCACCTCCCCTTCTATTCCCTCTCCTCTTCCTATCCTTGGAAAAAGACTTACACTATCAAGGGAAATTCTGGTTTTCTTTTTTCTGTTATAAAAATTTATTATGTTTCTTCTGTGTATATGTGTGTATTTGTGTACACAGGAAGGTGTCCATAGAGACCAGAAAGGAGCACTGAAACCCTGGAGATAGAGTTACAGTCATGCTTTCAACATGGGAAGCCAACTCCAGTCCTCTGCAAAAGCAACAAGTATCCTTACCCACTGAACTATGTCTCCAGCCCTGAAACCCTAGTTTTCAAGACTTTAGAATTGGACTTCAAGTTACGTCACTGGCTCCTCCACATCTCTAGCTGGTAGAAGCTGACCTTGCAACTCCTCTCCTATATGATCTGATGAGCCAACTCCTTTTTTAAGATTTATTCATTATCTGTTTGTTCACATATATGCTATAGAATTCTTACTAACACATATGATATTAATATACACATTATGGCTGACAAGACATCTCAGTAGTTAAAGGTCCTTGTTTTGCCAGCCTTCACAAGCCTATGAGTTAGGACCCTGGAGCCCAGGTAAAGGTGGAAGGAGAGAGCCAAGCCCATGTAGTTAGGACTTCTACACATGTACTGAGGAACTCAATACCTACACATACATCATGAACACACATAGAGTAATAAGTACAGTTTAAAAATACAAACATTATTAAATAAAGGCCTACATTGGGGTCACGTTTAGTAGGCCAAGTAATCCTTACTCAGTAAGATTAAGAAGCAACAAATGCTGGATAAACACCTTCCTAAATGCACGTGAATAAAGCCAGGGAAATTATGTTCTGTTTCACATCTGGCTTTTGTTCGCTGGATGCATCAGGAGAGTTCTCAGGCTATTGTTTTGAACATCAAGGGCTCATTTGCACACATCTCCAACCTTAATTTTCTGATTTTTCTCCAAGGATGAGTGAATTTTCTCAGGGATGAGGAACATCTGTGAACACAGAAGGAGTAGAAACCTCACTTTCAACATTCTGGGACAATTTCTCTCCCTTTGCAATTTTATCTAAGACCAAGGTCAAGCAAGGAAACCAGCAGGTGTAATTCTTCCTCTCTGATCAACTCACTTTGTTTTTCTATTTTTACGCTCTCTTGAGCACTGCATAATTAACTTGTATAATGGCTCTAAAACTACTAGGCAAATAGATTTAACAAGCTCCTGTCCTTGCTGATAGAGAAAAATATAACATCTATCAGATTTGCTCCAAGGAAATATGCCAGTGCTAATGAGCACTGGTAGAAATATCAGTCTATGGCTTCGCAGACGCTAAGCCAGCATTGACCACCTCCTCTCGGCTCTCTGAGAAATGATGGCTGTGGTGGAGGAGCAGCAAGCTGCTTCAGGCATTCCCAGGAAGTTCAGAAGAAGTCTATACAATCTGTAAAGATCATGACTGACACAAGGTGCCCTGAGTCCGACCCTGCATGCTCCTACTGAAGCAGAAACACCAGCCCAAGATCCAGCCAAGCCTTTCATTCAACCAACTTCAATCTACAACCTGTCAGAACTGGTTTAGCACTTTGAAGGCAACTCTTGAAAAATATTTCAAGAGTTCCCTCAAAGCAAGGGTCAAAGAACTTACAGACTCACCCGTGATCTGTCCTCATTCCTCACCCTACCAGGGCAACAAGGGTGTCCTTCCTATTCCAAAGCAGCAGTGTTTCTATGAACTTACTGTTCTAGTTTGATTCCTGTTGCTGTGACAAAACACTCTGACAAAAAAATAATATAGGGAAAAAGAGAAGTTTATTTCCATTTACAGGTCACAGTCCACTATTGAGAGAGAGTAGGAATTTGAAGCAGAACCATGGTAGAATGCTGCTTAATCTCTCTCACAAGCTCATGTTTAGCTAGTTCTCTTATATGGCCCATGACCCTCTGCCTAGGGAATGGTAATGCCCATAGTGGTCTTCACCCTCCTATATTAGTCAATAGCCAAGAAAATCCTCACAGACATCCAGTCTGTGAGGTCTGATTTGGGTAATCCCTCAAAGGAAATTCTCTTCTCAGATGACTCTAGACTACTCAAGTAGACAAAGCAACTAGGACACTTCCTGATCCAGTTATTCACTTTATTTTCTTCCTTAGCAGTGGTCACTCTCATACATGTTATACATCTTAAAATCAGGTGGTAAGCTTTAAAAACACATTCTTAATTCTCACCCACAAGAATTTTTATAGTATTTTTATTGATTATTTGGGAATTACACATCATGAATCCCAATCACACTTATTTCCCAGTCCTCCTAGGTCTTCCCCATGAACCTTCTGACTCATCCCCCTCAAAAAAAGAAGAAGAAAAGTCTAATTTGTATTCCCCATATACTTACTGGAGCATGGTCAAGTTCTCAGTGGCCAGCCCCTTAAAGACAACTGAGTCCTTTACTTCCCAAACCCCCGCCAGAAGTCATCAATTGTGGAGAGCTACACTTCAGCATCGTTATCACAATTTTTAAGAGTTCTCCTCGATGGCTTTCTATCTAGGCTGTTACTTTTTAGACTAGAAGGATTAGGTGGGGCCAGGGGTTGTCACAGAACTCTTCTATGTCCATATTTCTCAGCTCCGATTCTGCAGTCATGATTACCACTGCAAAAAGTAGCTTCCTTTTCTTTATAGTCAGCTGGAGCACAGATCATGGACTTCCATATTGCTTTAGGAGGCAGCACAGACTAGATATCCTCATGGCCTTCAGTGGTAATCCAGGCCACTGACATCAACACAGCCTCCTCTGCGGTAGGACCATGGGCCCAGACATGGCCTTTGGCAGCAAAACAGATCACAGACATCAACATGGCCCCAGATGGCAGGGCAGGCCACTTGCTTCAGCATGGCCCCTATCTGCAGTAGGACCACAGACCCAGACCTGGCTCTCGGCAGCAGCGTGAACCATGGACATCGATATGGCCTCAGGTGGCAATGCAGACCACTCATATCACAACGTGGACATGAGCATGGCCTTCAGTGCTCAGCCACCGACATCAACACAGCTCCCAGCTGCTTTAGGAACACGAACACCCACATAAGCCTCAGGCTTCTACATGGGCTGGGGCCACAGACCATGGATACCAAAGTGGCCTCCAGGGGCAGAAAGAACCATAGAGGTCTTTTGAGGAGGTTCAATCCAGAAAATGAACTATTCATCTCAGACAGGATTGCTCAGAATCAGTGTGATCATGTAGCTGGGCAGAATGTTTAGGGGTTGAGTCAGAGTGCCAGCTGCAGGCTGCTGCACACCACCTTGTCCTTAGTGCGCCAGTCCTGTGACTCCCCTGGCACAACTGTTAAGCATGTAGGCTGTGGGCCTTACGGCTGCTTTGAGCTCTCTGTCTCCCAGCAGGACAAGGAGCACAGGCCAAAGCTGCTGTGGCTACATTTTGGAGGCCAGCTGTTCAGTAGGCCTAGTGTGTCAACCCTATTCAGTGATGACCTGTTTCTGCCGGAGCTCCAGGCCACACATCCCCTGTCCTAGGTGCTAGAAGCCGGTGGCTCATCGGGCAGGCTCTTTGTGCTTGCAGCCTGCTGGCTGAGACACGGTCAACAAAGGATGTAGATTCATCATTGTCTGCCAGCTCTCTTCTCATGTCTTTTTTTCTAATTTCATTAGTTCATCTTTTAGAAGCATCTCTCCATAAGAGGTTAGTTCTTAGTTCTTCCAGAGCTATTGCAGGCTCTGCAGACTCTTTTCCTCTCTTCAGGGCATCCATGGGTCTCTCAGACTTCGGTGCTACAGCAGGTCCTCGCAGCCGCCGCCATCTTTGTTTTCTCCCCTATCTGTGCGCTCTCACTTAAGGGTCTTCTAGTCAGAGCTACACTTTGTCTCATATCTAGTCAGAGCTACACTTTGTCTCATAACAACTTCAAGAAGGTGCTATTGTTACCTCTTTCTACTGAATAAAAAGTCTCAGAAGCCTGTGCTCTTTCAGAATAAATGAATGGCTGTGCTATATGTTGTCTCCCAGGCACAATCCTCTCTCCCAACTTGGAAACCCAGTCAACACCAAGGTGAGTGGAGTAAAGACAGACAAGGGGAGTAGCTTTGAGAAGATCATCATTTCCTAAAGAGCAGATGTGGTGATATTTTGTTTGTGCTCTAACAAATAAAGCTTGCTTGGAAATCTTAGTGCAGAACTAGTCACTAGTTAACCATAGAGGCCAGGCAGTGGTGGCACATACCTTTAATCCCAACACTTGGGAGGAGAAAGCTGGAAGTCCCAAAGTCCTTAAATACTCTCCTTGGGTTATGTTTTGAAGTCTCCATGACTTGACACTGTCACTTGCAAGTGGGAGAAACACAATCTAGCTCCTTCAAAGGGTAACAGAATATGGACATGAAACAACAAAGAAACCTAAGTACAGTTAGAGCTCAGAAACACATAGAAACAGGGCCATGTGTCTTTGGAGGCACTCCGTCATTGACTTGTGGATTTCTCAGCCTATGTATGCTGTTCTCTCTGACCCACTCCTACTTGTTGGAAATATGACTACCTGCTTCTTTATTTTGTATCTCACTACTGAGTCACACCTGACACTCTAGCTTTTCCCTTGCTTCAAGTTTCTGCATGTTAGGGAATGAGTATGATTGGCTAGTTCAGAAGTCTATTCTTTAATCCTAATCTTCTACGGCCATATCAGAGTCCACAAGGAAACAGCTATTTCATTCAAACTCTGTGATTGTGGTATGCCAATGAACTCTTGTAAAATAGGGTTTTTTCTGTGACCACAGTCCCCAAGACAAAAAAAGGGGTCAGGAATGGATGCTACCTGACAGAACAATGGGCATTTCCTCCATAGGACCACCAGTCACAGCCCCACCATGGCCCAGTCAATACTGTGTATTCTAGTGGATTATCTTCTTTGGTCCATTAGAGAAGCTATGACAAGATAACTTAAACCTAGTAGTTTCTAAACAGCATTTTTTTATCTCAGTTTTGAGGCCAGGAAGTCTAAGATCCAGGTGCTAACAGCAGATCAGGGGTCCAAGGAAGGCTCTCTCTGTAAGTCACAGACTGGGTGTCACATAGTAGAAGAGGGCAAAGAGCTCCTGCAGGACTATTTCCTAAGGTCTTAACTCCATCCATGAGTGTGAAACCCTAGTGACCTAATCACATTCTGAATACCCCACCTCCTAGTACCATCACACTGGGGCTTTTCAGCTGGTAAGCTTTACAGAGACATACATTCAGGCCACAGCATATACATTGACCTTAAAGTGCCAGAAATGGTTCTGGTCAAAGCCCAAGACAGAGACCATTGGCCGTAATAAATTAAGGGAGTTAGACTAAAAGTTTACAATGGCTGGTATCTAAATATCTCAATATTATTTAGTCACTGCTAATCCATCCTGCTAATTATCTCTGAAGGTAACTAGAACATGATATATAGGACTGAGGCAATTATTAATTAATGTAATTATTTCCTAGGAGGTTTATATACGACAGTTACATATGATCTGTGTTCTTCCTCTGCATGTACCTGTAGTAGGACAGGCCCATAGGATCAAGAATATTGGCTCAAACCAGTTACCAAGGCACACACATAATGTACTTCCTTATGAGCCAACCTGAAGTCTGCCTAAGGGCCTAGCAACAGGTGCTGTCAGAGTTCCTGATCGTACCCAGCCAATGAGGGATGACCATACAATGCCACCAGATTGCAACACAGATTGGGTGCTGGGAGAAGGGTGTATAAGGCCTTCCTCATTTTTAAATAAATGAGTTTGTTGTTTGTCTTCAACTGACTTCTGGTGTCCGTGCCATTAACACTGCACCTTCTCATCCTCTTCCCTGAGGAAGCCGTTAGGATCCAGCAACATGCACTAAAACGGTATGGGCCTGTGTCTTCTGCCCATGCTATTGGGTCATATGCCCCTTGCTCTGGGGCAGAGACTTCAGACTAAGAGTAACCAGGATTGAAATTAATTATCATCATGTCCTTAAAACTTTATGAACTTGAAAGAAGTGGCCCTGATATTAACACAATCTTCCTTCAGAACTTACGTGGATATATTTGGTCCATGAAAGTTAAATAGACTTACAAACCTACAAACATCCAAACCTCTATCTGTGTGTGTAGTTCACAATAACTGAATTAAGTGATTTTTGAATTAGCTTGGAAGAAAACACTTTCTAAACAGAAGCCTTGAGAATTATTTTACTTGCTTTTAATGTCCCCACAGTTCTAGTAGAGCAGAAGCGGCATCGAGCACACAGCAGGCATGAGTGCAATCATACTTTAAGGTGACATTGCTTAAGTATTGTTCTGAAGGACAGCATGCTAGTGAGGTAGCCTGTCCCCAAAGGCTTTGTGTTTGAGTCAGCTCAGCGCTACTGCCAATGTCACTGACAAGATGTGTCAAGACCGAGTGAAAACTCAGAAGAATCCAGCTCTGCAGAACACTTCACACTTGTTAGTCCTTTTCGCTTCTCATCTCACATGATCTTCGTCTTTGTTCTCTTGTATGTTTTTAACACTTAGTGGTAACCTGCTGCTCTATGACACACACTTTGAGAAATGTAACCTTAAATGTGTAAAAGCTAGTGCTGGGAAATACAAGAAAGAGGTTTGTTTTGTTTTGTTTTTCAAGACTATGAGCTCAAAGGGGTCAAGGATTTTTCTGCTTGATTTACTGGTTATATCTCCAGAGGCTATAGTAATGGCCAGACACTGAAAATGGTCAGTAAATGTCTGATGTGAGACAGATGGAGGGAGGAGAAAATGTCTGGATCATTTGGCTAACCTTGTAGACACTGGGCCTGTTAACTTAGAAGAGGGAGATTTTAGTCTATTATTTGACAGGTCACAGTTGAAGCAACAGTGGGAAAGTCAAATAGGAATTTCCAGATGGGTGGATAGGACTTAAATCAACCTCAACGTCTAGGCAGCAGCATTATTTTAGAAGCCATCAAGGCAGGGTTAGTATCTGCCTTAGTCTGTTCCAGCTACTATATTGAACATATCATAGATTGAATGCTTTAAATAACACATTTATTTATCATAATTCTAGAGGCTGAAAGTCCAACAGGATGCCAGCATGTCTAGGTCCTAGTGTGGAGTCCAGCTCTGCCATCTACTCATCATGTCTTCCCTTGAGGGAAATAGCAAAGGCACTCTCTGGAATCTCTTCTATAAAGTCAATAATCCCATTCATAAAGGTTGGGATGCTGTAACTTAATCATACTCTAAAGCCCCACACCACCAATGTGTAACATAGTGACACAAGGGATTTGGTCTCAATGTGTGAATTTGGAGGGACACAATTTTTTAATATCTAGCAATGTCCAAAGTTTTAGAAAATAGATCATCCAGAAGAAAAAAAATAGAGCATAGAGATATGTCTGAAGAAATCTTTTGTTTGCCTAGTAGCTAATTCTATGCAAAGGAAGTTAATCTTTGCTTTCTACATTTTCCATTACTAACTTCCATTTCCCATTCCAACCTCTGCCTCTCATTCCTTGTCTTTCTTTGCCTTGCCAAGAAAATGACATACAACCATCTTGCCATATCGTGTAGAAATCTAAACAAACATTTGTGGTTATAAGACCTGGAGCACCAACACATACAGACTTCACCCAGAAATCTATATTCTGTTTGATGTGAGCGGTTAATAGGAGTAGCTTAAGTAAATACCACTAATGGTAATATGGTTTTGCTTTATGCAACTCTCCACAGGATATTTTTGAAGACATCATCTAATTAATTATCACATCTACTCTGTACCCAACATCATTATCTCCCAGAGGACAAAATTACAGGTCAACAGTTCTCCCCTCAAGTTGTTCAGTCAAAAAGATGTAGGAATAGAAACAAAAGGCAATTTGTGGTCTCTTCTCTAAGTAACCAATAAATAGCCACTCAGTATTTATATCCCAGAAACTTTGGAATCAAAGAAATGCAAGGAAGGTCCAACCATTGTAGAATCCTGTCTTGAAAGCAGGACAGAGAAGGATGAGTGTTTAACACAGTAAGTCAGAACTCCCCCTTGACAATCTGAGTGGCGTGATGGAGTTGGAAAGTAATGTCCAGCATTTTAACATGTTAGGATTCAGATTCAAAACAGCTGCTTTCATGTGGGGGCTTAACCAGAATTAGATAAACATCATAACATAATAGTTTCAAATTGGTGAACAAACAAATCAAGGGCTTTAGAACACAAACAGAACTGTGGATAATAAACAGTCATTTGAAACTAGCCTGTGATTCTTACTTAAATGAAGTTTTCCAAAAGGTTTCTAGTCTGGAATTTTTTTTTATGTTCAGAAGCATGAATCTCTTAGAACAGTAAAATCATGTTAATGAAGACAGAAGTATAGTAAATTTAGTGAAGAGAACCAATGCTATAATCATCTTCTATAAACAGCAAGCTCTGTGAGTCTGGAATATTTTAGTTCATACCACCAATATTGTAGCATGAACAAGAAAGAATAAATATTCTGTGGTGACTTCAACTTGGGTTTAGGAAACTATTTCCACATATAACTGTGAGCTTAAACAAATTACTTAGCCTCTCTGAATACCATTATGCAATGCAATCTTATTCAGGATGTTTTTTTAGAACTATACAAATCTGTCAAGACCTGAGACGGGGGAAAAAACAGAATATTTTGAGACAAAGGTGGAATATTGAAGTCAATCTATGGAATAAAAGAAAGCACAAAAAAGGAAGGCATCTTAATGAAAAAGCTAAAAAATTTCCCTGGAATTCAGACTTTTAATTTTTTCCCCTTTTGATGCAATAAGATGAGAAATTATCTTTTAACTCTCATCCAAGTGAAAAGTGAAGCAATACATAATAATTTACTGATAAACAGTTTGCCCTGCAGCACAAGGTTACTGTTTTAAATCAAACATTGGCATTAATAAAACCATGTTAAGTTCCTCTTGTGTTCCATTGTTGTGCTGGCCCTGTAGCATATTGAAATGTCAGGTTGTCCCAGACCTTGAAGGAAATGCACAACTCCACCTCCTTCCAAACATTAGCTGAACTGAGCAAAACTCCTTTATTTCTAAGTATATAATCAATTATTAGTATTCTTTTCTTTTCTTTTTAATTTTTCAAGACAAGGTTTCTCTGTGTAGCTTTGTGCCTTTCCTGGAACTTGCTCTGTAGACCAGGCTGGCCTCAAACTCACAGAGATCCACCTGGCTCTGCCTCCAGAGTGCTGGGATTAAAGGCATGCTCCACCACTGCCTGGCTGATATTGTTTTCAAATGCAGAAAATATACAGCAGGACAAATAAAATGTCTTGATGGCCCATTGAAACATGCAACTCTTAGACATATAAAATGACCAACTTGAAAATTGTATATCAAAAAAAAAACTTTTCCTTTTGAGTGACAAAAAGTATGAAGAAATTAATTACTTGACCACAAGCAGGAATAACTTGTTACAAAGAAGTATTTGGACAGTAATAGCAACAACTAGTCATGTTTGAAGATGTGATGGCTGTTCTTGATTGTCAACTTGACTACATTTCAAAATAACTAAAACCCAAGCCAATGAGAGCACCTATAAGAAATTTCTCTTGATTGATTTATTTAAAATGAGAAGACTTATCTTAATTCTTGGACACACCTTCTTTGGTAGCCTATATAAGAACTTGGAAAAGGGAAGCTTGCTCTCTCTGGCTTGCTCTCACTATCTCTGGCCAGTTCATTCCTTCACTAGTGTTAGAGTCTACTTCTTTGGGATTCCAGAGTATACTAAAGACCAGCTGAGATATCCAGCCTCATGAACTCAATAACTACTGGATTCTGTGTGTGTGTGTGTGTGTGTGTGTGTGTGTGTGTGTGTGTGTGTGTGTACAGAGAGATAGAGATTTAGACATTCAGTCTATCAGTTCCATTTCTCTAGAGAACCCTAACAGGAGAGGAGGAAAGAAATGACCGCAGGTGCAGAGGTGGCTTCCACTCAACAGTCTAAATGAGAAGCAACTGGAATCCAAAACTACAGAATATCCAGCTGCAATGTCAGAGACTCACTATAGTGACTTGGGCAAGACTCACATCCTTTGTCATGATAATTAAGTTATTTAAAATGGAAGTGAAGTTGTGTGAACACCAACACCAGGAAAAACACTACAGAAAGCATGAATACAAGCACCTTACTGGATGAGACAGAACTGATGATCATTGCTGTCCAGGAAGCAATGGGATGATGTTTAGGATTTGTCCTAGTCAGGGTTTCTATTGCTGCAATGAAACACCATGACTGAAAAGTAAGTTGGGGAGGAAAGGGTTCATTTGACTTATACTTCCAGATTATACTTCACATTGGAGGAAGTCAGAACAGGAACTCAAGGAGGGATGTTGCAGGAGCTGATGCAGAGGCCATGGAGGGGAGCTGCTTACTAGCTTATTCCCCATGGCTTGCTCAACCTGCTTTCTTACAGAACCCAGAATCATCAGCCCAGGCATGGCACCACCCACTATGGTTTAGGCCCTCCCCCATTAATCATTACTTGAGAAAATGCCTTACAGCTGAATCTCATGGAGGCATTTCCTCAACTGAGGCACCTTCCTCTCTGATAACTCTAGCTTATGTCAAGTTGGTACATAAAACCAGCCAGTATAGGACTGTATCACTGAGTATTATTTTTACAAAATGTTTAAGGACTGTTCCATAGACTAATAATGTCAATTTATTGGAAAGACAGATTCCTCAGGTAACAAAATATGTTTTTAATGGCCATCAAGTATCCATTTGGATTAAAGAATAAGAAGTGAAGGCATGTGGTACCAAATAAGAAAAAATACTTCTAAAATTAAGTCAAGCAACACTTCAAAGGTCTCAGGAGTAATAGCTGACTTCCTCCACTGAGCTATTATAAACATACATAGTCATTTTTCTCCCCAGGACATTAACCCCTTCCAGGGCAGCCTGTGTCCCAGAACCAGAGCTCCTGCAATTTTATGTGAAAACATATCAACAGACCCCCTTCTAGATTGCATTGCCTTACTAGTCACTCTTTAGGCATGCGATTCCTCACACCATGAACTCCTTGACTTCACTGCTCTATTCGGTCATGAGAGATCATCCTACTTGTATAACTCCAACAGGGCAGAATTTATATACTGGAGAGTATTTAAAGTAAGCCCAAGGATGGCAATGTGCAGTTCCTCACTTGTATGGTGGGTAACCAGCAGAGTGTTGTGCTCAGAGAACTCTCCTCTCAGTCCTGTGGTTCTTCATCAGTGCTATCCCAGGTAACTATGCCATGTTCTCTCTTTCTCCAAGTCTCTAACACAGAACAGGCTACCTATTATATCATCACACAATTCCAATGTTTTGCAGTGCCCCTGGAGAGGTGATTACAAGAATTCCATCACTGTTACTTAGAAGGTGTAGTCTTCTCCACAGTGGTTGATAAATGTACCACTTTACAGGATCTACATGGAAACGTTTAAACGTCCAGTTCATCAGGAGCTAACTGCAGGAAACACAATGATGGCCAAATGGGTAGCTTAGGCCTCTCTATCAGCACACTTGAGAGCTTGGGGAACCTCTCAGGATGTCATCATTGTGCATTTGCTCCCACATAAGAATCAGCTGAGAATCAGTTGTGGCAAATCAAATCTTCGGCATCAAATTGTAGAAACTCCTATGTTAAAATAAACTTTCAAATCTTTAAGTCAAAGTAAGGATTATTTTAAATTACCATCTCCCCAGCAAAGTTTTTTAAATTAAATATAGGTGCATATATATATGCACACACACATATACATTCTCTCTCTCTCTCTCTCTCTCTCTCTCTCTCTCTCTCTCTCTCTCTCTCTCTCTCTTTCTCTCTCTCTCTCTCCCTCTCTCTCTCTCTCTCTCTCTCTCTCTCTCTCTCTCTCTCTTACACACACACACACACACACACACACACACACACACACACACACACACTTATGAAACTGTAGACGTGCCAAAAGAAACAGTTTTCTTGGCAATTGAACATAAAGAATTCATCTTGAAAAATGTACCTGTAGAAAGTAAAATTATAAGTGATGTAGATAGCATCAGTGTAATCCTGTGCATTGCCTCATAAATTGTAAACAGAAATATGAAGAGAAAAAGGTAAGATTATTTCCTAGCAAGCTAAATGTGCAAACATCAGAAACAAATGAAGATGTGACTAACCACATGGTGAATCAGTGCATGCAATGATGCTGTATGGAAACAGCTGGGGTAAGCTAAATCACGTGAGTACAGGATGAACTCTTCCACTGAGAGCCACTTCTCTCCAAAATTTGCAGTAAAAATGTAAAAAGCTGTGAAACAAAGTTGAAACGACAGCTCCTGAAGCCAGATCCTTGAGAATGCAGGCGATCGGACAAGCAATTAAAATGTTTAATAGTTTTTGACTCATCCCAATTTTAACTACGTGAAGATAGAAAAGGGATGGCTTTCTAATGTGTGGATTCTGCACCCTTAGGAATCCTAGTCACAGAGAAATCCTTAAAATCTTGGGTAGGGGATAAGGAAGTGGTTTCAGTTGTTTTCACCTTTATTTCTAACTTAAAGTTTTGAATCCAACATCAAGGTCAGCATCCCAAATATTTCATTTTTAGTAGCTTAATTTATATTAAATCATAACATATTAGACAGCAATACTTCAAACAATTTTTCTGATTTAAAAAAAGCCTAGGTAAACTAGTAGTGCAATGCAGTATGAATATTGTCATGTACAGGCCGTGACAACAGAGACAAATTTTGAACGTACTGAATGCTCTACAACACGTAATATAACTTTCTCTCCTTTCTTTTAAATATTGGACTGTCACGGCTTTTTATCCATTGAAACTTTTATAAATGTATACACTATATCTTTCTATTTTGTTTGTTTGGTTTTGGGAGACAGGTTTTCTCGGTGTTGCCTTGGCTGTCCTGAAACACTCTGTAGACCAAGTTGGCCTCAAACTCACAGATCCTCATTCCTCTGCTGGGATTAAAGGTGTGTGTTGCCACCACCCGGTGATGTATACAGTATATCTTAATCATATCCCCACTCCCTTCCTTCGCTACCCCAGCCCTCTCCTTCCCAATATATCTCCCTTTCCACTTCAAGGCCCCACCCCTGGCTGAGGAGCTAATGAATGCTGAAGGAGGGAGAGACACTTTTCTTAGAGGGAATTGCAGTTGAACGTTCCCCGTGCACCGGTGGCTAACCCCACAGCCATGCTTATGCGTATGGGCAGCATTCATTGGTCTTAGAAGGTTATAAATCTTTTCCTTCTTAATGCAAAACAAACATGCAATATGTGGTTCATTTACTCCGAAGATTATGGGGACTTCAGTATTTGAAAGGCAAGTGTGACTTTTTATGTACTTTTTGGTGCTCATTCCATGGGTTGCAAGTCAAAAAACATAGAACATTTTCAAACAAAAAAAAAAACAAAAAGTTGTCACTATGAATGTAGCAGTCACTCACTCTGATACTTGATGGAAGCAAAGCAATTACAGAGAAAACGGGAAGCATGCCTATTGACTGGTAAAAGTCATCTATCAGAGGAAATAAGTAGGAAAAAATTTCAATTGCTATTCTTATTCACACCCCCTAAGGTGAAGACCCCTTTGGTAAATAAGCCAATGTTTTTCCTCTGCCTCTCAAAATTGCCTCCCAGAAATGAAAAGGGAAGGAAAATGTAATTGTGTTTTTGTTTTTGTTTTTGTTTTTACTCTTTTGGCTCCTTTGCTCTTTGAGTCTTTTAGGGGGCCTACCACCCAGCTCCCAAGTAAATACATGGAAACTTACTCTTTCTTATTTATGAATGCCTGGTCTTAGCTTGGCTTACAGCTTTTATTAACTTGAATTATCCCATCTACCTTTTGAATCTGAGCTTTTATCTTTATCCTATATACCTTTCTCTACTTCTTACTCCATGGCTTGCTGTGTAGCTGGGTGCCCCTGGTGTCCTTCTCTCCTCCTCCTCCTCTTGTTCCTTGATTCTTCCTTCCCAGATTTCTCCTCCTGTTTATTCTTTCTGCCTGACATTCCCACCTATTTCGTTCTCCTGCCCAGCTATTTACCATTCAGCTCTTTTTTAGACCAATCAGGTGTTTTAGACAGGCAAAATAACACAGCTTCACAGAGTTAAACAAATGCAGCATAAAATAATGCAGCACATCTTAAGATGATATTCTAAAACAAGAAAGATCCATGGAGAAGCCAATGAATTTTACAGCCCTTAGCAAATGATTCTTCAGTCCCAACAGTGATTCTTTAGGCTTTCTGGATTTCACAGAACAGAGATCCAAGAGCAACAAATGATAGTGGCCTCAGTGCATGAGCAGCAGCTGAGACACTGAAAACTGAGTCTTAGCCTTTCAGAACAAGGATAACGGCAACAGCCATTTCAGATGGGAAGTAGTTTTCCAAATAGGATAAAAACCAAGGGGGAAGCAATGCACGTTAGAACAGACAGCACACAGGAGAAAATTTATATGTCTTTGAGAGGTGGGGTTTGGGAAGAAGAGTATGTGTTTGAATGTGTTCATGTATGTGCAGGAGCATGTATACTTGTTCAAGGGCATATGCATATATGTGCATTTGTATGTGGACCACAGAGATCAGCCTCAGGTGTTGTTCCTCAGGTGCTATCCCCTTATTTGGGGGTATAGGGTCTCTCATTGGCCTGGAGTTCAGTGAGTAGGCTGCTCACTGCCAGGTTCCAAGAATACACCACCATGACCAGTATTTTTAACATGAGTTTTAGGAATCAAACCCAGGTCCCAAGCTTGTATGACAAGCACTTTTCTTATTGAACTACCATCCTAGCCTGGAATCTGTAGTTTTTTTTGAGAAACAGTAAATAAATAACTTTTGGAAGTCAGTAACAGCTACCAAAAGAGGATAATGCCATGCCACTAACTCAGATGCCCTAATGTGTTAAAGCACTTACTGCAGTCACATGGAAACTAGGGGATGACTAGTAAATATGAATTCTTTCCACAAAAAGAACAAAGACTAATTGAAAGCTGGCACATCTTAAGGAGAGTTTATTCAGCCTATATTCATTACTTACCATTGTTATATTTACCGAAATCAAACTTTCAAAACAAGATCCTGGAAGAAAGATATGTTTTTCTCACAGCCTCACAATGTAAAGTACGTATAATCCAAAGCCCATTGCTGATTAAGAAGACATTCTAGCAAAAGAAGGTAATGTGTAGATGCTGCTGAGGATGCTACCCGCCAAAGAACCCTCTGGATTCTTAGGCTGCAATATCACAAAGGTGAGCATTCCTCAGCTCATTCATCCATTTATTCAACAGGATATATTTCATGCATACTCATGGCTGGCTAGTGTAAAATGGACAGAAGGAGCACAGAGCACATAATGAGATAATATATGTTAAAATCCTTTTGAAAAGAACCAAATGCCACAGAAATGCCAAAGTTGATGGTGATGGTAATGCAATCATGGGCTATTGGGGAAAAGTTCTTTAAATAAAGGAAAATTGTTTCTGACTATGAAAGTATAGAAAAGCAATCACTTGTTATTATATTTTTTAAGATTTTTCAACTAGGTAGTAAGAGATTCTGTACAAGGACTCCTTTTCCATCTCAAATCAGTTAATATGGGATTATAAGGGGATGTTTTGTTTGAATAAGAAAGCAACAACAAGAAAACATACCTTGGTGTAGAGAAGCCTTAATTAGAATCATCTACCTGAACACTTTCACACATCACTCAAAAGAGACATCAGGGTAAAGTATTCCTATTTACAGACACTCCCCAACTTCTGCACTATGGCTGCCATCAATCAGGGCTTACGAGGCCATTGCATCAAAACTGACAAATAAGTGTAATTATCAAAGATAAAAGGGAAGTACAAGGGGAAACCCATAGAACAAAGATTGTGAGAGGATGGGTTCCAGTGGAAAAACATGTTTGCATATGAACTCAGTGTTGCTACTCATGCTGTCTGCTCTCAGTTGGTTTAGGTGAATGATTGTTTTGACAGGTGTCAAAATGTTTGAAATGCTTAAAACCTGCCATTGAAATAAAAGTTTCTTATGGAGAAGTGTATGTCCTGGTGTTTATGAAGTAAATGTTGCCATTGGAGGAATCAATGCAAATCAGTATATTTTCTTTGGAAAGAACAGAAAGTACCAGTAAGAAAGGGTGATCCTTACATGTGTCTGAATGGAGTTTACCTGCTCTCTGCTTCTTCCAGGGAGCTCAGCTTGCCTGAGAGGGAAGCTCAGTAGTCTTCGGTGCTTACATATTTAACATGCCTGGGACATGGAGTGATCTGAAGAATCTGGTCAATTTCAAGTACTTCTGAATCTATATTAAGTTCTTCACTTCCCTAGGATGGACCTTTTCACCTCCCCTTAGGACAGCCTGTTGTTCCTCCCTGTGTATTAACAAGCTTCTACCCAGGTTGGGCAGTTTTGTCTCAGAAGAAACTGACAGGAAAACTGTATATGTAGCCATGCAGAGCCTCATCCAGGTGTGTGTTTTGTCCTCCAAGTATTTGGATACCACAAAAGTTTTCCAGCATAAATGAAGTTAAGGTAGAAATGAAGAGAAGGATTTTATTTTAAAGTTCTCTTTGGCTGCATGGTAGAGAAATGGCCCCAAATGAACCCTAAGCAAATGACCTTTTGTGGAACAGAAGTCAGACGAGATACATCAAGCCATGGAAGTGATAGATAGGACTTATGCAGTGATTCTCAACCTTCTCAATGTGGTCTTTAGTACAGCTCCTCATGCTGTGGTGACCCCTACCATAAAGCTATTTTGTTGCTACCTTATGACTGTAACTTTGGTACTGTTATGAATCATAATGTTAATACCTGTTATGCAGGATATCTGATACTTGACCCCCGAAGGGTCGTGACCCTCATTGAGAACTGCTGACTTAGAAGGTGACAGGCAAAATGGACATTATATGGAACTATTTTTAAATATTTTAATAAGTACACAATATAGATTTAAAAACTTTTGTCTTCTCATATTTTGAAGGCCTAGCTAACAACCAGGTCACCCCTCTCTTGAAGAACTAAGAACTAAGAATACCTACGTGGGACTCAAACACTAAGCACTGTACAGTTTTCCTAACCATCTCAAAGTCAGATACCAAGTGATCAAAACAATTCTTAACAATGACATATCCAAACTAGCTTGTTCTAAGCCATGTGCCCTGTCTCTCCAGTTCATGGATAACACAACAGATGCCCTTGCCCATGGTGTACCCTTACTTCTGCTGTCTGAAAATCCTGGTGCTTCCTCACTTGGTCCCATATGCTATGAGATGCTGTGTTCTCTCTTGAGAATCATGAGTAGACTATAATTATTTTGTAGATCACATTCTTATTGCTCTCTTGGTCTGCATCTGGTCTTACCAAACCTCCCCAAGGAAGTATAGTTGCAATAGTACAACTTCACTAAACTCCAAAAGGAAAATCTGAATTCACTCAAGCCTCAGACCAAATTACTAGATGTTAGAGGCAAGGATGATACTGTGATGATGTTGCTAAAATGTAGGCAGAAGTTTTTCTCCTGCCTACCTGTTTCCAAATACCCAGCAGCTGCTTCCCAAATTATCACACAGAGGCTATTATCAATTATAAATCCTTGGCCAGTAGATTAGGCTTATTACTAACTAGCTCTTACTCTTAAATTAACCCATAATTTCTATCTATGTTTAGCCACATGGCTTGGTACCTTTTCTCAGTGTGGCATTCTCATCTTGCTTCCTCTGTGCCTGGCTGGTGACTCCTGACTCCACCCTCCTTCCCAGCATTCTCAGTTTGGCTTTCTCGCCTAACTTCCTGCCCAACTACCAGTCAATCAGAGTTTTATTAAACCAATTTGAGTGACAAATCTTTACATTGTACAAGAGGATTATTCCACAGCACTAAAATACTTAGTCACTCAGAGACAAAGCATAATGAAAAATCACAAAGTAGAGAACAAAATATTATGTCTTTTTCTACCAAATTTACAGACAAGTAGCAAAATTGTTTGATCTGATTTTGATTTCATTTTTCTTCCTGCCTATCATCTGGCAGAGATAATAAAGAACAATGAACTATTACATGCTCAAAAATCATGCATAGAAAAATGTGAAAAAATAAAAGAACTATTTAATCTTAAAATTAGATAAGTAATAATTGTATTTCGTGAATAACTGTACTTTGGCTAGCATAATGGCTTTATTCCTGCCCATAACATACCTTCAGTAAATGTTTACTTGAGTGAATGAAAGAACTGACTGGGTTCTTTCAACTGCAAAAGTCATTAAATTAATAGTGATTATAGGAAGGAAAGTTTGCACAATAGAAGTAATTTTTAAATACATTCAAAAAATAAAACACTTCCTTTGATGTGCATTCATCTGTGTTCAGATTTTAATCTACCATATTCATCCATATACATGCATGAATGTTTGCAGACAATATAATCACACACTCCTCAGAGCTAATATTATATATGTTCATCTCTGGTTCCCTTTAATGAACAGATAATAGTGTTAACATGAGCCATATGGAAAAAACATTTCTCATAGGGCATTTAGCCTTGCTTTGTTATTGTCACAGACTCCCTCTTGTCATTCTGCATGTTCATGTCTCTAGTCATAAGCAAGTCTGGCTAAAGAGTGTGAACAGCAGGGGGCTATAGAGATGCATCGCAGGGTAAGACCACTTGCTATAAAAGCTTGAGGACTTAAGTCTGAATCTCCAGCATCCACAGCTAAGCCATGCATGCTCCAGCACTGGGACATGGAGACAGGTAGATCCTAGGAACTCACTGGCCAGCTAGCCTACCCCAAATGACAAGCTTCAGATTCAGTGAGCATCTCAAGGGAGTAAAAAGGAGTGACAGAAGAAGATACATTGGGATCTTCTCTGGCATCTACATGCATGTGCATGGGCACATACACACATACACACATACACACACACAAACATACACACGGATAGATAATCACTCTACTAAGAAGTTACAAAACATCTGAGTTCATTCTTAATCATGACAGTGGCATCACCACACAGAGGGAACTCCTGTTACCCAGCTCTCAGACTCTACCCTAGAACCTTCTGACTGAACCCTTTCAACCACTGAAAGATTTCTCAATGTGCTTCAGATGAGCCTTCCATCATGTAACCACCCCCAGGTCTTTGTAGTTTTGTTGTTTACTAGTTAACCCTGGTTCCTTTGAAGCCCCATTCCTACTGTTCCATCTTAGTCATCCTGGTCTCTCTTTGATCCCTAAGAATTCTAAGCCCCACTTTGTCTTCCTGTGTTCTATCTCTTTTACCCGGAAATACAGAATCCCTGCTTCTAGGTCAAAACATTGCATAATTAGGGATTTAATAGTAAGTCCCTTGAGTAGTTTAAAGTAGAGATAGATAGATCTCCACCACCACAACCCCAGTGTGTGTGTGTGTGTGTGTGTGTGTGTGTGTTATACATGCTGCAAGCATATTCCAGAGACTCAGCAGAAACTTAGTATTTATTAAACAACATTCTTGTGAATGGACACATCATCATAAAAGCATTGATCGTGTGAGGGGTGTCTTCTTGGGTCTTCTTTCAGGTCTCAGTTTTGAATGTTTGTCCAATTCAGAAAACACCCTCTGCCCATGCTTGTTCTCGCCACACCTTGTGCTTCTCGCTGTCTCCCGTTAAGTACTCCAGCTTTGCCTCGATTGCCAGTGCACATCCAGTGTCCCTGGGATCCCTCTGCCGCTTTCCTCACCTCATTATTCTCTGCATAACTTTGTCGTAGACTTATCAAACTTCATTCACTTGAGTTTCCTCCCAAGCATAATTTTAGATACTTATAGCCCAGCAACATAACTCTCACAGGAGTACTTTGTGACCTCTCATATATATATAAATGGCTCTTAATAAAGCTCTTAAAAGTCAATGTAAGTATGTTCTTTTTTCACCATCTGTCAATACTAAAATATAAACACATCCTGAAACATAACATAAAACTTAAATCATTGCTTTCTAATAAAATTTTCTTTTACTTGTAAAGAAATAGCACAAAGGGCCCTAGATTAACCTAAACAGCCAATCACATGCAGCTAAGTTCACTGACCCATTCAGGTGCCAAAATCGTCCATCAGTAACTACCAGAGATTGAAATTTTTCTTAAATGGTTAAAGAAATAAGTGATTCTTTCTCTGCTTCCAAAGATCACATCATCTTTATCCATACCACACAAGCTGTTATATGCCTGAATTAATTTCAAGGGATTTTTTTCTTTTTTCCTCATTAAAAGTACATAGAATTTTTCTAAAATTCATGGCCTGGACT
Organism: Peromyscus californicus insignis; assembly: GCF_007827085.1. Classification (NCBI taxonomy): domain Eukaryota; kingdom Metazoa; phylum Chordata; class Mammalia; order Rodentia; family Cricetidae; genus Peromyscus; species Peromyscus californicus. The sequence continues at coordinate 143,816,863 of NW_026294573.1, forward strand.
ATCCACACACACAAAAAAAAATCTTTGCAAAAAATAAAAAATAAAGCTCAAATGTGTTTTGAACAAAAATGCAACTGTAGCTCTCCTGCAAGATGTTAAGGGAAGCTTCACCTGAGAGTCTCCTGGGTGACTCCAGCTAAAGGCTTTGGCATAAGAGGATGTAAAATAACAGGAAATGAAACTGCAGGAAGTGGAAGCAACTCAGGTCATCAGGAAAGACAGTTGGAAATGTTTCTTCTTATGTAAAAGTCCCATTAAAAGTTTTCTTTAATGTATTTATGTGTTCTGTCTGCACGTAGGTCAGTGTTCATGTGGTGCCCCCAAAGAGCAGAACTGGAATTACAGAGTTATGAGCCACCGTGTGGGTGCTGGGACCTGAACCTGTGCCCTCTGGAAGATCAGCAAGTGCTCTTCATTGAACCAGCTCTCCAGACCTAAGGGTTCTAATCCCTAGTCTATCCTTTTCCTATGTGATCCATCAAACTGGTATAAAGAGCACACATGACAGCTGGGTGGTGGTGGCACACGCCTTTAATCCCAGCACTCGGGAGGCAGAGGCAGGAGGATCTCTGTGAGTTCGAGGCCAGCCTGGGCTCCAGAGTGAGTTCTAGGAATGGCGCCAAAGCTACACGGAGAAACCCTGTCTCAAAAAACCAAAAAAAAAAAAAAAAAAAAAAAAAAGCATGTGCATTTAAAGACTGAAGCCTGCTGGGAAGGGAGTTGCAGAATTCTAAATCCAACTCTCAGGAGAATGAGAGGCTTGAGGATCAAGAGTTTAGGACCAGCCTTAGTTACACAGTGACATTGTTCTCCAAAACAAAAAAATAAGAAAGATTAAAGTCGTCGAGTTATAGATTACAGGGGCTGCTTTCCCTTCCCCAACACTACCTGCAACCCTTTTATATGGGGAAGGAGTCAGCTCGGCTCTTTCTCCTTCCCTTTAATGTTATTTGTGATGTGCCTAGTCTGTGTCCCTAAATCTAATAATAACTAAAGCAGATGGAAAGTTAAGAGAAGTTGTGATTATTAAAGCTAGAAACAAGAAAACATATAAACTACAAAGCAGTCCAGTGTTTCATGTGAGAAAGGATAAAGGAGGCAGAACATAAATGAAACAAGCTATGGTGTATGGAAATTCCTAATGCAAATTAAACACTGGGCAAACTGAGGGACGATACCAACACTTAACGAAGGGCTGGGGATGTCCACTCGGGAAACAACTGTGTTAGAGCCAAGCTGGATAAACATGTCACAACATCATTGAAAAGCTTCTTTTCAAAGGTCTTTTGCTTCTTGAGGTTTAAACAAACACACTGTTAAGCCAAAGGCTCCTTATATAACTTCATGTGGTTAGCAACCATTTTGTTTGCCCTGCAAAGCAAAGGCACTATCTATGCATGAGTATGGTAATTAATTGGAATGTTCCAACCAAAAATGTGGTGATAGACAACCCCCATCTCCAGGCAACAGTGACAGAGAGACTTCCAGGCACATACTGAAAATTGATCTCACATTTTCTTTTATGGATACTAATTGCCAGTAGCTTTAATGTTGAGAGATTAAAAAATCAGTTGATTGTTTTTTTAGGAACAAAATAATAAGCCTGTTCAAAAATTTCAGCAGCATTTATTCTCCTGTGTTCGTTGGCTTTAAGTATGGTGTTTGTGGAATTGGTTCAGTGAGATGAAAACTGGGACATGACTGTTCTCTGCATTTAGAAGATTGTAGACTCCAGTTTTAAACACAGGGTCTTTTCATCATGAGGTAACAAATCATGGCTCTGTGAATGAAACCTGAGCTGGCAGGGTTCAGAAGCATCAGGGAGCACCTCAGGGTCCAGGCCTCCCCATTCTTCAGGCCCATGCCAAGGAATATAATAGGCAACACTACCAAATATCCCTTACCAAAATTCAAGCCCTTTTATTATATGTCATTTTTTCCTCTCTAAAAGTCTCAGAAATACAATTCCAAGATATAGTTACATTTCCTTGATTAGCCTATTTGAAATCAAGATGATCATTCATACAAAATGTGCAATTGTTTATATATAATGACCCTCTTATGTAAGATCATCACAACGATTTCCAAACTATTCATTATGAAATGTGCACATCTATTCCTGTGTTTGAAGACAGAGAAGCCTGAACGTAAGAGTTCTTACCCATCCTTCAACCTCATGATGCAATCTTACACAATACTAGTGTTGAAGATATATTTAGCTAACAGGGAAATTAAGCCACAAAATGAAAGTGTACATTTTCATTCAAGCTACTGGAAGCCTTGATCCAGGATATCTGTGCTTTAGGAAGCCTCTGTGCCATCAGTTACAAGAAGTCTTAGCTTTATGAATTAAAAAGCCACAGGGGCACCTGTGACAGGAAGAAATGTGCCCTTTCTACCTGGGCAGACAGCAGCTGAGAGCCAGACAGGGACCTGCACATTAAAACTGAAATGGGAAGGGCAGTCAAGGCACTGCTAGACACAAACTAGTACCCAAGTAGAATCAATAGAAACTCTATGAATTACAAGCCAAAGTGGTCCATTCTCAAAGTGGGTAGAAATAAATGAATCGGTAAGAATGAAGATCCAGCAATTGGATATGGGGATTTTTGTTTCATTTTTGTTTGGATTTTTATTTTGAGATGGGGTTTCCTATGATCCAGGCTGACCTTGAATTCATTAAGTAGCTGAGGCTGGCCTTGAACTTATTGACTTTCTTGCAGCTATCTTCAAAGTTCTGGAAATATAAGTGTATAACAAACACCACTCCTGACTTCCTTATTTGAGTATAGATTGGTTGTATGTTGAATGTGGGGATGCCCTGGACATGCATAGTGTTAGGACTATTCAGTGTAAATATTTGTATTATTAAAGTTCTGTTTCCCCAAAACAGGATTTCAGGGTGTGTGTGTGTGTGTGTGTGTGTGTGTGTGTGTGTGTGTGCTGGATTAAATGTAATCTTTTTTTTTTTTTTTTTTTGGTTTTTCGAGACAGGGTTTCTCTGTGTAGCTTTGCGCCTTTCCTGGAACTCACTTGGTAGTCCAGGCTGGCCTCGAACTCACAGAGATCCGCCTGGCTCTGCCTCCCGAGTGCTGGGATTAAAGGCGTGCGCCACCACCGCCCGGCCTTTTTTTTTAAAGTACCGTGCTTTGGGATATGTGGCCTTCCACTGGAGTGTGGTGGACCTATCAGGGTTTCCACCCTTAAAGAAAACAGACTCTTCTCTCCCAGTAACTATCAGTTACCAATAACGCCTCAGGGAGGGGTGGGACTTTGTGCCCATCTCTCTTCTCCATACGGAGAAGAAGACTTTATGCCTCTGCCCTCCTCTCTAGGTCCTCTACATGCTGTCGTCACAACAGCTGTGAACTCACATGTGCCACTGTTCTCGTGTGTCCAGAGAGACTTGTGGTCACCTACTGTCTCTGCCTGTTCCAATGTTTCTACCCCTTCTTCCACAATGGTCCTAGAGCCTTGGAAGAAGGGGTTTAATACAGACATCCCATGGGGGCCGAGCATCCCACGTTCTCTTAGTCTCTGCACATTGATTAGCTATGGATCTCTGAGTTTATAGACATCTACTGCAGAAAGAAGCTTCTCCAATGAGGTCTGAGAGCCGCATTCATCTATAGATACAATAAGTCACTAGGAGTCAGTTTAACACTATGGCCATTTAGTACAATAAGAGTGGTAGCTTCTCTCAGCAACAGGTTCCTGTCCCTGATAATAGTGGCAGGCATGGGTTTCATCTTGTAGAGCAAGCTTCAATCCAATCAGAAAGTAGCTGATTACTTCCATGACATTTGTGCCACTGTTATACCAGTGGGTATGTCTTGCTGGACCTGACGTCCTCACAGCTCTTACAGTTCACAGCTGGGAAAAACTAATGATTTCTTTCCCCTCTGACAGCATGCATAGCACCTTCCTGCAATATGAAAGCAAGCCAGCTGGGCAGCACAACCCAAACTTAATGGATTTTTAAAAAACGAAGAAGAAGACACAAAGTTGGCTAAGTAGGGAAGAGGGGTAGATCACATAGAGTTGAGAGAAGGGGTGAATATGATTGAAATGCATTGTATGAAATCCAAATTAATTAAAATTACAATAAAAATACTATACTGTGTTACATTTTTGTTTTTGTTTTGTTTTTAAAGCAAGCTCATTGAAGCACACTATCTCTGGAGACTTGGGCTTATTGTTATTAATGTGACTAGTCCCCAGTTTTAACACTGATATAATCATGTATCACTGAAATCTGTGCCTACCAGGCCCACTTCCCATGCAGCCCCATCCAGGACATTCAGCTCACCTGGACTGGGAGACTATGTGGTCCCACAGCTGCTCCATAGTTCTGTGACTCGGTTTTTGGTTCCCGTTGTGACTCATGCCTAGGGAAAAAAAAAAAAAAACGGGATAATTGTTTGCTCATTTGATTGTTTGTTTTGTTTCACTTGGCTTCTTTGAGAGGAGATCTCATCACATAGTCCAGGGTGACCTCTAACTCTCCATCGTCCTTTCTTGTCTGAGTCACTACGCTGAGCAATTCTGTCAGGTTTTTCTCCCGTTCCTGGGTGCTATCTCTTGCCTCTGGCTTCACTGGTGCTCGAATCCCTGTGAAAAAGCCTGGAGGGTGGCACAGATTTCTTTCACCAGAGGCTGATTGCTGGGCCACAGTGACCGGACACTCTTATCTACTTTGAGATCTCAGACTAATGAGAAATTCTGCCTCAAAAATTAAAGTGGGTGAGGCAGCACTTGGTAACAATACTCCACAACAGTGTTCTCTGCTCTTCATACTCATGCTCATAACACACAAACACACACCGAGTGGGAGGAGCTCCAGATCAATCTTCAAGCTATATTCATGTAGTTATGAAAACACCAGTAAGTTGAGTTTAATTCATGGCAATAATAGTTTTTATCCAAAAATACCTTTCCAACAGTCTAAAACTATACCTAAACATAGTCCAGTAGTACCATGATTTGATCAGTTTGTGTTGTTTTCATATACTGAAATATCACACAGTACCTAAGTATATACAATTGCTACATCTTAATATGTGAAAATGGGTTTAAACCAAGATGCCCAGCCTAGCCCAATTTGCTCCTGGTGAGCTAGCAGCAGTCTAAGGAAGAACTCAACTAAAAATATTACTAGTAAATATTAGTAGAAGGAATAATATATTGCCTAAGCAACCAGTTTGTTATTTTTAAAAATCTAATTCTCTCCCAACATATAAAGTCATATTGATGGTTTTGTGAACAGTTATAGTGGTAACTGTTGTTATCAGGGGTTGGTAGCAAAAAAATTATCTTCAATATTTTAGTTAGGTCTGCTTGGCTTATGCAAAATTGCCTCCATTAAGTAGGACACAGTTTCACAGTGAAAGGGGTTATGCTGCTAGTGCCCTGCTTCCCAAGCCTGTGAATTTCATAATCAAATGTGTATAACTAGACAGTCATCGCATCTTAACAATGTTATTCCCATTAAGTTATTTGAATTCATTGAACATCCCCACCATGTAGGTCCTAGGGATGTAATTCAGATCTTCAGTGTTGACAGCCAGTACCTTTACCTGCTGAGCCATGTCACTGGCCCAACATGTTCTTTTCTTGATTCCTGAGTGCTAGGAATGGTAACACAAGCCTGCATGCAATCCCAGAATGTGTGAAGTAAAGGCAGGAGGATCATTTTAGCTTAAGCCCAGCCTGGGATATATAGTGACGCCCTGCCTCAAAAAAAATTTTTTTTTAATACAGGAACTGTTTACTTATAAAATACTAGCGCTGCTTAGGATAATCTACAACTGTGACTAAAGAGTTATTTTTTAATATGAGAAATGTCACTCTGAAAAATAAAGTCAAAGAACTACATAGGGAGGTACAGGAGTCTGTGTTCAACATGCACACAGCAGAATTCACACTTGACTGTTTTCATAATTCCTGGTTCTAGGAAAGTCATTGATCTTTCAGTCAGCCATGTTTAAAATGTGACCATTCCTTTATTGTTGCTGCTCTGAATCTGGCCTCATACAGCTGAGGTTGATTGGAACTCACTACGGAGCCCAGGCAAAGCTCAAGCTCACACTCGTCTACCTGTCTCTGCCTCCTGGATGCTGAGTTTACAGGTTTCAGGCCATATAGTACACACAAACCTTTTCTTTTTATTGATCTATGTCACTCATTAATTTATTTACAAATTCATGCCTTTAATATTGCTTCTTCCAATTCTCCCAAATGTCTCTGGATCGTCAGGTAGATGTGTTTTATCCTGTAATATCTATATTATCCTGTTTTTTGAATGCTTGCAGGGAAGTATTCTAGGGAAAAGCCTAAAAGTTTCTGTATAAAATTAAATGAGCACCTACCCTGTGACCCTGAACTTTTACCCCCTACAGATTTACTGAAAAGAAACAGAAATTTATATGCAAAAAGATCGATTGGAGTGGAATTGAATGTGGGGAATTGAACAAGAAAGGTGTGAAAGAAAAACCTTGATTATTACACAACTGGATACATTTGTCAAAATTTATCAAATGATGCAGTTAGAGCTTGCTAATTTAACTAAATGTAAATTTTAATTTTAAAAAGAAACCATAGATATTTTAGTTTACAATGCAAATACAAAACATATACAAAATTAAACAGTGTATGTGTTTTATGCTATATATATAAAAAGAATGTACTCTGAATCATTTGGATATAAAGAGTATTAATACTTGCAACTCAGCCTAAAACAATCTGAAAATAAGATAAATTGATAAATAAGAACACATTTTACAGCAAATATAAGAAAAAATTTGCAACAGTAAAATTTTAGCTAGTCTATGTAAAGTTTTCTGTGCTTAAAAATTATAAAAATGAAATATTTAGAGTGAGATTTTTTCCTTTCTATGTGATCTTGTTCTTTTTTTTATGATTTAATTCCAATTTTTCCATCTTCAAGATAAAGCTGATCCTGTAAGTTCTATCCAGACCATAGTTATGTGAGCTAATTCAGCTCTTCACATCTCATTTCCATACTCAGGCCAACATAATCTTTCATATCCCTGGTGTAATAGCCAAATAAATCTTAGCTTCCATTTTCATTGAGAAGTATCCAAGGATTCCTAACTGTGCTGGTGCCCCATCTCCTACCCAAGAATGGCCCTAAAGCCCAAAGACTTGGTTACCAAGGTTACCAGAGTCTCCTGATTTATGTTATCATTCACTCAGCCTTATAAATCTTCTGTAAATTACTTAATTTTTGTATATGATAACAAGAGGTTATTATGTTTTTAATGCCTCAAATTGTCATGACTTGAAGCTATGCATTGTTGTGAATATATTGGTCTTCTTGTACATGTGACCTCAGACTCTGTCTGACTTGTGGGAGCAGCTCACATAATTCATGCTACACAGCATGTAATCAATAAATACTCATTGAGTTCATGATTTTGATTTCAAATTGAAGTGTTTAAACAATGTAAATTAGACATCACAAATAATATTAATATTTGAAATGTAGTTATCATGACAAATTGTGAGTTATATCATAGTCTAATTTACAAACCGAAAAATTTAGGCTTAATGAAGTTGAATGAATTTCCCAAGGTCAGACATCTGGCAAACAGTAGATTTGAGTCTCAAACAGATAGCTCTTTTATTCTAGAGTCCACATTACCATATAAATTATTAAATGAGCTAAAAGTGTAGGGACTGAATAATTAAGATATAAATCAAAGCTAACTCTTTCAAATGCTTTAGTAACAACTCCCATAGAATATGTTTTTCTTCTATATATTTTTTCCAGCAAATTTCAGACTCAGGGAACATATGTTTACTATATAAAGAGTTCATAGTGCAATCCCACAGATTCAAGGAGAAAGACCACTGACCCAAATTATGGCAAAATAATTAAAGCAAGCAATTAATTAAAGCAAACTTTTTTTATTTATGTACATTGACTGTCTCTTCCTAAAGGCAGTGTTCAAAAAATCAGCATTGGATATGGTTAAGATAAGGGTTTTTATAGTTTAGAAGTAGGGGTTTCCAGATGGGAGATTTGGCAGACAAGTAGGAAGAGTTATAGAAGCAGAATATAAGTATAACAAGTTAGTTATGACAACCTCCTGAAACAAAGACATGTTTGCAAAGTGGTCATAACAAGATAATAATAACAAGATGGTCATAACAAGGTAGTCATAACAACTTCTTAAAACAAAGACTAATGTAGGGATTTATCAAGGCAACTCCACATAGTTAAAAAAGGAGGTTTATTTTGGGGTAATTTACTGCCAGTAAAGAAGTTGATCACAGGATCCTGGAGAGGTGAGGTGCTGCCCAGCAGGGTTCTCTGGAGAACTCTGACTGGATATGCCATCCAGCATCCAGGATCCTGAGGAACCAAGAGGGCTGGCACATCTGGATCTCAGGTATTAAGAGCTCCTGTCTTGGCCCCACCCCAGAGGCAGGTCACAGGAAGGCATGGCAGTTACCAGAAGCCTTACTAGGGGTAGAACTTCCAGGTCAAAGCTGAAACAGCTACTTACTACAAAATACATGATTGCTGTTTACTAGAACAGGTAGTACAGAACCATTTGTAGTTAAGGTTACAGGTGGATCATAGCCCAATCCTTGAGAAACAGGGATGAATCTAGTTGGATTTTATTTTATTAGGCTTTCAAACCTAAGATGGAGGCATGATAGTTTATCATTACCTCCTTGTCTTATGTGTCCCTGTCAAATCCTTATAGGATCTTTGCATTCTTTATCTGGGGTAAAACAAAATTTTAATGAATTGAAAGAGCCTTGGCCCAATCACATGTCTATCTGGTTAGCACAGAACAAAAAAATTTAAGGCCATATCTTAGGGTTTCTACTGCTGTGAAGAGACACCATGACCATGGCAACTCTTATAAAGGAAAACATTTAATTGGAGCTGACTTACACTTTCAGAGGTTTAGTCCATTTTCATCATGGTGGGAAGCATAGCAGCATGCAGGCAGACATAGTGCTAGAGAAGGAGCTGAGAGTTCTACATCATGATCTGCATGCAGTAGGAAGAGACTGTGTGCTATACTGGGCATAGCTTGGTCATGTAAGACCTCAGAGCCTCCCCCACAGTGACACATTTCCTCCAACAAGGCCATGCCTCCTAATAGTATGACTCCCTATGGGCCAAGCATTCAAACATGTGAGTCTATGGGGGCCATTCCTATTCAAATATAATCATATAATATACCATATAATCTTGGTATACCAATAAATGCTATAGGTAGCCATTTTGTTCCCTTTGCCACAGAGTTTCCTTTTGATCTAATATTCCAGCCTTCTGTTGAGGATAAAAGGCACTGTATTCTCTTCTGTAACTGCTTCTCTGCTAAAATTAGGATGCATTTGGTAGGTCCCAGGAAGGCTGGAATGTTAACCAAACCTGAGGAGTTAGGGCAATGGAGTATTCATCAGAAGCATCTGATTTGCTGACCTAGCTGAAAACAGGGAGAAATCACACTAACTTGACTGGTTCACATCAGTTTTCAGCAAGTCCCAGGCTTTCGGTTTTGTAGGCCCACATGAGGCTAATATATTGTAGATCTTCTTTGGAGCAATTTGTAGTCCATAGCTGATTTCTAGATGGTGTCTACCAGCTGATTGAACTCTGCCAAGACAGATATAGACTAGGGACAGAAGTTAAAGAACTTAAAGAAAATTTTTATATTTGGAGCTTCCCCCTCAGGAGTAGACAATAGGCAGGGAAGCTTAGGCTATTGATTGTCAGGAGTACTTATTGGGAGTCTATTTTACCTCTGAGAGTCTTATGACTTTCTTGATTCCCTGGAGCTTACATTACCATTGTTCTAATCTTTTCTGAAATTCACATTGTAGGAAAAGAAGCTAAGAGGTACCTGTAAAACATCTGGAGTAGGCTCATGCCTTTAAGTCATAGCAAGAGCTATGGCTTTGGGTTAAAAAGGATGAACATTGTTTTCTGTCCAGAAGGCTGGATCTATCAATTGGACATATGTTTTCAGCATGATGAGAAGTAGCTTTAAGTCTATACTTAGAACACAACCAGAGGAAATATAAAATTGTGAGTTGTGACTGATAACAGTATTCAGTGTTTTACCAGCCTATTAAAACTTCATTGATTAATGTTAAAACTTTGAATTTTTGAAATCTTAGCATAACAATAGGATATAAGGGGAAAGAAATAACTTATATAGGCTTTTGTATCTTCAGATGTTTATAATTTAAATTATTTTTAGACTTTTATAATTTATATAAACATTAACTTTTTTTATCCAATCATTTATCATGAGGGATAAGTGGTTGATTCCTGAGAGCAGTTACTGTAAAGCAAGTTCCTTTAAAGAAATCAATAGTAAAAAGTTACTTTGAAACAGTTTGGTGAGTTTATCTTGGTCAGTGTGAAGTCTGCCAGGGAGTTAAAGGGTCCCTGTCTGCCTTTCTCAGCAGGAGTCCTAAGGCTTTAGGAAAGTGAGGCCTGATTTAAATGAACTAAGAAGGCAGCTGCAGCCTTGGGGAAGAAGCTGGTTGCCTGCTGCTGTTAAACAGACAAAGCTACAGTTAGCCTCGCTATCCATGCCATCTGCGATCTGAGAAGGATAAATTACAGCAGGAAATATAATCAAAATGACCTATTGACCTATGGATCAGTTAAATGACAGACTTACCACGGCCTGGGTGGCTATCCTGGTCTCCTGTGGGCTCTTTGTTGGGGGCAGTTGTTATGGATCTTCTGCTGTCACATAGTGAAGGAGTTAAGCTCTCCCACTCTCACAAATGAATTTAGGTTTAAGTTCTCTGAGAAGCAAGTCAGGTATCCCTCACAACGAAGGGCCATTTATCCACAACAACCTTGCATTCAGGGACTGGGGAGAGAACACACACAAGGCCTTAGTCAGCCCCACAGTGTCTCAAGAACAAATCCTGCAGCTGCCTTCTGAGTCACATCTGGACTTGCCCAAGCTTGTGCAAATATGTCTATTGGTGTAATTATTAAGGCCACTCCACGTAGTTAAAAGGAGATTTATTTAATGGCATAACTTACAAATTAAAGTAGGTCGCAGGGTCTGGGGAAGGTGTATCGCAGTCCAGCGGTGTTCTCTGGAGCTCTGCTTGGCCCCTCTCCACCGTCCAGGGTCCCAGAACAGAGTGAGAGCACAGCCCATCCAGATCTCAGGTCTCCAGGTGCCTCCCTTGGCCCCACCTTGTAGGCATGACAGTTGCCAAAGTCTCAATGGGGGTTGGAACTTCCAGATCAAAGCTGGAATGGCTACCCACTACATATGTCCAAAAACTGTAAGACTAAACCTCAGCCAATTAAAAGTATACTAATGTAACTGCTGCTTGTTTAACCAGTTATGTTTGAGATGGCCTAACTGCTCCTGAAACTCCCCTAACCATGCTTAAAAGGACCTGTGTGCCTTTGTTCATGGCTGCCATTTTGTACAAGTGGCTGACCCTGCATATACTAGTTGTTTCTGCAGAATAAACACTCTTTGCTCTTGCATACTGTTTGAGTCTGGGGTCTTCCTCAGCATTTTCTCAAACCCTTGCAATAGGACAGCATTAGCTCTTCAGCAGCTGCACAGGACAGCATCAGCCTTAGGCTGACAGACCCAGAACATCTGACAGATTTTCCTGTGGAGAAGGAAGATGAGGAAACTGACCTCACCTTGATGAGCCAGAGTAGAGCAACACTTTCCACTGCTTGTACAGCACCTTGGCAGCAGGCAGGGCATGAGGCAGTTTGTCCAGTGGTTAGTGTTACCACAATCTAGGAGACTTTATCAGAGGCTCATTATCTTCTTTGGAGACCTAAGGGTTGCCACTAAGAGCTGGCATTTCTATCATGGGAAGCTTCTTTTCATTAAACATTTTAAATGTGTTATTCAGGAGATATCTGAAAAGTCTACTAAATATATCTAATTTTAAATAAACTTTACTTGTTTTTAATTATATGCTTAGGTTGAACTTTGAAAACATACACAGGAATTAGATAAAGTTTGTCCCTGTAAATGAATTATATTTGTAAAAAATTTGATCATTTGTATGGTGACTATTAATATATATATTTATTTTTCTTTGATAGTTTACAAGTTAGTATGTTTTATAAGATTAGGAATCTACAGTTTTATCCCCCTAAATTTAATAAGTCTTAAAAAATTACAACTCTTGAATTGAAGCTCTTTTAATATAAATCATAAATACAGTTCATAGGGAGACTGGCAACTTTACTTTCCTAGTCCTTTCATAGTGTACCATTACAGAATATCATAGTTTCTTGTATAATACAGTTTTTCAAAACAGCTAAACCTTAACAAAATTGGCAAACAGAAGCTAGACATCTTCGTAAGTTAGTCTCTATTAGCCTAAATAGACCTTAGGTAAGGAGAAATACTTTATAGGCTTTTGTCAGACTGTTTAGGTCATTGTCTTGCTGCATCACAAGATAGAAAGATCCCAGTTTCCAGTGTTTAGTGTTTGGTGTTTATAGTTGTGGCCCTAACTTTAGTCACTTGAAAATTATACTGAGTGTTTGGGATTCCAGTGTAGCCTTGAGCCTTTCTCAAGGTGTGCTGTTAAGCATAAAAAAAAAATACATTTTGGGTTAACATATCTCAGTTAACAAGAAGAGCTAGCCAGAAGCAGAACTACAGAAGTTAAAAAGCAAGATTAGTACATTTAGGGACATTCCTAGAACTGTAGATGGATTAGGTCTTAGTTTTATTTGACTGGTGGTTCTATTTGCTCATTTTTACAGCCTGAATGGTAAGATTACCTCTGTATACATTTCTAATTATTAACCCTGTGTAAGTCAACTTTTGCTAGCAGATACTACATATTTTTACCCATATCTAAAAAACTTATAAATACTGAGAAGCAAAAAGTTCACATAATATTCATATAAATCTTGAGATAAGGTTTATATCTTAGCAAAGTTTTAAGCAGTTAAATAAAACCAATAGTCAATTTTTTTTAAGCTGCTCTCCCTTTTTTTTCTGCCACAAAGTCAGGTAGATTGCCTGACATAGGACAGAAACTTCCCAACTCCAGAACTGGCTTTTCAATTCAGTAAAACATCATAAAACACTATATTAAACACTATCCATACTCAAAAACATTTGAATTCCTGCTAAACTGAATCCAGTGACCAGAAATCTCAAAGATGAGGAATATTTAGCTCAGGCTATCAAAGTAACCATGGCAAGCAGCAGAAGCAGATTTGAGCCTGGGTTGGGGGAGTGCACAACACTGCCCAGTGTGATATGCTAAAAGGTGGTGTGTTCCCACATTGCCCCAGCCTAATGGTGTAGAACTGGTGGCAACTAGAGCTTGGTCCAATTCTTATGTGTACCTGTAACTGGAAAAGATTGAGGGGGCACAGAAACACATACAAAGAATGGAGACAGGAAAAGGAAACCAATACCCAGCACAGGACAGAGGATTGTCCAGCTTACTAGTCTTATTACCCATGTCTTTTGTCTGTTTCAGTTGCCTAAGGTGGAACACAAAAAGCCAGGCAAAATACAAGACAAGACATGGAGCAAAAATAACAATAGGGACAATTGGGATCATTCAGGGATCCACCAGTTCAATCAAAGAAGGTTTTTAAAAAATAGGGGGCCTTTTCTCAACTATCTCCCTAACACAACCCAGGCATTGGGAACTCACCAGAAGCTTCCTAAGTACTAGGTTTCCCTGGTTCAGTTAGGCTGGGTCTATCCAATTTCCATCTCAGCTCCCAGTGTCACCAAGGCATCCTCAGGGTTCCAAGGTCAGTCAGAAAAAGAACTAGTGGCCCTGGCCAAACTCTCAAGCAACCAGATGGGCTATGTGATGTCTTGCTTGTTGCCCTGAAAGAGGGAATACTGGATCTCATTAGGCACCCCCTGCCTCGCATCCCTAAATCAGGATAACAACAGAACCAAATATCACAGAGCATATCTATGATTTACCAGAGGAGGCCTCATTAAATGGGTGCTTGCTACTTTCCTTTGATGAGGCTTACACTCAGACAGTCTGTCAAACTGGAGGTGTTCCCTAGGGGCTTGGAATATGCCCAAGGTGTGCACCCCCTAGAGAGCATATCTTCAGACCTAGAGTGCCAAGGGTCCAGCTTCTGAATTTGGGCTGGGATCTGGATCTTACTTGCACTTCCAAATGTTAATTCCACAGATGCAAGGAGAAAGACCACTGACCCAAATCATAGCCAAATCAATTAAAGCAAGCAATTAATTAAAGCAAGCATTTTTTATTCATATACATAGTCTGTCTCTCCCTAAAGGTGAGGTTCAAAAGATCAGCATTGGACATGGGTAAGATATGTGTTTTTATAGTTAAGGAGTAGGGAGTTTCTAAATGGGGAATTTGGGAGACAAATGGGCTGGATTACAGAAGTAGAACATAAGCATAACAAGTTGGTCATAATGACCTCCTTAAACAAAGACATGTTTGCAAGGTGGTCATAACAAGATGGTCATAACAAAGTAGTCATAATAACCACTTTTAAGCAAAGGCATGGTTGCAATTTCTTGGAACAAGCAGTACAGAACCATTTGTAGTTAAGTTGACAGGTGGCACATGGCTCAATCCTTGAGAAATAGATTTAATCATAAATAGGAATGACTCTAGCTCGTTTTTATTATATTGTTCAAGCCTAAGATGGAGGCAGGTTGGTTTATCAATACAAAGATCTGAAACACTAGAGCAGTGCTGAAAAAACTGAATTAGTAAAGTGCTTGCTCTGCAAGCACAGGGATCTCAGGTTGAGCCCTGGAACCCAGTTTATTTGTTTGTTTGTTTGCTTGCTTGCTTGTTTAAAAAAAAAAAAAGCAGCTCTAATCCCAGTGCTGTGGAGGAAAAGACAGGAAGCTCCCTGGGTCTCACACATAACTTATCCTACTTTCAATCTCCAAGACAATGAGAGACCCTGTCATAAAAACCAAGGAGGATGGTCCTTGAAAAACAACACCCAAGGTTGTCTCTGGCCTACAGGCACACAAAGGACAAATTCAGATAGTGTTTCCAATTTGAAATATGACATTTATATTGAAAAACATACTGAAATAAAAGGCTTACCCAAATAAACCCTGAGAATGGATACAGTCTTTCAAAAGAGAATAGGACTATTATTTGATATTCAAAGCTTCTCTGTTATTGAAATTTATTGATGAAATTTCTGCTGTTAATAGAATGGTGTCATGGCATTTCTATGGCTGAGATAAAATACCATGACCAAAAGCAACTTGGGAAGGAGAGAGTTTATTTCAGTTCCACATCACAATTCACCAGTGAGGAAAGCCAGGTCAAGAGCTCAAACAGGGTAGGAATCTGGAGGCAGCAGATGAGACAGATGTAGATGAATTTCTAAAAGGTCTTATTAATAAAAACCAACCTGGAGCCAGGTATTGGGGTGAACGCTAGAAGATCAGAGACATAGAACAAGCCACAGCTTCCTCACCACACCAGTTCCTGTTTCCTCAAACTGGAAGCCTCTGTGTCCTCATCCAAATGGGTCTCAGCTGAACTGTTGCTAAAAGCCTAGCAGCTTAACAAGGGTCTAGTTCCTGGTTTTCACATCTTATATACCTTTGTGCTTCCTGCCATCACTTCCTGGGATTAAAGTTGTGTGCCACCATGCCTGGCTGTTTCCAGTGTGACTTTGGACTCACAGAGATCCGGATGGATCTCTGCCTCCAGAATGCTAGGATTAAAGGTGTGTGTGTGCCACCATTTTCTGGCCTCTATGTCTGTCTAGTGGCTGTTCTGTACTCTGACCCCAGATAAGTTTATTAGGCTTCACAATATATTGGGGGACACAATATCACCACATACAGAGGCTGTGGAGGGGTGCTCCTTCTGGCTTGCTCCCTGTGGCTTGCTCAGACTGCTTTCTTATAGTACCCAGCACCAGCCCAGGGGTGGCACTTCCTACAGTGAGCTGGACCCTCCCAAATCAATAGTCAATCAAGAGAATGCCCCATAGAAAAATTTGGTAGTGAAATTTTCTGAATTGAGATTCTCTTTTTCCAAATGACTCTAGCTTGTGTTAAGTTGACATAAAACTAGCCAGCACAAGACTGTTTGATAAACATACACATACAAGCACATGCCACATAACAGCACTTCAGTCAGTGAGTATGATCTTAAGCTTATAAGAGAGCTGAAAATTCCTATTGCCTAATATTTTTTTACTGTACCTTTTCTGTTGATATACAATTAGCTACACAATACTTACCACCATATTACAATTGCATTACAAGTTCCATATGTGTTTTGACCAGATTTGCCTCCTCAACTCTTCCCCAATTCATTGCTTCCCTTCCCTACCCATCCAACTTAGTCTTTGTTTGTTTAATTTGTCCAGACCAATTTGTGCTATCCAGATGTGTGGTTGTTGCAGGGAGCCCACCTTAGATGAAGGCTCAGACACAGTTAACAGCCAAGTGAAAGTTTGTATTCTATCCAGATGGGACTATACTCAGGTATTCAAGACCTAAATGTAGCAGAGTGTTCAGAGCGCAAGGTTTTTGAAGGCAGAAAAACTCATGCTGGCATCTCAATTGGCAGCTGCAGAGGGAGCTTCTCATAAGCAAGCAATTTGACAGAAGCTAAGATAAATAGTTAGCTGGAGGGAAAGGTTTCTACAAGCAGGCAGTTTAAGAGAAAACTAGTTAGGGCATCTTGACCATTGGGTTCTTAGTCTAGAGTTGGATTCTATTGGAATCTATAGGATTCTCCATCAAGGAGATCAAATTCTAGTTAAATCTGAAATGGCTTCAGCAAGAATACAAGATGGGCCGCTGCTCTCTAACAGCAGCGCTGCCTGTTGCTTGTTGAGCTCCAGCTGAAGAAGGGGGAGTCTTCATTCAGTAACTGATGGAAGCAGACGCAGACATCCACAGCCAAGCACCAGGCCAAGCTCCAGGAGTCCAGTTGAAGAGAGGGAGGAGAGATTCTATGAGCAAGGGGGATCATGATGGGGAAATCTGCAGAGACAACTGAACCAAGCTCAAAGGTGCTGTGGATCGTTGATTGATAAATAAAACACTGATTGGCCAGTAGCTAGGCAGGAAGTATAGGTGGGACTAGCAGAGAGTAGAATTGAGAGAACAGGAAGGCAGAGAGGAGGAGACGCCAGCCTGCCATCCAGGGAGCATCATGTAAAGGCAGCAGGTAAAGCCACAAAACACATGGTGACATATAGATTAACAGAAATGGGCTGAGTATAAGAGTAAGAGCTAGACAATGGTAGGCCTGAGCTAATAGCAAAGCAGTTTAAATAATGTAAGTGTCTGTATGTTTATTTTATAAGTGGGCTAAGGAACTGCTGGGGCTTGGTGGGACCTGAAGGGAAAAACTCTAGCTACACAAAGGAACTCATGAACTTTAGATCAACAGCTGTGGAATCTACATGGGACTAGACTAGACCCTCTGCATATGGGAGACAATCATGTAGCTGGGTCCGTTTGAGGGGCCCCTGGCAGTGGGATCAGGATCTATCCCTGGTGCATGAGCCAGCTTTCTAGAACCCATTACCTATGGTTGGACACCTTGTTCATCCCTAATAAAGCAGGGAGGGGCTTGGTCCTGTTTCAACTGAATGTACCAGGCTCGGCTGTCCCCCCATGGAAGAACTTACCCTATTGGATAAGGGGACGAAGGGTGCAGGGAGGAAGGGGAGATGGGAGGAGGAATGAGGGGGATCTGTGGTTGGTGTGTAAAACGAATTTAAAAAATTTAAAAAATAAAAATAAAAAAGCAAGATTCCTTACATTATTCGCACTGAATGTAAGACAATAAGAATGTCGCTCTCTAAGTTTCAGCTGAAGACTTCTATAATTTGATCAAAAACTCATGGTGAAATATCTGAAATTACTTTAATCTAAATATTTTGTTCTTTATATATTTCACATCTTTCATAAAACATGCTTTCTATTTTTTTAGAAGCATAAATATTTATTTGTAACAAAGGAGTTTGTGTAGTGTTGAAAGTCTACACCTTCTTGTTAAATTCACATTTGCACTTTTTTTTAAACAAACATTTATAATCATTATTTTATAGAGATATAGATATGTAAATACGAGTTCAGTGGTCTTTCAGCATTTTCCACTTAAAAGTTTTTTTTCTTTTTCTTTTTTTTTTTTTGAACATAAAATCAGGTTATAATTCCAAAGTCCAAAGTTATTTGAAACTGGAAATTATTTTCTCTGTAGAAAATAGTAAAAATGAGAACATTTTCCAATAAGCCCCTTTAAGCCAAATAATAGCCAAATAAACTTAGCAAACAAATTTCTGTGAAGAATACTTTTGTTTGTTTGGTTTTTGTTTTTGTTTTTGTTTTTGTTTTGTTTTTGTTTTTGTTTTGAGACAGGGTTTCTCTGTGTAACAGTCCTGGCTTCCTGGGACACTTTTTAAAAAGATTTATTTTACAAGGTGGTGGTGGTGAGTTTGAGGCCAGCCTGGTCTACAGAGTGAGTTCCAGGACAGCCAGGAATGCTGAGAGTGGGAGAAAGTCTTTTCCAGGGAAGAGCACACTAACTGGTTATCCAATAACCAAAATGGTCAGCCCTGAAAACATACATACAAGTAACATTAAACAGACTGAGTAGATTGTATTCATGTATTTAAGAATATAAACGTGTGTGTGTGTGTGTGTGTGTGTGTGTGTGTATAACAGCAATTAATGAAAAAAAGAAGAAGAGGCCATGAATTAAGTTTGAAAGAGAGCAAGTAAGGGTATATGTGAGAGTTTGGAGTAAGAAAGAAGGGGAAAATGATATACTTGGATCTCAAATAAATAAAAGAAATAATTAAAAAGAAAAAACAAAAATTAGATTAGACTTGTATTTTCTGGGCAGCTGAGAGGCTGAAGGATCAGCTCAAGATTATCCTTAAACACCTAGCAAGTTTGAGGCCAGCCTGTGCTAGATGCATTCTATTTTTAAAACTCTCTTTTTTATTGACTGTGTTACTTACAAAATTATTACAAGCTAATTTGTAAAGGGAATTCTTTTTTATTTAAACTTTATTTGGGGGGAATTTCATGTATGCGTATTGTACTATATCACCTCTAATCCTCCTTTTCTATCTCCCTAAATTAACATCAACTATTCTCTAATTCTTTGTTACATTATTTAAACTTGCACAGTTTATTCATCTATATTTGTCCAATTCAGAATTATAAACTCTTAGAAAATAGGATTCCCATGGTTTTCATTTATTTTCTCTAAATTTATAAAATTAAGTAGGTGTTTGAGCACATACATTTTATGTGTGATTATTGGTTGATTGGATACAATCCACTTTATGAAATATTTTGAGTACTCTGTACCATTTATTATCTTTTAGAAGCAATAAAAGTATTAACTGGAAAAAAGAATGCAAGATGGATAAACCTCGCACTGTCTTACCATGTCACATGATCATCCACTGGAGAGTTGTTGGCTTACCAGAGGCTACATGCTTAGAGAAAACTATCTCTTCCCCTACCAGCAGGTAACAATTGTCAGCAGTTCCACAGCTCAGGGTATAATTGTGTGCCTACCTCCTTTCTCAATGCTGGGTTTTGGTCTGGCTTAGGCTTGCACAGGTTCTGTGCATGATCTCACAACCTCTGTGAGTTCAGGTTTCTTTTTTTAATTTTTTTTTTTATTTTTGAAATTATAGAGTAATAACATCATTTTCCTCTATCCTTTATTTCCTCCAACCCCTCCCATATCCAACCCTCTTGAATTCAAATGGCAAATCTCTCTATTTCTCAGATGCATGGCCTCCTTCTTTAACTTGGTTCCTGTGGTGGTTTGAAAGAAAATGGCACCCATAGGGAGTGGCACTATTAGGAGATGTGGCCTTGTTGGAGGAAATGTGTCACTGTGGGGGTGGGCTTTAAGGTCTCCTATGCTCAAGCTATGCCCAGTGACACAACTGTTTCTGCGACCTGTGGATCAAGTTGTAGAACTCTCAGCTACTTCTCCAGCACCATGTCTGCCTGTATGCCACCATGTCCTACCATGATGATAATGGGCTAAACCTCTGAAACTGTAAGCTAGCCCCAATTAAATGTTTTCCTCTGTAAGAGTTGCCATGGTCATGGTGTCTCTTCACAGCAATAGAAACCCTAACTAAGACAGTTACATGTGTCTAGAGGCTATAACTATGAAGTCTTATCTACATGGGTGCCTAAATAAGACCTGAGCAACAACACCAATAAACTAGCAAACATGGAAGAGGGAATGCTCAGAGAGATTCATCCCTAGACAAAGATTTCATTTAATGATTTTCTTTTGTTAAGTGATACATGACTACATGTATATGCTTGTAGGTTATCCTACATCATTTTCATTTCTCTTATATTTAAGGGTGGGGGGGATCTGTAAGAATGCCCTTTCTAGCCTTCAGATCAACTAATTCCCATCTTGAAATCTCTGCTATAGGAAGTAGGGTTTCCCACACTAATTCTGACTTTTCCTCTACCAACATATTCAGATTTGGGTCCTCTCAGAATCTTTCCACCCCTTCTTGTCCTTCCCTATGAAAAGCCTAGACATCACTGGCCTGGGGAAGTGGCTCGGTCAGTGAAGTGCTTGCTGAGCAAGCATGGGGACCTGAGTTCGATCCCCAGCACCTGTGGAAAAGTGAAGCCTGACAGTGCACACCTGTAACCCCACCACTGGAAAAATATAGAGATATTAGAACAGCAGGAGTTTGCTGGCCAACTGTTATAGACAATTGGTGAGCTCCAGGTTCAGTGAGAGATATTGTTTCAAAGAATATGATGAAGAGCAACAAAGGACACCCAACATCAATTTCTAGCCTGTATACACACATGCACCATTTTGTGCACTTGAAAGTGTATATATATGTATATATAAAAGTAAATAAATAAATAAACAAGCAAGGCCTACAGGTTATTTAAAGTCTGGCTCTAACTCTAACATCCAGTCCAAGCAAAGCATTTCTTGATTCCCGTGCCCAGTTTCGATCTTCTAGAGTTTTATTTACATCTAACCTTGGTGGAGGTGAAAGATAAACTTGAGGCAAATGATATTCTTCAAAGTCATGGAATTTTTGTTTTATTAGTTGGAGTGATTATTCAGGGCTCAACCTAATTCTCTACCTTTAACATAATTTTTCCAAGCTGACAATTTTTATACTACAGATAAACAAATTGCATACATTTGTCACCATTCACAATTTATCAGTTTAGTTGCTTCTAAATGTTTATATCTGTTAATGTTACCATTCTATTCCAGAGGTCATCAAGTTCTTCAGGTATCACAAGTGCCCACATCCGCAGACCAGTGTGAATACAACCATGATGGAGGACAGATCATACTGTGTTCCAATGTCATCTGTGCATCGTCCTCTAAGAGTTTTTCACTCAGCATGAATACACATGGTAAATATTTGCCTAATATAAAAACAAATGCACGATTGTGGCATGATTCAGACATCAGCAGTTAGAGTAGTTGAAGCAACTAATGATCTGCTTAGTGCAGTGTTCAGCAACCCAGGTTTGCAAGAATGGGGCCTTTAGCAAATGTTCTTGCTGGGAAGTGACGCTGTGAACTTGGTGTGTGTTTTAGAATCATTTTTACCACAGAAAAGAAAAACCTGATACTATCTATTTTGATAAAATGTTTTAGTGAAGTGTCCTTCAAATAGTTTCTAGCCCTGAGATTCAAATTTCCTGCATGGTTTTAGAAACTGCACCTGACTGAAACAAACACAAAGCAAGGATATGTATGGTTACATAGAACAATAGGGTGTTTCCTGTTCTCAGTCCTCAGGAAGGGCATTCATGGTTCAGCCTGGGAAACCTCGGTCTTTTGCAGCATCTATGCATTTACCTGAGGACATGCTGAGGTGGGAGAGGTGGCAAAGAGTGGGCAAAGCTGACACTTGTCTCTGCTGCCCACTTCCCCATTGCCCTCTTCTCTCCTTTTTATTCCATTCTCTTCTCCCTTGCTGTGTATTAAAGTTGAGCAATGGCACTTTCTATACAGGAATCCCTCTGCATGTGCAAGCTGAGTTACAAATAAACTCAACTGGATAAAGTCTAGCCAATTCTAACCCTTAGGAAAGCAACACTCTCATAGTTAAGATATGCTAAGGCAATGTGTAAAATGCCAGTACTACAATCCATAAAAGAAGAATTGAAAATGTATTATTTTGTAATCACCTGCAACATGACAAAGATCTTTTCTAAAGTATATGATTCCAAAAAGAATTCTTAAAGCAATTTCTCTTTTTCTTTTCTTTCTTGCCTTTTTTTTTTAAAGCACACTTATAAAATTGAAAGGGTTCCACAAAAATGCTCACAGGTAACAAGATAGCCAGGAAAAATATCCATCCGCAAGCTGATCAAAATAAAGTGTCTCTTTCTTTAAGACAGCGCCACTGCATCAGGTTAAAGGTTGTTTGTAGGTGCCCTAGCAAACCTAACTCCCCCACAGAATCAGCCCATCTGCCTAATCCATATTCAGGATTTTCAAAAATGGTAGTTTCTCAGGCATATGAGAGTCTGCAATGTACTTTGTGCAATGAAATAAAACATGTTTTTAATATTTGGCCAGGGCTTAAATCCTCAAGAGCCAAGATTTCAGAACAAATATTTCCACATTAATTGAAAATTTTATTGTCAAATATATTTCATGGTTTATTCATGTGGAGTAGCACTTCTTGTCTCCCCCATTCATTCCAACGATTTCACAGAGAAGCCAGAGGCTATTTTAGAAATTGGGGTGACATTTAAAATCAGGGTGACATTGTTTTTCTCACATGCAAAAATAATGATTTCTTCCTTTATGTGGAATATCTCCTTTACTGAATGATTGGGCTAATAATAATGTTCTTCTGCCTAGTTCACAGGAAAGTAAGGAGGATCCACAAAGATTTAACATGTGTGAATCTGCTATATAAGCTGTAAAGAATTCAATTAATATTATAGATTGCTATCACTATTATTCATCAAAATAATACTCAGGCTTTAAGGATTTATGGAGTCCTAGGAAGAAAATTAATTTAAAGTGGAGAGAGAAAAAAGTGTGACAGAGACAGGCAGACAGATAGACAGATAGATGCACACAAAGACAGACAGACAGAGAGGGAAGGAAGGAGGGAGGGAGGGAGGGAGCCTTTAGTCAAGGCATGATTATAGCATCCAATAGCCTGTGTTCAGATATAGCTTCAAGCATTGCTGTCTGTTTATTTTGTAAAAGTTAATTAACACATGAGGATATTTTTATCTGATATTCCTATTACTCAGTCATTCGTGTAAAGTGTTTGCCACATAGTAAATGCTTATTGTTAGTGGTTATTATTTCAATTCAGTGTGAGTCCACCAAAGGAAGGCTTCATCTTTTTCATACACATATTTGTCATTCTTTATACCACTGCTTACTGTTGGGCTCTGTTCTATGCATAGAGTATACAGCACAGCGGGTAGACAGTGTGCCTGCTCTCTAGACAACAAGCAAGCAATGGAAGTAACTTTAGGCAGAGACTAGTGTTGCAAAGAAATAGAGCTTAGTCACACAGAACTGGATCATGGGGAGCTGGAAACAGAAATGTGTGCCTAGCAGTCATGCAAAGATGTGAGTGAGGAGGAGTTATGGCCAAGAAGTAACTCTTGCAGTGTAGCAGGGAGGAAGTTCTAGCCTGTTGTGTTCAGAAGATGAAAAGACCCCAGTGTGTCTTAAACAAGGTGAATGAGAGGAGGTAAAGACAAGAACAGGGAGAGGCCACATCACATCATGCAAGCAGTCAGCCATCCTGAATCTAGACTGTCTGCTAGTGCCATCAACGACTTTGAATCCTACAGCATCTTGCACAGTCTGGCAAATATTGATGTTCACCAAATATTTGCAATAACTTGATATAGTCACTGAAATATTTTTAGAACAAATGCATCAAAAGGGCATGTAGGATACTTAGAGCTTGCAGGACTCCCAAAAGATATCTTACTTCAAGGCAAAATCAGAAATCAGCCACTCACGCCAGTCATAGGAGAGTGGTCTCTACTGAATTGGGCAGAGATTCCTCATGGTGGCACCTCCCCTTGTTCATCATGGTCCATTAAAATGGCCACTGTAGCCATACATCAGTGGGTGAAAGGAAGACTTGCCTTTTACCTTGACAAGAACATGTTGATGTTGGGAATTATGGTACAGATGCTTGAATCAACAATGAGGCAAACATTCTGTTTGCGCCTAAGGAACTGAAGGACTGAGGAACTAGGGCTCTTTATTTTACTTATTGGATGTAATTAAAAGTTTAAGATGCCTCGGTGGCTTGTATCTATTGCACCAGCCTTGTATTTCTCTTTGCTCCTCTCACTACTCTAGAAGTGGTTTTCAAGAGGTATCCATTATTGGAAATAAAATTAGAAGCTTGTTTAGGTTCTCAGATGACGGTTGCATTGTCCACTTTACCCTACAAGTACAAGGGCAGCCTTTGCTCAAATGGGAAATTGAAGCATTTGACACGTGCTGTTCTGAAATCCTTGCTGCCTAAAACTCACTTTCCAGGTGAGCCAAGTAGAAACCTGTGATCCCTGGGCCTTTTCCCACCTCCTAACAAGCCAGGCTTGCTACACTAGCACCAGTCCCATCCCTTCCCTTTGATGAGAACCAGCCTATCCCCAAGCCTCGGGGATTGAGTCCTTGATTATTCTGGCCAAATGCATCTTATAAGGCTTTCTTTCCAAACAAGTCACGTGGTTTTTCAGTTTCTAATGCCCAGAGTTTCCCCCAAAAAATTAGCATATTTGGTGCTTTCTATGTGTGGGTTTTTTTTACAATTGAAACTGTAGCCAAAAAAAAGTAAAAATAATTAACATTTACTGAATGCCTACTTACATGTCAGTCATCAGTTACTCACCTTACACAAAGCATTTTTTATTTCACAATAATGATATGAATGACTATAGTCTTCTACTGCATAAATGGCCTGGGCTCCTGTAACAAGCCAATGGCAGAAGGAAATGTGATTGAAGGCAGAAATTCAAGTGCTACATCTTTAGAGTATGGCAAAGTCTGCCTGGTCCCAGGGGACAATGACATGACCTCAACCCAAGTCAATGAAATTCTTCATTTGTATCCCTCGACATAAAAAAGCCTGGTGTGGACTTTGCTGACTCCCCATGGGAGACCTTACCTTTTCAGAGGAGAGAATGGGGGAGTGGGCTGGGGGGGAAGGCTGGGGGAGGGAGCAGGAGGAGGGAAGAGAGGGGGATCTGTGGTTGTTATGTAAAATGAAAAAAATTCTTAATAAATAAACAAATAATAAATAAAAGCCTGGTGTGGTGTTACATGTCTATCCCCCCAGTGCTGGAGAGACAGACAGACCACCCAAGTTGAAACCAAGAGCTCCAGATTCAGTTGAGAGATCCTACCTCAAAATATAAAGTAGAGAGCAGCAGAGAAAGACACCAAATATTGGCTTCTGGCCTCAACATGTGCGTTCATGGGTGAACACACCTATGTACACATGCATACCACATGCCTGCTGCATTCCATGCATGAAGGGGTCCATTCACCAATGATCATGTTATAAGAATTGTAACTGTCAGAGTTGGGGAGATGGCTCAGTGGTTACAGAGTTTAACCATGTTAGCATGAGGACTGAGTTTGGATGCCAGGATCTCAGGTAAATGCCAGTGGTCATGGTGGCCTGATTCAAATTGAGCCACAGAAAGTAGAGACAGGGCATCCCCTAGAGCAAGGTGGCTAGCAAGACTAGCTACATCTATAAGCCCTGATTTTGGCTGGGAAGCTCTGCCTCAATGAATAAGGAAACCGATGAAGGATGATTTCCATCATCAACATCAGGCCTCCATAAACGCAGGTAAAGACATGTGCCAACACAGGTAAAAAAACATGCGCACACACATGCATATCATGCACACACATGAAAAATGGAAAAAGCAAATGAAAATAAAAAAGAATTTCAATTTTCACCAAAATTAATACAAAGTATTCGTTACTCTAGTAGGAGACTACAAAAATTAAACAAGACACCTGGCCAGATGAAAAGGCAGGTGCCACACAGCCAGCCTGTAGACTTGAGTTCAATCTCTGGAATGCACATACAGGCGGAAGGAGTACTGAGTCCTCAATGTTGTCCCCTAACCTCCACATATACACCATGGTACACACACACACACACACACACACACACACACACACACACATGCACACACACACACACACACACACACACACACACACATACACACACACACACTCACAAATAATAAATATAAATGGATACATAAATAAATGAGAACATAATAAAAATAAATATATCACATCACAATTAACTAATAGCCAAAATGTGGAAGCAACCTAAATACCCACTGAAAGATGAATGGATGGATAGAGGATATGTTAAACAAATACACAATGGATATTATCTCTTTTTCTTTTGTTTGTGTGTGTATGTTATGCTTGTGCACATATACATATGTGTGCAGTTGCACTCATTCATAAACGCACATTTGGAAGTCAGAGGCCAGTGTTTGGTGTCTTCCTCTACTGCTCTCCACCTTATTTTTTACATAGGATCGCTCAGAGAACCTGGAGCTCTCAGTCTTTATTTGGCTAGGCCAGATGGTCCCCCAGCACTATAGTCACAGATGTACAGGTGCAGATCTTCATGTGTGCACACCAAGCAATTTACACACTGAGCCCTCCCCCCACCCTTTATCCCACACTCAAGAATGGGGAGGGGAGTTTGCAAAAGGTGAAATGAGCAAATCTTGAAACATTATGCTAAGTGAAATAAGCCAGTCACACAAAGGCAGACAGACACTGCAGGTAAGATAGTCAAACTCCGAGAGACAGCTTATAACAAAGGGCTGATTGCAAAGGGCTGGGGGGGGGGGGGGTAGCCTTCATCCTTCTTTAACTGAAAGCAGAAAATGCCACTTAAAATATGTATCCACATGAAAAGATGAGCCCTTAAATGTGAAAATGTGTTCCATGATTTCCAATTCGTGTGTACACATACCAACATATACACAAGAGGTTTGCTTTTAAAAAAATTACAGTTACTGATTTTTACTGATTGTGTGTTCTCATGTGTCGTTGGAGGAGACAAAAAGAATGTAATTAGTATAATTAGATAAACTGTTAGTAATCTGGCTGTTTTTCACCTTAAAGTTATGTTCTTATTTTTTAAATTTATTTGAATTTGTGTCAGGTTCTCCTCCCTGAACCTACCCCAGATCCTGCCCGCCTCCCGACCCACTCAACTGTATTTGACACTTGTTCCCATCTCTCCTAGTCTGACATTCGGCATTTGGTGGCGGACCTTGCTGTACTGTGAGGTTTTAAAGCTCTTATGAACAACAGGTGTCCCTGCTACCTTTGGGGTAGTGCTTGGAGTTTATTTGGAGGATTTGTACAAAGCACATTTCCAGCTGCCCTCTTCCTTAAGGATCACTAAACTAAAATGCCCTTTAGCCTTCCTTTTTTGGTATTACCACAAGACTTACGGTAGTAATAATAGACCTATTTTTAAAATCTATCAGCCAAAATGGAAAGAATGATCCTGTGGCTTCCTACGGTGCAGTCAAGGACCGAATCTGACGGATCTCTGAGAAGTCTTTGCCTGTCAGTATGGGAGGTCGTAACGCATTGAGGACAGTTATGCTGAAGGCCTCGGCTCTTCTGAAGCGGTGGTGAGGTTCTTTTCTTTGGTAAGCTAAGGTCAGTCTGGAGATTTTTCGTCCTTTGAGCTGCCCTGCCTGCTCCGAGGGAAGGACCGGCTGTTTCAGTCAACCCGACTTGCTCTACAAAACCGTGCAATGAACATCCTCTGGTGGCCACAGCGGGGATTGCCAGTGTCTGGGCAGGACCAGCTTCCTGCCAGCAGCGAAGACACAGAAGACTGCTCTCAAGAGGGGCTGTGGGCTTCCCTCCGCTCGGTCTCCCCACGGGGTTGCTCACCTCTGTTTTCTTGCTACAGACGCAATCTGAGCACTGGACACTGCAGGTCTGCTTTAGAAAGAAAGGCAAAGGCTCACGGGAAATGCCTCCTCCCAAACTTTAAAGAGGTGCAGATTGTGTTGACAGTTTGTCTAAAGGAGGCTGATGGAGACAATGGCGGGTTTAGAAACTGCAGGGCCACCAGCTGCTTTCCTGGGGCTACAGTCTTCAGTGCCTTGTGGCAAAACCGCAAACCACACAGAAACACTTTTGGATGTCATATTTCGGGGGAGGGAGAACTAACGGTAAATTTTAAGACTCAGTAAACAATCTGCTCCCTAGGATGGGAGGGCAAAAGTGTCGGCTACAAATTAATTAAGCCTTTGTGACAATCAAACCTGTGAATTAAATGTGAGTCAGTATTCATTCACACCAGTGACAAGAGCTGTTGAAAGCAGGCCTCCCCCACAGGCCACATGTTCTTTGTGTTTTATTACACATCACAGAATGAATTAAATCTAATGAGGCTGGCTTCTGTTGCTAATTTCTTTAATGATTGTGATTAATGTAAAGTTTAAAGGAGGCAGCATATGAATATCTGTTGAATGTTATGCTAATGACAATATTTTAAGGTCACCTGGCTTCCAGAGACATCAGCCACAGGAATTATGGCTTGGCAAATGCTTCCTTTAGGGTATAAGGAAGGTAAATATGAACATGCTTTCCTGACTACAACATTAAAGTTAAGACCACAATTGCTTGAATACAGCAATGCAATAATAGAGACAGAAGTATCCCGAACCTTGTTTGGAACAAAATAGATAAACAGCATTTTTAACACAACCTTCTCTACCATTTATCTTTTAATTAGTTGGTAGAGTCTTCAATTGCAAGAAAACCAAAGCCAAACTGCCACCATGAAGCATAGAGCAATATATGCTAAAAGCATAGGGAAGTCCCCAATGCTAGAGGAAGGCTGAAGAACCCTGCTAGGGAAAGTCAAGAAGGTGTATTAAGAGTGCCCAGACCTCCACCACCTTCTACGCATAAGATGATGGGAGGGAGGGGATGCAGTGATCTCTCTGGCTTCCCTCTTGGCAAAGCAGGTACCCGAATCTACTGTCCCATATTGGGGAGGTACACCTTGGCACAGTGAAGGAGAAGCGTGTTTATAAAGACAAACTGGATAAAGAAAGGACAGTGTATTCTGGGTAGTCAGAAATAACGGCAACTAACCATCACCCAGCCCTCGGCCACCTGGCCATCCATTCACCTCTTTACTTGGTTGTTGAATAGAAGCAATAGAAACTGTGAATCAGATAACTTAACTTAAAATCCTTTTTGTGTAGACTTTAAATGTTTTGACTCTTTTGATTTTTGTATTTCTAAACCTTCCATTTTGTTTTTAATGTTTAAATGGCACATGTCTTCTGAGGAGATGAACACAATTTGTAACTTGGGCTTGCTTTATTTTTGAGGTGTCTGTCAGAAATAGTAAGACTAAAATAACATTTTTTTTGGTTTGACAAAGACCATTAAGTCACTGTTGCCCAAAAAGTATGCTGGATTACCAGCCTGGTTGAAGTATAATTTAAGGAAGGGGCAAACCCAAAGAGTAATAGAACCCAGGGTCCAAGCAAGAGAGACGGTGTCCCAGGTAACATTAACTATCAACACAGCTGAGACTCACCCGAACGAGAAGCCCTAATTGAGTAATTATCTTTATCAGGTTGGTCTGTGGATATATCTATGAGTGATTGTCTTGATTGCCCTAATTGATACAGGAAGGCATGGTTCACTATGCAAAGCACTAATCCCTAGTCAAACTGTCTTGGATGTAAGAAAGCCAGCCAAGAATGAGCCAGAGAGCAATCCAGGAAGCAATTCCTCCATGGTTCCTATCCTTAACATTTCCCGTGATGTACCTCAGTGATAGGTTGTAACTCAGATGTGTAAGCCAAATAAGCCCCAACCTGCTTTTGGTAAGAGTGTTTTAACAGTAGAAGGAAACTAGAACAGAAGAGATCCTTGGAAAAGTTTCCATCCACTAGAAAACCTGATGATGGATGATGTCACTCTGTATGCTGTGAATGTGTTGCTCTGATTCATTGATAAATAAAATACTGATTGGCCAGTAGCAAGGCAAGAAGTATAGGTGGGATAAGCAGACAAGGAGAATTCTGGGAAGAGGAAGGCTGAATCAGGACATCAGTCCGCTGTTCAGGGAGCAACATATAATGGCACACAGGTAAACCACAGAAAACGTGGCAAAGTATAGATTTATAGAAATGGGCTAATGTATGATATAAGATCTAGCTAGTGAAAAGCCTGAGCCAATAGGCCATACAGTTCGTAATTAATATACGCCTCTATGTGTTCATTTGGGTCTAAACAGTTACAGGACCAGGCAGGACACAGGAATTTGTAAGTGGCTGTGGAACCTTGGTGCCGGGTAAGCACAGGAAAACTTTAGCTACAACCCCAGAACACCAAGACAACCTAGAAAGTGAGCACACAACATGTAATTAATGGGAAATGGTACAACTCAAAACCAAGTCTGAGACCAAGGGCAGGGCACCAGAGCTAGCACACTCCTGGGTTAGGAGTGGGCTTTGAACTCTTGCTGTGTGACCAGAAGTGGCTGTTTGGGACTGGGCAGACAGAATGCAGTTCCTCAACTCAGTAGCTAAAAAGCATTACATTTGCAAAGTAAGAACTCCCTCATTTGATGATGTATCCAGAAAGCAGGTGACCTATAAAATGGTCTTATTATCTGGCCATCAAGAGGCAGCAGTGAAGCCAGATTAATGAAGAAAAATATAGTATGTCTTCAGTTTTACTATTACTTGCCCTCCTGCTAAGGGATATGAAACACATTTTGAGTTCATCAGAGAAACATGGGCAAGAAAGAAAGCTCCCAGCTCTTTATATAGAAAGAGATAGAGAGAGGAAAGCAACACCACTTCACCTACTACCAGGAAAGAATTAATTAGATACTTTTAATGATCTTTATGTATTTCCTTTATGGCTATTAGTGAAATAACTATAAGAAATATTTATAAGGGCTGCTGCATACATAAAACCAATACTGCCTAACCAACATTTCTATATCTGCCTCAGACAAAAAATGTCCCTCAGACAGGAAAGAAACTACTATATAAATACAAAGCAAAGTGGCAGATAGGTTTGCACTGGACTACATCAGAATGAGAAATGTTAGGGCCAGGAAGGTGACCCCATAGGTAAAGCACATGCTATGCAAGCATGCAGGCCTGAGTTTGAATCCTAAGCACCCACAGAGAGTAGCTGCAGCAGCTCATGTCTGTAAGCCAGTGCATCCACAAGTGAGATGGGAGGCTGAGAAAGGAGAATCTCCAGACACTGTCAGTCAGCTAGCCTGGAAAATAACAAGGGGACCCTGCCTGCCTCACATGAGGTGATAGGCAAGGACTGACACCTGCGCTGTCCTATGACCCTGTGGCATATACAACACACACACACACACACACACACACACACACACACACACACACACACACACACACTTGGTTATACTTGGGAAAAACACATTAATTTCCATGGATCTGAAACCATACTTGCTGCTTTCAATGTCACTTGCCATAATCTGTCAGTGAGCCTGATAATAGCACGGATACCAAAGGTTATGGTTTACTTCAATTTAATTGACTAATTGTTTTTCTATTAAGATCATAAAATATTTCTGTGTCCAAAATCTGTGAATGTACTGTGAGGATATGGAGGTGAAGCTGCACAACTTCTGAGCCCCAGGGGCTCACAGTCGGATACTATGTGAGTATAACTACAAGGCCAAGTACGACACAGTCAATAGCCAAAAATATAAAGAGAGAAAGCAATCTCTACGCAAGATGGTAGCTGCAGGAACACTGAAGAGCTTCCCTCACAGACCTTGTATTTGGTAGGAAGGCTTTTCTAATTATGCCCTCCATGTGTTCACTGTCAATCACCCTTAAACATTACAAATAAAACAGTATTCTTTATTCCAGTAGATCTCAGGCTTCAGTTTGCGCATAGACGCTTAAAGAGTTAACAAACGTGCTATGGTCTCCCCAGGGCCAAGCACCTGGCTCAGGGTCTATATTTGAATGTGTGCTCAAGGTGATTTTGATGTCAGTCCTTAGCCAATATTTGAGAACTATTATTTAGACATACATATTGTTCAGTGTCCTCCAAAGATGTGCTGAAGTGAAGGGATCAGCATTCAGAGGGGTTTTTGAACACTTTATAAAGATGAACCCTTCCCCGCCAGTGGCAGCCATGTTCCTGTATACTGACATGACTGCCCTAATGTGGCCTCCCAAGCCACTCCTTGAGAAGTAGACACAGTTGACATAACGAGATTCAAAAGAGACAGATATAGATTGTTCTCACTTCTTCACTTCATCACCACTAAATCAAAAAGGAAGTTATCTCACTTGATGGTATTGGTTTTCTTTTAATCAATCATGCTACCTATAGCTCAGTTCCTTTTATTTGGAAATTCTTTATAGACTATTAAAATGAATTCCTAGAGTTAATGATCTAAAAATTACCATGAATAGAAGTACAAACATTTATTTCAATTAAATAATGTCACAATGTTTAGTTTACCTCCAGTAGTTACCACCATAAAGCTAATCAAATGGCATAATTTATACTGAAGAACAATTTGAATAATTTAATAGACTGTATTTAATTCTAGTCATTAGATGTAATTGAAAATTCATATTAATATAAATACATCATATGCTCTATTATTTATTTTGTTTATCGAATATTATATTGCATATTATACTATTAATAAACAAAACTATAAAAAATACTCATTCCTTTCTTACAGCCTCAGAGAATGTTGAACAGGTTCAAGACCCCTGGGCAAAGCCTACATTTTCTAAATAAACTCATAAAAATAATAGACTTTAAATATTTAAAATATTTTTATTCATGCTTATTAAATAAATTCCATTATTTATATTCTGATGTTTCTTTTGGTGTCAATCAGGTCTTGCTCAAATTTCATTTAATGTGTCCAAAACAAAAGTGAAAATCAGACCTCTGATTTCAAGTCTATGAGTCATGTAATACTTCCCATTTCAAATATTCCCTTCTTCAGTGATGAAGGTGAACACCATCATGTGTCATGATAAAAATCTATATCTGTGATGTTTAAGTCTGGGATGTCCCTCAAGGCCCACAAGTTGTTCTTCAACTTGGTGTTATGGGGATAGAGTGCTGAAACTTTGGGAGGAGCCCTACCAGAAGACCTTGGAACATAGGGGTATCCTTGAAGAGGAGTGTGTGTCCCCAGTTCCATCCTTTCTCACTCTTTCATTCCAGCCATGAGCTGAATAGGCTTCCTCTACCACAAGCTCTGCCACAATATAGGACATACCATAAGCCTACAAGCCACAGAACTAACTGGCCATGGACTGTTAACTATAAAACTATGAGCAAAAGTAAACTTCTCTTTTTAAGTTATCACAAGTGTTTTGCTACAGTAATAAAAAGACAATATGGAACTCTTGAAACATTACCATAATAATAGTATTTTAATGTTATGATTTTCTTTCCCAAATTACAACCCCAGTAAAGCCATGAAAAAAAAAAACACTGAAGGCCTTCAACAAGATTTCTGATTGTTGCTCTTGAGCTATCCACGTCATTCAAAAACAAGGGAAAGTTTGCTCCCTAGCTCTGGCCTTAAGATTCTTCCAGAAGAGAAAGTCAAGTTAACACCACATTAATAAATGGTTTGGCTAGAAGAAATCACTGCACATATAAGTCTGCAGTGCTATGTGACCCAGATTTGCTGTATAATATATCGCAATATGTGTCTGAAGCACAGGTCCTTTCTGTTTTGTTAGCATTGAAAATTACATAGATACATATGTATTTTAGTGCCATTTTGTAAATATATGCTAACTACTTACTATGTGAGAAGTTAATATGGGCATTTTAGTCTCTTAAAACTAATGTCACAAGATACAAATACAGGTGTTGTGAAAATATTATGAAATTAAGAGGGAAAAGTCCTGTTAGGACCCACAGCACAGTATTTATACATATATATATACATACATATATATATATATATTTGTATGTATATCCTTTCTTTGCCTAAAGTCCCCAGCAGCTTATTCAGCATGGACAGAATCAGAAGGTATACGGGATTTTATTTCAGATTCACGGCAGCCAGACCACTGATGAGGATAACGACACTACCAAAGAAACATCAAAGAAAGAAAGAGAAGCCTGGCCCAGGCAGCCCTGTTGTCTGCCGGATGCTGTGTATTCCCTGCTTGCCAAGGTTGAGCCATAGCTTGGTGTCTCCAAATGTTCTAGTGCCTCCCAGGTCCTGGAACTATCATACAAGTCAGAATGACCCAATGTTGGAGTCATAAGGGAACACTTTTAACCTATCTATTATAATTATGCTCAAAGAAATACGTTTGTGAATCAAAAAAAATTGAATGTTAGGAAAGAAACACAAACCCTGAATAAGAACCAAAGGCAAATTTTACAACTGGAAAACAGAGTGCTAGAACTGGATATTTTATTGAATACACTAAAAAGAAGAATAAAAGCAATAAAAAGTTATTGCTTTCTCAATCTGAAGAACAGAAAACAATTTTTTATGAAGAGAATTTCTAAGAATAGAACATAATTTCAAAAGATCCAGCATGCTGGCACATGAAGTCCCACACAGAGAGAACAGGAAGATAATGAGAGGAAAAAAGAGAAAGCAGGAACCACTGACAAAAAGTCCCCCTCCGACTTTACAGAAATGACACATTACATTACAGGTGTGTAGATGCAACAACCTCCACAATCACTGTCCAACCCAACACATCAGAATCAAATTAGTAAAAAGGTGACAAAGATGATCATCATGACAAAGACAGAGAAACATGGCCTGCGACAGAGGAGCAATGACGGGAGTGCCATACAATTCTTGTGTGAAGACCATGGAACATCTGCAAAACACTGAACAAAAGAAAGATTTCTTAAGACCTCACCAACCCAGAATGTGTATTTGATGAAAACACCCTTGGAAATAAGTTTCTTTTAAGACACAACTATAAGGGGGAAAGGAAACAAAAGCTGCAACTCCAGTGCTGAACATTAAAAATCAACTGAAGGGAAACCACACCACGAGGAAAGCCAGACCTTCAGGAGTTGAGGAAAACATCTGAAATGGTAGCAAGGTCTAAGTCCCATATAAAAACTGTTCCTATTCATTTAAATTTGTAATACTGTTCAGAGCACAATTATACCTCATTGTGGGATATTTATAATGTAATCCATATGCCAAAGATAACATGGAGAACAGATGTAAGTGAGCATATGTTTTTAAGATTCTTCCATGTGATAGTTTGAATGTAATTGGCCACCACAATCTCATAGGGAGTGGCACTGTCAAGAGGTGTGGCTTTGTTGGAGTGGATATGGCCTTGATGGAGGAAGTGTGTCACTGTGGAGATGGGCTTTGAGGTTTCCTATGCTCAGGATACCACCCAGTGTGTCAGTTGACTTCCTGTTGCCTACAAGATGTAGGACTCTCAGCTACTCCAGCACCACATCTGCCTGCACGCCACAATGCTCCCCATCATGTTGATAATGGACTGAATCTCTGAATCTGTAAGCTGCCACCCCATGTAAATGTTTTCCTTTATAAGAGTTGTTGTAGCCGGGCAGTGGTGGCGTATGCTTTTAATCCCAACACTCGAGAGGCAGAGGCAGGTGGATCTCTGTGAGTTTGAGGCCAGCCTGGTCTACAGAACGAGTTCCAAGACAGGCTCCAAAGCTACACAGGGAAACTCTGTCTCAAAGGAAAAAAAAAGACACCAGGGACTGGGGTATTGCTGTGATAGGCTTCACTATGTTTTTGTTTTGAGGAATTTGGACCTTCAGTTAGGAAACCAATGGAATGCTTTAAGCACTGCTTAATGGGCTATACTGGTAGGAACATGGAAGACAATGGTGCTGAATATGGTTTGATGAAATGTGGCGATCAAGAAGTGTCAGAGAAGAAGAGTGTTAGTATGTGTCATAAAGACTCGTCTCATGATATTTTGGTGAAAAACATGGCTACTTTTTGTGCTTGCTGAAGAGTCTGTCCAAGGCTAAAGTGAAGAGTTTGGATTAATTCTGTTGGGAGAAGAAATCTCAAAGCAGCCTAGTATAGACTCTGACATGTGGATATTAATGGTAGCTGTAATGAAGATTTATAATGAAAAGGAGCAAGCTGAGCATAGTAAAATACAAAATGTAAATTTTGAGGAGAAAAAGAGCACCAGGAAGTAGAATGGAGCTAAATCCTGTGTTCAAGAAGATAAACAGATTAAGAAATGGAATAAAGGGAGTAGTGATCTTAGGGCATAATCTTTTCAACTTGTGGAAAGAAACTAAAGAAAAACTTAGAGCAGGGTGTGGTGGAGCACACCTTTAATCTCAGCACTTAGAAGGCGGAGGCTGGCAGATCTCTAAGTTTGAGGCCAACCTTGTCTACAGAGCAAGTTTCAGAACAATCAAGCTTAGGCAGTGAAAAACAGAAATCTGGTGAAGATGTAATTGAACAAAGGGACCATGTTCCAGCCCCAGCAAGCAGCAGAACTTGGCAGCTTCAGCCACATGGTTCTGGCTTTAGAGTTAAGGATAGAAGAAATGGGTTACAGAATTTGCCTTCATGGCCTAAAGAAAGCTGCTGAGGCCACACATGTGTTAAGTGTGTCCCTGAATGGAGGCCTAGTAGAGAGGCCATTATGTGAAGCTGTGAAGTTGAAACACGGATTGCCTTGGAGAACCCAAGATGTTAGAGATGCCAGAGTTGTGGGATACCTTCTGAAGAGAGCTAACAGGGAGTGGATCCAGCCCAAGAGAAAGAAGTGTGTTGCACTCAACAAAGCTGAAAGGAGTTGGAGATCTGAAGAGCATTTTAATATTAGACATGGAGATGCAGAGTTTGGAGTTTGCCTTGCTTGTTTCGGTCTTGCTTTGGTCCAGTATTTCAACACTATACTCCCTTCCCTATGTTTTGAAATGGTAATGTATATGCTGTGCCATTATATGTTGGAAGCATGTGATTTTTTTATTTTGATTTTATAGGGGATTACAGTTAAGAGGTTGCATGAATCTCAGAAGAGACTTTGAACTTTGGACTTTTTAACATTGTTGAGACTAATATAGAATATGGGGACTTTTGAAATTTGACTAAAAGCATTTTGCATTATGATATTGTTTTAAGCATATAGGATCCAGGGAGTGAAATATGGTAGCTTGAATGTAATTGTCCCCCATAATTTCATAGGGTATGGCCCTGTTGGAGGAAGTGCGTCACTGTGGGAGAGGGCTTTGAAGTTTTCTATGCTCAGGATGCCGCCGAGTGTCTCAGTTCACTTCCTGTTGCCTACAAAATGTAGGACTCTCAGCTGCTCCAGCACTAAATATGCCTGCATGCTCCCCATCATGATGATAATGAACTGAACCAATGAAACTGTAAGCAAGCTACCCCAATTAAATGTTTTCTTTATAAGAGTTGTTGTGGTCATGGTGTCTCTTCACAGCAATAAAAATTCTAACCAAGACATTCCATTTTATAAGAGATGGTAAAATACTAAAATGCAAAAAGTGACAAAATATTTTAACCACTTACAAGTAATGTCACAAGTTATAGCAGGAGGCCAATTATTATGAAAATCCAAACATGTTCATTAAATTGAAGACAAGAAGATTGGCACAGAGGAACAACTGGGAACAAGTCTGATCTTGTCAATAATTACATTAAATAACAGCGGAATGAACATTCTAATAAAAAGAAAGATGTGGCACTGGGGAGATGGCTCAGCAGTTAAGGTGGGCTTTGAAGTCTCAGAAGCTCAAGCCAGTTCTCTTCCTGCTGCATATGGATCTAGATGTAGAACTCTCAGCTCCTTCTCCAGCACCATGTCTGCCTGCACACCTCCATGCTTCCTGCCATGATGATAATGGACTAAATCTCTGAAACTGCAGGTCAGCCACAATTAAATGTTTTCCATTATAAGAGTTGCCATGTCATGGTTCTCTTCACAGCAATAAAAACACTAAGACACCTACAATGTGTGAAACCCAGAGTTCAATCACCAGTCCCAGAAAGAAAGAACAAAAGGAGTGAAAGGAGAGATGGGGGAAATCAGGATGGATACTGAATCAGGACCCAACTCTATATTGCCTACAATAGATGAACTTCAATATGAAGATGCTGATAGGTTGAATAAAGATGTACGTACGTAGTAATCACAATGCACCATAATGACTAACAGATGAGGCAAATCCCAGGAGAAAGGGACTTAAATCTGTTGCTTTTGAGGGGGAATTATTGAAAATGTTTTGAAAAAATTCAACAAATAGGCAAATTGCAAATGAAAGAAATGCTGTGCCTTCAGCAGTAGTGGGAAGTGCTGTAGTTGACTAGGCCTGTTGAGGAACAAAAAAGCCATACGCACAATGGTTTGGGAGTCATGTGAGATTTTTTTAATATTAATATTTCTTAACCCTCATTTTAAAGATCCAGACAGTTACTTTGTTTCATATAGTCTTAAATATGCAGTAAGAAGTATTAGCATGCTGCCATTATATATGAAGAACCATGTACATAGATGAAATCATTGAGGAGTCTTACTATGACTACTTATCTTTAAAGAATGGCATACTGTGATGAACAATAAATGACAGAAGTTGAAAGATTGAATTCAAATAATCCAGCTCCTCTTAGTGCTGCTGGACTAGTTTCAGATAGCTGTTAAAAATGCAAATAATGCGGGAGGCAGAGGCAGGTGGATCTTTGTGAGTTCGAGGCCAGCCTGGTCTACAGAGCGAGATCCAGGAAAGGCACAAAGCTGCACAGAGTAACCCTGTCTCAAAAAACCAAAAAAAAAAAAAAAAAAATGCAAATAATGGTAGCTTAATTGTACTGTGTGTATATGTCACTTGAGTCATATTCATGGCTGATATATGTCATGCTTCTTCATACATATACATACATATGATGATAGAAATAAATGATTTGAACAACTGAATTCTGAGAACACAGCAAGGGTAAGAGGAAGCCATGGAGACCTGATGATTAAATGGAGTCTTAGAATTGAAAACGGATGCTGGGGAGCTGGAGGAAGTTGGCTCAGTCAGGAAAATGTTTGCAGCGCAAGCACAAAGACCTAAATTCCAAACCGCAACACCCACCAGAAAAAGGAAACATCCTGGTGCACCTGTATGATGTGACCCAGGCACTGGGTCGACAGCCTGGGAGGGCGGCTGGGGTCACTGGCTAGCCAGACTTCTGAATGCATAAGCACCTGTCTCAACAAGGTGGAGAGCAGCCAGGTGGTGGTGGCACACACCTTTAATCCCAGCACTCGGGAGGCAGAGCCAGGCAGATCTCTATGAGTTCAAGACCAGCCTGGTCTACAGAGCAAGATCCAGGACAGGCACCAAAACTACACAGAGAAACCCTGTCTTCAAAAAAAAAAAAAAAAAAGCAAGGTAGAAAGCAATAGAGGAAGACACTGGTGTTGACCTCTGGCCTCCACATACACATATACCTGTTCACATACGTGTTCACATGTACAAATTTAAATAAAAATTTAAAAGGAAACAGATGCTGGGCAAACTAATAAGATACAGATCAAGTATGGACTTCCTCAACAATGTATCTATATTTGCTCATTTGTCGTGACAAATGAGGGCAATATGAAGTGTTAACACTGAAAGACTCATCTGTATTTCCCTGTAAATATCCTGCAAATTGAACACACTTTTATATTTGTTCTTGGCCAAAACATGGAGAAGCGATGAACATGATACTAAAATGATTGTTTAGGTTTAAAAATTATCAAGAGATAATTCAGGAGAAAAAAGTTGCAACATAATAATTAATAAATGTTTACTATTCAGTGTTATGGATTCCAGGTTTTAAAACTTTTTTGAAAACTAGTAAAATGTGGAAAGCATCAAAATAGGCTGGACCATGTATGAACATGTATAAAATTCTGATGAACATGGGCTGACATAAAGGCTTAGGAGTGACTAATGAGGCACAATTACCACCTCCTGTCCACTGCATCAACAAATTAGGAATTAACCACACTGGTCAGAACTGGAGAATCCACACTGTCTACATTGCTGGCAGAGCTTACAGTTAGCACAACCTCTGCAGAAAGCACATGAATAATACGTATTGAAATCACACATGCTCACACTCAGATATCCAAATGCTCTTTTTCTTAGCTCCTCTAGGAATCAGGAACATGCATCGCTGCATTGTCTGTTGTGAAGAAAACTGTAAAAATGCATACACCTACAAATAGGACAATTGTTATAGATAAAATTTTTTGAGAGCGTGTGTATGCTGCATACATACAATTGGTAAGATAGTGTAGCATCAAAGTCAGGAAGATTTATATGTGTTAACACGGTCAATTCCCCAGTAGTTTTTAGAGGAAAGAAATACAAGCTGTGACATAGTAAGTTTATTGTTGATGCTTTAAAAAAATAAAGAGGAAAAAAATACTGTGAAATTATTTTATCTGTGAAGCAAAATATATGCAATGGATGTTTTGACTAAAATTTTAATATGTAAATACACCACCAATTTTTATATGCATGTATATTACATAGAAAGTAATGTGGATTATATGTACCACCTTGACAGCAGTAGGTAAAACCCAGGGAGGGACGATGAGGCAAGCTTTCTGGCCCAAGAGGACTCCAGTGTGCTGATGAAGGTTTAGTGACCAGCTTGTCCTTGCATGTGTCTGCTGACTTTTGGAGGGTAATTTCATGGCTACAAACATTCCTAAAAATATAACATTCTCTCCAAAGCCTTATCCTTCACTGACTCTAGCCTAGTTTCTTTCTTAAGTTGTATAGTTACAATTCAAATTTAAAAATATCTAAATGATCCAAGGACACTCCAGAGGCAGAAATCAAAACATCATATTAAAACATTTAAGTGCCAAATACTTCCCTAGTGTCACTTAAAATGTTTAAGTCAGCAAAGGCCTAGCTAGCTAGGCTATTTAGATGGTGGATAGTGTCTTCCTGATAATAGGTCCAAATGATCTTAAAATAACTTGAAATGAATACCTTACCTACTTCATCATCCATAAGCTTCCTGGTCCCTGAATGAAGGTTGGGGTAATTAAGGGCACTGAATTAATTTTCTACCCTTGTGCAACAAATTAGCACACATTTAGCAACTTAACACCATATGAATTTATTATCTTTCTCAGTTCTGTAATTCACAAGTCTGAAATGGGTCTCATTGTGAGACTAGAGAATAAGGCAGGGAGTGAGGTCCAAAGGCCTCACACAAAGGCTGTAAATTAGCATATGAAAGAAACCAGTTGTAGAAAAAGACTGGACTCTCCTACCCAAAGGCAGACAAGTAATAGTTAAGAGCAGGCGGGAAAGCCTGCATTATGCAAATGA
This sequence comes from Peromyscus californicus insignis, assembly GCF_007827085.1. Classification (NCBI taxonomy): domain Eukaryota; kingdom Metazoa; phylum Chordata; class Mammalia; order Rodentia; family Cricetidae; genus Peromyscus; species Peromyscus californicus. The sequence goes on from NW_026294573.1 coordinate 143,858,287, forward strand.
CCCATAAAAGTCCCAAACCTTTATGAACAGGCTCCATTCTGCTTTTAGCCTTCTTCCTACTTCAGCCCACTTCTCCCTTGAAAGTGCATCCTTTCATAATAAACTATTCCTGCATCTGCTGCAGACCACGTATCGCTGTCCAGATCCCGGTTCTGAGACAAAAGAATTTGGAAATTCAGGTGCATACCCACTGAACTCCATTATCTGCCAAGTGTCCAGTGGGTAAAATAGCACCAGGAGAATTACATTTCTTTTTTGGAGTTTTTTTTTTTTTAGGGGGGCAGGGCGGAGGGGAGAATTCACTACTTTTCCATCTTCTAGAAGCATCTCATATTCCCCTGTAGCCCTTTCCCCATGCTCAATGGCAGAGTGGCTGAGTGGAATAGGGTGTCCCTCCATCGCTATACTTGAGATGGAGTTTCCTGAGCGGCCTCCAAGCGTAAAGCTCATACATTGCTTCCTGGTTAATCCTCTAACACGACAGGGAGAGAAATGATTTATACAGATACCAAAGGCGTACAAGGATATGACAATGAGAAACATGGGAAACGGAGAACTGGTACCGTACTCAGAAGGAACTGGGGAAGAGGGATGTGACTGGGCGTGCTTACCTGTTATCAGGTCAAAGGTGAGTGATGAATAATAAACACACTGCCTTGCAAGCATGATGAGCAGGAGTCCAGAAGCTGATCAGGAAAGAGAGAACAAAGTCAGTATTCCTTCCATAGAGAGAAGGGATTTGACCCCTCTCTACCTGCAGAACTCAGCATCTAAGTGTGCTTACTGCTCTTGCAGAGAGCCTGAGTTACCACTCATGCTGACAACCTGTTACTACTATCCCCACTCAACACACACACTGGAAAAAAAGTTTAATTCTATATATTTTAATTTTTTATTGTAATTTTATGTGTATTAGTATTTTTCAAATGTATGGCAGTGTACCATGTGTGTGCCTGGTACCCACAGAGGCCAGCAGGGGGCATCAAATCTCCTGGAATTGGAGTAACAGCCATGAGCCACCATGTGGGTTCTGGGAATTCAACCCAGGTCCTCTGGAAGAGCAGCCAGTGCTCTTAACCACTGAGCCATCAATCCAGCCTCTAACTCTACATTTTGATTGAGTCAACTCGTTCAGAAACCAAAGTAAAACCTAAGCAAGTTGATTAGACTCTTCCATAACTAATTCGGTATCATAATAATTTGGTTAAAGTGTTCAAAGAATTCCAAGTTTGCTGATTGTTTAACCTGTCAAACAGATCAGAACAAAAAAAACCCTCCTGGACCCCAGGACTAGCACACCTTTGAGGCTCAGAAGTTACCTAGGCCCTGGGTCCTGGAAGTGTGACTGCAGGTGCAATGCCATCCAAATCTGTACTAGGTCTTCTGTAGGCAAAAAGCCTACAAGGCCATGGTGTCTAATAATTCCCATGTCCAGCAGAGCTAAAGAGAGACCACGGGGGTGGCAAAGGAATAAAGAAAAGACAGACACACAGAAAAGCTGGGCTAGGGTGAATTGCACTCTCTGATGGAGAGACCTCAGTATCCTGGCATGTCTGCATTTATTAGAGTTAAAGAGAGGCCAGGTAAGTGCATATAGCTGAATAAGCAGCCAGGGTATGATGTACAGCTGTATCAAGGAGACAGGCTTAGTTAATCTAGTAGGAACAGTCTGTGTAGGGAAGCAGTCTTCTGGCCATGAATAACAAGAGAGAAGAAAGTTCTAATTTCTCTCCAAAGCAGGACAAAATATGATACATTTTGGTATATTAATGAAAGAAAACTCTATTCTACTCCTGCTGTCTCTGTTTTGTTTTGTTTCAACGTGAATGTCTTTAAGGAGAAACTAATTTGATGAGCTACAGAGATGGGAAATAGGAAGGAATGTAATAGATTCAAAGTAATTGTAATTCCCCCTGTAAATATAGTCTGCTTTTGAATCTAAAGTCTGGGTATGGTTTTTGTGCCCTGAGGTGAAGAAGAAATATATCTGGTGATTCATTTACAAAGAGACAATATTTGGTCCTGTGTTTCAAAAGAAATGCATTTTGAGTAAGCTGATATGTATATTACTTGAGTAATATTGTATTTTCAATTCTGGAAGCATTTTGGGGAAAATAGTGTAATTCAAAGTCTCATTTTCCCCAAAGGAAAAATTTTATAATCAGATGGCTAACTAGAAAATGTTCATGCTAAGATATAACAAAGCTGAAAAGGGAGTAAAATAGGATAGTAGTCTGGCTAGAAATGGGAGGAAAGAGGTCTACTGCAAGTTGTATTTCTCTTATTGGAATGAATATCGAATTCAAGGAGGCACAATTATAAGTTCTTTAAAAAATACTATGATTTCTATTCATAATGATTAATATGCACATTTTAAAAGTAATTTTTAATATTTATTTTCTCTTATCCGAGGCTTTCAAAGTGGCATCAGGAGGCATCACAGAAGAGCTCCAGACAACGTCACTGCAGTCAATCACTGAATCTGTAAGATGTCAGCAACGTAATCAGGACAAATTACACAAAAAATCTGTATGGCGCAGGGTGGTGGTGGCGCATGCCTTTAATCCCAGCACTCAGGAGGCAGAGGCAGGTGGATCTCTTTGAACTCAAGGCCAGCCTGGTCTACAAAGTGAGATCCAGGACACCAAAACTACACAGAGAAACCCTGGCTTGAAAAAAAATATCTGTATGGCTGTGCCTGTGGGAAAAAAAAATGTGCTGTCACTGTTACATAGTAGCACGGCCATCACATAAAGTAACAGGAATAAAGAGCATCATACTTAGAACCACTTGAAAAGAAAACAACTGTGGTTTTTCAGGCTTATGGATATATTGATTAAAAAATTTTAAGCTTACAAACATATGACTTGAAATGTTAAATATAGACTGTTTTAGATGGCTTTAATGTTTAACATGGAACATAAAGAGAAAACAGAATGTATTTAATGTTTAACATGGAGCATAAAGAGAAAACAGAATATTTACTGAAGTCATTTTACTCAAATATACAAAAATCAAAACTATAAATGCCTAGCCAATGGTAGCTATTAGATCAAGGTAGTTTCCTCAAATTAAAAAATTTAATGATGTAAGTAAATAAAAGTCACTCTATATGTACATATCTCAACAAAACAATTGGAACTTATTACTTTATAGCTCACTAATCATTTCAGATAAATATTATAGTATTGTTCAATTTACAAAGAAGACAAAGATATTAAAGAGGAGATTAGACCAGCTATAATTTTCCTGTCCAGTGAGGTGAGAGTTAACCAAGTACACAGGAAAATAAGATTCTATGAGTAAGTGTCAGAAGAAACAACAGGAAACAAAAATAAACTCACACAAATCCTACAGAATGAGCATTCACCCAGTAGACCATGGAACAACTCAAATTACTAACCTTGGAGACAAAAATGCAGCTGCAAATTCTCACTAGCAAAATGGAAAGTGCTAAAAAGTGACATTGGTGAGTTGGAGACTATCCAAACATAAGGTATGAAGCAGAAAAATACAATAACTAAAATTAAAAGCTAAGCGGAAGATTTAGATTATAACTAACTGAAAACCACAAGGCAGCTTAGATAAGACTCGCTGAATGAAATGTGGAGAACCAAGAAGATGGTTAATATTTTTAAAATAAAAAGTATAGGCATGCATATCATGATAACAGCACGTGACACAGCAGAACTGCAAACCTTACAGGAAGCTAGAGGACAGGAAAAGGAGGAGACAACAGTCCCACAATTATCTCAGAGCACACACACACACACACACACACACACACACACACACACACACACACACACACACACGGGCTTGTGCACACTACTTCCCATCACCCACTTTTACTTAAGGAACTCCCAGGTGACCCTACCTCTTAAAGTTCCCACCACTTCTGACAGCACTTGTCTTGGAAAACCTTAACACACGGGCCCATGGGAGGCATTTACAATCTTCTCCACAGCCAACTGCAGTGGTACCCACGTGTTGCCTAGCATTCAGAGGCAGAGACAGGGTGATGCCAAGTTTAAGGTCAGCCTGGACTACACATTGTCATTCAAAACAAACAATAATAACAACAATATCAGCAAAATCTTCACACTATAGCATGTGTTTGTGAATACTAATTAGTACCAGACATCAAAATGTAAAAATAGATACACACCTGTACTTAATGTTAACATTCAGACCCGACCTTGGGGACCCGGCCAGTCAGTGGGCATTACCTTGGCTGGCCCAGCATCCTGACAACGTCATCCTAAGTAAAGTTCCCTTTAAGAGGAAACCCCCCCTCTCTCCCTCTCCCTCTCTTCCTCTCTCCCCGCCTCCCTCTCGTCTTTCCTCTCTCTTCCCATAAAGTCACTCTGCACCTCCTCTCTTCCACTCTTCCCCCATCTCATTCTCTACCTCTTCTTTCCTTAGCCCCCATCCACCTCCTTTCTCTCTTTCCCTCTCGCTTTCCCTTTCCTTAATAAAACCTTCCAAGTGAGGGCTGCCTGCATGGTGTGTCTTTCCCTGAGGCTCCCACCCACCGCCTGCCATGCAGACATGGCCTGTCTCTTTCTCAGCCTGTGTGGGGCCTCTTAGCTCCAACCCACCAAGGTCTCTCTCCTGCCATTTTACAAAACTTACTGTTGTGAAAAGGCAAAAAAATTAAAAAGTATTTGTAAAAGCACCCACAACTAGAATGTTAGCTATAAATGACACATTTGAGTGTCATTTGAATAAACAAAAGTAAGAAAGACAGCATCTGTTAGTCTAAAAATGTCTGTATTTTCCTGTATTTTTTAGTAGTTCATTGGTTATGAAACTTTGGCACCAATTCCGTAGACATAAATGCTTCCATGAGACCACATAATAATGGTGCCACTGAAATTTTTACCTGGCCACTCTACCTTCTTTCTTCTGTTATAGATGAAATCTTTTTAAATTTTAAGTCTATTGGCAGCCGTGATTAATTTCCATTACCAAGGAAAGGTAAATTGTTGCTGTAAGGCGGAGGCAGAGGACTGGCTAGAATGGAAGACACACTCCAGGACGCCAACTTCATGTTCTACAGGGAAATTCCTGAGACAAGCAACATAAAGAGAAAGCATTGTTTAGTTTACCATGTGGAGGATCAAACCAAAGGTTAGCAAGGCTGCAGATGACCGTGGCAGGAACATGTGGGAGGAAGGAACAGCCCATCATCAGCCAGGAAACAGAGAGAGAAGACAGGAGGGGTCCCATGATCCCCTTCAGGGGCATAACCACACAGAATTAAAATCCCTCCACAAGGTCTCTTCTCTTATAGGTCCACAGCACCTCTCAACACCACCAACCAGGGGCCACACCTTCACTATAGACCTTTGGAACGTGTCATTTGTGCCAACGTAATGACTTTTAGTGTTTCTGTATCCAATAGTAAGGGTATTTTAAAATTATAACAAGAACCACAATGGTCTCAAACCATCTGGGAATAAATCAATATTCATTCTCCAAATAAAGAACCAGTGAGGTTCTGAATGAAAGTAAGAGAAAGATAAAGTACACAGTTGGAGAAAGACAAGAGCTTTAGCCACATGATCAGCCATGGAGCTGATGGCTGCAGCAGCCTCAGTATTTCTTCTTTGTGTGTGCCCGTGCTTGTCTGTAAGCCTAGTCACCTGCTTCCAAAAACACATTATTAGAGGTTAACAACATTTTGCCTTTGTCTTAGTCACTGTTCTATTGCTGTGAAAAGACACCATGGCCAAGGGAACTCTTAGAAAAGAAAGCATTTAAATAGGAGGCTTGCTTACAGCTTCAGAGGGTAGTCCCTTATCACCATGGTTGGGAGTGGGGCAGCAGATGGGCAGTAGCTGAGAGCTATATCCTGATCCACAGACATCAGGCAGAAAGAGAGAGAGAGAGAGAGAGAGAGAGAGAGAGAGAGAGAGAGAGAGACAGAGAGACAGAGAGACAGAGAGACAGAGAGAGACAGAGAGACAGAGAGACAGAGAGACAGAGAGAGAGACAGAGACAGACAGACAGACAGACAGACAGACAGAGACTCGGTCTGGATTGAGCTGCTGAAACCTCAAAGCCTTCCCCAGTAACCAAGTATTCAAATATATGAGCCAATGGGAGTCATTCTCATTCAAACTACCACAGTCTTAAAGTAGCAAAGCATCCAGTGTGTCCATGACTGAGCTTGGGGAGAAATAACTATGTTAACGGTGCAGTGACAATGGAGATGGTGTGTTGTTCTTTGGTTGAAGAAATGAGGTTTTCTTGACACACGTGTATCATGTTAAGCACATGCTTTGCTGCTGTGCCAATGAGCACGTTTAGTAGCTGAATATTTGTGTGGGGGAGTTTTTAATCTAATCGAATCATACGACAAAAACGGTTAGCATCCAAGCCTTCCTCCTCCCAAGCCCACCACTGGCCTTTATTATCCCTTTGCTTCTTCAAATATTTGCGCAGTTCCCTGGCTACAATCTTACAATATTCAATGGTGAGGACCAATCCACTATGGAATGAATTTGTCTGCCACCCTCATTTAGGAAATAATTATGCAGTCATATCTACGATTGCTTGGTGACCAGGGGTTAGTGATTGGCAATTTCTGCTTCCAAATGACAATGCATTACTTGTCACTTCTTGAACCTAAGCCATTCATATCTGCCCTGGGAATGACATTTTAAAAAATAGATTTTCCCTGTGCTTTCTTCCTATGAGATTTGTTTGTGTTATTTCTGAGGAAGGTGCCATGAGAAAGAAATATCGGCTGAGTAACTAGAACTCTCAGGTGGAACAGGATGGTGGCTGGGTGAACGCTTAGGGCAACACAGGAAAAGTGGTGATGACTGAAGAAAGGATGGGGAAATTTGAAGATGTGGCCAAATGAAACAGTACTATCTATGCTAGAAAACGGAAGAGAGCTTTGGGGAAATATATCACTATCCCAGCTTACAACATTGTATCAAAAACAAAGGTGCATGTGTAACAAAAGTTCCAAGACAAGTTAAAAGATAGGACCCATGTCTTCTAAGGGAAAAAAATCTAAATGAGTGTGAAACCAGGAGCAAACAAAATAGAAACATAAAGTAGGATAGTGCACGTGTGAGAATCATGTTGTGGGGGGAAGAACAATCAAATGATATGTAGATTGAAATAAATGATACAACAGAGATATACAAAGCAATACTACACAGTCACAGACTGTGAAACTGCCTGCTCCTCTGAAGAGCTGCCCTGGGTAGTCCATTGCAGGAACAGCCGAGAGCAGTGGGTAAAGAGGCTTCTGTTTCTGTTACAGCTTCTGTTTCTGTTACAGCTCACTTCTTTTTTTGTTTGTTTTGTTTTTTGTTTGTTTGTTTGTTTTTGTTTTTTGAGACAGGGTTTCTCTATGTAGCTCTAGAGCCTTTCCTGAAACTCACTCTGTAGCCCAGGCTGGCCTCGAACTCACAGAGATCCGCCTGGCTCTGCCTCCCCAGTACTAGGATTAAAGGCATGCGCCACCACCACTCGGCCACAGCTCACTTCTTTAACATAGTAAGCAATTGAACATTTTATTTTGCCATTGTTACTCTTAGTGGAGGAAAAATAGATGTTTTTAACTTTATCATTTGCACTTTCTATAAATTTTAAATTAATAAAATTATTATTCAAAATAATGATAAAATAAGAATATGCTGGAAGAATGAGTTAGTGCAATTTGAACTGAGGTACTGAGAAGGAATGGGAAGCCAGGTTGGTCAGCTGAGATGTGCCTGTGTCTCAAGCTGGGCCTGAAGGGATTTCAGAGTGCTGTGTAGCTGGGATTGTGTGGGGGCAGACTAAATGTAAGCTATCCCTTATACCACAGTTCAGCAAATGATGGCCCATGCACAAAAGTCCCACAGCCTAGCTCTTGGGACCTTAACCTACTGGCTGAATCATCTGAGTCTGTGTTCTAAGCGCCCATATGCCCTTGCCACACACAAAATTCCACCTTTGGAGCAAAAAGCTAAACTACCTTAAAATTCTCAAAGTAGAATCATAATACAGACTGATAAAAAAATTGAAACAAAAAGCCATTCTTGTTCCTGATATCCCATTATCATGGTGGTCTCCATCACTCCTGGTGGTAAGGACTTAGCTGGTGATCTTGGTAACACTTGGAAAATAAAGCTGCGGGAGTGTCCTCAACCCACCACCTTCAGAAGCATTTTGGCTCAACCTGGACGTGAGAATGCCCTTCATTTAAAGATGAGGAACGAGATGTCTCTCATATGTTGTCTCCTAACCTCTCCTCTTCACACCCCAGGCTGTGAAGGCTCTGGATTTTAGTTCACGAGGAAATGAGTGACTGATGCATGTGGGGAAAAAGAAAAAGAAAGAAAGAGAAAACTTTAAATCTATCTAATTTTTAAAATAAAAATGATTTTTTGCTTTCCTTTCAGGGTGGAAAAAAAGAAACCAAGAAAGCACAAAGCACGGACTGGAGCATTTGTGTGCATTCTCTGACAGTAGGATTTCCCCCAGTGTCAGCCAATGCAGAGTTTATATTCCAGCCGCCGAGATTCTGCCCAAGCTTCATGTTTCCATCTGCCTCACTACAAAAGGCAACAGAGGCCAGATCTTTTCTTATCATCTAGGATTCCTGGGGGAAGATTGAGGCATCATTTCTGACTTTGAGGTAAATGTGTGGCTTTCATTAGCATTAATGGGAGCACTTCACATAGAAAGAACCCACTCCGGGTTTTTAAATGCTTGAATGATGATCTGCACAAAGCGGGAAGAGCCTTTCTGATTTCCGCAGCTATGCGCACGGTGGCCGCACTTGGATTAGGAAGCACAGTAGGCTGTCCCTTAAGACCTTCGTCCATTTAGTCACTTCAGAATGCTTGGGCAGAGAAAGGGTCTGGAAATGCAGCACGGCTCGGGCTGTCCTCCAGCACGGAGGGGAAGCTTTCAGGCAGCCCTCCTGTCCCAACCTTTCTTGTGAAAAGAAAGACTCTGCTAATTGAAAAAGCGACTTGAGACTCTGTCTTTTTTTACTGGTAGCTTCAAAGCAAAAGCAGAGTAACAGTCCTGCTCTTATGTCTGTAGAGAGAAAACCCGCTGAAATGTGTGGACCCAACAAGCTGTCTGGGCAGACTTTTCTCTTATGTTTAACCAAAAAAACACCAGAAATCTCTCTCTCTCTCTCTCTCTCTCTCTCTCTCTCTCTCTCTCTCTCTCTCTCTCTCTCTCTCTCTCTCTCTCTCTCTCTCTCTCTCTCTCTCTCTCTCTCTCTACTTGCATATTTATGTGTGTGCACACATGAAGAGACCAAACAGCAGATGTCGTGTTAGGTGCCATCCATGTTGACTTTTGCGAAGGGGTCTCTGAAGGGCCAGGGTCTCACCAATTAGGCTAAGATAGCTGAGCAGTGAACCCCATGGATCTGCTTGTCTGTACTCACCCAGTGCTGGGATTATGAGTGTGCACCACACTCAGCTTGTTCCGGAGCAGTGGTTCTCAACCTATGGGTCGCGACCTCTTTGGAGTTGAACAACCCTTTCGCAGGGGTCACATATCAGATATCCCACACGTCAGATATTTGCATTATGATTAATAACAGTAGCAAAACTACAGTTAAGAAGTAGCAGTGAAATAATTTTACTGTTGGTGTAGGGAACCTCAAAGTCAGCTCAATACACCCCAAGAGCAAGTTTTCTGCACAAAGGAGATTTATTTGCTCCAGAGGAAAAGAGGACAGGGATAAGGGACAAAGACAGGAGATAGATAAAGAGGGAGAAGGGGAAGGGAACAAGAGAGAGGGGGAAAAGGTTTTGTCTCAGGTGTGTGGGGGAGGGGTACTGCCTCTGGATGGAGAGGAGACAGACGTGGCACATAGGACAATGGCGGTTTCTAAAGGTACAAGGGAAACGCCGTGTAGTGGGATGAGGTGTTTAATTTTAATTGGTCATGTTAATTAGGTTAGCCAAAAGGGGTTTTGGTTGCTAGACTTCAATACTTTGATAACTGGACCTTAGTAGTCAGCCTTAGGAGGAGGAAGTGGCCAAATAAGGGAATAGTCCTTGGGGGGCAGCTTTAGGGATGCAATTTAATGCTTTTTAGCAAGGCAGAGGGAATGGGGGAGCAGCAAGGCCTGCCAGAGCCATGTTTGCCAGGCCTGGCTGGCTAGAGCTGCTTCAGTTCGGGGTCACCACAACATGCAGAGTTGTATTAAAGGGTCACAGCATTAGGAAGGTTGAGAACCACTGTTCTGGAGGGTTCTGGGAATCAAACCAAATCAAATCAAAAAAATCTCGTGTTTGCAAGGCAAGCTCTTCACCCACGAAGCCATCTCCCCAGCCCCAATGTGGGCCAGGTGAAAGTGGAGGCCTGCTGGGCTGTGGGAAGCTAAGGGAACACAAAGGAGGCACTGGGTGCGTTACAGCTGACCCATACATCCTCTTAGCAAACACTTTTAGAAACTAGAAACAAGGTCAGCCATAGGACAACCGCTTTTCATCAAGAAGACACTCCCATCCTGATTGTTTGACCTGCGTGGCCCTGGTGCCTGCTGCCCAAAAGGGAAAGAAGTGGGGATGTGGTTGTACTCCAGTCTTGAAGGCTATGAAATTGCTAGGCATTGTTCCTATTACAAATATTCTTGCCATATAAGCATGGATTTTGCAATGATTTATAAGACAAGATAGGCGTACCCACATGAACAGACAAACAGTGTTTTGCATTTCCAACTGTAAGTTTGAATTTAGTTATAATTAAAGTTTGTGTCTGATAATAAAGTTAGACAGCAAAGTGTATGGAGGAACGAAGAGTCTGCTGTGAGGACTGTCAGGGTGGAAAAGGTAGACCTTACCTTTGCAGAGCTTAAATGCTACCCAAGGAGGTCAAACATGCAGATTAATATTAAAAATTAGCAAATAACTCTCCCACGCAAAGGAAGCCAGACCCTGCACCTTCCTGTGTATTGACTCATCTATTCATTATGCAAGCCACTTACCAGGTTCAGGTGCCAGCTCCCAGTGGATGTGGAACAGGCACCTGTAGTACCCAGTGGGCTGGGCATTCACTCCATGTACCCACACGGCTGAGAGACAGGGCTTCCCAGCACTGGTTTCCACCATGAATCGAATGCAGAACCCATCTCCAGATGATATCCACCGTGATTAATATTGCAGGCCTTGCTGCTGCTGTCCGGGGTCCATGGTTGTGTCTTCTTCAGCCTTCAGCGTCTCCACTGCCTGTTAGAGGGGCAGCTACTCAAGTGATCCATTACCAACTTAAAAAATGTATCCCTTGTTTGTGTCAAGAGATTTTGGGTTCAATAGTTGGGCGTTCAAAGTGCCCAGTCTTCCTTGTTCTCTAGCCTCTCCATGCTCTTCCTGTGCATGCTTGGGTTCGGCTAACAAGGTTTCTTCATCCTCAGTGTCAAGGCTTCCAGTGTGCCCTGCACATCTTTCTCATGATATTATCATATCTGGATCCTTTCACCTCATCTTTCACTATATGTCCTTTCTTAGCTTTCAAGTTCTAGACCACTTCCTCCAAAAATCTTTCCACACCTCAAAATGTCCATTTGCTTTCTTGAACATGAAATTTGTTCCATCCATGTGCTTTTAAGAAAACAATCTGGATCGTAATGGGGTGTACTTAGAACAAGGAGTGGGTTCTTGTGAGTGTGTTTGCACATGAATATTTGGGTGAGGAGTATACAGCTGTGTTTTCCTGTCTGTGGAGCCCAGGGTTGAAGTTGAATGTTCTCCTCAGTTGCTCTCCACCTCACATTTTGAATCAGGTTCTCTCCCTGAAACTGAAGCTCACAGGTTTGGCTAGACTGGCTTCCCAGCAAGCCCCCCAGGGGTCCTTCTGTCTTCCTAGCACCGGGATTATAGGCACGTGCTCTTGGTTTTATGTGAGTTCTATGAATCTGAACTCAGGTATTCATTGACTGAGCCATCTCCTTCTCCCCCAAGACTGAGTTTTCTTTAGCATCAGCACAGCAATTGAAACACAGACAGAGCTCAATAAGCATTTTCTGAACAAATTAACAATAGCATTGCATCCATGCCCTGCCCTTTCAAGGAGATATCGGAACATCGACTGTAATGTTGGGTACACAGCAGTAGAAGAGGGTTTGACATTAATAGCCTTCCTTATGATGTATTCACAGACTATGTAACAGACCCTACACTGGATGACACAAATCTGCATACTAAAACATAAACCCATGTCAGACCACGGACATGGTAAAGGCAACAGCAATGTATGTGATGAGTGTTAGGTAAGATCATCATAGGTTTTTCCAAAACCCCATTTTCCCCTGTTTTCTGTTTCAGTGTGATTGTGGGAACATCTCAGTGAACAGGAACCCCTCCTGTCATTCATGGAGCCTCACCCCTGGGCCTGCTCTTCAGAAATCTCTGCATCTCTAAAAACAGGACACTATGTTGATCCCATGCATCATTGTATAATAATGCACTATTGTCCAGTTGAGTGGGATTAATTAGGAATGCCAGGGGAAAGAATTGTAGGGACAATTGTGAGCTAACCATTATATTCTAGATCACCTCTCCCAAACCAGCATCCTGTCCAAAGAGAAACTTGTCCTGTGTAAGGAAATGAGACTTTGAATCCCTAAGCGACCATTAAGTCTCCCTGTCATTTAGTTCCGCACTAAGTGGGAAATGGGTAGGGCTGCTGCAAAGAGCCCCACCCACTTCCTCACCCTGCAGGTCAGTCATGAAGTAATTGTTGAGCTTTCAAAAGCAGGGAAAGCAGTCTGACATCTAGATGAAACAAAACTTCAAGACTGAATGGACAGAAACTATTGCCAATCAGCAGGGTACATTCGTTCATATGCATCAGATACCATCTGCTTCGTCTGTCCACCTTCTCCTGCTACAGTGTTTATAGGGGAGATCTTTGAGAAATGTTTTAGTTGTGTATTTGGTGACTGAAGAGTAACTGGAAAATCTCCCTCTGTGTTGGGGGGTTGGCACTGTTCTGCGCACAGGAAGGTGAAGGAGATAGTCTGTGGGTTGAACTTGTGGTAGTAGCTCAGTTAACACGAAGGTCTAATTTCTCAGTGGGGATGGGCGAGGGAGGAACTTCTTGTCACTCATCTGGTCCTAAGAGAAGCTTCACGGATGTACATACTGAAGAGAAAGTCCATGAGGCCTGAATGTGTCTCTCCCTTGGAATCAAAAGCAACAGGTGTTGACATTGGTGAGCCAGAAAGTCCTGAATGCTGCAGTTCACTGGCAGTCACAGCCTTTGTCCTCTGTTATCTCAGTGTCTCTTGAGAAGAAAATTCTTCCTGTTTCCTCTTGAGACAATAAAAGCTAGTGATTATTAACTTAGAACTGAAAATTAACTGACTAAAAACAATGGCATTGTGTAGAAAGTTTGCTATGGTGTGAGGGGACATGGGGGTTATGACAGTCATATCTATGTAGTAAATAACATTTTCCTGGGCATATGGGTGATGTGTGTTACTCCAGTATACTATAGAGAATGGAGAGAAAGAAGCCACCTCAGAGAACATCAAGAATTCTACGGGTAAGGGGCGGGGGGGGGGGGGGGGGGAGTTCTATGAGGCACCAGTACTGTGGAGGAAGAGGAAAAAGAAATCCATTGAAAAGCCCAGTGAGTTTGAGGCCAGCTTGGTTCACCTAGTAAGTTCCAGGACAGTCACATAGAGAGACTTTATCTCAAAAGACAAAACAAAAGCACAAACCTCAAGTCTGCATTCTGAGCAAGCAGAAGATTTCTGTGCTGAGAACAGGGGAGCCACGGCACAGCTGTCTCAGAAGGTGGCCTGGAGCTCAGTCAGCCTGAAAAGGTCTGACTTCTCTGTGGAGATGGGCGAGGGAGAACTTGGTGTCACTCACCTGACCCCAAGAGATGGCTCACAGATGTGGGTACTGAAGAGACAGCACACAAGCCCAAAGGCTGCCTCTCTCTTGGAATCAAAGGCAGCAAGAGCTGACATTTGGTGAGCACACAAAGTCCCCGAGAGAATCATGTATGTTCCCTTGCTCTGGTGGCTAGAGGCACTTCCTTCCTGAAAGAAAACTGAAGTATTTTCCATTATAAACAGTTTCCTATGTGTAAATAATAGGTCTGACTTCATTTACCAGCTCTGCCTTCAAAAATGGCACACAACGCTCTCCCCTCCCCTCTCTCTCCCTCCCTGCCCCCTATCCTTTTTAGTGCTTATGTCATCTCATTCCCTCATTTGTGGAAGTCTAAGAATCTCCAGGAGAGTTCCTCCACCTGGCCTGAAGCTGTCCAAACATTCCAAGTTTAGTCCATAAGGAGTCAGGACCATCACTTCAGGATCCTTGCTCCCAGGTCTTAGAATGACTCACATGTAGAGGTCCTGTGGAGGTGGGAGGGACCACAGATGCTGGAGGGGTTCCATCCTAAACTGCCAGAGCAGTCAGACTCTGTGACAGTCTCAGGCTTGAGTCCTGCTGCATGGTACACGGCTTTGTGGGTGGTGCCCTTCCCAAATCCTGAACTCTCATGGGTCTCCCATGAACTAGCAAACGTGCTCAAGATTCTCAGTTCCCCCCTTGCAGAAGAACTGTAGTTCATTGTGCAAAGGGTTTGAACTCCTTCCCACAACTGTCTTGCCAGAGGAAAGGAGCCTTTATTAGGGCCCCCAAAACATCCGTTCTACCTTCCCTTACCCAAGGAGAGCACAGCTACCTCCATTTGTGTCTTCAGAAGACTGAATCATGAGAGAAATTGTGCTTTTAAATGGCTCGCTCTACTTGTAGAGGAATCGGGCACAGATACGTTTTTAAACCGTTTGCATCAATAGGTAACAGTGCCCAGGATAGCAGACTGAACTGTATTTGTTTCTCATTGCAACAGTGTGGGTTCACTCCTCCTGCAGGAACCATTTCCTTCTCTTCTCTCTAAGATGTCCATAGCCAGGTACTTACTCTAAGTTAATTCTTCCCAGGGCTATGGCTTCTCTTGGTGCTTAGTGTGAAAAGAAGAAAAAAGTGGTGAGATCTCTTAGGGTTTGCTTCTGCCTTGGGCAATGTGTTCCTCCCTCCTGCATGTTCATACACCTAACACAGCATACACTGACTGCTGAGACAGACCCAGGATGCTACAGTGAGAGGAGATGAGCCCTAAGTGCCTGCTCTTCCCAGCCCTGACCAGCACTCCAGATTCCTGGAGCCCCCTAACGACAATGCCCCAATGTTAGCAGGAAGCAGCCAGAGAGAATGATACCCACTTACCCAACACCCAGTGACCCAACAATAAAACAAAAAGTGGGAATGAAGGGACTCTAGCCCACTCAGGCATGTGCCTCTGGCAGGCCTTGCCCTTCTCCCCAATTCCCTCTGCCTTGCTGAAAACCACTAGATTACATTCGTGAAGCTAACCCCAAGGTCCATTTCCTTATTTGGCCACTTCTTCCTCCTGAGGCTGACTACCAAAGTCCAACTATCAAAGTATTGAAATCCAGCAATCAAAATCCCCCTTTGATTCACCCAATTAACACCCAATTAAAATTAAACACCTCATCCTAACCCAGGGTTTCCCTTTTGTCTTTATAAACCTCTATTTTTCTACGTGCCACATCTGTCTCCTCTCTATCCAGAGGCAGTCCTTTGTCCTCCAGGACAAATACCTCTGCCCCTGTCCCTGGTTCCCTTCCCTTTCTCCCTAGTTCTCTATCTCCTGTGTTTGCCTCTTATTCCCTGCCCTCTGTCTCTCTGGGGCAACTCGGTCTGAGAACTTGGTCTTGGGGGTTCTGAGCCAATACTTTTCCTTTCAGCATGCACTGCTTAGACAGGCCCAGGACATTACACTGAGTATTTGGTGGAGGCGAGGGACCCTAGAATGATTCTCCTGATGAAAACAGTAAGTAAGAAAGAAGAGAAGCAAGCTCATGCTGTCAGCAGGACCAGGTAACTATCCTCTGAAAGCCCAGGGCTGGGGCTACTGACACATGACTGGGCCTGTAAAGACAAGGCCCAGTTTCCATCAATAGAAGGGCAAGAGGAGGGCACAGAGTTTCTCCATCGGTCCTCATAACAGAATTCATGCACAAGCAGTGGCAAGGTAAGCACAAGCCAGTTTTTCGGTCCATGACGATTCAGTGGCATGAATCCTTTGGCTTTGCTACTCAGGACCTACTACTATGAGTAAAGCAAAGATGCTTTTGATGCTCTGATGCTGTAACTGTATGCCATCATTGTCCATCAATCTAGATGGGAAATGAGTTCTCAGAAGATAAAATAAATGAGAGCTTTGGTGGAAAAAGTTTGGGGTGCTGAGAGGATGCCACAAAGCTATGCAGAAACCAAGATGCCAGGAAGGACCCAGAGTGGGTGAGCCGATCAACGTCATCCAGGAAGTGCACCCAAGCTCTGTCCACTCCACTGGGTAAGACTGGGTCATCCTCGCTCATCCCCACATATAAAGATTGATTTATTTGTCCATACAAGCATGTATGAGGTCTGGTAAACAAGGGTTGTGAACTGCAGACATACTCCTAAATTCCAAAGCCTGCTGACTAAGCTAATTTAACATTTAACTCCTTCAGTTAATCTCAAAGGAGTAAATAAACTGGAAATTGTTTTGTTCCTGTGAATCAAACTTACTTTAATTGTGTAAGTGTCCAATAACCAATAAACAAGCTATTCCTGTCACCTAGTTCAAGTGTAACAGCCAGCTTGAGGTAACCTCCTACTTATTTGCTTTTTTTTTCTTTCTTTCTGGATTTTCTTGTTGTTGTTAGTTTATAAAACTAGAACCCCTGAGTGCTGTGTATGAAACACTTACACAGGCAGCTAGAATGTGTGCCTTCTTTTCAGATGGTCATCTTTACTATGGCTTTGGTAAGGCTTTGTTCTCATGCTCTGTGCATTACAACTTGCCTTTTACTGTGATAGCTGTCTTTACATAGCAAAATGTCTGGAACCGCTAATCAGATTTCATACACAGTTGTTGAGTCCATAGCAAACTACTGAACTACAAGTGCATGTACAGGGCTCCTCTGATGCTTTAGATGTCCATGTGAATTGTGGAGTAAAAACAGCAAACTTTTACTCAGATATCCTTTTGACTACTAAATTAAAAAAAAAAAACAACTTAGTATTTATGTGTTGAGTTTATTTAAAGACACAGATACTGAGCCACAGTGGGATTAAGTGCAATGCTGAGAACCACACACTGCTGGCTGGGATCAGAACAAGGCTTGGAATCAACAGGCCTGGTTTCAGGGAATGGGGAATAGTTCAGTGGGTAAAACACTTGCTGTTCAAGTATAAAGACCACAGATAGAACCCCAACACACACATCAAAGCCAGATGTGATGATACACATCTGTAACTCTGACAAAGGGGAAATTTCAGGGCCTCACTGGCCAGCCAGTCCAGCAGAAACAGAAAGCTCCAAGTTCAGTGAAAATACACTATGTCAAAAATAATGTGGAAAAATGATGAAGGAATACATCAACCTCTGAGTGCCACATGTCTCTCTCTCTGTCTCTCTGTCTCTGTATCTCTTTCTCTCTCTCTCTCTCTCTCTCTCTCTCTCTCTCTCTCTCTCTCTCTCTCTCTCACACACACACACACACACACACACACCACAAATACCATACATACTCACATGCCACACACACAATCCCACAAACACACTCACATATATCACATGCACACATACTAACACACACACACACACCACACATACACACTCACACACCACACACATTCTCACACATCACACACACACACACCACACACACTCTCTCTCACACATCACACACACACACACCACACCACAAACACACACACACACACACACACACACACACACACACACACACACACACACACCACAAAGTCTGGCTCCAGTCTGTGCTTTGAATCTCTCTTGTCTGTTGTACTGGTTCTTCATTACCATGACAACATATGTAAGCAACACAACCTGAGAGTGGGGGCAAATGTGTTCTGGTTCATAGTTTGAGGTGGTTTAGTTGATCACGTAGAGGAGAGCGTGGTGAAACACAGCGTCCACACCACAGCAGCTAGGAGGCACAGAGAAAAATCCTATGAAGTGGTTTTCTCCTTCCCAGCTTTTATCCTACCCCAACCCTACACTGAATTCAGCGTGGGCCTTCCCCATCCTTGGGCCTCTCTGGAAACCTAGAAATTCTGTGGGATAATGTTCTTATACACTGGTTTAATAAAATGTTGATTGGCCAGTCACCAGGCAGGAAGTATAGGCAGGGCAAGCAGACTAAAGGAATGCTGGGAAGAGAAAGGGCAAAGGAGGAGCCACCAGCCAGACACAGAGGAAGCAAGATGACAAGTCAGATTTGAGAAAAGGTCCCAAGCCATGTGGCTAAACATAGATAAGAATTATGGGTTAATTTAAGTGTAAGAGCTAGTCAGTAATAAGCCTGAGCTAATGGCTGAGCAGTTATAATTAATATAAGCCTCTGTGTGTTTACTTGGGGGATGTGAGTGGAAGAGATTTGTCCTGACTGCCAGCTGGCCCACCAGGACATAGGAAAACTTCCAACTACAGGAAATGCCTTCTTCTTCTTCTTCTTCTTCTTCTTCTTCTTCTTCTTCTTCTTCTTCTTCTTCTTCTTCTTCTTCTTCTCTTCCTCCTCCTCCTGCTCCTCTTCCTCCTCCTCCTTCTTCTCTTCCTCCTCTTCCTCTTCTACTTTACCAAACTCTTGGCACTTCCCATGTCAATCAAGCTGACAATAAAGATTAACCTGCCTGCATGAAAAGGTTGGCCACATGGCCATAGTACCTGATGTAAGTCACAAACCTATGTACAGAGAAGCGTTACAAATCTCACCTCAACTCATCTACAGTGTGGGCCATCCTCACTTATTGCTCATCTGGGAATTGGACTGTGATGAACGTGTCTCCTCCCTTTGTGACATCCTTAGAACTTTTGTTTCTGCATCTACACCAGGCACATACTCTTATTACAGATTGTCTTCTGCTGAGGGTGCCTTTAGCTCTCTAGTAGGCAGTGCTGAGACAGAGGGAATAGGCCATTTCTTCCTGTTACTTGTTGTTTTTGCCTCATAAGATGATGATAGGAGCTAATGATATTGGGTAAAGATTGTTTTGTTTTCAGTATTGTACAACCCATAGGAAAATACCCTCAAATTTTCACTTCTTCTTTGAACACATATCCATTTTATAAATTTTTGTTTGTTTGTTTGGTTTTTTTTTTTGTTTTTTCGAGACAGGGTTTCTCTGTGTAGCTTTGCGCCTTTCCTGGAACTCACTTTGGAGACCAGGCTGGCC
This sequence comes from Peromyscus californicus insignis, assembly GCF_007827085.1. NCBI lineage: Eukaryota > Metazoa > Chordata > Mammalia > Rodentia > Cricetidae > Peromyscus > Peromyscus californicus. Next base: position 143,877,555 of record NW_026294573.1, read on the forward strand.
TCGAACTCACAGAGATCCGCCTGGCTCTGCCTCCTGAGTGCTGGGATTAAAGGCGTGCGCCACCACCGCCCGGCTCATTTTATATATTTTTATTTTGGGCAAAAAAGGAAAAAATTTCTTCTGACTAAATCAGAGTACGGGATTAAGAAATCCAGGCTGGCAAGATGGCTCAGTGGGTAAAAGCATTTGCTTGAGCAACCCTGACAACATGAGTTTGATTCCTAGAACCCACATAAAAAAATCCAGATGCAATGGCATGCATCTGTAATCCCAGCATTCCTATAGTGAGAGGGAAGGTAGAGACAGGAGGGTTGCCTAGAAATTCACAGGCCAACTATTGGTGAAATTATTAAGGCCTCCCCATGTAGTTAAAAGGGAGGTTTATTTAGTGGTATAACTTAGAAATGAAGAGATAGGTAGGCTGCAGGGTCTGGGAAAGACATAGTGCAGTCCAGCGGTGTTCTCTGGAGAACTCTGCTCGGTCTACCTCCAGCGTCCAGGGTCTGGGAACCAAGAGAGCCGGCACATCTGGATCTTGGGTCTTCAGGGTCCTCTCTTGGCCCTGCCTTGTAGGTGTGACAGGTTACTGAAGCCTCAATGGGGGTTGGAACTTCCAGATCAAAGCTGGAGTGGCTGCCTACTACAGCCAACTAGCCTGGAGTTCCCAGGAAAACAGAAACAAGAGAGACCTTGCTTGGACAGGAAGTAGAAGGGGAGAACTAACTCCACCAAAGCTACCCTTAAACTTACATGTGTGCCAAGGGATAAGAGTGCCCACATTCCAATACATACGTCACACACACACACACACACACACACACACACACACACACACACACACACACACACATACAGACACATACACACACATGCCCACACTAATATTAGTAACAATAATAATGATAAATAAAATTGTTTCTATTTTTTAAAAGAGCCCAGCAAGTTATTTTAAGATGAATTGCTAAATGGTCTCATTAATAAAAACAAAAACAAACCCAGGAGCCAGGTATTGGGGTGAATGCTGAAAGATCAGAGAAACACAAAAGCCACATCCAACCTCACCTTGCCAATTCCTCAGTTGATCTTGTGATCTTGTTTCCTCAGACTGGAATCTTCTGAATCTTCATCCAAATAGATCTCAGCTGAACAGCTGCTAAAAGCTAAAAGCTTAAAAAGGCTCTAGTTCCTGGTCCTCATGCCTTATATACCTTTCTGCTTCCTACCATCACTTCCTGGGATTAAGGGCATGTGTCACCATGCCTGGCTGTTTCCAGTGTGGCTTTGAACTCACAGAGATCCAGATGATCTCTGACTCCTGAATGCTAGGATTAAAGGTGTGTGTTACCACTGCCTAAACCTATGTTTAATATAGTGGTTGTTCTGCTCTCTGACCCCTAGATAAGTTTATTGGGGGTGCACAATATATCAACCACAAGTTATCAAATGTCAAACTTGAGAAACACTAGTGGACTCAGTGGGCTGTGTATGTGCATGTGTGCATTTGTGTGTGTGTGTGTGTGTGTGTGTGTGTGTGTGTGTGTGTGTGTGCACAAAAATAATAAAGAAGAAATTGTGAATTTGAGAAACAATGGTGAGGATGAGGTGAGTTAGAGGGAGTGAGAGAGGGGTGGAGATGATGTAAATACAGTATTAGCGTATGAAATCCTCTAAAAATATTTAAGTTAAGAAGCAAAAGAAATAAAACCCTGTTTCCCATTCTGTCACCCTATTTGACTAGTTTCAGAAAGAATGAAAATATACACAATGGAGTACTGCTCAGCAGAGAAAAACAATGACCTCATGAGGTTTGCAGACAAATGGATGGAACTAGAAAAAATCATCCTGAGTGAGGTAACCCAGACTCAGAAAGACAAACATAGTATGTACTCACACATAAGTGGATGCTAGGTGTAAAACAAAGGATAACCAGACTGCAACTCACAACTCCAGGGAGGCTACCTAGTAAAGAGGACCCTAGGAAAGACACAAGGATCACCCAGCAATAAAGAAATGGATGAGATCTACATGAGCAAACTGGGGGGTAATGGAGGGCAAGGGTCGGGGGAAAGAGAGCTTAGGGGAGCGGGAGGTTTGAGCTGGATCTGGAACAGAGTAGGAGAACAAGGAAAGAGATACCATGATAAATGAAGACACCATGGAAATAGGGAGAAGCAGAGTGCTAGGGAGGTCCCCAGGAATTCACAAAGATGACTCCTCCATAGACTACTGGCAATGGTCGAGAGAAAGTCCGAACTGACCTACTCTGGTGATAGGATGGCTGAATACCCTAACTGTCATGATGGAACCCTCATCCAGTGACTGGATGGAAGCAGATGCAGAGATCCAAGGCCAGGCTCCAGGTGGAGCTCCAGGAGTCCAATCCATAAGAGAGAGGAGGGATTATATGAGCAAGAGATATCGAGACCATGATTGGAAAAAGTACAGAGACAACTAGCAAAACTAGTGTAAACACATGAACTGTGAACCAATAGCTGAGGAGCCCCCATGGTCCTGGACTAGTCCCTCTGGATAAGTGAGACAGGTGTTTAGTTTGAACTGTTTAGGGGGCCCCCAGGCAGTGGGACTGGGACCTTTCCCTAGTGCATGAGCCGGCTTTTTAGAACCTAGTGCCTATGATGAGATACTTTTCATAGCCTTGGTGCAGGGGGGAGGGGCTTGGACCTGCCTCAACTGAATGTACCAGGCTCTGCTGACTCCCCATGAGAGACCTTGCCTTGGAGGAGGTGGGAATGGGGGGTTGGTTGGGGGGTGAGAGGAGGGAGGACAGGGAAATCTGTGGTTGATATGTAAAATGAATAGAAAATCTCTTAATAAAAAAAGGAGAAAAAAAGAAAATTCTGACTCATGCATTGTCTATTTCCTTTGAACTAATTTTCATAATACAGCGGAATGTAATTTTATAAATACAAATACAGTCAGTAATAAAAACACATGAAGCCGCCAATGATAGTGTCATTTTGCGAAAGACAATAGCAATAAAGATGAAATCAATCCTCAGGGAGGTTCCAAAATCTGCAGCACGCAAAGCTGGAAGCCAAGGGTTGGAACTGCATTGAAAAATAAACGACAGAGAAAAAAAGAAAAAGAAATGATTATCAATGTACATAACATGCTTTCAATACATAGTTTGTGGAAGCAGGATGACGACAATTGTCCTGGTCCGTACCCGGTGTGCCACCCCTCAGATGTCCTGCTCACCTGCTGTTGAGTCAGGACAATGCTGCCCCGATTATCTCCACACTTTCATAAAAGAGAAACAGCTCCTTGTCCTCAAAAATCATTCAGCCTGGCTCTTGGGAAGTTTACCCACAGCAAGACCCGTGGACTTATTCCCTCTCATGGATCCTGAACAAAAGCAAAGGGATGGAAGACTTTGCCTATTTGCTTCAGCCTGCTTTTTCCAAACAGCTTTTGCATTTCTGAGTATGTATGAGGTTGAGCTTAGCTTCATGACTGCTAAGCCTAAAAGCAGAAACAATTCCATTCTTGTGATGAGGATTTCCCTAAACTTGAGTTCATATTCTCTCTCTCTCTCTCTCTCTCTCTCTCTCTCTCTCTCTCTCTCCCTCCCTCCCTCCCTCCCTCCCTCCTCCTTTCTCCTCTCTTCTCTCTTTCTAAATATTCTAAATATATTTATTGAATACTAAACTAAATATAGTATTAATTTTATAAAAAGTATTTCAATAAAATGCAGTTTCTTCTATTTGTTCAAACAAGTATTTGGAAGAAAACTACTAAATATGAGTATAGCTCAAGGGATCAGTTTTGACCTAGACTCCTGCTAGAAAATGGTAGCTTTCCTCATCAACATGAAGAGGGTAATTTTATAATTCAAATAATGTTTTTTTTTCCTATAACTTAGCTTGATATCCTTTTTAAAAATTTCTTGGTGCCAAATTTGAATAGAATTTCACAGGAAAGTTCCCATTGAGGTTGGTTAAATTCTAATAGCATTTGAAAGCACTTAGATTTTATCCAAGAAATTGTTCAGTAGTTGGAAATAAGCCACGCCAAAAGGAAGTAGAACAAGTGTATCAAGTAGATGTAGGACTTTGGAGCATCTCTAAGAACTTTCCTGAGTTCTACTGAATCACTGAATGAAGCTTCAGTGGGTGGAAAATGTTTCACCTTTCAGGAATGGAATTCTCTTCAAACCCTGAAACACCATTTCCAAATGAACTTGCCTGGATAGCCTGAGAGGTACAGCCCTGAGGATGCTGTACTGAAGCATCTACATAGAACACAGGATAACATGTCCCACTTAAAAGCCTTTCTTGTATCTTGTTTTTGTCTTTCTTAAAAATGTTTGAAGGGTCAGTCACAACTCCACCTCACTATCTTATTGAGTGACAGGCACAGTGCCATCCAAAATGCCACAGAAATGACACCAGGCAGAAGGATGACATAAAAACCAACAGTAAAGAGATGGGGTGCAGAGCCTTAGAGCCATATCTAACTGTTGTTGAGCAACACCTTATCTTTCCTACAGTTCTCTGTCTCTTGAAACAAAATCATATCTCTTCCAGTAATATAGGTTACTTCTATCATTTAAATATTTGCTATATTACTATATTCCAAGAGAAACGTGTGCACAAAATTCTCAAGAAAATAGATTTTCTGAATGTCAGTATGTAAGTACCTTCCTGGGGTTACATTGATATAGTTAAGACTTGAAAATCATTAATCATTCCTTACCAATTAACCACTCTAATTAATTACTTAGAGAAATAAAGTGGAGAAATAAGATTTCAGAGTAATTGCTGCAATAAGGTAATAACTGATATTAGGCTACTCCAATTTTCTTTTCATTTTAATAAACGTTTCCTTTTGTACTTTTAGTGCATGTTAATTGCACAAATTAATGAATTACATTCTGACATTGTTGTACCTGCACATAGTGGATTTTGATCATGTTCATCCCTCTATTACCCTTTCTTCTCCCACTCTCCTTTTCCCCTTCCACATTCCCAAGAAGCCTCATTGACTCATGTCCTTCCTGTTGTCCCCAGATGCCACATATGAAAGAAATCACACGACACTTTTCTTTGGAAGGCCCAGCTTATTTTACTTAACATGGCGGTCTTCAGTTCCAGTCATTGTCATGCAAATGACAAAATGGTATTCTTCTTTGTGGCTGAATAAAACTTCAGTGTGCATATATACCATATCTCTTCATGCACTCATTCATTAATGGCCACCTAGGCTGATTCCACAGCTTAGCACTGTACATGGTGCCATGACAGAAGCATGGATATGGGCATCGCTACAATGTGCTTACTCAGGTTCTCTTGGGTATTTACTCAGAAGTGGTGTATAGTAATTCTATTTTTTATTTGTTGAGAAGTCCCCATAGGGATTTCCTTGGTGGCTGGGACTAATTCTCATTCTATAGTGTTTTGAATGAGATATGCCCTTTATAGTCTCAGCTGTTCAAACCTTGGTCCTCTGTTGGTGGAGACGTTTAGAGGGTGTGGCCTTGCTGGAGAAAGTCAGTCACTGGAGGCAAGCTATGAGAGCTCATAGCCTCACCCTACTTCTCTTTCTGCTTCACTCTTGCATTTGAAGATGAGTGATCAGCTTCCTGGTTTTGTTGCCATGCCTCCCACCATGATGGACTCTTACTCTGCTAGCACCGTCAACCCAAACAAATGCCTTCTCTATGTTGCCATGGCCATGATGTTTTATCCCAGCAGCAGAAAACTAATATTATCTTCCTACCATCAATATCTAAAGACTCCTTTTCTCCTCAAAATATTTGTTGTGCTTTGTTTTCTTGATAGCTGGTCTAACTAAAGTGAGATGGAATCTCAATGTGCTTTTGATTTGCAGTTTTATTTCTCCTTTTGAGAAGTGTCTGTTCAGTTAAATTGTCCATTTAATTGCATTCCTTGCCCTTTTTGTGGGGTCTTTCTTCTTTTAGCTCTTCCATATTCAGGATATCAATCTTTTGTCAGATGAATAAGCAGCAAAGGTTTCTTGCCATTCTTGGGGTGCCTCCTCACTCTGTTCACCACCATTCTTTTTAGACCCCAAAACATTTTTTTTAGATAAACAATTTAAGCTTCTATGTCTCTCAACCTTATACACTTTATACTTATTTTGTGAGTTTCTTTTTTGGATTTGGTAACAAAGAAAACTGTAACTATAATTATCTTGTCTTCAACTCCATCAGAGACCTGAAAAGGTTATAATATTACCTGAGTAAACAGAAAGTACAGAGCAAACTACTTCTAAAACTATAGAAACAACAGAGACAGCTGTCTGTCTAGACAGTCATCCAAGGTTCCTCTGCAACATTGGGGCATCCATCTTCAGCCTATGGGCCTAGAATATCTGACAGACTTTTCTGTGAAGCAGGAATTTTGAAGGTCTGTCCTGCCTTGTCTTGGCAAAATTTAACAGCTGCTTTCTCTCGTGTCTTGCTTGTCCAGATTTGACAGCACACTGTCATCAGTTGAGGCAAGGGCAGTTTCTTGTCCAGTGGCTAGCTTTGTCACACTGAAACCAGACTCCATATGGAGGTTCTTTGTTGCTCATCATCCTTTGAGGAAGTAGATTAGTGCTGCCAGGAGCAGACATGTCCCACTGTTAGGGAAAGTCCTATGTTATTAAAACATTTTAAATGCCTTATTTTGTAGTCTTTGAAGTGTTTGAAGACCATCTATCTATTTAATATATATCTCTGTTTAACCTTGAAAACATCCCTAACATGACTGTAGTTTGATTGTTATAGATAAATAACTACTAACCTGAATTTCTTTATTATCTTAAATAGCTTTTAAGGACTAAAACTTTATATTACATTTTTAAATGAGCTGCATAAGTGAAATACCTTAAACAAGAATAGAAACATATATATGTTTATATATATATATATGTTTATATATGTATATATACAAAAATAACCTTAATTTGTATCAATCAATATATAAAAAATCCATACCAATGTAAATATTTGAGACTAGTGGTTGTTTTGTTTTTAGTTTGAAAGTAGATTAAATAATCTACCCTTTTATCCTACCATTTCTATATCCTTTCTTTTTCTTTTCAGAATGAGATTCCTGAATCTAATTTCCTCTGTTTAGTCTCTTTCCTGACCACGGCTAATTATAACCTATAACTGTGCCCACTAAACTATGACAAGCATCCATAATCCACTGGATGCCCCAAAACCACCCACTCCACCTCTTGGAAATGTGGGAGTTGTGTTCTCTAGAATGCTTCCTGTTATCTGAGGGCACCAGCATCTTTAGGGGACCCTGATGAAATTGGAATAGTGGTCAAATCCTAGGAGAGATAGCTGATTTTTGTTTGTTTGTTTGTTTAGTCTCTGTATGATGGGGAAGTGTAGAGCTTATCTGAAGTTCTGGCTGGATAGTCTGTGAGGCTGGACCATCTCAGCTAGCAGCTTTAAAGTTGTTCTGGATGCAGAATTTTGAGGAAACTGCAACAGAGGCATTCTGAGACAGTGGATCACCTGGGCCACTTGTCTTTATTGGTGTCTGATCCTTTTTTTAAACAAATAAACTTTTTAAAATAACATATATATATATATATATATATATATATATATATATATATATATCTCTTCACTAATGCAAGTATGAAATGTACAGTATGCATAAGCTTTTAAAGATTATTTTTTCATTTTGTTTGAGCAGGTAAAAGGCAATTGTTAACTTCATAAGTCCATTTGGACTGTATAACCAAACTCTATCTATACCATATGAAAGGATGGCATGAAACAATAAGTCATGAGGACTCTGTAGCCAACAAGACTTACCATGTCTCCTCCAGTCCCAGAGCTGATCCCATAGAAGAGGGATTGCCATATATGTTCCCTGTACTGTAGTCTTTTTTTGGTTTCTTTCTTTATGTCTGTAGCCAAGATTTTTAAGAGGTCTCCCCAAATCAAATTTAATCTTTTTTAATTTTGAAGAGGACCATAACTTTTTGTTTCCTATGGAAACAAAGGAATAACCTCTCCCCCAACACAACATATTTCCTGACTTCCATTTTGAAGCCAAGACATCTCTAAAGTATATAGGCTGGTTTAATTTATCAGTCTCTTTCATAATCTAATGTATCTCAGCAGCTGCCATTCACTCATCATCATTCAAAACATTTTAAAGTCATAAAGCACCACACAGGATCCAGACACCCCATGTATTTCCCATCTTTATGTGGCTTCTTAAAAATTACTTTACTCTTTCTTTAAAGACTTTATTATTTTTAAACTATATTATTTTTATTATTGTTTTATACCCATTTTATTTTCTTTCTTCAGCATCTAAGCACATTTTTAAGTATACTATATCTGTTTAGAGATTTTCTTGGTCTTTTGACCTGACTTTTTTGCATATCTGTAGTTGTAGAGACAAACTTTATGAGTCAAACCTTAAAGTGTTAAAAGGTAGTCTTTATATATTTTGGATATCAGCCCTCTGTCAGATGTGGGGTTAGTGAAGATCTTTTCCCATTCTGTAGGTTGTCGTTTTGTCTTATTTACCATGTCCTTTGCCTTATAGAAGCTTCTCAGTTTTAGGAAGTTCCATTTATTAATTACTGTTCTCAGTGTCTGTGCTATTAATGTTACATTTAGAAAGTGATCTTCTGTGCCAATGCATTCAAGACTACTTCCTACTTTCTCTTTTATCAGGTTCAATATATCTGGATTTATGTTGAAGTCTTTGATCCATTTGAACTTGAGTTTTGTGCATGGTGACAGATATGGATTTATTTGCAATCTTCTGCATGTTAATATCCAAGTATGCCAGCACCATTTGTTGAAGATGCTTTCTTTTTTCCATTGTACAGTTTTGGCTTCTTTGTCAAAAATCAGGTGTTCATAGGTGGGAACTCAAGAAACTAGGCATCAAAATACCAAACAATCCGATTTAAAAAATGGGCTACAGATCTAAACAGAGAATTCTCAACAGAAGAATCTCAAATGACTGAAAGACATTTAAGGAATTGCTCAACATCCCTAGTCATCAGGGAAATGGAAATCAAAATGACTCTGAGATACCATCTTATACCTGTCAGAATGGTTACGATCAAAAACACTGAAGACAGTTTATGTTGGAGAGGATGTGGAGCAAGGGGAACACTCCTCCACTATTGGTGGGAGTGCAAACTTGTATAGCCACTTTGGAAATCAGTATATCAACTTCTCAGAAAATTGGGAATCAATCTACCTCAAGACCCAATGATATCACTTTTGGGCATATACCCAAGGGATGCTTAATCATACCACAAGGACTCTTGCTCACTGTGTTCACAGCAGCATTATTCATAATAGCCAGAACCTGAAAAGCTCCTCAACCAAAGAATGGATAAAGAAAATGTGGTACATATACACAATGGAGTATTACTCAGCTATAAAAAACAAAACAAAACAATGATGTCATGAAATTTGCAGGCAAAAGGAATGGCTCTAGAAGATATCATCCAGAGTGAGGTAATCCAGACTCAGAAAGACAAACATGTTATGTACTCACTCATAAGTGGATACTAGATGAGTGGGAGAGCAATGAAAAAGATACCTTAATAGAGGGAGAAACCTGGTACTAGGGAAGTTCCCAGGAATCCACAAAGGTGACCCCAGATTAGACTACTAGCTATAGTGGTGAGGGTTCCTGAACTGCCTTACTCTGGTAATCAGATTGGTGAATACCCTGTCATCATAAAGCCTTCATCCAGTAACTGATGGAAGCAGATGCAGAGATCCACAGCCAAGTACCCTGCCTAGCTCCCAGAGTCCAGTGGAAGAGAGGGAAGAGGGATTATATGAGCAAGGGATGGGGGGCAGTCAAGATCATGATGGGGAAATCTACAGAGACAAATGAACCAAGTTCATAGGAACTAATAACCTTTAGACCGACAGCTGTGGAACCTGCATAGGACCGAACTAGGCCATTTGCATACAGGAGACAGTTATGTAGCTGGGTCTATTTGAGTGGACACTGGTAGTGGGATCAGTATCAGTCCCTGCTGCATGATCTGGCTTTCTGGAGCCCATTACCTATGGTGGGTTGCCTTGCTCAGCCTTGACGTAGAGGGGAGGGTCTTGGTCCTGTCTCAAATGAATGTACAAGGCTTTGCTGTCTCCCTATGGGAGTCCTTACCCTTTTGGAGGAAGGGATGAGGGATGGTGTGTGGGGGGAACAGGAGGAAGGATGAGAGGGGGATCTGTGGTTGGTATGTAAAATGAATAAAAAATTTCTTAAATAAAAAAGTTTTTTAAAGTATTAAGAGGTGGCTAGGCCCTCCACTGCATAGCTCTGCTTAGCACATGACCTGGAGGCCAGCTCTGCCCCTTCAGGTGGGTGAGAATGGGGCCTTATGTCTGCAGACCCTGGCCTGGAGACAGTCTATCTGCCTGGCTCCAGTAGGCACTTCCAACTAATCTCCCACCACCAAGTAGCATTTTGCCTGCTGCTGACAAACTCCATTCAAGTGCCTGGTAGCAGAATCTCTTAGAAGAGCCAATCTCTGTATGCCTAAGCACCAAGCCTACTTGGAACTTTTTCTTTCAGCTTTCTTAGGCTCTATGTGTATTTACATGCCTCACATTGGGCTCCAAATGTAACAAGTCTTTCTTTGTCCTGCCAGCCAGCTCCCAAATAATGATACAGAGACTTATTATGAAAGCTCCACCTGTTGCTTACGTTTGTTCATAACTAGCTCTTATAACTTAATACATTTCTATTAACTTATGATTTACCATGTGGCTTTTTACCTTTTATAAATTTTTTATGTCCAATTCCCCCCATGTCTCCTTGGCATCTCCTCTACACCTGAATTACCTCCTCCTACTTCCTCTCTCTGTTGGAAAGTCCCAGTTATACCTCCTGCCTAGCTGTTGGAAATTTAGCTCTTTATTAAACCAATCACAATATATCTTCACACAGTGTCCAAATATCCCACAACATCGGAATATTTCATTTTTTCACCTTTTAATTTTTTTCCAGTGACCAATTGATTGTTTAAAAGCACCTGATTATTCAATCTTCACATAATTGTGTGTGTGTGTTGTCTATGGTTCTCTTGCTATGATTTCTGATGGTATCCCATATGACAAGATACAAGAAATTTTTTTTTAATTTAAGATCCCCCCCCCCTTGGAGAGGGTCCTACATAGCCCGGCATGATTGTTAATTTTGTAAATGTGACAGAGCCTAGAATCATCTTGGAAGAAGGTCTCAAAAAGGGATTGTCTACATGGGTTTGGCCTATGGGCGTACCTGTTGAGTAATTGAGTTAAATGAGGTGAGAAGACACACCCTACTTCATGACTGGGCCCTGGAGTGAATGAAAAGGAGAAAATGGTCTGAGCACTAGCATGAGTCCCCAAGCCTCTCTGCTCTTGACAGTGGATGTCTTGTGACTAGATGCTTTAAGCTACTGCTGCCCTGACTCCCCTGCAAATGGAGAAATGTGACCTGAAATTGTGAGCCAAATAAACTTCTTATCCCTTCAGCTGCTTTTGTCTGGCTATTTTATTACAGCGGCCACAAAGGAAACTAGGATGTCAGGCTAGTCTCAAACTTGCTATACTCAAGGCTGGCCTTGGAATCCTAATCCTTCTGCCTGCACCCCTGAGTGCTGGGATCACAGGCATGCGGGGACCCTGTTAAGACTACTTTATAGGTTAAAGCATGATCCATTTTGGAGAATATTGCATGTGATATTAAGAAGAATGTGCATCCCATAACTATTAGATACAATATTCTGTAGAGGGCTGTTAAATCCATTTGATCGGTCATACAGTTTAATTCTGAAGTTTCTTTAATGACACTTCATTGGAATAATCCATCAATAAAAGTGGTGTATTAAAGTATTCTATGATTATTATAACTGGACTTGTCTGTTCCCTGATGTCCAACAGTGTTTGTTTTATGAAACTGAATGTGCCAACATTTGGTACGTACGTATTTACATCACTTTATCTTCCTGATAGATTGTGCTCTTGATTAATTGTGCCATGACCTTTATCTCTCCTAGTTTGGGCTGGAAATCTCCTCTGTTAAGTATGGTTATAACTATTCCAGCTTGCTTTCAGATTCTGCTTGCTTGGTATATCATTTTCTATCCTCTCCTTTAAAATATTTATTTGTCATTTTTTAAAAGACTTTATTTTCACGTGCACAAGTGTTTTCCCTGCATGTATGTATGTGTGCCACATGCACACATACTGTCCAAGGAGGCCAGAAGAGGGTGTTAGATCCCCTGGAGCTGGACTTACAGAGGGTTGTGAGCCAACATGCAGGTTCTAGAAACTGAATTCTGGTTCTCTGCAAGAGCAGCCAGTGCTTTTAACCTCAGAGCCATCAACCTGCTTTGGGATGTGTTACTTGAAAACACACTAGACAGACTTGGTTTATTAATCTGAACAGCCTCACTTTGCCTTTTTAAATGGAGCGTTAAGACCATTTACATTTAAAGTTATTATTTAGTGATGTGTGCTGACTGAATACTGTAATTACTTTTTTTATTGTTGAGTCAAATACTGTGTATCTTTTTCTTTCCCTCTTATTCATTTTGTGAGTTTGTTGGCTTACTAAGTTAAATGTTGAACTTTTACCTGACTCTTAGTGATTCATGTGTGACATTTGCCCTTTCATAAGCTCTTATCATTGTGAATATCTCTCCTTCTCATCCATGTGTAGGATTTTTCTAACTACCTTCAGCAATTCTGCCATAGTGATTATATGTTGCTCTAGATTGTGAATTTCTTAGGAGGTGTTTATCTCTTCATTGATTTTTAAATGATACCTATTGTGGATAAGATAACCTTGACTGGTAGTCATTTATTCTCAGGAATTACAATATGTCATGTTCCACTTTATCTGCTGACTCCATTCTGTTGGGCTTGCCTTCAGAAAGCACTTAGTGCTACTCTCATGCAGCTTTTAATATTGTTTCTTTGCTCTGGACTCTTGGCATTTTAAATAAAATTTGACACACAGAGGATCTTTCTAATCATATTCATATGGGACTCTAAATCTTTCCTATATTTGAACATGCTATCTGTACCCTTCCCTGCATTTTGGAGAATTTATGTTAGAATTCATTAAATGAGTTTTGTTCTGCCTTTAGTTTGGATCACAACTCCTTCTACCTCTTAGTTTCTAGGGTCTAGTCTCTTTCTCACATCTCAAAGTTCTTGAACATTGTCACCATGGTTGCCTTTTTTTTCTATCTGAATGAAACAATTCCTTAACCTTTGTCTTAGTTACTGTTCCTATTGTCATAACAAAACACCATGACCAAGTCATCTTACAAAAGAAAACATTTAATTTGGAACTTAGGGTTCCAGAGGGTGAGTGCATGATAATCATGATGGGGAGCATGGCAGCAGACAGGCAGGAATGGCATTGGAATAGCAGTTCAGAGTTTATATCTGATCCATAAGCAAGAGGCAGTGAAAGAGAGCTAACTGGGAATGATAGTATTTTGAAACCGCAAAGCCTGCCCCCAGTGACACACCTCCTCCAACAATGCCACACCTCTTAATCCTTCCCAAATAGTTTCACCATATAGAGACCAAGCATTTAAATATGAGTCTATGGGGCCAGTCTTATTCAAACCACCACAACCATGTCTTCAATTTCAGGTATCTTTTCTTCTGTTTAGTTTCATCTACTTGTGAATCTTCCATGAGGATTGTTTGTTTGTTTTGAGCTTTTAATTTCCATTTTTACCAGAATCTCAATGCACTCTGGATTTCTAGCCCTTTTTTGAATTCAGTTTTTTTCATTATTAACTATTTACCTAAATTTTCTTTGAGAACACTGATCACTTTTAAATGACATCTTTGAGTTATTTTTCTGTCATTCCAATCCATATGCGTATCATTACCATAGGGGCCAGAACAGGTGTTACATCCCCTAGAACTGGAATTACACATGGTTGTTAGTTACCATGTGGGTGCTAGAATTGAACCCAAGTCCTCTCCAAGAGCACTCAGTGCTTTTAACTGCTGAGCCATCTCTCCATCCCCAAGAATTTCCCACCCTAAGCTACATTTTTGCAGTATGAGCTAACAATCCTAAGCTATCTCTTTACTCTCAACTGTATTGGAGGCAGGAGTCTACCTTTGCCCAGCCTTCCTATGGTCTAGAGCCCTGTTAGTGTGGTGTTTCTATTACAAATATAACATTTATTATTTCTAAATTTCACCTTGTCTCTACCGTCTACTATTAACTCATATGCTCCCTTCCCTACCATGGCACCAGCATTTCCCTACAGTCACTGATGGTTATGATAAATGGCACTGGTTACCACGTGGAAAGGTCATGGCCACAACAGAACCCAGTGGTACTTTTTAGAGCTTTATTAGGAGTGAAAGGGGGAAAGGGAAATAGGGGAGCCAGGCCTGGGGGGAGGGAGCAGAGCAGAGAGGGAACAGAGAGAGAACACCGAGAGAGGGTAGGGGTCCACATCCAGCTTTTTTTTTTCAGAGCTGAGGACCAAACCCCAGGCCTTGCACTTGCTAGGCAAGCACTCTACCACTGAGCTAAATCCCCAACCCCACATCCAGCTTTTTTAAGGCATGTAAGTAGCTGCCGCCAGGGCCCCTTGATGACATAAGACGCAAGACACAAAACCCCCAAGCTGCGCATGTGCCCAAGTGAGGGCAGGATCCTAACAGTCACATATCTGGGGTTTTGATCCAAATGTGTGAAGATGCAAAAAAGTACCAGGTGCCTGTAATCTACTATTTCCTTCCCAGTAACCAATCTTCCATTTTAAATTACCAAAGAGCATAAGCCTACCTTCAATCATAATGATATTTGAAGAACACATTTTAAAAATGTGCTTATTCACATGAAAAATTCAAAGGGGAACTGCTCTCCTAATATTTAAAGTAATTTGCTATATTAAATCATAGAAAACTATATCCACAATGGCCATGTGAGACTTGTAAACCTAAAACAAAAATGAAAACAAAAACAAACAAACAAAAACCCAGAAAGTGTTGTTTTTAACAAAATCTCAATCATTCAATTTTACCAATAAAGACTCAGGAGCCAGATGCCAGAGTGAAAGCCTGATAGCTCTAAGAGGCAGAGAAAACACCCAGCTGGCCTTCCTCCTCAGCCAACATCCGTGAAGTCTGCCCCCTTTCTCCTATGCCTTCTCAGGAAAAACCCTCAAACTCCAATTGCATGTCCCTCCTTTCTGTTTTCTGTGGATCTCTCTATCCATCCTCCTGACTCCCTCTTACTCTCTATGGTATTTTCTTGTTCACTTCCTGTCAACTGGTTGCTTGCTCTGCCTCTTGACCTATGGTTGACTTTGTTTAATCCTGTTTACAATATTCAAGCAGAAAGCTCTTGGATTAAAAGTTTGTGCTAGGGCTGAGTCACACCACAACTAGAAACACGTTTTTCCAGTAAATAACACAATCTCGGGGTTCACAGTATGATCACATATCCTGCAACAAGAAAGTAGAGGAAAACACAAATACTAGACAGAGTTCTGTGTCTGTGAGTCCACACATGTGCTTTCCTGTGTACACTTGGAAAGTGTCCAAAGAGCACACATAAAATGCAGAAACATTTATTCCAGAGTATTTTCTTACTTAATAAAATCCATGAGAACATTTAATCTGAACTATGAACCCCAAAAACTTTCCCTCTCCTATGCAGCCTTATAAAGATAGATATTCCAGTCTAGGGCCAGGATTATGAGCAAGAGGACATGGATTCCTTTTCCTTTAGTTTACACTGAAATGCTGCTAAAGAGTTATATGTGCTAAATCTATGAGAAAAAATGCTTTTGATGATTGACAGAAAATCGTTATTCTACATATTCAAGAATATCAAACAAGTCCAATAACATAAGCACAGATTTAGATCCTGAGACATCACAGTAAGAATGCTGAAGGGAGAGGAAAATTCAGGAAATCACAGAGAAAAGCAACTTGTCACTTAGAAGTGAGTATAATTGATAACTTCACACCAGAAACTGTCCATCCTAGAAGACAGTCAGTCATCACTTGTTTGATAAAGACATTAATGAAAAAATCTTATATCCAGCAAAGCCAAGTTTCACAGACAAGGGTGAAATGAAGACTTTATGTCTAAGCAAAAACCAAGAGGACTTCCTGTACTCTTGCCCTAAAACAATGTTAAAGTAAGATCCTCAGCCTGAAGCCTAGAAATATCAGACACTATTCTAAACCTCTGAAAAAACAACATAGACAAGAAATGTAATTAGGCCATTATAAAAGAGCATTAGGTGGGCACTTCTTACTTATACTATCACTTTAGTTTCTTTGAGAATAAGTATTATTCTTATGTATACTATCACAATGCAAAGTAAGATCCTTAGTCTGAAGCCTAGAGATCAGACACTAATCTGAACCTCTAAAAAACAACACAACACAGGAAATGTAATTAGGCCATTATAAAAGAGCATTAGGTGGGCACTTCTTACTTATACTATCACTTTAAGTTCTTGGAGAATAAGCATTATTCTTATGTATATCATCACTTAAAAGACAACTATATAAAACACTACTACATCATGGTACCATTAGACTTACAACACACACAAAGGCACATTCTTGACAATGACAGTATAAAGGCAGATGGGAACAAAGCGGAACTAGATAGATAACTGACATTATTTCAGTAACTTGTATCTCTGGAACCAAATGAACATAAGTAGAGTGGCAAATAGGATTAAATAAGAAACTCTATGAATATATATTTACTCTCCTCTATCAGACTCTTTAATATGTACGTAATCATACAAAGTAATCACTCTAAAATATATTGTTGAGGTTGATACATCTATAAATGATGTAAGATAATATCCTTTGGTCATATGACAAGGAATATATATTATATATGTGTGTGTATATATATATATATATATATATATATATATATATATATATAAACACAGAAAGGGAAGTCATAGGGCTATTTTGTAATAACTAAATAGATCATAATAATCAAGTTGGTATAAATCTAAAATCAATTCTCAAAAATTCAAATACATCATATATATATATATATATATATCCTAGAACAAACCACTATGAATATAAACTCAAAAGCAAAAAATTTAATAGTTATAAATATGTTTACCCTTAAAAACAGAGTTTCAAAATACAAAAAGAAAATACTGAAAGATTTGAGAGACAATTTAACAACAGTAGTTGGCAACTTCAATATCTACTTTCAATAATGAACAGAAATGGACAGAAGACTGATAAAGAAATAAACGACTTAACCAAAGCTGTAAGCCAACTAGAATGATTAAGCATCTATAGTACATACCACACAAAAGGAAAACCAGCATCCATGTTCAGCACACCGATGCCATTCTCTGTGAGACATGAGAAAGCCTACACACCTTGTAAAGGTTCCAGCTATACTAAGTATGTTGTCTAACCACACACACACACACACACACACACACACACACACACACACACACACACAAAGGGAAACAATAAATGAATATGAAAACATTGGAACTCATCAACATGTCCAAATTAAACAGCACACTTCTAAATGACAACATAGGTTGTCATTTAGGTTCAACATAAAAGTGCAAATTGGAGAGAATACACTAAATGAATGAACATTTAAAGTATCATTTCAAAATCCATAGGCTGCTGCTAAAGCACTCAAGGAAAACTTACTATAGTAAATGTCTTGATTTAGAACAGAAGCATCTCAAATAAATACCTGGATCTTCGCCCTTCAGATAATGGAAAAAGCAGAGCTTAAGTCCACAGTAAGCATCAAGTAATGAAAGAAACTGCAGATCACAACAGAAGCACAGTAGAGAAAAACAGCAAAATCAAACCAGTTCTTTGGGAGGATTAATGTACTGGTAAGCCTTTGAACAGACTGAACAAGGACCAAAGGAAGACTCCCAGCGAAATGGTTCAATGGGTGGTGGCACTTGCTGCCAAGTCTGATGACCTAAGTTTGATCCCATCCTGAGAATCCACATGGTAGAGAGAGCCACCTCCTCAAAGCTGTTCTCTAGCCTCCATGTGCACACTGTGGCACGTGTGTACCCACACACATACAAACACGCACGTTTTTTTCCAAGTAGAAGACTGATATTACCTTGGCTGACAAGCCTTCTGAGATCAATATCCCCTCACACACCCTTAGGTTCATTAACAACCACAAGTCAGATGCATTTGTTCACATGAAAGCTATGTGGAAGGCTCTTCAGTTTGTCGCCTTCACTCTGAATCTCAAGATTTGTGAGATTCACCACACACTCCTAGTTAAGACCCTCCTTCATGTCTGCTCCAGAAGGCTCCTCCAACTTCAGGTCCCATTGTATAACTTTTGATCTTCTTTTCCGCTCACCATCAGAGTAATATAGGTTTGAGAATATTTATTTACAGTTTTATTGATGAACAAATTAGACTTTCAAATCCAGTCATACAAACACACTAGTGTTTCTATTCTGAATCAGTGGCAATTAGCACTTGAAGGGGTTCATCATACATGAAAATATTGGTTGGGCTTAGTGGCACACACCTTTAATGCCAGCAGAGTCTGGTGGACCTCTGGGAGATTAGGGCCAGTCTGATTGACACAGAGACACCCAGGGCAGTCAAGACTAGACAGTGAGACTTCTCTCAAAATAAATAAATAAATAAATAAATAAATAAATAAATAAATAAATAAATAAATAAAAGATATAAAGAAAGAATAGAAGAACTACAAAGGTTCACCATGGATACTAATCTTAAATGGTCATTTAAGAAAATACTCAGAAAATAATTTTAGTTGCTTTATGAAATTCTTATCTTAGACTAGAGGATAAGCATGTGAGTGTTATATATCACTCTGGAGGTCAATTATATTAGTTTTTGTTGTTACATTTTCCACTTCATACATTTCAGGGTCATATGGTTAGAGACTGAAGGAAGTATGACACATGAAAACCAAGAACTCAAGTCCAAGTCTGTCTGCAGGAGTGGAGACACAGATGCCTATGCCTAATTGTGTCCCAGTCACTGATCTACAAAAGAAGTTCTAAGCATGCCAAGCATGAAAGTCTTTAGAGCTGGTCCAGTAACTATAAACTACGATATCCCTGCAGCTATGGCTGATCGTGTCTCATAATGCTACCCTGGATGATGTAGAGGTTTAGATTGCAGGGTTGCTTTTTTGTTGTTGTTTTTTTTTTTTTTTTATTTAACCTGTACTTTGCTCTTTTCTTTTTAGCAGATACTAAAAGCTACAAAAAGGAAGCATCCAGGCCCTGTCTATGCCGCTGGAGGCCTGCGCGTGGCTGCTCTGTTGCATTCTAGGGCTACTGACCCTTCTCGTCTCCCACGTTCCTCAGGACCACAGCTCTAGTCTTCCTTCCTACCCAGGACTCTACATTGAACCTTTTTTGCTTCTGTTTTCTGGGAGGTCTCTTGTAACTTTTTATTTGTATTGTTTCCATTAATGCAGCCTCTACCCAACAGATCTAAAATCTTCGCATAGGTGGTTATATTCTACCTACCACCACAAAATACTTCCAAATTGATTTGTTGTCTTTTTTCCATCAATTACAGCCACCAATAACATTTATTTATTAAGTTCTTGCTTTCTGCCAGTATCTCTACTGCTTTACACCATTCTGTCACACTGAACTGTGACTAAAGACATGCTAAATGGACAGCCACTCTTAATACAAGGCTATGGTCAACCCTATCTTACCTCAACACAGAAGTGCAATCTATAGAATAAAGTATTTTGAAGACTTACAGAGTGTACAATACTAAATTAATCTAGTATACTACTGAATTATATTTCTATTATGAAAAACAAAGTTATCACTGTGCCCTTCTTTCTTCCTACTTATTTCTTATGCTATTCTTAACTTCGTAGAAGCCATAGTTTCAGATATGCTCTAACTATATTAGTTTAATTCTTTAAAAAATAATATATAAAGTATTTTTGCATTAATTCCAAAATTGTTTTCTATAACAAACCAGGTTGATATTAAATTTGGTATGATAATTTAAAAAAAAAACCACACACAATAATTTTTATGACTCTTTCATGTTGTATTTTGAAATTCTAGGCTGTTGTGAATCAAAACTCTTGTATTATTATTAAGAATTACACTAGGCTGGGGATGAGCATATTTTTTAATACAGACAGGAAATGAACAACTTGGCTCTGGAAATGTGGAGGCTTTCTTTTGTCTCATTGATATACGACACAGTCCTATCAATAGGTCTGAAAACTATTTTCACTCTTTCTACACATTAGCAATAAGCAGTATGTGCAAGTCTGACTATCAGCAGCCGTGGCGTGCGCACACACTGAGTTCCTTTCCAGTCAACAGCCACTTCTAATATTTCAGAACAGCATGTGCGCAGACAATGGTCACAGATATCCATCCAAGCTGGAGAAGCGGAAGACAATGCAGGCTTGAGGGTTCAAAGGAAGCTGCCACTCAAGAGGTTCCACTCCTCATCCAAGGGCTCCATGGGACCACTGTCTTCCTCCTTCGGGCAAGAGAATGAAGCAGTTAGATTACTGGCACCCTTCTACAGTGTACAGCCTTGCTAGAGTCCAATTAAAGATAGTAAAAATTAAACATGAGAGAATGTAGAAATTTTAAAATATCTTCACAGGTTTGTTATCTTTGTAATTTTCTTACAAGGTCTACCATAATTTTACTTCTATGTCAGAAAGAATTAGAGTACAATGTCACAGCCACAGGTATTTTCAACCAAATTAATACTATATTACAAATGAAACACTTACATGTCAGATCTAATAAATAAAATGAAGTTTTAAATTGATATCAATTTCATGTGTAATGATCACAGCTAGATAGTAACCACTTCTCCCTGGTCCAAAAGCATCTTAAAGGTGTTACTAATTCCATAGTTAAATGCAGACTAATACATGGCACAGTACTTTGGGGGTATAGCAATCCATAGGTTTCCCAATGTGGTGATTTGAATAAGAATAACCTCCACAGGCTCATCTGTTTGAATATTTGGTTCCCAATTGGAGGAACTATTTAGGAAGGATTAGGGGTTGGGTGGAGGTATGTCACTGTGGGAAGGCTTAAAAGCCCAGGCCATTCCCAGTTAGCTCTCTCTGCATTGGGGTTGTGTCTCGAGATGTTAAGATCTTAGCTACTGCTCCAGTGTCATGCCTGCCTGACTGCTGCCATGCTCCCCACCATGATGATGCAGGCCCAGTATGCTACCTGACCCAAAGTAAATGCTCCAAGGAAGAGTGCACATGTGCATGTGTGCACATTGCACATGCAAGTGTATATACATGCACAAAAAAGTAAGGTAAAATGACAGCAGCAGGTGTTTCTATTTTACTTCTTTTTTATTTGTATCAAAATTATATTGAGGCCATTTAACTAATTAAATAAGTAAAAATGTTTGCTATGAAGACTACCTGTACTCTCTCACATTCAGCAACTTTCTAATCATTCTTTCCACGAATGATTTTTACGACCATCACAGACCATGATCCTAAGCACATCATCCAATTTGCTTGAATATTAGGTGTTGACTGTCCCAGTGGCCAGGGAAGATTTGAAGTTCTTTCCCCTGGTCAGTCCCTCCTCCCCAACACACAGAGGCACACCACCCAAGACTAGTGCATCAATCCCACCCTGCAAATATATTTATACTGTAATTTTGGCTGAACCAATTATTTTATATTATAGTAATAATAAATAATATTCAGAACGAAACTACAGGTTTCACTTGATTTTTTTCTTTCCTGCGTGTTGCTTTCTCTGAATTAAATAAGCATATTAGATGTTTCACAATTAATTCAATCCAATACTACCTATCAATTGTCCTACTTGCTTCAAGAAGCTAAGGCATATGTTGTGGCTGGGTAGAATGGCACAGACCTTTAATCCCAGCACTTATGAGGCAGAGGCAGGCAGGTCTCCTTGAGTTCAAGGCCAGTCTGGTCTACATAGCAAGTTCAAGTCCTGCTAGGCTATATAGTGAGCTCTGGGCTTTGCATTTACATCTCTGCCAAAACTTCTTCTAGAAGCTCATACCCAACTCAGCCACATCTGCACTGACTGATGTCTATGTCTGGGATCTCACTTCACTGCCATCCTGGGTGTACTGGGTCAGCTGGAAAGCAGACTGTCTTTTTGACAGTGCACAAGAGACTGGGTGAGGAGGAAGAGACCAGAAACCATGGGTTCTCGGGAAGGGGCTCCTCCACCCTATTCTAGTGAGGCAGCCGAAGTTCCCTAATACCAGTTCTTCTGAGTGCTCTCCACAAGGCAAGTACTTCTAGGCTTCTGCCAGGCTGTAGAGGGGATTTTAAGGTGTAATTGCTTCTCAAACGATATTCAACCAACACAGCTAATGCCTTCCAGTGTCCAGAAACACCTGTTGCAAATCCCCAGGCCTCTGAGAGCCCATCATGAAAACATCTGCTACCTCCATCACCATGCCACCACGTGCTTCCAGCTTCTAAGGCACGTCCACCTCTGTCTTTCTTCTGTCTTTCTCGTCCTTGTGAATTTGCACACTTAAAGAAGTTCGCTTTTCTGTTATTTTAATGTGATTTGTGGTAAAAAAACAAAACTGTCAGTGCTCAATCAGTGATCATTATTTGTGACAAACATTCCTTTTGATGCATTCTGTGTATTTTCTAAACTCTTTCTGATAACCATGTCATCTGGTCATCAGAATATGAATCTGTTTGATAAAACAATCTAAAGAAATGACAAGTAAACAGAGGTAATCAGGCTTGCATTCTCCTCTTTGGGAAGTCTTCCAAATACCCATTTGTCTAACCATAAACAGGGAAGCTTAAATGTAGAATGAATTTTCTGTTCTGCAATGATTATTATTCACAATAATAACCTTCAAGAATGACCACATTCTAAAGAGTCTGTTAAATCAATTCTTTCGATATAATTATAACAGATGTTATCTTTCATATGCCTATTTTGAACCTTAATTTGTCATCTATAAAGAGACCCCAGGGAATGAATGCAATTCAGATCCCTTTAGAGAATTTCCTGAAAAGCTGCGAACAATACAAATGCACGTGTGCACACATCCTGGCCCTCAGAGGCTGCCGAAGGTCAGAGGCTGATGTCAGGGACAAAAAGTCTGACTCAGCTAACTGACTATCTACTAAAGCATCCCTTTTAAAACAAGAGCATGGCCCACAGAATCAACTAAGCAGAGCTCATAGGGGCTCACAGAGACTGGACTGACAACTAGGGAACCTGTAGGAGTCTGAGCTTGGTCCTCTGTATATATATCATGGTTGGATAGCTTGATGTCCTTGTGGAACTCCTAACAGTGGGAGTAGGGGCTGTCGCTGACTCTTTTGCCTGCTTTTGGGACCCTTTTCCTCCTACTGTGTTGTCTCATCCAGTCTTGATATGAGGGTATATATCTAGTCTTATGACATGTTGAGTTGATATCACTGGGAGGCCTGCTCTTTTCTGAAGGGAGGCAGAGGAGGAGTGGATCTAAGGAAGAGAAGAGTTGGGGAGGGAAGGATCTGGAAGGAGAGGAGGGAAGGGAGACTGCAGTGGGGACGTCATATGAGTGAAGAATAAACAAACAACAATATTGACACGGGATTAGTGATGGCTCAGCAGTAAAGAGCACTCGTTCTTGCAGAGGACCTGGGTTTGGCTCCAGCACCTAGAACATGGTAGCTCACAACCATCCCAACCTCAGTTCAGGGAATCCAAACTCCTTGTCTGATATTGAAAGTACCAGGTGCACACATAGTACACATACATACGTGTAGGCAAAACACTTGTACATACACAATAAATATATCTAAAAAAAACTTTTTTAACTTAAAAAAAATGGTGATATGCTAAGAATGAAAACTCTTTTTAACTGGCCATTTTCTGGGCACAAGTGGCACTTCCTTGGGGTGGGTTGTACAAGTTTCCCCGACTTGGTCTTAGATGTGAATACCTGTCTCAGTCCTAGCTGAAAGCTCCCGCAGGCAGCTCAGAACAATCTCACACAAAAGAAAGAGGTTGAAATTTAATGTGCTTCTATTATAACCAAGGCCACATAGCTACCTGCTTTTCTCACATAGCCACTAATCACAGAAAGGAAAACAAAGAAACACCGAAGAAGAGAAAGGGAGAAACCAGGAGTGGCAATTGTTCTTGAATACTCCAAGGAAAGATATGGGACACAGGGTGTAGAAATTAAAGCATCAGAAATAAGGACAGCAGACGCCACAGTTAATTATTTAAAGTTCACAGAAGTACCCATTGGTGCAACAGAGTAAGAATCATTCAAATTAGAAATACATAAAATTGTTATTATTAACAAATACTACTATGGTTTAGCTAGAAAACTCAAAATTAGGAATTGAGAGTCATTAGAAACTATACGAAAGCATCATTAGAAAAGCAGGGACCAACCTAACAAATTATGTTTTTCATAAAACATTAATCAATATAAAAATAAAATGGAACAAGATAATAGTCAATATGGACCATCACAACCATCATGATGACAGTGAGTGCTCATGCTTCGTGAATGCTAATCTTCTGCTTAATATTACCTCACAAGTTCTCAAACAGCTCTAGGAACTTAGAACACCTGCTGTCTCCACTTCGTTTATGAGGAAGCAAAGGCTGAATGACTACTGATAATTTGCCCAAGGTGGGGACAGTGGAGGGTCTGCATTCACCATACTGTGTTCACTGTCCAGCCACACCCAGTTGACTCTGCCCAAATATGCCACCCAGAGTAGCTTCAACGAAGGGACAAAGTATGTGAAATATAGTCTTAAAATATATGAATAACAAAAATTACAGTAATTGTACTAAGCAAATATTTACCCTTTGTCCCTCAATATTATAAAGAAATAAACTCCCTTAAGTGATACATAATACAAATCATACATTCTAGTAGTATTCTTTCCTTCCTTTTTCTTCTTGTACTTTGTTATTTCTGTTCTTCTGATAAAATGATTCTCTAGTTTATCTGGAAATTTTAAACGTGAGAACTGCCAAGAAGAGACTGGTAAGGGGCCTTGTCCACACTAATGTCACAAGCACTGCACTTAGTGACACCACTAGACAAAAAGAGGGAACAGAACAGGGGTGCTGGGGATGAGCCAAGGACCAAGGAACTCAATGTAAAAAGTCATCCTTATGCAGATCAGCAATGACTAGAAGTCATTCTTATGCAGATCGGCAATGACTAGAAGTCATCCTTATGCAGATTGGCAATGACTAGAATTCCCTAAAAACTGGATGCTGGTAAAAGTGAAGAGGAGCGCCTGGCTAGTTGGCATATGGACTGACACAACTCTTGAGGACAGTAATCTTTTTTCTGAGTTAAAATAAAACTCAATAATTACATTACTAAGAGGTTTTGGGTTTGTTGTTGTTGTTGTTTTTGGTTTTGGTTTTATGAGACAAGGCTTCTCTGTGTAGTTTTGATGCCTGGCCTGGATCTCACTCTATAGACCAGGCTGGCCTCGAACTGACTGAGATCCACCTGGCTCTGCCTCCCAAGTGCTGGGATTAAAGGCATGCGCCACCACCGCCCAGCTACTAAGAATATTTTAAGAGATTTCATCACTAGAACACTGGGAATGACCCAAGTGCAAATAAATTTCAGAACATGCTTAAAAGTAGCATGGATGGAGAGATTACCTGGCCATCAAGAGAACTTGCTGCTCTCCCAAAGGATTCAGTTCAAGTACTCACGAGGCAGTTCATAAACAGCCTTGACTCCAGTTCCAGGGGAATCCAACGGTGAACAGCAGGCATGCACATGGTACACACACACATACATGCAGATAAAACACTCACACACATAAAATAAAATAAATAAATCTTTAAAATTTTGAAAAATAACCTATACTAAACACACACTTAAAAGTAGGACGTGCAGCTACTCAATGACAAGAAGACATAGCATCAAATGAGCAGAAAGATAGCATGCACAGAATAACCCCATATGGACCATTATATGCATGGATACACAGATGCAAATGCACACAAGTATAGACCAAGTGCACACAAGTAATATTCCTTACATTCTTATGCTGCAGAACAGATGAAGATGTTAAACATGAGGATCTCACTTTCTCCTTGTAGCCTCCCCACCACCTTTCTTTAAACCAGGGAAAAAGAAGTATCAATAACTCTGTCATGGCCATGCCAAGAGACTCATGCTACCCTCAGATACACGCTGCAGAGCCTCCAACCGTGCCGGGACTGCTGATGGCTGTCACTGGCAGCAGAGATGTGTGCCACTGCTTCATTGAGTGCCGTGTTGCTTGAATTTTTAACCACAAATATTTACCAATTATATTCTGAGTCATGGAAACAAAAAGCAAAGAAATATTAGGTTAACTTGTTACAGCCTGGAGTCGGGAGAGAGAGGAGATGTGCCAAAGGTTGGGGATGGACTGGATGACAAAACCTCAGTCTATACAATACTCACATGGTGGGCATATGTGAATTAGGGAACCTCAGAGGAACCAGCAATGTGTCCCATAAAGTGAAAACATGTACATTCTCCCCTCCTCCTCCTCAGATAATCTCATCCCCAGGGAATTATCTAAAAGGGTGAGGAGACAGAGATCCCAGAGATGCAGCTAAGTAGCTCAGAGCCAGGAGTTCATTCTCCCAGGATCTGAGTGACTTCACTGGTTGTGACCATAAGCAGGCTACTCAGCACTTCTCTGCCTCAGTTTATCTCTAAAATAAAGGCAAGAGCACAGGCCTCTCCATCACTCATGAGCATCTGTATAGAAATTTTACCCACTCTGTAGGATAAATCTTACTGCTTAATAATCTCCACATTATTCTGCACTGGAATTAGGAAACACTCAATTCAGCTTTTAAAAGTATTCAGAAGCAAACCTATGTGATATTGTGACACTTTCTCAATCTCAATTAGCACTAAACTAATTAACAAACCCATTTTATACACCACAGTGAGTCACATTTGTCTTCCTCCTTCCTCATTCCCTGGTGTGTTGTAAGGGTGATTGAGTGTCTAATTACTTCTTAATTGAAAGCACATATTCTTCATTTTTCACTAGTTCGGGCTTAACTCTTTTAGTAGTCCAGAAAGCAAAGTCAATGAAATTAAGTTGAATTGGGATTTGAGCAGCTATTATGAGAAAGTGTTTGTTTGCAATGTGTCTCATAAGTAAAGGTGGGTTTTCACCTTATTTCCTGTGTAAATATTTCAGGTACCAAAATGTGCCATAAATGACTAATTTTGATTATTAGCAACATTGTTAATCTTATTTCTTTTCTTTAGCTTTACAGTAATTTTGTTGCTGTGATCCACTAATTATATTCATTCTTTAAAGAAAAAAATGACATGAAAGAAACATCGTGGGCTTTTGAAAATGAACTTGCAGGCCTGCGGAAAAAAATCACTGCTGTTTTTCTGTGGCACACGGGTGTAGGAATCATTCAATGTGAACAGAAGGATGGTGCAAATCTAAGAACACTTAAAATACAACCATTTATGTTGATCAGAAATACGTATTTACTGAGAATAAGAGTACCACCATCCAGATGGCATCCCAGCAGTGAGCAGTAAGCACAGTACTTCATGAAGGTGATGGACTGTGCCCTTCAGATATTATGCTGGTGTAAAGACTGAAGGAGGTATTCACAGGGAGCAAAACCTTCGTTTTTTTATCTTAGTATGGCGAGTAACCATTTGGAATAATTTAGTTGAGGACCTCTCAGGCAAAAGACTAGATTAAAGAGTGTCTCGAGATCCAGTTCAGTACCAGCTCCTTGAAGTCTCTGACCATGTACTTTTTGTGTAGGCAAGCACGGAAGACCTTAAGTTCCTAACAAAGCCCATCGCAGCATGAATGATGAGAACTCAGAGATGAGAACAGTAAGAAAACAGACCACTTGCTGGGTTTGCTTTAATAAGCACAGAAATGGAAAATAAATTTATCTGAAGTTGTCAGGGCTTTACCATTTTAGCAATTTATTTTGAGGAGCTATTATCTTTTGGCATATTTCTTGACTGGAGAAATCTCTATATAATCTTAATAAATATTTCAGAGTCTGTCAAAAGTACTAGGCATAGTGTTGAAGCTCTGTTATGAAAACAACTAACTGGGATGTTTAAGTAAAATTTAAATAGCCAGAAAGTTAAGCATACCTATGTGTATATACCATTTAAATTTTTTTCTAAAACTTACAGTTAAAAGCAATCATTTGTCTCTGGTTATATTCCCATTAAAAATACTTCCAAGTAGATGACTGCTTAGCCTTGGGAGGCTCATATCAGCATCCACTTTCCTCATACACGATTTCTTCCATGCATACTTGAATGGTCTAACTGTTTATGTCCTCTCCTCCGCCCCCTAGTTCTTACAGTGTTAGTGTTAGGAAGAGCTTTGGAGGGGAAGTTAGACCCTGGAGACAGAGCCCATGTGACTGGGACTAGAGAAGCTCACAGAGGCAGAGCCCATGTGACTGGGACTGGAGTAGCTCACAGAGGCAGAGCCCATGTGACTGGGACTGGAGTAGCTCACAGAGGCAGAGTCCATGTGACTGGGACTAGCTTACTCATGAAGGAGGCCCCACAAACCTAGGGAGTACCTTTGTGTGTAAGAAGGGACTGTTCTGTGTTCGGGAAATGAGCCATCCCAGGCAGTCTTCTGTCTCCCTATCCTGAGGTTGGCTTCACAGTCTCCAAAGCTGAGAGAGCCATTTCTGTTGTGGAGAGCTTCTCCCACTCCTGGGATTTTGTCACAGAAGCCCAAATAGAAGGCACTTTCTAGGCCTTTCCCGTTTTCAGGAGAGGATTTCTGCCCCAAACAGAGGGATCAGAGCTACCATTCTTTCCTCACTAATACTGATGTCATTTCTATTTTACCCTGAGACCTCAGGCTCTCACCTTTTGGTTATGAGTCTTGGCTTCTAATGGCTGAGCTGTCCCTCTAGCCCCAAGACTTCTGGTTTCTCAAGCACATCCCGCTTGTAAGCAATATGCTCTATAGTATAGGGAAGTGGAGCATTGGAGGTGTAGGGGTTAGTTCCCTTAACCTGGACCTTAACCTCTACATAAATGATGAAAATATTGACAAAGTAAGTCAGGGGATTCAACCATTTTGACCTGTTTCTCTGCTTCCTTACTAATGCTAACACGAAGCAACATAGTATTGGCTAATGCAGATAAATTTTCCAAAGCTCATTTCAAAGGATTCCATAGTTAAAGTCACATGTTAATAATGTTACTTTTCATTATGGGCTACAAGGAAGAATAGAAAACCTATCCCTACCCATGGCAGGCATTACCAGGCAGTCCCATTACTCTTTCCCATGGTACTCATGGGTGAATTCAGAATCATTAACACTCTCCAGACAGCTACTGCCAACCAGCTGGGGTTGACATATGAGTCCAAGTGCTGTCTGTTACCTGTGTCTTTCCTTAGCAGCTTTATGTAGAATTTGTACAACAGTTGTACATAATCTGACGCTGACTTTGCAGGTGGTGATGACATATATGGAGATACTAGATGGCTCTGGAAGCTACCAGAAAGAAAGCATACAGAAACAGGTGACAAATAAGAAACATGGGGTAAGGTGAGGCAGCCAGGGTCTGCACAGCCCACCTCTAAACATCAGCCAGCAGAGAGCCCCGGCAGTAAAAGGGACTGTGAATCCAACTGCTGAGTTCACAACACCTTTAACACACCCAAATGAAAAGAGCACACCCTAGACCTGCCCTTCCTTTCCTAGAGGCATGAAGAAACAGGGGGTCTCTGGTCCCCACGTCTGCTAGCTCTGCTTATCCTCACCACTTTAGGTCTTCCAGAACCACAGAGAAGGCTTTGGTTCCCACACACCAGCACTCTGCACCCTGTTGCAGCTCTCCAGCTAAACTTTGCAGTGCTATTTCCTACACCAGACTGTCACGACAGAGTGAAGATTCTTGGAAGTCTTACAGAAAGAAAACCAACCTAATGTAGTATTTTACAAATGGACTTAATTCCAATACAAAGGAATTCATACTTCAGTGGAGTAAGTGGAGAATAACACTTACTCCTACCCACATTATTAGAAGACTGAAATTCACTAAAAGCTAAGTGGATGAAGATCTAAACCCCAGTAAAGAAAGAAAGGCTACTAAGGCCAGCTTACTTGGGAAAGACTTGGTAAACCAAAACTGTGGTCCCTCAAATATAAACTGTATTTAAACAGTCAGAAGCCACTAGAATACTCATAACTTCCTGATGGTAAGTTCCTGGGTGGGGTGGGAGAGAGGCTTGAAATACAGGCTAGCAATTCCTGTGCTATTGAACTTTACCCAGGAGCAGGCTAAATTGTAAATAGTCAATCTGACATTCTAGGAAATTCTCTGGGTTTTTCTAATTTGGAAAACTGTTAAACAAATTACTAGTACTACTTTGATTATGTTGTGGTAAAATATTAGTTTAACTATTCAAAGATGTGTTGCATTTGTTTATGCTGTGGGATATAGTTTAACTATGTAAAGATCCTGCATTTGTTTATCCTGTGGGATATTAGTTTAAGTATGTAAAGATGTGTTACATTTGTTTATGTTGTGAAATATTTTTTTTAACTAAGTAAAGATGTGTTGCTATTTTATCTTGCCTGTCTAAGGCACCTAATTGGTCTAATAAAAAGCTTAATGGCAGCCGGGCGGTGGTGGCGCACGCCTTTAATCCCAGCACTCGGGAGGCAGAGCCAGGCGGATCTCTGTGAGTTCGAGGCCAGCCTGGTCTCCAAAGCGAGTTTCAGGAAAGGCGCAAAGCTACACAGAGAAACCCTGTCTCGAAAAACCAAAAAAAAAAAAAAAAAAAAAAAAAAAAAGCTTAATGGCCAACAGCTAGGCAGAGGAGGGATAGGCAGGGTTGGAGGACAGACAGAATAAGTAGGAGGAGGAATCTAGGCTTGGGAGAGACAGAGGGAGACACCAGGGAGATGTCAGGGTCCAGCTAGCCAGCCAGACATGGCAGAAGCAGGAAAGCAGGACATACAGAATGAAAGAAAGGTAAAAAAAACCCTGAGGCAAAATGTAGATGACTAGAAACAGGTTAAATTAAGTTATAAAAGCTAGTGGGACAAGAATAAGCTAACGGCCAAGCTTTGGTAATTAATAAGAAGTCTCTGTCATTATTTGAGAAGTGGCTGGCAGGACAGAGAAAGAGTTTGACTACAGGCTCTGTTTTCCCTTTCAGGCTTTCAATCGGATGGACACCAGCATGGGGGTGGCTTCCTGTGTGCTTGTGCTTCTACAGTGCGTCCTGTTAAAAGGAGCAGATTACAGACTCCTGCAGTACCTAAGAGAAAATGTCTTCTTAAAATCCTGGTTGAAGAGCACGTTATTTCTGGAGATTTCTGCACTAATTTTTAGCATTTTTAGCAAGTTCCCTGAATTATATTTTTAGCTCTTACCTTTCTAGCTGGATACTTACTATGAA
The DNA here is from genome assembly GCF_007827085.1 of Peromyscus californicus insignis. NCBI lineage: Eukaryota > Metazoa > Chordata > Mammalia > Rodentia > Cricetidae > Peromyscus > Peromyscus californicus. Next base: position 143,909,015 of record NW_026294573.1, read on the forward strand.
ACCTTATTAGCTTCAACCCCTGCTCACTTCCCTGCTGCCTGCCCTCTCATTTGACTTTGACATGATACAGTTAGTGGAGACAGAAGCAGGCACATCCACCACACAAGCCCAGAAGTCAAAGGCACCCAAGAGGTCTACTGGGATAAACTTGTCCAGCCGGGTTCCCGTCAATACCACCACACAGGAACTGAGAGGGTTCTATCCCATGGCACCTTCCAAAAGCCTGGTCTAAGTTCTGATCTACTTATTTATAGGAAAAGACTTCCTTACCACTCCTAGAAGTAAATCTTCCCTTAGCCGACGTATGTCCTCTTAGCTGCCTATTTAAAGCCATTTTTTATGTCAACATATATCTTTTGAGCAAAGGACAACAGACAAAGAGAACATGCTTAGACCACATACACAGACATGATGGTTTTCTTCTGAAAACATTCCTTGGCATTAAAAGTCATGATACTGACTGTATTTCAGGGATCGGAACATAACAGTCAACAATACATTGGTTCTTGTCTGCAAAATCTTGCCTTACTTCTCAAACCATCTCTTTTCTAAATCCTCAGGTGAGAAAAAATTTAAATCACTTCAGAATTTTTATACACAATAAGTTATTAACATTTCTAAAACATAAAAAGGAAAGGGGATGTATTTCAAGGCAGAAATTACTTTCATAGTACAGTAATCCTGAAGAGAGCCTACACAGTTCTGGTATTTTTCACTCTCAGACTAGTAATAATTTTATATCACATAATCAAGACATAAGAGATGACTTAGGCATCCCTGGTGTTTAGGCACTCTCCTGAAATCATTCTGTAAACGTTGGACAACCTATTTCATTCTGAGGGAATTCTGTAGGATCCAGGAAATAGAAAACAGTCCTATCTGTGGAGCCCTTGATACTTTTGCTAATGATGGGCACTATGTTAAGTGATTCAAGCCCAAGTGCTGCTGGCTGAAAATCCACCTTTGAGCTTTTCATTTATCCAGAGGAAATGGGTAGGCTTCAACACTGAGACACGCCTCACCTTCCTCCCACAGTCCTTCCTTTCCCATAATGCTTTGTGTTTTTCTAGCCTAGAATTCTTTCTGGTTACAAAAGAAAACAGATGTGAAATCGATGCTAGCTATTGTTTCATCAAAGCTAAGAAAACAAAATCATTAACTGTAAAAGCACATGTTGGGAAAAGTTCAGCACAGTCAAGGAAAACTTCAAAGATTCAGAAAGAAAAATGGCAACAATTTTGACAAAGGATTATTCCGTGATGTTTGCTGGTCTTTCCTTCTTTATTTTTCTGTTTGTTGTTGTGTTATTTTTTTAGGAGGGAAAAGAAAATTATTTAAAGAAACATGTATACTTGGTGTTTGCAGAAAGTAAATCATTGATTTATTGCAGTTAGTGAAAACCTGTGCATGGATTAATATTTGAATCCTGGGTGAGCTACTGTGTGGCCAGTCCAGTAGCTTTTAAATTGAGCTAACACTTAACAAAATAGGCAGATAATTATTTTTCAAAAGATCAGTACCAATATTATGATACCAGGCATTATGTGAGAACTGGACCCCGTACCAAGTCATTATTTATTGCTGTTACTAAGATTTGGTTTTTCTGAATCCTATTTTTAAAAAATTCAAAGATTAATTAAGATTGGAGAGATAGTTCAGCAATTAACTTTCTGATCTCGCATAGGACCTGTGTTTGGTTTCTAGCACTCACGCCAGAATGCTCACACCATCCTGTAACGCAAGTTTCAGGAAATCTGACGCCATCTTCCAGCCTCTGCACATATGTGGCATGCACTCACACATACATATAAATAAAAATAAAAATAAACATTCTTTAAAACTTCAATAAATAATGGATCTCTTAATAGCAATTGTCTTCCTGAAATGTGAGCCATCACCACTGAACCAAAGAATTCCTAGCAACTTGGTCAGTTACATGCTAATTCCATAAACAACTACCAAATCCTAACTCACACTTCTTAAATGCTAATATAAAAGGTCTCATATTCCTTACGAGAATAATAATTCTTTTTATCAATGCCCTCCAGATGCCCAGAAATGTCACATTTTAAAAACCTGTCATTTTAATTCCAAAACTAAAGTTATTTCAAAAAGCACAGCTGAAATAAATCTGAATTATTTTAAACATTTTTAGGAGAACAACTACCATGGAATTTCCTCCCCCGTTTAGTTCCAAGAGCTTAAATGAAACATTCATGCATTAAATTCAAAGGCTGACTGTCAAATAACTTCACTTTAATAAAAATTTGAATTACGTGCCTTAGGGCATTATTAAATATCAAATAAAAAGAACACATCCATAAATCTGACTTCCCAATATAATTTTATGTAGAACTATGAATACATTTATATTATACATTTCAAGACAAAAGGATGAAAATGCATTCAGAAAAGGACAAAATCAGAATTAGAAATTTTGAAGGATTTCCCTCTTGGAAAAAAAGATATCTCAATTGTAATTAGTTAAAACCTAGAAAGAGCAAACATCACTTTTTTGTCAAATAATTAAGGATCTGGAATATACATAATCTCATAAACAGTATGAGATTTCTGCATCTGTGTGTGGGAAAGACAGACAGAGGGACGAAGGACACAAGGAGAATAATGACAGCTCTTTAAGTACTCAGAAGCAACTCTGGTCTAGACTAACTATGAATCAAACACCCAAGCCAGTAATATGTCATTAAAAGTGTCATTTACAGTGAATTATATTCACAAGAAAGTGCCAACTATGGCCTGAAAACCTCTTAAGTTGCCACTTACCAGCCCCCTTGCATCTCTCTGTGACAGGGCCCCTTCCTATGTCTCTGCCACTAGGGTCTTTTCCCAGCTCCACTGGGGTCTTTTCCCAGCTCCACTGGGGTCTTTTTCCAGCTCCACTGGGGTCTTTTCCCAGCTCCACTGGGGTCTTTTCCCAGCTTCACTGCCACTGTACCCTTCTGGTTACTACCCTATTCCTCATTTAAAAATGAAAGCAAGGCCCAAACAGGTCCAATCTATAAATCTGGACTCCCTTCCTCCATCCTCTTGGAGCATGCAAAACACCTATTCTTAATAAAACTGTCTTCCAGGTGTGCTCGGGGTTACAGTCTTCCAAGTTTTCAAGTCTTCAGTAGCAAGATCTTGTCCCCCAAGAGCAAAGTGCTCAGCTGCATGCTCTTCTCCTTCCCCACACACTCAGACAAGTTCTAGTATTTCTTGTGATCGAAATAAAATCTGTCTTGGCATTCTGCCCCACCCGACCCAGTTGATCATGATAAATACATAAGGTATCTACGTATAAAATGTCACGATGGATACTGTTAATCTGTGTGCATAACATGTTGATAGCTTTTTTAGGAAGATCAATAAAGCTAGACAGTGCTACTGCCTGAAAGGACTGTAGTTTTCGCTTCTGATGGGACTGAAAGTACTTTGAAAAACCACTGGGTAGCCACTTATAAAGTCAAACAAACAACCCTTTAAGAATTGCCCAGGGTGTGGGACCTGTAGCCCTGCCCCTCTATTAACTTCAGTCATGGCAACATGCATCCTTCATTGCCAAGTCACTCACACCACCAGGGTGGAGCCCCCTTTGACCTCAGCCCAGGCACTGCTAAGAAAAAGAAGTCTCCCAGTCAAGCCGTGTACATCAACTTTCCAGCTTCACTGTTCAAGAAATGGACTGACTGCTTTAGGCAATGAACAGCCTGACTCTCCTGTCTTGTGATTAACTACACTGTAAAGCCCCATATAAGGTTTCATAAACACTTAGTAAAATAATCCCTCTGATACATTTGAATGCCATATATTTTTTCCTCTATGCCAAATACGTCCATATCTTACACAGACTAATTTTCTGATGCTTATTTATGACTTTCAACTTGACTCGATGAAGAAATACCCAGGAGATTAGTAAAGTTCACCACTGGGTTTGCATGTGAAGGTGTTTACAGAACACTAGACCATGTGGGCTCAGACCTACCCAATGGATTAGTCCTTTGGTAGATTCATAATATGATGACATTGATGGAGAGGGTGAGAGGTAGGGACGATGCCTAGTTGGAGGAAGCAGATGACTAGAGAATGTCCTTCGGGCTATATCCTGTCCTGGCCTCTTCGTTACATGTGCTTCCTGTCTCCCAGGAAAGTACCCTATCACAAGACTCTAGTACCATCATGTTCTGCCCAAACAGAGCGGAGCAACCATGGCCTGAACTTTTCGAAACTCTAAGCTAAAAACAGCTCCTTCCTCCGTAAGTTGTTTCTGAGCAATGAGAACACTAACCAGTGCATCTCTTCATCTCTACCCCTAAATTTTAGCAACCTCCCTATCAGCCCACTATTGTGATAGACAGGTATCTCTTTATCGACATGCTCCAACATCAACTCTTCATCTTTCTGATCCCAAAATGACCTTTGCCAGCTTTCTTGCTGTTACTCAATTGCATCCTACCCATGGTTTCCTAAGGCCCAAACCTCAGCATTTAACCTGACAATTCCATCTCCCGTCATCCTTACCCAGTTCATCACTGGATATCATCTATAATTTCTATTTCCTATACCTTACCTAATCTCCATCACTACTGCTTTTAATCTAAGGTCCAGGCCTCCATATCTATAATTTTGGCTACCCAACAGATTTCTAAACTCTTTTACTCCTGCTCTGGTCCACTTTAATTCAATCTATTCAATTTCTTCTCAGAGTGTACTAATAAAAAGAAACACGGGATAAAGTCAGTCCCCTGAGTCAAAGTCTTTACAGGTTCATGTTATGTCCACAATAATATAAAGATACCTTAGTGTGACTGACAACATCCGCCACTTGGGTCTTACCTACTTCACCCTTTATTTCTATACTCTAAACACACCAGGCTTTCCTTCCGGGACCTCAGTGCACCCATATCTTACCTCCTCCTTGGCAAGCATGCCTTGAGGCCTTTTCAGAAAGATATTTCTCTTCCTAGAAGTTCCTTTGGCACTTCCTTAGTTCTTTTCATTCACATAATATATTAACATTTGCAACTGTGTATTTTTGAGTCCTATTTCTCTACTGTCAGACTTCTTACCTCAGACTCTAGGATCTATGAGGGCAGAAACCATGAATGTCTTTCCCTGGGTACACCCACAATCAGTCAGAAAATATTCTCAATGGTGATTTTGGACTTAGTTCATTCTAGCTCTTCAGCTCATCTATTTTGAGGTTTGGCCTAAGGCATCCTCAGACTTTCTCTTTTTAGTGTCTGAATTACTGTATACGTCTTCCCATTCCTAACATGGTAGATTTGCTGGACCTTCATCATCTCACATTAAAGTAAGCAGAATATTAACTACACTGGCCAACTGAGAAAGGACAAGAACTGAGTCTAATGCTCTACATGGGCAGTTCTGAGAAACTTCCAGTTGCCCTGAAGTCAATCCAGGTATAACATGTGATGTGTTATAGTGGGTTCATTTTCGACCCTTAGAGGTTTGAAATACAATAGAAAAATAAGAAACGTAAGTAGCTAAGTGGAAACGGGGTCATGAAATGAAGTCTGCTTTAATAGGAAAGCGGGGATACCTATTGAAATCAGTGTTTGAGCTGAGCCCAGGGCAGTTACGGGGTCAGCAGGCAAAAGGATGGGTATACAGCACAGAGTGAGCAAAGCATACTCCAGAGAATAAGACTCTACTGCACAGAGTAATAACAGAGACAAGAAAGAAGACTGAAGAACACATGACCATCACCTTTGGAAATCTCCATCAACAGTGGCCAGGTCATGAGACTGTGAGCCCGGCAAGGCCTGAGATTTGCACTCAGCTGTGACTTCCTCATCCCTTGTACAACTCTCATATCATGCCATAGTTCATCACCAGTCCCAACTTCGTCCTGCTTCTCCAGGCACTGTTCTGGCAGATGTGTCCCCCTTATAGGAAGCAGCTGTCTGCCACAATGTCTCTGATCTATGCACACTTAGGTAGCTTACAAGGTAAAGAAAGATTCCAATACAAGTAATCTTTACATATGTTTGTCTTTCCCATGTTTGTGAGTTCCCTAAGGTTAAGTAATAAATATGCTAAGTTCAATATATTGACAATCAATAAAATAATGTACAACATTAAAATAGCTAACATGTGCTTCTTGACTGCGCAAATAAAAAGTACTTCTAAGAAACAAACAAAAGAGAGTAATGGACAGGAGTGTGCATCTCAGGTGTCTTTCCTTATGAAAGCTGCTATTAAAGTAGAAAATGGGATTACGGGGATGTTCAAGTAGAAAATAAATGAATCATATATTTAAAAAATATTGCATGAAACAAAAGGGACCACCTGACTTGTCATTAATGGGGCACGAGAATGCACCATAAATGTATTAAAATGAAGTGTATTCCAGCAGTCAGCCTACAGAGTGACTTTGGGATGCTGGGTTAAGGTAACTCAGTTCCTTGTCCAATCTCACATACCCTGATGCAGATGGGTTTGATCACAGTCTTTCTGGCTACTGGAATGCAGCTCGAATGACTCTGTCACTCAGGGGCTGGGTAGGTCGGAAATTGTCTCCCAAAATCCCATCACAGCCTTCTACAAGTTCTGCCCCCTTAACATGTGTTCTCAGCCTTCGGAATTCTTCTATCTGAAAAGAAAAGCAGAATAAAGGCGATTAGTCACTAACCGCACATTATCAAGTTCAGAGTTTCATAAACAACCCAAAATATTCATAGATGACAGTATACGAGAAAAAAAATGAAGGGTGAACTTCAAAAAGAGAAAACCAGAGCTGGAGAGAGCTGAGTGGTTAAGAGACAATGCTCCCCTTGTTGAGGACCCAAGTTCAGTGCCCAGCACTTACACTAGGCAGCTCACAACGGCCTGAAACTCCAGCTCCAGGGATGCATCCCCCACCTCTGGCCTCCGAGGGCACTGAACTCATAGCACACATACACACATACACATACACATACACACAAACACACGCACACACACACACATACACACACACACATACACTCACACACACACACACACACACATACATACATGCTTGCACTTTAATGATAAATGAAAAATTTTTAAACCAGGAAAACAGATTTGGTTGTTCCAAACCTAAGGATATGAGACAAGGCCCTTAAAAGAAGACAACAGGAATCTGGTAACAAGGAAGTAAATGTTCTTAAAATTTTCCCAAGCACATTCCAAGCTACCATGTCACTCTGTGTCAGCACTGGTTAGAGCTGCTACAGGAATTCATGGACTCCTAGATTATCTTTGCCAGGTCGTCATCTGACAGAGAATTATAGTGCCTAGATTTTATAAAGAACCCCCTAAAAAGACTAAACATTAAGATAATAAACAACCTGTCAGGCAGTTGTTTATTAATAAACAGGAGGCAGAGGCAGGAGGATCTCTGTGAGTTGGAGGCCAGCCCGGTCGACAGAGTGAGTTCCAGGACAGCCAGGGCTGTACAGAGAAACCCTGTCTTGAAAAACCAAAAATAAATAAATAAATAGATAGATAAATAAATAAACAAAGAAGAAAGAAAAAGAAAAGAAAGCTGATTAGAAAATGGCCTGTGGGAACTGGAGAGACTGCTCAACAGCTAAGAGTGCGAACTGCTCTTACAGAGGATCCAAGTTCAGTTCCCAGGACCCGCCTGCATCAGAGGTTCAAACCCACCAGTAACTGCAGCCCAGAGGACCTGACACCCTCTTCTAGGCTCTGAGGGCGCCTGCACATACCCACACACAGACAGACACATAATTTAAAAATAAATTAAAATCGTTTTTAAGATGGGCTATGAACTTAGCAGAGAATTCTCAAGTGTGTGTGTGTGTGTGTGTGTGTGTGTATGTGTGTGTGTGTCTAACTAAGAAACACCTTAATAACATCCTTAAGACTCAACATCCTTAGCCATCAGGAAAATGGAGATTAAAACCATTTTAAGATTCCTTCTCTCCCAAGTTAGATCATACTGCCATCATCAATAATACAATCAACAAACACTAATGTGGATATAGCAAAAGGGAATTCTCATGCACTGTTGATGGGGGTGTAAAGTAGTGCAGCCATTTTGGAAATAAATCCGGGTGTTTAAAAAAAAAAAAAACTAGACATAGAACTACCATATGACCAAGCTACACCATTCCGGGGCACAAACCAAAGAACTTCATATCCTACTACAGTCACATGTACACATCCATGTTTGTTGCTGCTCTATTCATAATAGCTAGGAAATGGAATCATACCAACGAATGAATAAGAAAACTGTGATACATATACACAATGGACTCTTACTCAGTTGTAAAGGAAAATGACATCTGCAAATGAGACTGGAAAGATCATACTGAGTGAGGTAGCTCAGACCCAGAAAGACACAAGAGGAGGATGGATAGGCTAACTGTGCTGGTTTGAACGTAATTGGCCCCCATAACCTCATAGGGAGTGGCACTATTAGGAGGTGTGGCTTTGTTGGAGAGGGCATGGCCTTGTTGGAGGAAGTGTGCCACTGTGGGGATGGGCTTTGAGGTTTCCTATGCTCAGCATACTGCCTGGTGTCTCAGTTGACTTCCTGTTGCCTGCAAGATATAAGACTTTCAGCTACTCCAGCACTATACCTCCCTTCATGCCACCATGCTCCCTGCCATGATGATGACAGACTTAACCTCTGAAACTGTAAGCAAACTCCCTCAGTTAAATGTTTTCCTTATAAGAGTTGCTGTGGTCGTGGTGTCTCTTCACAGCAATAAAAACGCTAACTAAGACACTGACATAAACTAATTATGGATGAAACGGTCTTATGAAAACACACTAGTTAATAAGCTAATTTTAAAATACAACTTTAAAACAATGAATTCAAATGGAGGTACCTTAAATGGGGTGGGCATGGCCACTCCCAAAGGATATGGGTTATTAAACAAAACTTGCAGTGTAAGGCATGGGATACTTCCCCACAAGTTATTGGTCAGGAAGGCACCCAAAAGGATATTGTCATTGCCCCTCAATGCTCACTAGAACTGCAAGGTAAGACCTTATTGCTGAACACACCACATTCTACGACTGCAGGCCAGAGAGATGTCTATCTCAATCTGCCCAGAAAACTTCCCTGCTCACTAGCACTCACAGTGCTGGACGATGCTATGCACACAGCTGAGGGTAAAATGACATTACTGTTCTCACACAGCATGGGAAGCTGAATGCTACAATACTGACCGGCCAGGACAGATGTCCCCACTGGTGTCATAGTGGCACAACTGTAACAAGGTGACTAACTGCACACACAGCAATCAGGCAGAGGCACACGACGGCCCCAGGTGCTGAAAAGAAGGGACTGAGTGCTCAGCTCCACATGGGACATCTTTATCAACCTCCCACCCCTACCAAGGCTCAAGGAACGTCACAGAAGAGGAGACAGAAAGAATGTAAGAGCTGGAGGATGGGAGGAGTGATGTGAAGTGTGTGTTCTGGACATGACACAGCTCTTACATTCATGAGTCACAGTAACTATGGTTGCCCACACAGACATTTTTAAGATCAAGCCATTCAATATAGTTGGGGGATGAACCCCTGTCCCTTCACCTTACTGAGGTGCCACTGGTAGTTGTTAGCTGCTGAAGAATGGAGAATCACTCTTCTTTGAGAGTATGGCCACAAGTAGGTTTCCCATACTCTAATGGATGGCCCTGTACCCATGCACATATGAATAGCACTAATTGTATTTATCCCAATTAAGTTATCACAGAAGAGGAGGAGGAAGAACAAATGAAGAAGTGTTGGAGGGTAAGTATATGACAGTATTCCATTATATCCATGTATGAAATATTAATAGAGTAAAATAAATGAATAAAAGAACTCATGGTTTCCTTCATCAAAAGACTGCCCCTGCCTCTTGTCTAGCCCTGTGACTTACCTGTGACATGTGGAGAGGTTTCCAGATTTCTGAGGACCTTGCTCTGACCTGTCAGGTTTGAGAGTTCTAAGCATCTGTAGTCTACCAGATGTGAATGTGAGAAGAATGTAAGTAGCAAGCAAAAACAATCATGTGCATTCCCCAAGCTCACTCCACCTGTTACCTGAATAACCCACAGCATGTCACTTCACTAAAATGTTACACAGCAATACAAAGCAGGCGTGCTTCATTCTTTTCACAGAGGAGGAAACTGGAGCTAGAGAAGCAAAGAATATCTCCAAATTACCTATTGCCCCAAATCCACCTGACTCTTCCCATCTCAACAACACCTCATTAAAGTTCTAGTCAGATCAGTACAACTGTGCCTTGCATGTCCCAGGTCCTGAGCACTGTGGTCTGAATACCCATCCAGTCAACATATTTGTACCAGAAGACTGTGGCTACAAAGGTCTTCAACACAGAAGAAGTCTGTCTTCCTTAAAGAGAAGCAATGCAGGAGATCGACTAATTCAGGGTTTCACACTAAAAGCCCAGACTTAAAAAGGGCCAGGAAATCTCTAAACGATAGCAAAACCCTACACATGTGTTCTCCTAAGTCTCATGGCATTCTAATTAAGGGCATTCCCATATGTGTTGGAACACAGAGCTGGAGAAAATTAAATGGGTTAGATTAGCAGCCTGGTTACAAAGATGACTTGTAATGTTTTATTTTTCTATGTGTCCAAATACTGATTGATTTTTCTAGTGAGAAAAAGTCTGATCCAGCTGGAACTGCCCTGTTGATTTGCTTTTTCACTATGCCTACATACCGTGTTTACATAGCGGTGCCAGCCAGGTAAGCAAGGCACTACGAAATCAACAGGTTTTTTTCCACTAGACCTTCTCAGGGTCTTGCACAGTACCCTCTGCTTATGGCAATAGAAGCTTTCTAGAACTGAGGAGAATCCTCTGTCAGTGTTTGCTTTTTCCCTTCATATTTGCTCCTAAGGGTTAAAATGGAAAGACCCTGGGCAGCACAGAATCCTGCACTATTTGAAAGTGGTAACAGAGTGAGCTTGCATCCAAATGACTGCTGTTCTCTCTTGGCTCTGCTACCGGGGACCTAAATGACCAAATGACATCACCTCTTTATGTCCCTGTTTCTCCTGTGCAGCAGAGATGACAATGATGGCAATAACACAGGGTGACATAAACAGTGAAAGAAGAGCCATGAACAAGCACTCAGCAGTGCTCCAGCAGTGCTCCAGCAGTGCTCCAGCAGTGCTCCACTGATCACAGTTACTAACAAGCCCTCCACTGTGTGACTTCCTTATATGTCAGACCTTTAACAATTGAGATAAATCCTTAGCTAAACTGACAGTAAATCAATCCAACAGGAAATCTTAAAGTCCCACCTCTCAGCACCCACTTTAGACTAATGAGGAAACTGTGAAACTTCATGACCCATGGGGAGGGTCGGTGAACAGCAGTGTGGTCTAGAGTCTTAACTGCCTAAGCACATCACAGGAACTCTGCCATCTTTCACTAACTTTGAAGCTTGTTTTAAAACTCGATTAATTTTATATTTTCTTTTCCTAAGCTGAAGGTGCATCCTTCAAGGCCAGAGCCTCAGCCTGGAGCACGTTCTATGAAAACAACTTCTTGAGAGGAGATCTAGCAAATGCCTCAATCATTGCACTTTGCAGAAAACTACTTCACAAAAATGTTTTTCCCTGATCGCAGTGACACTTTGAAGATTTCAAACATCAGTTGAGATAGACAGGAAGCTCATCTTCCTAAAACGTCATTTTTCTGAAATAACCACCCCTCAAAATCCTTTATCAGTTTAAATGGTTTCGAGTGCATGTGGAATCAGCCCATACCCAAACGAGAGGCTGTGATGAATGAGTAGAATGATGTTTCAAGATAAAAGTCTTCAATAAACCCAGAGAGCAAGCATTAGAGACCGTCACTAGCACAGGAAAACAAATATGTGGCATAGGCCACCCTATGGATTTGCACTGAAACATGCTGTTCATTTTTAAATAATTTGAAGTAGAGGAAAAGAGGAGAATGGAGAGGATGAGAGACATGATTGGATATGCTGCACCCTGGAAGAAGCCCCATCTCCTGAAGGTGGGCTTACTTGAGCAGAGGCTGTTGTGTGAGCCAGAGAAGCAACCCAACTGGTCTAAGACATCTGTTTAACCCCACAGACTCACAAACCGAAGAGCTGACTAACGCCCCACTCTAAAACTGTTTCCTTCTGAGTGCGTTCAAGAGGCTAACTCCCATGGTTTGCAGTTTGAGGCCAATTATCTTACCCGAGATCCCCAGTTCCTATGGCCATCCAATCTAGCAGATTTATTTTGATTCCTATTTCCTGTGTCATTGTGCTAAAAAGGAAGCACAGGAGTCAATGTCTTCTAGTAACTCGGCCATCATGGACATTTTGGTGCTTCTAGGTGTACTGGCTAGTATCGTGTGTCAACTTGATACAAACTCAGGTCATTAGAGGAAGGAGCCTCAGTTGAGGAAATGTCTCCACAAGATGCAGCTGTAAGGCATTTTCTCAGTTAGTGATCAATGCAGGAGGGTTCAGCCCATGGTGGGTAGTAGCATTCCTGGGCTGGCGATCCTGGGTTCTATAAGAAAGCAGGTTGTAGCCGGGCGGTGGTGGCGCACGCCTTTAATCCCAGCACTCGGGAGGCAGAGGCAGGTGGATCTCTGTGAGTTCGAGGCCAGCCTGGTCTCCAAAGCGAGTTCCAGGAAAGGCACAAAGCTACACAGAGAAACCCTGTCTCGAAAAAACAAAAAACAAAAAACAAAAAACAAAACAAAACAAAAAAGCAGGCTGAGCAAGTCATGGGAAACAAGCCAATAAGCAGCACCCCTCCATGGCCTCTGCATCAGCTCCTGCCTCCAAGCTACAGCCCTATTTGAGTTCCTGTTCTGATTTCCTCCAGTGATGGACTATGATCTAGAAGTTTAAGACAAATAAACCCTTTCCTCCCCAATTTCCTTTAAAGTCACAATGTTTCATTGCAGCAACTGAAACCCTAATGCTGTGGATATCACTCTGTATAAATAAAATGCTGATTGGCCAGTAGCCAGGCAAGAAGTATAGGTAGGACAAACAAAGAAGAGAATTGTGGGAAGAGGAAGGCTGAGTCAGGAGATGCCAGCCCACCATTCAGGGAGCAGCATGTAACAGGCACACAGGTAAAGCTACGAAATACGTGGCAACATATAGATTAACAGAAATGGGCTGAGTTTAAGTGTAAGAGCTAGTTAGTTGTAGGCCTGAGCTAATGGCCAAGCAGTTTTAAATAATATTGGCCTGTGTGTGTTTATTTGGGTCTGAGCAGCTGTGGAAACACAAGGACGCAGGAACTGGGTGGACACAGGAAAACTTCAACTACACCCTAAACCTAAGACACTGAGTTTGGGCCACAAATAACATTTGAGTCAGTACCATCTCTGCAAGGTACTGACTTCTATTCCTGTGGTTCCATACACAGATGAGGAGAAGTCAGACACAGGAAGGCAAATACTGTTTGATCTCACTTATATGTGAATGTAAAACAGAAGTCACAGAAGCAGAGAGCAGCATGGTAGTTACTGAAAGTTTGTGGGAAGAAGAAATGGGAAGAGATGGCCAAAGATCTAAAGGCTCAGTTTTATAAAGATAAAGAGGTTCTAGAGGATACACTATATAGCTAACAGCATTGTTGTGATTTGACAGTATGAATGAGTTAGATCTTGAATTAAGTGCTCCACAAAGAACACATAATACTAGTAAAGGTCATGAGAGGAAATGTTGGAGACTTGTCTTAGTTACTTTCCTATGGCTATGAAGACACCATGACCAAGGCAACTGACAGCAGAGTTCATTGGGAGCTGTGATGGTTTGAATGAGAATGGCCCAAATAGGTTCATGAGCTTGAATACTTGGTTCCTAGTTGGTAGAGGTGTTTGGGAAGGAGGAGAAGGTGTGGCCTTGTTGAAGAAGGTGTGTCACTGGGGGTGGGCTTTTGCAATTCCCAGTTGGTTCTCTCTCTCTCTCTTTCTCTTAAAGTTAAGGACATATGTTCTCAGCTATTGCTCTATGCTATGCCTGCCTGCTCCCATGCTCCCTGCCATGATGGTCCCACTCTGAGACTGTAAGTCCACAATAAATTCATCCTCCTATAAGTCCCTTTGGTCATAGTGTCTTCACAGCAAAAGAAAAGCACCTAAGACAAAGGCAATGAACATGTTCAAGGTCCTGATGGTGTCATCAGTTCACGGTTGTGTATTTATTCCCAAACCCATCAAATGCATATATTTCTATGGAGACTTTTGCTAAATATGTACAGCTTTTTATATTAGTCATATTTCAATGAAGTGGTTTAAGTTCAGACTTGCATCATAACTCACAACTAAAATCCCAGCACTCAGGAGGTTTCTAACTTCTTAATTATGAGTGACTCTGTACGGCCTCCTTAACCTAGACATGTTTCCTTGAGGAAGAATTAGATAAGAAAAAGAACATCCTCTCCCCAGGCACACTGAAGCCAACTTTCCTCTCACTCCCATCTGTAGCCCACAGCAGCCCCAGCCCAAGCTGACTTCCTTCCTTCTTCTGGGTAACTGCTGTTGAACCACAGACTAAAACTCCCTCCAGAAGCACAGGTCACTGAGGCTGCATCCACCAGGGACATGCTCTTATCACACAAGACAGAAGAAATGTTCAAAGTGTCACAAAAGGTGCTGCAAGAACCTAAAAGTAGCACATTTTAAGAGCAGGAGTCTCCCAGATGAGGAAACCTTATGCCACCAGCTCCACTTCCCTGAGTATTCACACACAATAGTGCAAACAGAGATGCCTATTAGCGTGACACTCCTGGAGGACCAGAGACTTAGCGTGAGAGTAAGAATTCAAAAACATCCCAGCATTGCCTTTTATATTTACAGTCTGTTGCAATCACATGAATATTGGGTTAAGCACACCATTTGGATCAATTCCACCTGTTTGTTGTTTTGTTTTTACAAGTATGTATGTACATATGGCTGTGTTTCCACTAGACAGGGCCTGGGGCTGCCGATTACCCTCACACTCACCTTCAGAACCTCAGCATTTTGGAATTAGAATACATATCTAATACACGGTTGGGGGTGAGTGCAGGGTGGGGTACACAGTAGTTCTTGAAGTGGCTCTGAAGAATGGAAATGAGAACTGTCAGGTGTAGCTAGAGTTTTCCTGCCTGGCCCACAGTCAGGACAAATCTCTCTCACCCGCCAGTCCCACAGCCTCTCAGACCCAACCAAGTAAACACAGAGACTTATATTGCTTACAAACTGTATGGCCGTACCAGGCTTCTTGCTAACTGTTCTTACAGCTTAAATTAATCCATTTCTATAAATCTATACCTTGCCATGTGGCTCGTGGCTTACCAGCATCTTCACATGCTGTTTCTCATCATGGCGGCTGGCAGTGTCTCTGACTCAGCCTTCCACTTTCCAGCTTTATTCTCCTCCTTGTCCCGCCTATACTTCCTCCTGCCTGACTACTGGCCAATCAGTGTTTTATTTACTAACCAATCAGAGCAACACATTTGCCATACAGAACATCCCACAGTAGTCAGGTCCTACAACACATGTGCTCTGTCAGTATCTCACTCAGGTGAAGCCCAAAAATGTCCTAAGGGTATGGGTGCACACTCCAGTCTGAGACCTACAAGTGCATTAGTGTGTGTGTGTGTGTGTGTGTGTGTGTGTGTGTGTGTGTGTGCGCGCGCGCACGCTCTGTGATTACAGAATACCCACAACTGCGTGATTTAAAAATAATTAATCTGTTTCTCACAGCTCAAGAGGTTGGAAATTATAAGCACAAGGAGCAGGCACATAGCAGGGTCTTCATACAACGAAATAAAGAGTGAAAGCTGTTCTTCAAGGAACTCATTAACACTGTGCCCATAGTCTTAGTTACTTTTATGTTGCTGTGACAAAACACAATGATGAAGACAACTTATAAAAGAAAGCATTTAATTTGGGGCTCACAGTTCCAGAGAGTTAGAGCACTTGACCATCACGACTGAGAGCACGGCAACAATCAGACAGGCATTGTGCTAGAGCAGAAGCTGAGAACTTACATCCCAAGACACAACCATGAAGCAGAGAGAGCTAACCAGAAATGGTGTTGGTTTTTGAAACCTCAAAGCCCACCCCCAGTGATACAGCTCTTCCAAAAAGGCCACACCCCTTAACTCTTCCCAAACAGTTCCACCAACTGGGGACCAAGTATTTAAGCATATCAGCACATGTGCAGGGTAGTGAATGGTATTGTCATTCAAACCACCACATTCCACTCCCAGACCTCCATAGGTTCCTAACCATATCATAATGCAAAATGCATTTAGTCCAACTTCAGAAGTCCCCATAGTCTTTCACAGTCTCAACATAATTTTGAGGTCCAAAGTCTCATTTGAGACTTAAGACAATCTCTTAATTGCAACCCACTATAAAATTAACATCAAAAAGCAAATTACATACTACTGAAGTACAATAGCATAGAATATACATTACTATTCCAAAAGGAAAAAAAATACTGGACTGATACCCAGTGGGGCAAACTTTAAATTCTGTAACTCCATCTGTGATATCATAGGGCTTAGATGGTTCCATCCTTCCAACTTTGCTGACCGAAACTCACTTCTTTCTTTTGGCCTAGTTCTACTCCCTCTACGCAACTCTCCCAGGCAACATTCCACAGCTCTGGCATGTCCAACATCCTGGAGTCTGCAATTCAATTGAGGCTTCGCTTTCACAGCTTCATACAATGGACTCTAAGGGCCTCCATGCAGGACCTCCTCTAGCTTTCCTTAACCAAGGAGGAAGATGTCATAGCCACTTTACTCATCTATCCTTCATGACCTAAAGCCAAAACAACATGAAGGATACTGCCAACTTGGGCTGCTTGCTTGGCATGAAGCCTGGCACCTTCCTTGAATTACATTTGCATAAGCTTTACTTTGTTTTCCTTTTTAGGTGGAGAATATTCTTTGGCTGCATGGAGTTTTTCCCTAAGGCCATTGCTCCCTTTATTCCATTCTGTATCAGGACTCTCCTTATCTCCTTCAGCAAAAGCCTCAGCTCCAGAAAAATTTCCTGGTGCTCTTTTTCTCCTCAAACTGTATACTTTGTATTTCTTTTCATCCTGCTTGCCCTTTTTTTTTTTTTGGTATATGCCTAAGTGTTGCGAGTAATAACTACTAACAGAGTTAATATTATGACAGTAAATATTAGCTTGTCTTAAAACCTCTGTTGCCAACAAAACCAGTCCAAATACTCTTCTTATATCTTTATCCCATAAACAAGGACGAAACCTTCATGGTAGACCCCACCTCTCAGTACTATCACATTGTCAATACCTACATTTTGGAAGTGACAAATTAAAATCATAGCCATGTTAGCTTGTTTTGTTCTGTTTTTTCCTTCCATTTAGACATGGGCAGCCACATTCTTTGCCAAAATATGACAAGAATGGTCTCTAGCCCAGTTGTTAATATTGTTCCAAACTGAAACCTCTAGAGCTGGGCCTCCATAGCCCACGTTGTACTATTTTCTTCTAAGCTCATACTAGCATGGCCCATTAAGCCCTACTTATAGATTTCAACCACTTTCCTAGTCCAAAGTCCCAAAGTCTTCTACATTACTCTAACGAATAACGTAGTCAGGTCTATCAGAGCATGAGCCCATTCCCTGAACCAACCTCTGTGTTAGTTACTTTATATTGCTATAACAAAGTGCCATGACCAAAGCAACTTAGAAAGCATTTAACTTGAGACTCATACTTCCAGAGGGTTATAGTCCATGACCATCATGGAGTTGAGTATGGCAGCAGTGAGGAATGGGCTGACACTGGAACATCAGCTGAGAGCTCACATAATGATCTGTAAGTAGAAGGCAAATAGAGCTAACAGGGAATGGTGTTGACTTTTGAAACCTCAAAGCCCATCCCCAGTGACACATCTCCCCTAACAAGGCCAAACCTCCTAATCCTTCCCAAACAGTTTCATCAACTGGGGGCCAAGTTTTTAAACACATAAATCTATAGAGGCCATCCTCATTCAAACCACCACAGCTAAGGACATAGATGAAAAGTTACAATTAGCATTTCAAATCAGTTGAATCATTTTCGTGCATGGCCATGGTGTGGACCAAGTCTTCAGGGCAACAGCCTCTCATTTCCAGATGGAGCAATAAGACCCTCTAGGCAGCCAGCTGTGTCCCTAGCTTACCAGATTTCCTCATCTGTCCGTAACAACAGGTGCAGCTTAGGGAAGACCATATGCTCAGCAGCCCTGGGCTTGATACCCAGCATCCAAAACAGACATAACCTAGATCCTAAAGACCACGTATACCTCATGCTCTAACTCAGGCTGTCAGCACTGGGTCTGTCCTTATGTAAGACAGGAAAGGGATAGAGAGAAGGCAAGACTAAGAAGAAAATGTAGCCATCCTCCTTTGCTCAGTGGCACTGTTTTAGGCTGAAAGGGAAAGGAAGAACAAGAGATAGGTAATACAGGAATAGAGATAAGCTAAGAAATGTAAATAGACAGGAGGGAAGGACAGGCAGAAAAGACAGGGTGGGCTAAGAAAAGAGTAGCAACGACCAACCCACTTCTCTTGATGTATGTTCACATCTCTTGCCATATGGCCACTGTTCCATCAGCATATTCTAGCAATGCTAGATGGTTCTGTCTCCATTTCACTGACTGTCAAAACAGGAGATATCTTAACATTTCTATCATATTTGGTGATGTTTGGCATTCTTATTCTGTTTTGTAAATCTCATTTCTAAACAAAAATTCAGGTAAAAAAATGTTTTTGTTGTTGTTCCAAGATTTCTACTAATTACAGCACTTCTTATCTTAAATTTATTTAAGGGCTATAGATCTTAAAAAGAAGAAAATTACTCTCATTTAAATCTTCCCGATCATCTTTTTCACTCCCACATACAGTACATCAACCAGGAATCATGAAAAAGTCACCTCCGCAGAGGCTTCCAGTCCACGCTGTTTCTCTACAAGCTGCTGTCAGTTTACTACGAGGGCAGTGTGATTTAGCACACTTTTCTCACTGTTGCCAGTGAAGAGGAGGCACCAGAAGCTTGCATGAGGCTGAACAGCAGCTGGGTTATAAACACTGACCACCTGAGGCAGGACGCAGCTTCCGCTCTTCCCAACTGTGCAGCGTGAGAGTCTGCCTGCTCTTTACCTCTTACTGGTGTTTCATGTATGAGCACTTCCTTCTTTCCCTCCCTGTCTCCTCCCTCCTTCCTCTCTCCTTTAATAATGCACAACTTGATTTTTCATGGTTATACCCTCTTTCTTTGGACTTCTAATTTTTACTGCCCTCTCGGGACCTCTCATTTAACTTTACTTTCTTTGAAATTCTATGAGAAGCAGCGAGTGAAATCTTCAAGTCAAAAACAGACCTCTCCTAAGATCATATTTTAGTAAACCACTCTAAAGTGTATTTTCATAGACACAAACCCATGACATACCTATGTGAATCTGCATTTATACTGTGTGATGGTTTGAAAGAAAATGGCCCCCAAAGGAAGTAGCACTATTAGGAGGCATGGCTTTGTTGGAGTGTGTGTGACTTTGTTGGAGGAAGTGTGTCACCATGGGAGTGGGCTTTGAGGTCTCCTATGCTCCAGCTACTCCCAGTGAAACAGTTCGCTTCCTGTTGCCTACAAGATATAGAACTCTCAGCTACTTCTCCAGCACCACGTCTGTCTGCACACTGCCATATCCCACCATAATGATAATGGGCTGAACTTCTGAAGTGTAAGCCACCCCAATTAAATGTTTTCAATTATGAGAGTTGCCATGGTCATGGTATCTCTTCACAACAATAGAAAACCTAACTTAAGATATACTGCTTCCCTCTCAGGAGATGTCACAGTGCTCTGTGCTAAAAATACCTAAACCTTTAGCCATTCTCAAGGGAAGAGGAGACATTTCCTCCAAACACACAGGGAGTTGGCACAGTTTGCCTCCCAGTATGACTTGGTGAATGAGGGTTAGCCTTGACCTTTGGCCTTACCAGAGGGACAACACAAAGCCAGGTTCCCTTTGAAAGCAGAGAGAGCTACAAAGCAGTAGCTTCGCACTGCATCTTAGAGCTTACTTGGACAGTGAAATGGTATATCATGTCTATGGCACACCTGGGAATGTTCACAATGGCACTCAGCTTGCACATTCCCAGAACAGGCTGGCAAGGGAACCTCTACAACATCTCAGGTAGATCATAAATCTCCAATACATTGAGGTTAAACAAACCCATATAAAATAGTTATTTACTCTAGGTCAACAAAACTGGAGGTTTATCTATTACAGAAGCTGCCAACTTACTGTTAAATCTCTAAATTAGATGCCATTAGCCCAAGGCTCTATCTTTAATATTTAGAGCAAAATTTCTAACTTCTTCACTCCTGCCTAACAAACCTCTACTTTCTGAAGTCATTCCTCGGGCCTTCCAGCCTGACTCTCTGGGACACATTACCACAACTGCCACCACCTGTGCAGTCATTTTCCTTCCCAGTTGACAGCAACACTTCTGAGAGTGAAGGATGTGTTTCAATCCTGCATCCTCTGTGTCCCGTGACACTCAGACACAGTTTCTTATAAGAAGAAGAATGGAATTAGGATTTGTCCTATGGAAAATAAGTGAAGAGGATGTGGTAAAAGTTCAAAAACAGGGAAAGGGATGGAGAACAGGAAGAAAGGGAACTTTAAAGTGTTCCCTAGACAAGCGGAAATTGAAAATGCTAAGTATACGATTTGAAAGAATTCATGCTAAAACAAGGAGTGCTGAGAGTGGGACAAACAGTCTTCTCCAGGAAACAGCACACCAGCTGGCTGTCCACCTCCAATGGTCAGCCCTGGAGAAGCACATACAAGGAACATTAAGCAGACTAAGCAGGTTGTATTTATGTATTTATGAATATATATGTATTTACATATATACACTTATGTAACAATATAATGAAAAAAGAGGCCATAAACTTGAAAGATGTGGGGCAGGGGGTACACAGGAGGGTTTGGAGGGAGGGAATTATGTAATTGTAATCTCAAAAAATAAATATTTTTAAAATAAAAATAATGCTAGCAAAGGAATCAATCTAGAAGTTAGTAAACTTGAGCCTCTTAGCTTCAAGAAATGATGGGATATAAAGAAATCATAAAACTTTACTGAAGAAAACTTGGTGTTTTCTATTTCTTAAGCTTTTGGGGTTTGGTGATGAAGGGAAAATACGGCTTTTGAGAATATAATGCTTATATCCAGAGCTATAACCCCAGCCCCTTCAAAATCATTAAGCACATTCTAGAGTTACTGAATCATGATTTCCCAGCTAACATCCAGCCAAAACTTACTGGGGTGTCTCTGCTCCCTGTGGATTAGCATTGGTCTTTTTTTTTCTTCTTTTGTAGAGTGCATCTTGCTACTGAGTCTTAAACTCCTATCCTGAGATGACTTTACCACCTTAGCTTCCCTGTGGATGCGAGTCCCCACAGATGGCTTTCCTTAGCATTTAGAGAATCTATGTAGAACCCGAGACAGCAAGAGTAAAGCCAGGGAATGATCCAGAATATCCCAGGACCTTCTTTCTGACTCTCTTGCATACCCTAACACATCACAGTGTTTTGAACACTGAGAAAGAGCTATTGCATGCCTATGAAATAATCAGCAGTCTCCCTCTATTTCCAGAACCATCTCTTTCCCACACCTGGAAAAATCCATATAGAGGAATGGACAGACTAATCAAAAGTTTGGCTATTTCACAGTGATTTCTATTCACTCTATAAAAACTAACTTTTAAAGTACAGATCATAAATGAGCCTTGGTTTTGTCCATCCTTGACCTTTCCATTGCTTTCCCTGGCTCACGACAGTCAACTTTCATCTGAAAGTTATGACTGATTTAACAGGAACTAAAGCATAAAATAGATATTTTCCCTTGACAGAAAGAATATTTGACCTCAGGACTTCACTCTGAAAGATTCAAAGGTACATACTCACCTGCAGCTGGGATATAGTTAAAGGGTATCGGAATAATATCCAGGTAACTCCTTCGCTGCAAGGTGGGATAGTAAGAGAGCCTTCGTAGACCCAGTAATCCCGCAGAAGAGGGTCTGTGCAAACACATGGACATGTTATGAAAGGGAACATTGATGGCCTTAAGACTCCAGCCATGATTTCCAAAATGGCAGTCTGTCCCTTCTCCGATGGATGACATTTTTAAGCTAGCGCCTTATATGCAAATTCTTAAACTACCATTTATAAAGAAAATAATAATGCAAGACATTATCAATTCCCTTTATATTTACAGAGATGTCTATCAATGGCTTATATCTACCAAGCTTAATACATTTAGGAAACTACTACCCATTTTTTATATTAATTGATTCACAGCTGACATCTATTGAACTATGTCAAGTAATATTTAGAGAAGTATAAATCAATTTATTGAATCGTCACAACAAAGAAATGAGTCACATTAGTCCCATTTTATAAAGGGAAACTAAGTTACAGAATGTTAATAATTTGTCCAAGATCACACAAAACTGGCAGAGGATTTGAACCCAAACAGTCTGCTTTCAAAGACTATGGTTTTAAACATTCTGTTTGAGCTATTTTACATTACTACTTCAGCAGCACATTACTAAGATTCTAAGAAGAAAAAAGAAATCACAGATTTGAACTCCTGAGCACTGCCTAAGAGGAATTCAGAATTAAATACTCCGAAGTAAGGGCTCAATATATGAGGGCAACTAGTTTGTGATAGAGCAGTTAAGTATAGAAAGAGGACACAATGGACCAATCTATTGGGTTTTGTTTGAAACACTATGGAACAGCACACAATTTAAGCAGAGAAATGTGGAGACCAAAATTTTATATTAAAAAACACCTTGAGCCGGGCGGTGGTGGCGCACGCCTTTAATCCCAGCACTCGGGAGGCAGAGCCAGGCGGATCTCTGTGAGTTCGAGGCCAGCCTGGGCTACCAAGTGAGTCCCAGGAAAGGCGCAAAGCTACACAGAGAAACCCTGTCTCGAAAAACCAAAAAAAAAAAAAAAAAAAAAAAAACACCTTGAACTCCAAGTTATATTCAGAGTGTTTTATGTATAATTATCACCTGTGCATAAATACAATTAGAATATTTAAATCGTGATGCTGTAAGAAAGTGACCTTATAAAATTAGATATAAAGTTTATTTCATTCTAAAAATGATCTAATAGTCTTAGCACTGTGCCAGTGATTTGATAGTTGTGGGTACTTTATACTGAGGCAACAATTTTACATTTTACAAATGATGTCACTGTGAATGTTCTTTCTGGAATATGGAAGCAGTAGTGAGGGTTTCCTAACATTCAAAAGGTTTCCTGCCTTATCAACATGATCTGGAACTTGTACCTGCTGTAGAGAACAGAAATTGCAAAGCAACTTTATTAATTAGTAATGTGTGATTATGAACACTCTGAGGAAAACAGTGTGGTGACACACCCAGTTCAAGTCCATTTCAGGTCACCAAATACTTGCTTACCTGGTAATAAAGTGTTAGGATTAAAGCAGGGTATTGTTTTGGATTTTCCCTGGAAAAGGAGAAGAAGTTCAAGACATGTTAATGTAAAATTTATACTTTTTTAGCAAAAAGTATTAAAACTAAGGATCTACTTTCAAGTCTTTTGTGATGATCTTGCCAAGTCCCAATATTCGTCAGTAGACCACTCTTTTCTCATTGGAGTGAGATCAGTTGGATCTAACAAAATACACCTGCTCTGAGGCTATGGCTGTTTGCTTTTGAATTTAAATTCCTCCTATAACGCCTGGTATAGAGTGTACAACTGGTGCCACTGGCCCCACAGAAATATTTTTACTAAAACAGATGCCATGGGAAAAGTTATCAGAGGAAGTCTCTTCCTCACCCACCCCCCCCACCCCCACCCCCCCCCCGCCCCAACTCAGCAGGGCTGGGCTGCTCAAAGCCTCCACATCCTAAGTACAGGACCAGCCTTTAGTTGCCTTCCGGGGGATGGTCTCTGAGCCTTTGGAGTATCCCCACCCTTGGTAAGATGTTTTCCTACACCTGAAGCCTTGGGCCATGCCATATTTAAGGTGACCATCTGGGGTTTTCAATCCGGCCCTTGGGTCTGGCCCTGGGAGCTTCACACCAATGTGAGCTGGTGTGTTAATCCCGGAAATACAAGGATGCCTTGTCTGGCTCAGTGAGAGAAACAGCAGCAGGGTTTAAGATGCCAGGGGAAATTAACTAGACAACTCAGGCTTGACTGACCAGTCCCTGAAAACAATCCCTAGACATCAAGGGTCAGGAGAGCTCCCTAGTTCGCATCATGCTGGGAATACTGGGAGCCCAGGAGAAACATCAGGGGACTTGCTCCAAGTCCCCCTAGACTCAATCTATGTCCCTTTCCCAGTATCACACTGAATTAAACCTTAACTGTTAACTCTAGCAACTATTCAGAGTCCCATAAGTCCCTTCTAGAGAATTATCAAGCCTAGAGAGGGTCGCTGGGAACTCATATTGAACTTCTTTTAAATAATGACTTACCTTATACTGGATATCCTGGAGTATCTCAGTCACTGCCTTCAAGCCAACATGCTCCTTCCCTATCTGAAATACACAGATATTTCAAAAATATTTGTGAAAGCACAAATGTGAAAAATATTGAAAAAACACAAACCACAAATATACCTTTTTAGTGCTTAGCTTTTATCCAAAGTAACTTCCAGAAACAAGACTCCAGTCCACCTGAATGGCCTTCTTGGGAACTAATAACCCTTCCATTTATGGTCAGGTCAAAAACTAAAGGTAATTAAAATTGTAAAAGCTTGTGCAATATAATACCAGAGAATCTATCCAAACTCATCTTGCTACAGATATTTATTACTCATTGTGTCATATGTAATATATAGAACTATAAAGGTTTGCTATAGAAAAATGTCATAAGTAGTTCTGAGTTAAAGTGACACAATATGTGTCTAAACTCTTGCCTGTTTTCTGTTTGTTTGTTTGTTTAAGACAGGTTCTCTCTAACCAGCCCTGGCTTGAAACTTGGTATGTAGTCCAGGCTGGCCTCAGACATTAGCCTGTATCTGCCTCTGCCTCCTGGGTGCTAGGATTAAAGACATGTACCAACATGCCCAGATTTCTCATTTTTATTTATTTACATATTTTGCCTTGTATTCTCGCCTTTAACATTTAGAGAGCAATGTCATAAATATTTCAACAAAGTTGAAGATTTTCATTAACTCAGAGGTGCATATGATGTTTCATATGTCAAAGTTATCAAAATTAAAATGTCTCTGGATTATTGCTGATCACTAGTCAATAACCTCTTCTTCATTCTTAGTAAAATACAACTGTTTCTCAAAGATTTCTACTTTAAATATATATTTCTACTTCAAGTATCTATATACTTATATAGATATACAATTTATATATTATATATTATAATGATATGTAACATAAAATTATATATTAACATGTTATATATGTATTATATATTATGTATAAATATGTAATATATTTAAAGTAACGCTCAAAAAAACTGATACTTGAAATACGTTTTCTGGCACTTAGTGTTCTCGTCTTTATAAATGTTTAGTGCCACCTGATTGCTACTTTCAGCCTGCTTCCAGTGGACCCTAACATCAGAGAGGAAGAGAAAGTAGAGTCCAGGATTATCTCAGCCAGACAGGCACACTACACTAGGCTTTTTCTATGTACATAGACGTCTGCAGAATGACCTGGGAGAAGCTGGGGTAGCTGTCAACGCACACTCCTTTGTTTCTCCTCATGTTAACTGTGAAATGTGCAAAAGAAAGAAACAATGAACTAAAAATGGCCAGTCAGCTCAATGTAATAAAAAAATTTCCTGAGATGGGTTCTAAAAATAGAAAATAAAATTCTAGTGTTTAAAAAGCATCCTTTGTAAATACATGCATGACTACAAAAGCCAACATCTCAACCAGAAGCCTTCCCTGATCTTCAGGAGAAGGGGACCCTCCTCACTTTCATGGTTTCACCAGGAGATAGCTCTTGGAGGCATGACTGGTTTGGATCAATTTTCCCTTCATGAATCTCCTGTCAGACCATAAGCACTGAGAGTCATCCACATCAGAACAATGTGAAGTCATACAACGTGAGCTCTCATGAGTCCAGACGTGCGCTCTCACACTGCACTGACGGGCTAAACTTCCACCTCTGAAATGGCCACATGTTAGCACCATGATCTGACTGCTTTTATAACCTCTATTCCTCCTTCCTGCTACTTTGAAATTTTCAACTCCCACTCTTTCTGATCAAGCTTATCCACCTGCCCAGCCCCCTGTCCTCTGTTCTCTCCTTTTACTGACTGTCGGCAGCTACCTCAGCCCCTCGATTCATCCCTTCTCATTAAACTGAATGACATCTTTTCTACCACTCAGGTCTTCCATCCCTTTATCCTCCTAAATCACCTGCTCTTCAGTTGATCATCACAACAATTTGTTAGAATGGTCTTTGCTCCTATGCGGATGGAGGATAATCCCTTAGGTGCTGTTCCATCTAATCCATGCTGTCCAGTCTTCGGTGGGTTCGCCTCATAGAATGTCTGTTATCTCTCTTGCTTGGCTGTTTCAAAGCCAAACCCTGCATTCAGGCCCCTCTTACTCTCTAACATGCTTTGTGTGTCTCAGAAGAATGACAGGCACCAAACATGAGTGTCCCTAACTCCCTGCCCTCTCCTCACCTAAGGCAAGTGGCTGCTCTGTAGGAGGCCTATATCCAGGTAGCCGGGCAAATGTCCTGTGCACAATACCCTCTCTTCCCCTGTAAGATGCCTCTGCATTAGCCAGCCAGTCTCTTCTCTGTATTTTTTTAAACTGCATCTGCACTAGCTCATCTTACTCAGAAGCAAAGCACAAGACCTCAGATTTCAAATCTGCCGCTAGATTTTGCTCCTTTGCCCCTTTCTCATTTGAGTCAAGCTTGTAGAAACAAGTTCACACTCAGCGCCCTCCTCCTCCTGGCCTTCCATTGCTGTGGCCAGGGCACCAGCCTGGGATGTGGAGACTCAGCCCCTTTCTTCTCTGCATCCCCTGACATTCACCAGCCACTCCTTACAGGGTGAGATTTCACTCTCACAGGTTATGTGACTTCTTCCTGAGAAAACATTTTTACACAGCCACCTGAGGCTTTCCTCACAACAAACACATGGAGGCAAGAGCATCTGCACACATTCTGGGGCTTTCCATGACCACAAGTTTGTTCCTGAAAACACAGGGGATAGATCCAGGAGGCTAGGTTTGCAACCCAGGCCCCCTTCGTCCGCAGACCTTTGCACACGGAGGATCAGATAGTAGAAACACTACACGATCATACCTAATTTAATTCCCAAAGCCACTGTGTACCAAGTCTGGCTATGAAGCTCACCTGTCCCATCTCCCCGCACGATGACTTGTGTCCCTAAGCTTGCTACTTTTATTCTCACTCCTAAATGATGACATAATGCCCTCCACTGCCTCAACTTCTGTCAGCTTGATGTTCCACTCACTTTTCTAGGTCACAGAAAAGGGTCTTTTTAAATTAATTCTTCCATATACTGAAAATTAAAAGCATTCTGCCAATGATTTGTAATTCATTTCTACCTATATAATAGTTGCAAAGCTAAAGGAAATAGATCTGTGCCTATGTAATCATGAAGTAAAGAGCAGGAAAAGAATTTCAATTTAAATTGCAAGGATTTCTCTTAATTCTGTCCATGGGCCTCAGATGCTCTTCTGAGACCCAGGGGCTGCTAAAATTCCCAAGGACCCTTTCATCTCTAATAAGTCTTTTATCATATCATGTAGCTGAGGATGAAGTTTAAAATTCACTGTAGGATACCTTTTAAATGTCTACTTTACAGCACATGGGTCCATTTTATGTGTCTGATAAACCATACAACATTCTCTGCCATCACAGAGCTCAATACCCATTTTAGACTAGTTAAGTCTGCCATGGTCTTTGCCAGTCTTACTTTTGTCATTGTTTTTCATAAAGCATTTCAAGTCCTCTTTAAGTGAAAATTATTAATAACAAAAAGACAAGGTGATTCACTACATAATTTTATTATTGATTTTTCTTAGATATTTTTAGTAAGCCCAGGTCTAAAAATTTTTTTTCTGAATTTTTTTTCCTAAATAAAATGAAGTCTGACTTCAGGAAACATTTTCTAAGTTGTTTCTCCAAAGACCCCAGATATCACTCTGAAGAAAATGTTTGATAAAAAGTGAACTATTTTATACAAGAAATACAGCTTGAATCTTGTAAACTATTATATTATCACTGTTTATTTGTGTTTCATTTGATCTCCAAGTAATAAAATTGCGAATTGAAATAATATTTGACAAAATGACTTAGAGCAGCATCGCTAAACAACGTCACTGCACAGCAAACAATTCACCTGGACGAACAACGCAATGATGGCAATGCCGTGGGGCTTCCCAACTGCCTCATCGATGCTGCCAAACAACGTGGAGTTCCAGTGGATCAGGTGGAGCTGAGGGCGAAACATGGACAGTGTCACTTAACGTACTACTCAGAAAAGCAGGCATTAGCCCATTCTCAGAATCAACATGGTACTGAGCATAAAAAAGAGTCAATCAGTCATAAGTGCACTGCTGCCCCAAGAGAAGTCCCCCTATTTCTGTTGCTCAGGGCAACTGAAAGATTGCACACTGGATGAGCGGTCTTTCTTTAAGTCCAGGCCCTACGGGATGCAAGGGAGCAAAACTACAGGTCTAGAAGAACACTATTACTCATTCGAAGGATGACGGCAGGGTGTGCATGCTCAGTGGTGGAGTGGTTGTATGCTGAAGGTCCTAAGTGTGAACCCTAGTACCAACAGAGAGGGGAGATGAGATTGTGACCTGCAAAAATTGCCCACTATTTCCAGAAGGAAACCTTAAAAAGCCATTCTCAAAATCTGGTAAATTATTTCAATTCTCTGAGAATATCCAGAAAGAGCAAACTGTTGGGGGAGGGGCCATATTTTTAGAAAAGGTCATTTCTTTGACGAGAGATAAAACCTTATCTGCAAAGCAATGGCAAACAATGTCTGCACTACTCACCTTGAGAAGCTGTGTGGCTCTCAGGCCTCTCTAGAATATGCACTTGTTCCTACAGCAGCCAAATCCGGTCCCCACATGACCTCCACATGCACCCCACCCCTCAACCTTCCACACCACTCACACAAAATAAATAAAGGAAAATTGAAACACTTTCTCATTTAAAAAGCAATTTCTCTCTCACCAAAAATAAAAGCTTACCTAAAATTTGATCACTATACATTTTAACATTTAATTTAATTTCCAAAAAGACTACCATAAGGATAGCCTAAAATTTTGTTTTCAACTATTGGATTTGTCTACAAGCTTTTAGCTTAGTATTTTTATGGGTCCCTTGACTGTGAGAACGAGTAGGTCTCTGACTCTGGTGCCTGCTCTTGGGACTCTTTTCCTCCTGTTGGGGTGCCATGCCCAACTTTGATAGGATAGGTTTTGCTTCATCTTATATATTTTATTTTGTCATGTTCAGTCGTTGTCTCTTAGAAGCCTGTTCTTTTCTAATGAGAGACAGAAAGGAAGTGGGTCCAGAGGAGAGAGAAGGTAGGGAGGAGTTGGAAGGAATAGAGGGAGGGGAAACTATAATCAGGATATACTGTATGAGAAAAGAATCTATTTTTAATAAAAGAAAAAAATGGAAACATCAAAAATAAAACTGACCACTAGAGGGAGGTAACAAAATCAGTAATGGAGTCAGCAATTTAAGGCCAGGCTGGGAAAGCTCACCAGGACTGTAACTGTCCAGTGTGAACTATCGAGGCACTGCCTTTCTGATTGCAACCTCCTATCACTTCTCAATTAATAATAACAAGGAGAATCATTCTAAGCTTTCTTCTGTGGCTGCAACAATGGCTTTCCAAAGCCCTGTGGTACAGATAAGGGCCGGCGGTTCCTGGTAGATCAACAAAGCTCTGAGCCCTCCTCCGGCAGAAGGTATTTTTAGTCATCATATTACAGAGCTTAAAGGACGTTTTCTTCTCATAGCAACATTATCGGGCACTTTTTTCCAGAAGTAAAGCATTAATACACTTTTTAAAAGCACGAATTTTGTTTTCTGTTTGTTTGGGGGTGTGGAGTCTAGTTTGGTATGCTACTCTTCCCAACTCAGCCGAGTCACCGCTCACACCTGCCCTTCAGAGACACTTGCACACTCTTTTAAGCACTTTAAGAGCCTTAAGGGTCCCCACTCTCTCCATGGGCACAGCATATGGTGACTGTTTCAAAGTCTGTACACAGAGGGGCAAGGGGTGACCTCCTAGGAAGGGAGCCTAACGAAACCACGTGAT
The DNA here is from genome assembly GCF_007827085.1 of Peromyscus californicus insignis. NCBI lineage: Eukaryota > Metazoa > Chordata > Mammalia > Rodentia > Cricetidae > Peromyscus > Peromyscus californicus. Next base: position 143,939,327 of record NW_026294573.1, read on the forward strand.
CAAGGTCAGCCTACAACCTGTCACACGGACAGAAGTCATGATCAAGGTCAGCCTACAACCTGTCACACGGACAGAAGTCATGATCAAGGTCAGCCTACAACCTGTCACACGGACAGAAGGTGCCTTGATATCTAGTGAGGATGGCATGTGCTTCTGTGCTCTTCCTCCCAGTAACCCTTAACTACAAATAATCATGATTAAAACGTCAGGCAAAACATCTGGCCAGGACATCTCAGAACTGTCAAAATCATCCAAAAGAAAGAGAGAAAATGACACAGACAATAGGAAGTGAAGAACCCCACAGCACTGCCAGGAATAGGTATCATAAATGGGATTCTGAGACAAAAGGAAATTCCCTAAAAATTAAGGAAATTTGAATAAAATATAGACTTAATGATGTATCAGTATTAGTCCACTAATTCTAACAAATGTATGTTGATAGGAGAAAATTGCTATGGGACACACAGAAATTTTTTTTGTATTATCATCACAATTTTTCAGCAAATCTTAAACTGTTGTAAAAACAGTGATTTTTCTTTCCCTTAAAGAAAAATAAGGGAAACACTAGCATTTCAGCCATCTCAAGATAAAATAGACAGCAGCTATCTGTGGTCCCCACCTGTCTAGCACAATAATTCAAAATAAAAGTAGCAAAGGAGTCTTGACAACCTGTTCTCCTTGGAGACCTGGTGGCTTAGGACCAAGAAGATTCCATCTCAAAGTCAACAAGCAGCCCTCACTCTGACACCAAAGGACCATCATGGTCCTGAGACTTTATCTTCTCCTGAAGACAAGAGAGAGACTCCATCTCTACATGAAAAGAGATTAGATGGCCAACTTAAGTTCCAGGCCAGTTTCCAACATATCCTGGAAGTTGGCCAGCCTGCTGGCTGTGGTCCACAGCAGTAACCAGATGCGGGGTCTGTGGCACAGCACACTACATGTTTGCTGCTTCTCAGCGTTGGGCTTGCTCTGCTCTTGGGAAAGAAAAATCACTGTTTTTACAACATCCATACTCCTTCTCTGAGGGACACTGTCATAGCATGCTACAGACTGGAAGGCTACAGCAGCAGGAATTCATTTTCTCATACTTCCAGAGGCTGCAAGGATGGGACTGAGGTGCTGGCACAATCGCCTCCATGTGAGGTTTCTGTGCCTGGCCTGAGGTGACTTTCTCCATGTTGTTACATGGTCTCCCCCCATGTGTGACTATGTCCTAATCATTGCTTCTTACAAGGACACAGTTATATTGGATGAGGACCTATGCATAAGTGTCCTTTCCTACTTACCTCTATAAAGAACTGATTTCCAGATACACTCATATCACATGCACTGCAATTCACCAGGGACACAATTCTCTTCATAACATTGTCCATCTCACCTGAGGTAAGCAAGCTTGACCTAGCTGCAACCGTTTTGAGTTGCAACCACCATGCCTGCCCTGAGTAGCCATCATGCACTTTCCTGCAGCCCTGTTTCCAGCTCACTGGCATGTGGAGTTCTAGGACCAGACCCTAGCCCTGCTACCCCCAGGAAGTGCCTGGTAGCTTCACTGCCACTTGAGATAAACCAAGTAACTGCAGCTTGGGTGAAGCCAGTTTTCACGACCACTCTCTAAGCCCCTCCTTCTCACCCAAGTCATGGGGCACCACTGTATGCCTGCCCACCTTTGGCCACACTTCACTTCCGTCGGTGAGTTCTCCGTGGTGCTTTTAATACCCTGTCAGCCTGATTCTTCAGTCTCCGGGCACCTTCCGCCTCTGGCAGCCAGGGTTTCACATGGGATTTTCCCAGAACACTCCCCTTTCCTCTCTTGCAATCACAGCACGGTTTGTTTGCATCTCAAACACTTGGTTTATTCCGATTATGTCTGTTCTTCCCAGCCCCTCCTTTATTCCTCTCATTTTAGCAGTTCTTCCTTAGATGAATGTTGGTTCAGTTCCTTAAATCAAAGCCACAGAAACAGGGAAATCACCGAGGCAAAGGAAGAACTGGAAGAGCTTTGTGGGAACTTAAGTCTGGCAATAATAAGAGGGGGCTGGAAGGAAGGGGACCAGACACAAGGTGCTTTAGAGCTTTTCATCGCTCTAATAGGAAACACTAAAGCAGCATAGGATTACAATGGTAATAATACCTTACTTAGAAACAATCAAACCTCCCCAAGATCCTCTCTTCTTCGAAGGCCTTTCTGGCAGCAGGGAGAACACACCAGAGGCTGGAATACAAGAAAGGTGGGGCCCCAGGAGTTACCACGGGAAAACTGCAACAGGGTTATCGACAGGTAGCTTTGGGTAGGAAGAGGAGTAGGGCTGTGAGTCAAGGCCTTGCTATGTAAGCCAGGCTAGCATAGTACTTACTGCACAGCCCAGGCTAGCCTCAAACTCGTGGTATTTTTCTCCTTCCTCAGCCTCCAGCGGCTGAGATTACAGGCATGCACCACCATGCCCAGCTTTTAGTATAGTCACTTTTATGTGTTAAGTTGTTATAGAGCTAAGCTATAGAGTTCAATTTGGCCAAACACCAGTCCAAATATTGTTGTGAAGGTATTTCGTAGCTGTGATTACTATTTAAATTAACAGACCTTAAGAAAATCTAGTTGCCCTCCACAGCATTGGTCAGCCTTATCCACTGAGTTGAATGCCTTGAGAACAACTTGAGTAGGAAAGAATCTTGCCTCCAGGACAAGACAAAATCCTACATCAGTTTCTCACTGAAACTCCAACTACAAGGCCAATTTCTGCAAGAATGCCCCACCTCCAGCCTGCCCTGGGGGTGTGGGTCTTGCCACCCCTCAATCACAGAGACCAACTCCATAAAGTAAACCCTTGCCTTCTCTCTCCTTTCTTCTCTCTTCTTCCTCCCCTCTCCTCACCCCACCCTTTCCCTTTGCCTGAGGACAAGAGAGCAATACAGGCTGTACAGACAAAAAAGAGAAGAGACCAACGGGGGTCTACATCTGAAAGCTAGCGGCAGGGCCACGAGGAGAAACAGCCTGGTGGCCAGATGGGCAGCACATTGAACCTACTCCTCTAGGACTGAATGGGGAGGGGGCGAACAATGCTCCTGGATAGACAGGTTTACAGTTTCTGCTCCTACTTATTTTTACCACATGCCTTTTCAGTTCATTTCTGCTACACATCACAAAATACATAATACATACAGTACTCTTTCTTATCAGTGGTGTCTTTTCCATATTTACAGTTACCTGCGGCCAAAAAACTAAGCAGAAATTGTGTCCGAAATAGTTTTACCACACTCATTATTATGATTTAACTCTTAATTATTAGTTATTGGTACTCTGTACTGTGTCTAATTGATAAATCACTCTATCATTGGTATTTATATATCTGAAAATCAGTTCATACATATGGGTTTAGAAAGATCCAGCTTCAGGCATCTACTGGAGGTCTTGGAACAAATACCCCCAGATAAAGAGAGACACCAGATTAAAGAGAGACTTTATTAATATGATAATGCATAACTACAATTTTTGTAGAATGCACATGTATTATGGTTTCTTCCAGTGGTGATAGTTCAACAAAGGACTCTGGAGACAAATGGGTTTGAATCGAAACCTACACTCTAAGGCTGTATTTACAAAGTGATGAGCAGCTGGAAAGGGAGATGAAGCCACTTTTCCCCCATCGTCTTATGAACTGGCTTCTGAGAGGCCCAAGTAGACAGGAGTGGAAGGGCCTCAGTAGATAAACTTCAAAGGCGGACATGGTGAGGAAAAGGGCAGACTTGCTGGGGGCGTGACTGACTACTACAAGGGCAGAGGGAACACTGCAACCTGAGCACCTGCAACTCTGGACTCTCAGAAGCCAGGCACTCTCACAGACCTCAGCCAGAATTACAGGCACAAGATTCTCCTTTCAGCCTGGCAGCTGTAGCCCTGTGAACTTCACAAGTCACTGCCTCCTTTGAGCACGAGGCTGTCTGTAACCTAAGGAGCATGGTACTTCATAAGCTCAGTTTACTCACCCCTCTCTGTCTCCCCATGTGCTCACTCCTCCTGTATGCCTGTCCTATTTTTCTGTCATTAGCATTGGTTATCTATAGCCAGCAAGGGTAATGAAGCAGGGAGGTGAAGTCTGGGTGGGGGTGGAGAGCAGCTTTCCCTGTTTACAGTGCAGACCGAACATAGCAGTGCTGCTGGCCACTGCTGAGGACCAGCTCGCACTGTCTGTATCCATGCTGCTGGCCACTGCTAAGGACTAGCTCGCACTGTCTCTGTATCCGCTGCCAGGCTTCAGACGGCCCACTGTGCACAGCCACCTAGCTCCTTCAAAGGACACTGGAATAAAGCTGACCCCCCAGACCAGGACCCAGCTGTCACTAGTGTATGAGGAACCTGGCTAGTCTTTGCCTTGAAAATGCCTGGTACAGACAGAACTCAAACTCTTACTGTGGCTACCAAACACCCTCAGCGGGTCAAAGATCTTACTTCCTTGTGTGTCGGAGCAGCAGAGAATGGTTTTCTCTGACAATCAAACCCAGCCTTCCTCACTCTTGACAACTATTTTCCTACCCACAAGGCCTCAGAAAGAGACAAATGTTGAAGGAGCTAAACTCTTCCACTCTCACAACTGAACTTAAGCTCCAGTCCTCTGAGAAGGGCAAACAGGTCTCTTTGCCAACAAAGGACCATTTATCGACAAGGCCCTTACACTCAGAGTCGAGGAAGAAAACAAACACAGAGGGTCTAAGTCAGCCTCACAGTGTCTCAAGGACAAACCCAGCAGCCCCTTCTGAGTCACATCCAAGCTTGTGCAGATGTGTCCAAAATGATAAAACTAAACCTCAACCAATTAAAAATATACTAATGTGAGCTGGAGAGATGGCTCAGAGGTTAAGAGCACTGACTGCTCTTCCAGAGGTCCCGAGTTCAATTCCCAGCAACCACATGGTGGTTCACAACCATCTATAATGGGATCTGGTGTCCTCTTCCGGCATGCAGGCATACATGCAGACAGGACACTGTATGTATAATAAAGAAAGAAAGAAAAATCTTTTTAAAAATAGACTAATGTAACTGCTGCTTGCTTAACCGATTATGTAGCTGACCCTGAAACTCCCCTTAGCTGTGCTTAAAAGGAGCCTAAATGTCCCTCTTGGGGTTGTTGCCATTTTGTACAGATGTTGACCTCTGCATGCTGGAATATTTAATGCTCTTTGTTCTTAGATGCTATTTGAGTCTGGAGTCTTCCTTCAGCATTTCCTCAGACCCTACAGTGTTACAATGATCCACCCTACCAGAAATGCTGGCTGACCAGGCTGCAGTCCTAAGACATCAGACCACAGGCTAACTTACAGCCTGTTGTAACTCACCCTCTTCTAGTTTCAGAGAAAATCCTTGACTGAGTTTTCACTATGAGGCTCAGACTCCAATTTCCTGTAATTGATTGTGCGGCTTTACCATTAGTCCCTGGAAAGCGTTAATCCTAATATACTTAACTCACAGCAGCAGACAAATGTGTCCAAAGTCGTTAAACTCTGATATGTCATAGTCATATGGCCATTTCTTTGTCACTGAGAAAGTAAGTTTCAGGATTCCATGGGAGCTTAACAGAAAGCTATCTTCAAGATAAATGGGGTTTATTATGAACATAAATAACACAGCAGCATTAAAGCACAAAAGAATGAATCACTAGAAAGGAAAAAGCTGTAAAATCTGAAAAGGCACCTGTGACTCACTAGACTCCGCAGGCACTCCCGTGAGTTTTCTGGAGTTTCCTATCTGCAAAGGCTTAATGGCATTTCCTTTCAGAGCTTTTCTTGTTACCACAAGCAGAACAGTTCCAGAACCGACACCAGTTCTTCTCAAAGGTGCACTCTGGCTGACTCTCAGCAGAAGGCTGCATCTCCCGGGCTTCAGACGACAGCCTTATCTCCACTCCCCAACGCCTTTCCTGTCCCTACCTGTTCGCATTACAGAGTCCCACTAATCTCTCCCGACCCCAGCGTTCACATTTCCTCTGCTCAAAATCTCTAACTTCCTTCGTTTCCTACTCCAATAGAATCTAAATGTCCCTCATCCCTTCCTTCCCCTTTTAACAATCTAACGCTCAACTCAAGAGTGACCGGACTCCTCAGAACTTCTCCACTCTTGCTCCCTTCCTCCGACCTCACCTTTCCCACCCTGTGAATCCTCTCTACCCTCTGGCCTCACCCAACATGATAGGAAAACAGACTGGGGAAGGACATGAGCTGTGAGACAGGAGGCTGGGGAGAGGGACAGACAAGAATCTAAACTAACAGATCCGAGAGACAAGGAAGAAAGGATGGACAGCTAAGATCCCCAATATGTAACCCAAAGTAAGATGAGTCATTTTAGAACTTGGTGACCTATTCTAGACCACTGAGATAAAACTGGAGGCATCCTGAGAATGTAGACTCCAGGTGGGGAGACACACTTTTTGTGTCTGGAGATGTCCCCTGAAGCTCACATGCTGAGTGCCTGGTCCCCAGTGGGTAGTGCTATTTTGGGAGTTGGTTAGAAACTTTAGAGGGTGGAACCTAGCTGATGGAAGTAGATCACCAGGAAGTGCCGCTGAGCACTGACCTGACCCCCCCCCCCCCCCCCCCCCCCGACACACACACACACATTACTTTCTGGCCAACACAAGGTAAAGAGCCTTCTCTCAAAAGGTCCTGCAGCCGGGGTGCCCTGTCCCTGCATCCGCAATCCGGTGGCAGTGGAAGGAGCCCTCCAAAACCACCATCCAGAACTCTGAAAGCCATGATCCTCAACAAATCTTGCCCCTTAGGATGTCCTCTTTGGTAATCGGTCACAATGACAACACAACACACCTTTAATCCCAGCACTTGGGAGGCAGAGGCAGGTAGATCTCTGTGAGTTTGAGGCCAGCCTGGTCTACAGAGTGAGTGACAGGACAGTCAGGACTACACAGAGAAACTGTCTTGAAAAAACCAGCCCTCCTTGTCAGCTTCAGCATCAGTCTGCCTGTGGGCCTGAGATAAATGATAGAAACAAGGCCTGAGCTTGGAAGAAGCAAGAGATGAGAAAACAAGCCTATCAAACAGGTTTCTAAAGGAACTCAAAAAATTCCAGACTTCTGTTAGCGCAAATTAGAAAAGATTTTTCCGGAAGAAAGCAGTCATGGATCATGTCAAGTCTTCAAGAGCTACAAAGAACAAGGGGTGTGGGGGGGGGGGGGGGGGGGGCTGCACATGCTTTTTTTTTTTTCTTTTAACATTATGTAGAAGCAGTTCAGAGACAAAGGCAGAATGTGAAGGCATCTACCAAAGCAAGGCAAGGCCATTGTCCTAGGAGGTGGGCAGGGCTGTCAGAAGACAGACCTACAAAGGAGCTGATGTGGATGCTAAACAACTGTAACAAAAACAAGGACAATCAGCACATGTGCATTTAAGCACACTTCTCCTTCGACTTTCAATCTTCTCATCTATTCTTTTAATAGTCCGGAGTAAAGTGGAAGGGCATCACACAGGCTGCTGTAAATTTTGATAATCATAAGCATTCACGATGACCTCTGAACTCAGACCTAACGGAATCAAGACCTTCCTCCCCATCTGTGGTCATGAAGCACCTTCCTCTGAGCTAGGCTACCACAACAGACTTCCAGAGGACTCCAACACCAGGTCCTGCCCTGTGTCCTGGCTTTGTTCAGCTGCTTTTCTTGATGCCAAAAGAAGTCAGCTGTGGCCAGTGAGGTGGTGTCAAGCAGGTAGCGTGTCAGGCTCGGAAGCTGAGTGTCTCACTTTCCTGTCCTTCACTAAGAGTATTTTAGAAACATGCATTTGCATAGCATCTGGAGGAGCCAGGCATTTTTTCATGGTGCTAGGGATAAAACTCAAGGCCTCATACACACTAGGCATACAGAGTTACGATTTTTTTAAGAAGGAAAACATATCCTTATGATATCAAAGATTGAAAGACAAAAATTAAAATACAAAGAAAAAGGAAATCACAAGTGACTGAGTATGAGTTTGGAGGATTAAATAGCAATGTTTCTCTCTAGAGTCACTCAGTTCTGTGAGCTCATCGCAGGGAAAGGGGGTTTAGCGCAGCACTTTGAAACTCACTATCAACATATAGTGTGGCTGGCATTCGAGAAGTACATTTCACAATGTAGACAGATGTCACTGTGACTCATGGAACAGAGAGTGAGTTACTGGAAATTCTCTCTCAACCTGACACCCACTTGTCATGGTTGCCTAAACTTGATTAGGAATCATGTCATAGGTAAAGGAGAAGCAGGATGCTGATTCACCAATGACAATAACAAGATGGTAATTGTAGTATTCCTTGGGGTAAGAATCTACCAGTTCAAAGGCACCCAATTTTCTACGTAATTTATAAAATGACTTTTCCTTTGGAGCAGCGTTCTTTCCTCTCTGAATACTGACTTCCTTTTGTTTCCTTGCATATTGCTGCCCTGTTAGGAATATGTCATTGTGACATCAGCAGGCTCTCTCCCAAAATGAAGATTCCTGTAGGAAATTCACCACGAAAGGTTCAGAAAGCCTTATGGGAACTGTCATATGAGTCAAAACAATGAAAAACTGTGACATTTAAAAATACTTTATACTCACTATAAAACAAAAAACCTAAAACTGATTTTATATGGAAAAAATTATGAAGAGTACTGATAGTTAAACTGGAACATAAGCCAGGCATGGTGACCCACACCTTTATTCCCAGCACTCAGGCAACAGAGGCAGGCAGCTGTCTGTGAGTTCAAGGCTAGAGACAGTCTACATAACAAGTTCCAGAACAGCCAGTGCTACATAGTGAGACCCTGTCTCAAAAGAAAAAAAGTATATAAGTATACAAGAAATTTTAATTGCATGTTTTTTTCCTTTTTCCTCATATGTCAAAACTAATTTTTTGGCATTGGTTTCCTAGTTCCCCAGGTAATAGCCAGTTACTTTATAAAGATCTGAATTGTAGGTTATGGATGCAATTAACCTGTTGTAACTTAATCTGTACTATATTTATTATTTTGTATAATAAAGAATGCAAAGTAAAGAGACTGTCAAAAGGTCTTGGTGGTGTTGAATGTCACACAGATTAGGTCTGTTCATTTGGTAAGGTGAACAGTGGTGACATCCCACTTTCTCATGGGGACACATGCCACACTTGAGAAAGAAGCTCTAAATCAATGGCTGCATTCCTCTAAGCACTTACTGAGCATCCATGTTATTACGGTTTTAGTGCTCACAGCTTTCAGCATCAGAAATACAAAGACCTCAAATTGTTTTATAAAAAGACCCATGAATAAAAAGACAAATTTTACAGCCTAATGGAAGAAAAGGATGAGCCAAAGGATTAGTGCACAGTGAAAGACCAGGATGTCCCAGTCTCTGCGAGACCCTGGTCTCTGTATCACTTGACTCATTCCTTATTTACATTGTTACAGTGGCAGATTCTACCACGATCATTGCTACAGTTTGTCTCCTGCAAGGCACACACACAAGTTTAGAACCCATGGTGGCAGCTGTTGGAGGTGAAAGGGGATTAGGTCTTCAAGAGGCCTGTCTTTCCTGCAGACTGAGCTAACTTCTGTTGTGTGTTCTTGTTTTCCTAAGGTGTCATAGTTTCTACAAGAGTGACTTTTTAGGGAGCAAGGCCAACTCTGTACTTTGGCTTTTTAAGTGTGAGTACTCACCTTTTCTGCTTCTGCTACAGTGCCACAGTAGAAAGCACTCACCAACAGTGAGCAGTAGCCAGTGCTGTGCTCTTAGGACTTCCTAGGTCTAGTGTTGGGAGCTTGATGAAATTGTTATGATAATCGACCTCTAGATCAATGGTTCTCAAACTGTGGGTCATGACCCCTTTTGGAAGTTGTATATCAGATATTTACAATTCAATTTATAAAAGTAGCAATTGAATATCAGATAGTTACATTATAATTCATTACAGTTATGAAATAGCAACAAAGTAATTTTATGGTTGGGGGTCACCACAATATGAGGAACTGTATCAAAGGGTCTGCAGCATTAGGAAGGTTGAGAACCACTTGCTAGATAGACACATGCCATTGTCTCCACCCTTGAGAGTCAACACAGTTGGTTTTCTGTAATAGTCTCTGTCTGATGCAAAGAGAAGTTTCTTTAATGAGGGGTAAGAGCTATACTTATTTGTGAATATAAAAATAAGTATTTAGAATAGTTAAAGATTATGTTGATGTAGTAAAGTAGGAGTAGTAGGCTCCCTTCTAAGATCCACAATGTCACCAGCTCCACATAGGCTTCAGTATGAGGCATGATTTTCTTCCCATTGAGCAGGCCTTAAATACAATTGCCACCAAGATATGAACATCTCTATTGCACCCTTAGGAATATAGTACCACACTGGTTGTTGTATTTCTTAAGTGTCACAGCTAGGTAGGACTTTTAAAGAACAAGTAATTGTGGGGTACAGAGCCCCAACTGATATATCAACAATACAGCTCCTGTGCCCCAAGGCTCAGGAAACATCTTGGAAAATGGAGCAGAAAGATTGTAAGAGCCAGAGAACCAGGAAATCCATTGTGAAGTTGTGTCTCCTAGCCTAGGAAAGTCAGAAAAGTTACATCTGTGAAGTCTCACCAACTTGGCCACCTAAAAATGACCCAAACAAGAACAACCCAATAGACATGCCAACACGGAAGTGAGAAAGCTCACAAGACCTCACGCCTGGAAAAAGAACTACAAGTAACTAAGGAATGCTAAGAACAGGCTAAAATGTCTGCCTTAGAGGTAAGCCCCTAACTGTGTATCCAATACCATGCGGTCAGCCCCAAATCACAATCATACACACACAAGTAACAACGAGCAGAATGAATAGGTTGTGTGTGCATTTTAAACACATATGCAGCAGTAACAAGGAAAAAGAGGTCATGATTCTGAGGGAGTAAGAGGGAACATGCAGGAGGAGTGGAAGGAAGAAGGAGAAAGGGAAAATGATATGATATTTTACTTTTTTAACTAATAAAATAAAAGTTAATCCTGGGCATGTCAACCACCTGACTAAAGGACTTCCTTTCAGGAAGGTGTCTGCCTAAGCTGTGTGCTAAAGGGCTAAAAGAATTAATAATTCCTTTCATGGGTTATGTGTTTTTCCTTCCTCCAAATCCCACCCCCTAGTGTAGTCCCTGAGAGCCACAGTAAGGTGCAGCTGGACCACTGCTTACGTCCTTTCTGGCATAACTTCTAGTTCATCTTTCTCTTTCAGGTGCCATCCAGAGCCTGAGTATGTGTTCTCTGGTATTTGAAACTCCTTATTCTTTCTCTAAAGCTGCCATCCCCACTGTGTGGCTGCCTGTCCACCACGAGGCTGGCCGGCATGCTGGCTTAGCTCGGTAGCATGGCTTGTTTTCCCTTCTCTTCCCCATTCTCCTTTAGGCAGTTGCCAAGGTTTACAGCTTGCCTGCCCTGGGGTTGTCTTTCAAACTCTAATAAAACTGTCCTCAAGCTTTCATTTGAATCTGTTCTTAAAGTCTTGAAGGAGATTGAGAACCCCAAGAGGGAAGCCCAATATCACTGCCATCCCCTGTTTTCATTGTAAATTACCCAGTCTCCGGTATTTTATTTTAGCAACAGAAAATAGATGAAAGCAATCACCGATAACAACTTCTACAAAAAGTGAATGATGATAAAACTTGTAAAAATAACCTTTCCAGGGTGGCATAGCCAGTACATGACAGCAGAGGCAGAGCTTGAAGATAACCAGTGTGGCTTTGTACCAGCTTATTTCAAAGAAGGAAGGTCAAGGGAGTCTGAATGGGGTGGAATTCAAAAAATAAATGTGCATGCAAAGACTAGACAAATGACAAACCTTTCTGTAAAGACAAAATAACCAGAAGAAATGGAGTGTGAGGCCCCAGGAGGACCAGTGATCCAGGGAGACTATGCCAGCAACAACAGCACATCCAGCTGAGCGGGCCATCTGGCTACTAACTACCCAAACTGAGGCACTACCCAAGCTGAGTCTGCACTACAAAAGGGACCAGATGATCCATTTTCGTAAGACACTGTGGAGATCAAAACTGGAAGCTCCTGGACTACTCAGAGTAAGCAAATGCTGGCTAGAGCCCAGGTGGAGTGAAGAGAAACGGTAAGTGACAACAGATGGTAAATGTCCCAGCCTGCCTTCTGTTGCTGCTGTTAAACAATGACCAGACCCAAATGGGGAGAAATGGTTTCTTTGGCTTACGGGTTACAGTCCTTCGTTGAAGGAAGCTAAGGCAGGAACTGAAGCAGAGGAAGAACAAGCTTGTTCCCAAATTCCTACAGCCTACACCGTAGGAGTGGTACCACCCATGGTGGATGGGGATCTCCTCCATCCATTAGCAGTCAAGAAAATGACCCCACCACCGTTCTCACAGGCCAACATGGTGGTGGAGAGTCCTCAGCTGAGATCCTCTCTTGCCAGGTATGCCCGAACTGACGTGGAAGGTAACTATGACAGTATACACAGTCACTCCATGTTATTTTCCCCATAACACCATTTAAACTCATTTATTTATTTCCTTAAAATTCAAAGATAATTAATGACACTTTCACTATAGTAAGCCAGGCCACCATGATCTCTCATAACTTCAAATGCCTCCCAGCCGATGGCTGAGAACTGTGTAAGGGAAGAATAGAGACTTGTCCTATACACATCAAGGACAAACTTTACAGAACACTGCTGGCTGGAACTAGGCTTCAGCCCAATCCCAAAAGCCCATCTACTAGGGTCAAGCACTTGTCAATACTCTAGTAACAAGGTCACTCATTTCTGGGAGAGGAAAACAAAACCAAACCCTGTCCTTTCCTGACAGAAACACTTGCCCATCTTTTCTCCCAAACACCTGCTCGTACCCTGGGCCATTCTATCAATACCCTTAGAAGGATCTGTGGTCCTCTCTGTCCTCCTCTGTAAGAACTTCCCTCTCACCATCATTTGAACTAGAGTATCTTTTTCTCACCTTAAACTAAAACAGCAATCTTCCTGGACCCCAAGTACCTTCCCACTGCTTTATCTGCCCAGCAGATTCCTTTTTTCTTCAATGTATCCCTACCCACGATCCTCACCACACTCTGACCATCTCCTCCACGATACACCACAATCTACTTCCTATTCCCACTACTTGATGGCTCACCCAAGGACCGTCCTTCTGCCTCGTCACACAGACTGGCCTTGGGAGCCTTGCTCATTTGCAGCATCTGCTGCCCCCAAACACAATCTCACGTCCACCCTGCCTGTGGTATACATGACATATACTGCTTGGCTCCCTCCTCCATCCCTCCACCTCCAGCTCCTCTAACCTCTTCTGACTTGGCTCCCCTGGCTCTGTCCAGGCTCCTCCATCTTATAGCCTCTTTTCTTTCCTTCCCTTCACACATTGATAGTGGGTGACCTTGTCCACTCCCATGTCTTAACTATCACCCAGATGCCTATGATTCCAAAATCAACATCTCTAACCCAAACATCCTCTTGAGGCTAGTCTCTGTGTTTGAACAGCCTAGTAAAAGCCCTCCTGCGGGGTATTTGATGTCGGCCTGTCACAACCCTCACTACCCCCAGCCTCTGCCACTTCTTGGTTTCTCAGTTCTAATGACAGAACCCAAACCAGAAAACTGCTCCAACATTTCTTCCTTACACACAGCCAAGAGTAACATCTCACATTCTACCTCCACAAAGCCCCCAAACTCAGCCTCTTAGACAAATGCATTCATTCCTTAGTTTAGGTATCTGAGTCATACTTATGATCAAAATCTAACTGGAGTCAGTGCCTCCAAAGCTGGCATCCCACCCCCCTTTTTATCTTGCAATGGTTCCTCAGAGGCCATTACTGCCCACAGGGTACACTTGGACTCCACAGCTTTCAGTGTCTAAACAGAACATCTTTCCACAGTCATCAAGTGTGACAAACGTGGCTTGATTTATACTAACTATTTCTAGTATGTTGATAAGAACAGTAACAGATGTGTGCTCTTTTTAGTGCCAGGAATGCATATAAAGCAATTTTAATTGGATTTCAAAATCTAACATGATTTCATTTCTCTTGAAACACCATGGTCAGTTTTTGACCTAACTCCAAGTTTATATACTCAGACTTTGCCTAATAAGATCATTGTTAGAACAGTATTTTAGACCCAATTATAATATGCAAATGATTTATAATGAAATGAATTTATCTGGTAATGTTGAAAAGAGACAAAACTTCACTTTAATTCTCACTTTATCTACAAGGGACTCATCTATTAATAGAGTATTCTTGGGGCTTTTTCAGTTAGAATTATCCAAAACAAAAATCAGAATCATTTTACTAGAATTGAGAAAGGCATGCCCTGCAGGGGAGAGCATGACAGGCCTCATCTCAGCCATTACCTTAGTAGCTTTGGGAAACTTATTTAATGCTTCTTGACCTGATTATTCAGTTGAAAAATAGACATAAAAAATATATATATAATGAACCAAATAAGATATGGCATGTGTCTGGCTCACACCGTCTTCAGAAGTGTTAACAGGACTCTCATCATCCCCTGGGAATCACAGTGGAATGCATTTTGCATTAACCTCATGCTGACAAGACAATGCATGGACATAAAACTGCTCAACAATACAAACCTCTGTCTTCAGAATATTGTGAGAGGAGTGAACTTTGACAGGCTAAACAAACACACATACACACAGCAACACATGTAATAGAATTTTACCCATCCCCCTGAGTAGCTGGCTTTTCTTCTTTCCAACCACCAGAAGTGAAGAGGGAGGCCCTAATATGAAGACAAAAAAGCTCTGGATAAACACACATGTATGCTATTCTTACAAAGTACTTCCTTATTTATGTACGTTTTGTAACTCACTTTAAAATCAAAACATGCTAATCCAACTCAAGAGAGTTGCTCAAGAGAGCAGCACAAAGAACTATTCTTCAGCAAACTCACGGTGAACCACATTACAGATGTTCTACTTCAAATTAAAGGGGACTGTACTGCTGAGATCTGCTAAGACTCCCATGGTGTTATAAAATAATTGTAAAGGATATTCTACAGAACTGGAGCTTCAGAAACTACTAATCCAAAACACAGAGACCAGCTCCTTTCCAATGCTATGATAAGCTAAGTATTGGTTGCTTGACTGAAGTGGAATTGGAATGGAAATATTTAAAGTTTAAATAAAAACAAAATGGTCAACTAGATACAGGAAAGAGATCAATGGGTATGAACCAGAATTCAGATAAGAAGTTTTACCTACATTTTCTGGCACTAAACAAATTTTGTGCAGAATATGTTGATATGGGAAAAAATTCTAGATACTATACCTTATTTACAATCCAAGATTTATCATCAGGTGGAGATGGAGCTGAGCCACAGAGTACTTACCTAGCATGTAAAAGGCCCTGCCAGCACCCCTCCCCCCATAAAAAGAGAATAGAAAAAATAAATAAGTAAATAAATTTTCTGGATGTGGAAGTAAATGCCTGCAATCCTGCAGTTCCAGCACTGGAGAAGGGAGGCTACCCTGGGCTGCATAGCCAGTACAGTCGTAAAAAAAAACGAAGCATGATAATTATCATCAATGACAAAAGTGCTTAAAGTGTCCCTAGAACTTGTATGGGTCCAAATAGGTCTCCCCATGCCATCACAGTTGTTTGTATGGTACATAAATAGCACTTACCAACATCATTATCATCTCAGCTATGCAGATCATTCTCATAAAATCTACATCAATTTTAATAACAAATGAAATGGAAATAACATGTGAGTGTGTTTATAAGATGATCAAGAAGTTGAAAATGTCCTGTAACATGAATTGCTAAACAGTCTTATTAATAAAAAACCCAGAGCCAGATATTGGGGTGAATTCTGAAAGATCAGAGAAGCAGAACAAGCCACAGCCAACCTCACCTTACCGATTCCTCAGCTGATTCAGTTTCCACAAATCCTCAGACTGAAAACCCTTGAGTCCTCACCCAGAAGGGATCTCAGCTGAACTGCTGCTAAAAAGCCTAAAAGCTTAAAAGCCTCTAGTTCCTGGTCCTCACACCTTACATACCTTTCTGCTTCCTACCATCACTTCCTGGGATTAAGGGCATATGTCTTTCCCAAGCAAGACATGAGATCTCAAGTCCTGGGATTAAGGGCGTGTGCCACCACACCTGGCTCTCTTCCTAGTGTGGCCTTGAACTCACAGAGATCTGGGTGGATCTCTGTCTCTGGAATGCTAAGATTATAGGCATGTGCCACCACTGTCTGGCCTCTATGTCTAATCTAGTGGCTGTTCTGTTCTCTGACCCCAGATAAGTTTATTAGGGTGTACAATATATTGTGGGACACAATAGATTACCACAACGTCCTATGTCCTAGTGACATCCTAGCTGCCCCCCAGGAACCCATTATTCTTGTATTTGTAGCAATGCTAGCCTAAAAAAAAATCAGCTGAAATGCCAATCATATAAAAATATATGTAGTTATATATAATATGAGATACCTGATCAGGATAATAAGCCATAACTGATTTCTGCTATACTAAACCATTTTGTCAGGTTTGGTTTTTATTTTTGTTTTTGTTTTTTGTTTTGTGTGGTGCTAAGGTTTGAAGTCAAGGCCTTACCCATGCAGGCAGATCTGTAGTCCTTCACTGTTATTTTAGACAGCTGTCCTTCTACTGAGGTTTTTCTAAGTTTCCTGTGAAACACCATGCTGTGTTCAGCTGGCTGAAGGTTCCTGGTATGCACTGAGTCTCCTGACTATGTGTCCATGACTAGATTAGACCATCAGGGTTGGTGTGAGTACATTCCTAAGTTCCCACAGTATCAGAGTGGCCTACCAGTGTGCTTCTCACATGTTCATGGTGCTAAGAGACACATGCCTCTACTCTTTTATTGCAGACTTCCTTTTTATTTTAGACAAATAAAGTCAGTGAAAAGCCAGAACTGTATCTGGTATGTGTGTCTGTACATTGAGGTGGACCCCTTCGGAGAGGAAGACCCTTCCTTGCTCTACAGTCATGAAACACAACAGCTAATTCTGCTGTCTCAAATTATAACCAGAAGCTGAGTACAGCGACACATGCCAGTAACCATAGCACTTGGGAGGCTGAGACAGGAGGATACAGACTTGAGGTAAGCCTGGGCCACAGAAGAAGAAACCATCAAAAAATGTAAGATGATTTAAAAAAAGAGGTGCACAGTCATTGCTTCACTCTTGTATGAGGCAGCATCAGATAATTTTAACAAATAGGCCATTAAGTCTTTATCACTGACAAAAGCTTAATTAAAACATTATTTGACTACATAAATGGTAACCACTGTACAGTTACCACTTCAAAATATGGTGGGGTATGGTGAGGCAGATATTCTGCTTATAACAGAAGGCTTAAGGAAAATACAATTAGAAAAGTAAATGTTAAAAAATGTCTACTAGAAAAACATCCATTGAGTAAATAACTAGTTAGTGGGCCTGGAACTAAGGAGTCATACCTTGTGAAAGGAAATGAATTACACACTCACTGTGGTAGTTTGAATGTAATTGGCCCCCATAATCTCATAGGGAGTGGCACTATTAGGAGGTGTGGCTTTATTGAAGTAGGTATGGCCTTGTTGAAAGAAGTGTGTCTCTTTGGGGGTGGGTTTTCAGGCCTCCAATGCTCAAGCCATGCCCAGTGTCTCAGACAACTTCCTGTTGCCTGCAGATCAAGATGTGTCAACTCTCAGTTCCTTCTCCAGCACCATGTCTGCCTGCATGCCACCTTGTCCCACCATGATGATCATTGACTAAACCTCTGAAACTAAGCCACCCAATTAAATGTTTTCTTTTACAAAAGTTGTTGTGGTCATTGTGTCTCTTCCCAGCAACAGAAACCCTAACTAAGACACTCACTCATGATTTGGAGACTTTCTGTTTCTGTCATCCATCTATAAAACTTTTACCCTAAAAAAATAAAAACAAGTGAAGCATAGTGGTGCACACCTGTTATGCTCAGGAAAACCAAGCAAGAAGCCATTTCGAAGTTTAAAACCAGCCTGGGATTACATAGGCAACACCCAGTCTCAGAAAGCAAGAATGAATAAATAAGGAATAAAAATTGAACTAAAAACACAAACAATGCCTGTATGAAGCATTGCAAATAATACCACCAAGAAAGTAAAACTTTAACCTAGGAAATGAGAGAAAACATTTGTAAATCATTTGTCTGATTTGATAAAGCTTTACAATTCAACAATAAAACAAATTCTCTTTTTTTTTTTTGTTTTTTCAGTACTGGGGTTAACCTGGGGCCTCACACATTAGGCAAATGTCTTATAGCAAGGTTCATTGAGCCCAGTTTAATATTCTGAAGTATAAAAGGGCTTCAAACTAAAAGGAATATAAATGGTCAGTAAACATACGAAAAGATGTTCAGTATAATTTAACCATCAGAAAAATGTTACTCAAAGTCATGATCCTATATTACTTCATACATGCTAGAATGCTCTAGTAAAAAACTCTAATGACATGTTGGTCAGGGTGCTGGGAAATCAGATATACACACACTACTGGTAGAATTGTAAAGGAAACAGCCACCAGTCACTTTGGGAAGGAGAGGAACAATTTTTAAAATGTAAACAGGGGTTAGTATATGACACAGCAACTCCTTTCCCAGGTATATAAACCCAAGAGAAATAAAAACATGTACACAGAGAAATACAATATTCATAAGCCACATTATTCAGGAGATCCACAAAATAGAAACTACCCAAATATCCAACAGCTAATTAGTAGAGCAACAAAACATATCCACCCAACAGAACACTATGAAATACCAAGGAACAGTGTGGTAGATGCCACCACCTTATGCTAAGTGACAGGATGAAGAAAAGTCCACAGAGGCACAATCCTACTCATGGCCTAAGCAGGCAACTCTGGAGGACACAGCAACTCAGCCTTCGACTCCAGGGAGAGGGGATAGAGAACAATGAACTACTTCAGGGCTGGGAGCAATAAACGTTTTCTAAAACTGCAATGTAAGTACAGGCTGTAAATATACTAAGCCATTGACTTGCTGTTTGTTTATAAAATGCAAGAGAATGAATACAAGCCCTCCTCTCACTTCTAAGAACTGGTCATCAGGACTTAAGGCTTGCAGTTACAGCCATCTCCAAATGGAAAAGAAGCAAACAAACAAACCAGAATGTTAAAGAGAGGATAACAGTCTGAGGCCATCACAGCTGAGCAGCTAAATCACCCAGCACTGGGACTGTCCTGGAGAGTTCTTGTTCAGTGGGACAAAGTGCATCTTACTCTTTTGTAGTTGCTTCTTCCACTTTTACCGGAAACCAATTCCTACAAGATGTGGAAGATGCTGACAAAAGCTCACACACAAATAACTTAAAGAGAAATTTTCCTGGTATTTGCTAAAAATAAAGGAAGTTGAGCTTTTTGCTTATTTAGAATTTTTCACAAAGGTATTCTAAAGACATTTCCTATCATGTGTAGTATTCAAAATAAAGGCATGAGGGATAAAAACCAATTATCAATGGCAAGAAAGTATATTGTTTGGGGCTGGAGGGGATGTCTCAATGGTTAAGAATGAGGACCCAATTTGAATTCCCAGAATCCTCAAAAAGAAGTCAGGCATGGCTGGGAATGCCTATAAACTCCAGAGCTTGGGAAAGAGGCAGAAACAGGACTGCTGGGGCTTGCCAACCACCAGTCTACCTACCTACAGGTCCAGTGAGAAAATCTGCCTCAGTGAGAGTCTGCTTCAGTGAGAGACTACCTCAGTGAGAGACTCTGCCTCAGTGAGACTGCCTCCCTCAGTGAGAGACTGCCTCAGTGAGAGACTCTGCCTCAAGAGTCTGTCTCAATTGAATAAAGTAGAGAGTGACAGAGTAGGATGGGCATTAGATAACCTCTTCTGGCCTCCACACATATGTACAGATGCATAGTACACCCACATTCCCCAAAAATGGATTATGGATGTTTGTCTTTGTTTAAGGGCTTGGTTACAAATTGATATTGGCCATAGTCAATTCTCTTTCTAAAAGAAGAAAGGGGAATATGATACAGAAATGTATGATATAGAAATTATAGAACAAAAGGGTAGATTATTGAATCTATTAAATACCAATCTATTTAATCCAAAAAACAATAGTTAATCTTAAAATATTTTAATTGGTATGGATTTTAATTTATTGATACAAATTTAAAGTTAATTTAGTTTTACTGTATATATATTTCTACTCTTGTTTAAGGTATTATGTTTATGCAACCCATTTAAAATTGTAATGTATAATTAAGAAATACAGGTTAATAATTAGTCATCTATGCTAATCAAACTTGCAGTCATGCTAGTTAAATTTTCCAGATATACATAGATATATTTAAATTAGGTAGGTAATCTTCAAAAACTTCAAAGACCTACAGAATATGGCATTTAAAATGTTTTAAGAACTTAGACTTTTCTGGACAATGAGACATGTCTGCTCTTGGCAGCACCAATTACTTCAAAGAAGATGATGGGCATTGAAGAAACTCATAATGAGTTTGCTTTCTTTGTGGCAAAAGTTAACCACTGGGGATAAGAATGCCCTTGCATTGACTGCTTGACAGGATGCTGTATAAACTGGACATGCAGGACCCATAGAAAGGTGACCACTGAACTTTACAAGGTGAGATGGTCCTTTGGGTTCCTGCTTTACAGAGGAGACTGCCAAACATTCTGTAGGACACAGGGAGAAGCAACTGATGAACTCTGCCAATAGGGGAAAAAACCCTTCAAATTTCTTGATTCACTAAAAAGTCTGCCAGAGACTCTAGACCTATAGGCTGAAGATGGATGTCCCAATGTTGCAGAGAAACTTTGGGTGACTGTCCAGGCAGCCAGCTGTCTCTTGTCATTTCTAGAATTTGGGAAGTTACTTACAATGCACTTCCTATTTACTTAGGTAATATTATATTCTTTTGGGGTCTTTGATGGAGTTAAGACTAGATAGTTATAATTATAGTTTTCCTTGGTTGTGATAAAAGGTAAATTAGATAGGAAACTTTAGACTCACAAAAATAGGATAGATGATAGAATATTTTATTTAATTTTGTCACATACAAATAGACTAGATGTTATAACTGTAATTCTTGCTTGATAACTGTTTTATTATATGTAATTTTACTATGTTAAAATTAAAACCTTCCTTTTTGATTAGACAGAAAAGGGGAAGTGCTATGGGATGCCTTTCTATATGCTGTGAATATATGTTGCTCCCATTGGCTAATAGTAATAAAGCTGCATTGACCTATGGCAGGGCAGGATGTAGCCAGGCAGGAAAATCCAAGAGAATGAGAGGAGAGTGGCAGAGTGAGGAGATGCCAGCCTACCACCCAAGGAGCAACAAGATGTCAGCCTACCACCCAAGGAGCAACAAGATGCCAGCAGACCAGTAACGCTATGGCCACATGGCAACACATAGATTAGTAGGAATGGGTTAATTTAAGATGGTTAAGGTTAATTCAGCTAGCAAGAGGTTGAAGCCATAGGCCATACAGTTTGTAATTAATATAAGCCTCTGAATGATTATTTTTATAAGTGGCTGTGGTACTGTGGGTGGGAGAGATTTGTCCAGACTGTAGGGCCAGGCGGGACTGGAGAAAATCCTGTCTACACATATGTGCACACATTACACACATATCCCACATGCATACACATACACCCAACAAACAAAAGAAAAAAAACTATCATCAAAGGTCAGTTTAAGGTCATACACCTAAATATCAAATCTTTTACACTCACATCAATATTTCCTAAATATCTAGCTAAAGATTGTATCAGCAGCAATTTATTATTAAGAGGTGCTTAATAAATTTCAAGAATGAATTGACTGGGACGTAAGTAAGAATAACATATAGTACTATTGTAGCTCCACCCATACTATGGCAGCTAGGCACAGGAAACAGCCACTACCTAGGACCAAGACTCTAATTTCCTTCTGGCAGAGACTTGCATGGTTAGATTTGCTAACCAACATTCTATATGCCTGTGATACCAATAAGCAATGATAATAGGACACAAACTTAAAATTGTGAATGTTACCTATGACACTGGATAAAGAAAGGACACTATGTGTTCCTGGAGTTATCATTTCCATAGAACCAGATTGAACTGGATAAATGAGTGAAAATTAGCAGCTGCCATAAATCCAGTCTGCTCTGTTCTGAGTTACAGATCTGCAATCCCAACCCCTTCCTGGGCATTTTACAGAATGAATGGCAACTGTCAAATTCAAAACATGTCAGACTCCCTCTGACCTCCAGCAAACCCTGAAGCTGTCAAGATCTCTGAAGGTCCTTTTCTCCCCACCTTTGCTCATTGCCAAGGTCACCATCCCTTTAGAGGTCATATGAACAATACACCTGGCATTTAACAATGATCCCCTAAAGTGTATCACCAAGAAATCTCACTAGAGGCAAAGTCTTCTTGGCATAGTGACTTCTATAGATTTGTCTATAAAATGTTGTCAGTACTGGAAACTGTCCAGAACATATATAGTAGTAGGTACCCAACAAATGTTTAGTGGGTGAATCCAAAACTCATAGCTGAAATACTGTACAGCAACACCCACATTAGTCAGGTACCAAACATCTGCCCACAGCCATTTCTCAGTGACAACTTGAGAGTCAAGCTTCCAGTCTCTGTCCCTAACCAGCCATTCATCTCCAGCCACCTAATTTCCACACCTGCTAAAGCAGGCTCTTGTGAACTATCTGTATTCATGCATTTATACAGACATAGCAATATGTAACTACATAGCTGCACATACTTTATATGTACAGTTATAATTATATTTATATCAATAAATTTCTATAAAAAGCTGGAGTGAAAACCAGCTAGAGAAGAGGGAACATTGGGATTTGCCTCCCTGTTTACGTGACATGTGAATAGAGGCCCAAAGAGACTGAAGTAGCAAGTCATGGAGCTCTCTGAGAGGAAAGCACTCTAGACAGCAAACAGAAAGTCTCCAAAGTGGGAGGATGACCTCCCTGTCACCTCTGTGGCCTCCGTACATGGCACACCGCCTAGAACTCCCTCATCTATTCTTCGCTCTTTCACCTGCTTGTTTTATTTACTTAAAACACACTACCTGCCAAGAACTGCTATTCTGTGAGATGTCAAGACAATCTAAGTCTGAAAATTCTTAGACTTGAGCTGAGTTTAATGATATTTTAAACTTAACACCAATCACAACATCAACATGACTATTTGACCTTGAAAACTTTCTTCTGATTCTCTTGGCCTACTTGTGGCTGCATCATTAATAACATCATTCCCCCAGGGCCTCATGCGCAAAACTCGACTCATGAAAAGTATCACATACATGCTTACTGGGCATCATGCCAAAAATGACTCAGAGTATTTGGTCAGCCTTTATACTATCTTCCTCCAACTTCTCCAAAACAGAAGGTTTGGAGAGAAGGGCAGCATTATTTACCATTCTCTTAAATCTCAGCATCCCAGGGGACTCAACACTCATTTCAATCAGAGGCAAAACCTACATGCGCCTGAAGTCAGACCCTGCCCTGTAAGGAGGATTCCAGCCAGAATCGAAAAGCAAAACTCTAGTTCCCCAAAAGCTTTTAGCTCTCCCTGGACCAGGACCACCAGTACAACAAATTCTAATCATTTTAAGTAAAATTCTATATTGCTTGACACAAAACTGGTTTTCACTTCTAAGTCAAAATTACATCTCTATTAATATTTTGATATAGGCAAATGTAGGAAACTCAGGAAAGCCAATGCTTCCTTGATTGCTGTTTTTAGTCTGCAATCTTTATATTTTGCCCTTTTATATATAAAAATATATAAGTTACGAGATCTCCTTCTACCGGTCACATGACAAAATACAGATTTCCATGTTGGAAAATGCCCTAGGTAATGGAAGGAGATAAAGAAACAGAGACTCCAGAAGCAGCAATCAACAGCAGTGAGCAGTGGCAATTTTAGGGAACAAAGGTGCCAAGATAAATCCCTTCCAAACAACATCACCAGATAAGAGAGAGTGTGGCAGATGTTGCCTAGGAAACCAAAGGAGAAATACACATTCTCCTGTGAAGATCAAGAAATTAAGACACTTGGACTAAAAAAGGCAGGGAGCATTCTAAAGCTGAATTCCCCACTTGACAATACAAATCAAATGCAACTAACCATAAATAAGGAATGCAATTAATAGTAAACAAAATTAACAGTGCTTTTGAATTAATCAACACTTACATGGAGAGGTTACTATTCTGCTTAAGATTCCAATTATATACAGCTTAGCACTGCTTCACATGTGTTTATGTCTTCACCTTATAGGTAGCCCAGGGCATCTTTATCAACACACCAAGGGGCGAGGACCTCCTCCTATTATTCTCTGTGCAGTTTGAAAGTGGGTAGAACTAAAAGCACCATAGACAGTGACAAGATAAAAATGACTCCGTTGTTAAAACCTGCTGACCCATTCATTAGCTTCACACACCATCTCCCTACTGTAGTACCTCACTTTCTTTTCTATTACACAACAAACTTCCCTACCTCCAAAATCTGAACTCCAAAATGCTACAAAATCTAAAACTTTTTCAAAGCTAATAAGATATCACAAGTAGAAAATTCACACTGTGAACCTTTATTTCATGTACATCATAAGTATACTAAAAATTCACCTTTAAGCTATGTGTGTAAGGTTCATACGAAATGTGTATGAATCTCCTATTTAGACGTGTGCCCAACCCCATCATATCTCACTGTTACAAGCATATACTTCAAAACCATAAATCAGAAGCACTTCTGGTGCCCAGTATTTTGGATTAGAGATATTCGGTCTTCAAGGAGTCCATTATTTCCTTATTCATTTCAGTAATATTTCATTATTCATGTCCCATTTCTCGACATTCCAAGCTTCCCGGTGTCTTGTTCTAATCTCCCTTTTCAACGTATGTCTTCTTCTACATCATTCACACTCCTGTTTTCCTCATTCCCACTCTACCAGCCCAGGCTCACCCTGACAATCTCCCCCCTTAAATGTGCCTATACCTCCTGGTCTCCTCAAGAGACTAGAGTCTAATTCTAAGGCTGGAGTCAGGGTCTTCTGAACCCACCTCCAGAATATTCAGTGCCCTTTGCCACCCTGGAAGATGCCCAGAATTTCTGTCCAAAATAATGTTACTCCTTGGCCCAGAAACAACCTTCACAGCCTTGCTTATCCAGCAAACTCTGACTCCATTATCAAGGCCCCTTTCCAAAACCCATTCTTGTCTAGTTTTCTCTGAGCCTAGAAGAAATTCATTATTCCATGATCTGTATTCCTCTTTACCACTCACATCCTAAAAGCCTTCATCAGACAAGCAGTCATTTTTGACTGGGTCTGCCACCCTGTGGAGAATGAGCATTTCTTTACATCCTGGACATCTGTCATCCATGTCAACCCCAAGCACAGCAGTGAACACACAGCCATCATTTCCTAAGCCTGTTTTGGTTGTTCTACAATGTCATTTAATGTCGGTCGGATGTCAAGTGCATTTCTTTCTCAGTGCTCCCAACAGACTCAGGAGTCACTGGAAACAAATACTGTTTTCTTACATTTCATATTTTTCATGGGGTGCTGCTTTGAACACAGACACAAACATTTGTTCAACAAATGCATCAACTACTCTGCTGTCTTCTTTCCTAATGGATTCAACCTTCAGAAACACTGTTCTCTTTTCTTGCTGCTCTGGTTGGACTCTGCCATCCCACCACTCTCTCTATAGGCCAGGCTGGCCTAGAGTTCAGAGATCCGCCTGTCTCTGCCTCCAGAGTGCTGCGATTAAAGGCGTGCGACATCACCACTGGGCCCCTGAATCTTTTAAAAGGGATGTGAGTGGTAACAAATGGTTAAGACGAACCAGCATGCAATCAAGGAAATGGGATTGCCTTTGCTGACTCCCAGGTGCAATGTCTTCTTTCTAGTATCTAGTGCCACGGAGCCTTACAGGGTGAGTGGGTGAACATATGTGTGGGTGACATGCAGCTTTAAAGGGTGAGTGGGTGACATGCAGCTTTAAAGGGTGAGTGGAGAAATCTGAGGAACTGGTGCCATTAACAGGAAACATTTCTTCCCTGTTCCTGGTTTCTATAGTAAGAGATTTTTTTTCCCTAAACAAAGCCTGTCCTCTTTACTCCTCCAGTACAAATAGCTCCTTCCTCCTCCTTTTTTTTTTTTTAAGCTTATGTGAAATTTGAGCTACTCTTAGGAAGTTAAGTAATTAGCCATATCTGGGCTATTGCCCTCCCCCCCTGCCTATAACTAACTGCATAGGCACAGCTGTCTGATGCCCTCCACTCCCTTTTCTGCCTCACACTGTGCTGTCTCCGGTGTATGTCCATCCATGGCAAAGGGGGTGTTTTACAGTCCATCTGAGGATTCTCATAATGCCCTATTTCTTAACAGATCAGAGGACAGCCTGGGGAGACTGCATCTTTCCACTGGGTCTCCTCCCGAACTCACCAGTGCAGAGTTCTCATGGACTATTCCAGGGAAATACACTAATGCTGGAACCTATAAAACAGTTCCACTGAACAAGCCATTGCATCTAGAAGACTTGTTAGGTGGGGTTCAGAGGATTTACTTGCTGTGGGCTCTCCAAAACAGACATTAATGAATGGGAAAAGCCTCCTGATAGATGGTCTTAAATATCTTGCTTTTGTAGTTAATGTTTATATTTAACTTGAAGCTCAAGTTTCTTCTTTCTTTTTTAAATCTTTTTGGGCTTCTAAACAACAGAGTAACTCTACAGCCCTACATGACAGCATTTCCATCAAATACACCTAACTATGCTCATGGAATGTTTTCAGAAAGCACTGAATAAATACCAGACCATACTTAATAACAACATATTTTACTATCATAGGAGAAACTGAGTGGATGGTATTCTCAATGCTTACACTTTTTTATTTTTAGTGTGGGGGGTATGCATGATCCTGTTTACACATGTGTGTATGTGAGACCTGTGCATTTGCCAATGGAGGCCGGAGGTCAACATTGGGTACCTTCCTCAATCACTCTCCACCATATTTTTTAAGACAATTCTTTTCACTGAATCAGAGAGCTCCAGGAATCCACTCATCTCTATGGTCCTGCACCGAGGTTAGGGGCACAGGCTACCATTGTGTGTTGAGAATCTGAATTCAGTACTCTTGCTTACGTGGTAAGTATTCTTCCCACTGAGCCATCTCACCCAGTACCTAAACTAAAGCACCAAAACCAAAACCAAAACTTGCATGTTCATCAGACAAAGAATATTGACCCTACACTACTGGGTCTTTATAGCTTCTCTCTGTTTTACATTGTCAGGGACAACTGTATTTTTACGTGTATCAATGAAGGAATTTAAGTTAAACAACTGTGTGGAAACAGAACAGCAAACACAATGAACTAGAATCAGTATGTAGCTTTCTCTGACTTATAACATATATCACCAGGGCCAACTGCCTCCTAAGAAATCATACCTCACCACCACTACCACCACCAAAATCTGTCTTTCCATCTAAGAATATTGGAAATTGGATGTTGTTGTAGGATTCTGTAGTGAACTATTGTTCTGCAGAGCCCTACAAAACTAAAAGAAAAAATACTTAATCACATTCAAGAACCAGCAACAATTCAATTATCCTAGAAACATCACTGGACCTTCTGTTTTCCTTTTTCATAGTTCTGAGAATGGAATCTGTGTAACAGGCAGGCTTTCTGCCATAGTGCCACACACCCAGTACCTAAACTAAAGCACCAAAACCAAAACCAAAACTTGCATGTTCATCAGACAAAGAATATTGCAAAGCTAAAAAATCTTCTAACATCCTCTCAGTCACCAGCAGCTTAGTACTGTAAGATCATTAGCCTCCCCAGCACAATGTTTATTTTCACTGTAAAATAGCTAACTGGCAGAACATGGTCCAGGAATGGAGTCGTGTGAGGAGAATCCTGAGCGCTTGTAAGAAAACTCCAAGAAAACAAGACATGAGTCTTATGATCTCAGTTTCTTCAAAACACAGAATTGTTCTTGGAATGTGTGTTCATGCTTCTCCCAGGTGTAGTGGAGAGGAATGAGTTTACTTCAGATTACTCATTATTGCTTGCTGTTGTTATTCAATTAAATGTTTAAACTATCCTTTATATGCCTCTGTGGAAAAACATGTTTGCCATGTGTAGCTTGTCCTTGTGACTACATGCAGCTTCAACTCATAAGAACTTTAATCATGTGACCTTTCTTAACTCTCAGAGTATAAATTGTCTAAGGTTCTGAATAAAGTTGGCTATTGCATGAAACTTTAGTCTACTTCATTTTTCGGCTCCAATCTCCCAGGCCCCACTGCCTCTAGATTAGTGATAGCTGGAGATGGAAATTCTATTTCTTATGTATGCATAATAATTATAATCAAAAAGACATCAGGAAAGAGGGCCTTGGAAATGGATACTGATTAGAACCTAGTCACTGGGTTAGAAGTGCCAATATATTCAACTGAAGAGGAAGGAGAAGTTACAAAGATCAATAAAGGCTTTCTACTTTTTTCTCCATGTATACACTCTGTATGTCTTATGTGCAGTAACTACAAAGATTTTATCATCACAATCACTGAGGTCCATCACCCTTAATATTCTCCCATCTCTTTCTATTCATAGAACTTACAGAAGGGTTGACTCTGCCAAGCTCTGAGCTAAATTCTTGCCCATTACATGGGAACACGGGACTTGGAAACAGTTCACATCTAAGACTGAAGAGCTTAGAAGAAACTAAGAGTCGCTCATTCCTGCCACATGGCCCATGGTTCCCAGATGGACCTCCTTTCATAACTCTTCCCTTTATGGCTTTCTATCAGAGTGTATGACAGAAAAAGGTAGAAAGCCTTTAGTGATCTTTGTAACTTCTCCTTCTTCTTCAGTTGAATATATTGGTACTTATAATCCAATGACTAGGTTCTAATCAGTATCCATTTCCAAGGC
Source organism: Peromyscus californicus insignis (assembly GCF_007827085.1). Classification (NCBI taxonomy): domain Eukaryota; kingdom Metazoa; phylum Chordata; class Mammalia; order Rodentia; family Cricetidae; genus Peromyscus; species Peromyscus californicus. The sequence continues at coordinate 143,968,276 of NW_026294573.1, forward strand.
CCTCTTTCCTGATGTCTTTTTGATTATAATTATTATGCATACATAAGAAATAGAATTTCCATTCCTTTGGCTTTCCAAATCTCACTGGTTCTAACTTTGTTAGGTTACTGAAATTAGTTCAGCCCACAGCAGTTTGTGCCTGGGTTATGACAGGCACAATGTCTTTCATACACTAGTTGATATCCTGTGTGGTTAGCAAACACTGGTATCTCAAATGATGTTTACATTCTCATATATGTCTTCAAAGAGTACTCTCATTAGCTTCTAATGGTCAGAATTTGCATATTGTATGGACAGGTAAAAGGGGTGAGTTCCTTTCTAAATCACAGAAACAGATGAGTATATATATATATATATATATATATATATATATATATATATATATATATATTCTATTTATTTCTATCTAAATACTCTCCCTTTTAGGACAAAAATGGAGAGGACACAAAAAATCATATACATTGCATTCAGGCTCCCCCATTATATGAAAAACTACGAGCTTCATGTTACATTCATCACCATCTCCCCATTACATAGTCAAAGGCCTAAATAGTAGGTTTTAAAACATTTCTGCAGGTAGATAGACGGATGAATAGATGGATGAATGGATGAATGGATAAAAGGAAGGCACAAAGAGATGTATGTAAGCTTAGAGAGAGCTCCTCAGTTACAGACTAAATATTGAAATCAATGTTTATTATCTGAAAGCACACTAAGATGAGACATAATTCACTACAGACTGTTAGTCTGTTAGAACTCAAGTTTATAACTACCCATGCATTAATTACATCCCATGAGTATTATTGGTCTACACTGATTTGCTTTGTATCATAAAATCATCCAGAATATAAATGTTTCTTCCAAATTTAGCTTGACAAAACAACTTTCTGTGTGTCTTCAAACAGTGCTGGAGAAGGAACTGCTTACAGATGAAAGATCAAAGGAAACTTCCAAGCGGAAGGTCAGATTGGGAGGAAGGGTGGGTGCCTCAGTGCGGTGCAACTGCAAGAACATTTCTGTTTGCTCAACATCATAACTTTATCTTCTGTTCAGTAACCTGGTGGGTTTCTGCACACACAAAAATAAATGAAAAGGTAAACATGCTTGACCAAAGCAGAGACCATGGTTTTCATGGAACAAAAAGGCAAGTGTTTGGTAGAATTCAGGAAACATGAAATTTTTGTTTGTTGCTGAAATGAGAGGGAGTTTCTACAGCTGTGACCACTAGAGAGACCAGTGGTCAGTTTAGCCAGGTGGCGCAATGTGCGAGTCCCCGGGGGATACCAGAATACCAAATAATAATTATTATATGCAGAGACAAGATGTTATTTCTCATTGAAAAAATAATAAAACTTTATTGGAAATAGTAAAGCTGATCAGAGAAGCTGAATGTTCAGGCTGCAGAACTTCTTTTAGCAGCAGTCTTAATTCCTCTGAATGGCAGCTGTTCCTCCCCCAAAGCAACCTCAGTTCAAAGTATTAGCTACATATGCAAGGAAAATCCCAAACTTGTTGATTTTCCTCATAAGAATTGGCTTGGGAGGAAGCACTCTCCTTGAAGCAGACATTGATTCTTGGGTATTTCTTCGAGCTCTGATCCTGAGCCTAGCCAACTCCCTCTTCAGATCCAGGAAAGGCAAAGTAGGCAGAGCCAGGCTGTCCATTAAGTACATCATTCTCCAGGCATAGCAAACGTTCCACCTTGGCAACACCACAGCCCTTACCGTTACTAGTCCACTGTGGATCTTGGTTTTACAGCCTGAAGTGCCACAACCTCTGGATCCCCCACTATCTCTGCGTTTGAGATGGCTGCCCACACAGCAACCCTTCACAGGGCAGGTGTTGTGGAATGTTACTTGAAGATGTGTTACATTTGTTCATGCTGTGGAATATTTGTTTAATGATGCACAGATGTGTTGTATTCTTTTATGTTGCATTTGTTTAACTCTGTAAACTGTGTTGCTTTGCCTGCTTAAAACACCTGATTGGTCTAATAAAGAGCTGAATAGCCAATAGCTAGGTAGGAGAGGGATAGGTGGGGCTGTCAGGCAGAGAGAATAAATAGGAAGAGAAATCTAGAGAAGGGTGAGGAGTGAGAAAAGGAGGAGAGGAGGATGCCGGGGCCAGCCACAGACTAAGAGGGAAAGAAAGATATATAGAATAAAGAAAGCTGAAAGCCCAGAGGGAAAATGTAGTTAAAGAGAAATGGGATAATGTAAGTTAGAAAAGCTGGCTAGAAACAAGCCAAGCTAAGGCCAAGCATTCATAAGTAAGAATAAGTCTCTATGTATTTATTTGGGAGCTAGGTGGCAGGCCCCAAAAAGAGTTAAAAAAAATACAGGCAGATATCATAAATAGCTCATGTATTGTGTGTCCATCTGATACACTAGCAGAAGATCCCTTAGGAGAACAACTATCCATTAAATGGACTATTTAACCAGACTCTATGTTTCATCAACACTATATATTAGGTTTCCAACAAATATTTGGTAATACTAGATCCTTTCAAACCCTCAGAGCTTTGTTGTGTGTTACAGAGATATTTGGACAGCTGAACTCAAAAGTACCTTTTAGTAAGATTGCCATTTTTACTATGTTAGTCCTGCCTATCCATGAGCATGGGAGATCTTTCCATTTTCTGACATCTTCTTCAATTTCTTTTTTCAGGGACTTAAAGTTCTTGTCATATAGGTCCTTCACTTGCTTGGTTAGTGTTACCCCAAGGTATTTTATGTCATTTGTGGCTATAGTAAAGGGTGATGTATCTCTGATTTCCTTCTCCACTTCTTTGTCCATTGTATATAGGAGGGCTACTGATTTTTTTGAGTTGATCTTGTATCCTGCTATGTTGCTGAAGGTGTTTATAAGCTGTATCAGTTCCTTGGTGGAATCTTTGGGGTCGCTCAAGTATACTATCATGTCATCTGCAAATAGGGAAAGCTTGACTTCTTCCTTTCCAATTTGTATCCCCTTAATCTCCTTATGTTGTCTTATTGCTCTGGCTAGAACTTCAAGTACTATATTGAATAAGTATGGGGAGAGTGGACAGCCTTGCCTCGTTCCTGATTTTAGTGGAATTGCTTTGAGTTTCTCTCCATTTAATTTGATGTTGGCTGTTGGCTTGCTGTAAATTGCCTTATCTCTGGGAGTCCAATCAACGAGAATGAGGAGGGTTTATATGAGCGAGAATTGTTGAGACCAAGGTTGGATAAAGCACAGGGACAAATAGCCAAATGAATGGAAACACATGAACTATGAACCAATGGCTGAGGGGTCCACACTGGATCAGGCCCTCTGAATGGGTGAGACAGTTGATTGGCTTGATCTGTTTGGGAGGCATCCAGGCAGTGGGACCAGATCTTGTGCTCATTGCATGAGTTGGCTGTTTGAAACCTGGGGCCTATGCAGGATTGTTTGGCTCGGCCTGGGAGGAGGGGACTAGACCTACCTGGACTGAGTCTACCAGGTTGACCTCAATCTGTGGGGAAGGCTTTGCCCTGGAGGAGATGGGAATGGGGGGGGGGGCATTGGGGGGAAGGTGAGGGGGACAGGAGGGGGGAGAACAAGGGAATCCGTGACTGATATGTAGAACTGAATTGTATTGCAAAATAAATTAAAATAAATTTAAAAAAAAAAAAGAAAAAAAAAAAAGTACCTTTTATATCTGCAATGCTTTAACTATTGAGTCTCTGTATATAATTCTCACCACATTCTGCCATAAAGTCTTCATATTACATTCCCTTAAAAGTCAGTGGTCAACCCTCCTAGGCAACATTTGCAGACCTGAAGCTCTGTGTAAGCAGCTTCTGGAAGTAAAACAACTCATCCATAATTTATCTGTTAACCAGGCAAGCTCTTCTTGGGATCTCTTCAGAGCAATTAAAAAAAAATGATGGTGAAAAAGAAGCGTATCTTTTTTCAGTGGAATACAAAAATTACCTGGAAGCAGTGACTATAAAAACCAGGTCATTTGTACCAAGGCTATATTTCACAGTAGATACCCATTTTCCTGACGAAAAGGGAGGAATAAGGGACATCCATGGAGCTGGCACTTGTCTGAGAGTGGAGGGGGCAGGAGGGCCAGGACTCTTGAAAAGTAAAGGTCCATGCTCTGCATGAGAATCTCCTTTCTTACTGTACTCAGTGTCATATAAACAGTTGGTATGCAGCTCATTCAACACTTAGCCCTCTCAGAGTACACAAGACAAAAGCAACTCCTTAAATCAGTCTAAATAAAGATAAGGGCCTGTACTACAACACCAATGGCCTGCCACCAAAGGTATTCTTAAACCAGAGACTTTCCAGCCCAGAGCGCTAGTCTGTGCAGAATCAGTGCCCATCCCCAACAACACTCCTGCATCTGGAGTGCAATGAGAGAAACAAGGAGTGTAGTGAGCTTTTTAAATGCTTAATCTAAACCCACCGTGGTGGTGTATGGTGATATTTTATTTGTGCTGAAATGTGATTTTATTTGTATGTTAATAAAGTTGCCTGAAGATCAGAAGTCATAGCGAGCCATAAGCAGGAGTCAGGCGGTGGTAGCACACACCCTTAATCTGATCACATGGCAAGCAGAGTCTCTGGTCAAGGACACATCCAAAGCAAGGTGACCTGAACTTTTAATCCCAATATCAACCATAGAGCCCTGGAGGTCTGTATGGACAGGCAGTGATGAGGAAGTCATGTGGTTGGGTTTAGAGCCAATGAAAAGGCAGAACAGAAAGGCAATAAAAAGACAGGACACAGGAAGAAGGTCCCTCTCTCAGGGGAAGGACAGCAGTGAGTGGTAAGATAAGGTGGTCTTAGTTCTTGGCTGCTGCTCTGATCTCTGGGTTTTTAACTCTTTATTTGGCTCTGTGTTTCTTATTTAATAAGACTGTTTAGAATTACATCTACAGTGGTGCACACCTATAAGCTCAGAGCTCAGGTAGCTGAGGAAAGATGATTTTGAGTTCAAGGTCAGACTGGGCTATATACCTTGTCTCAAAAGAAAAAAATAAATGAGTACAGGGGAAAGAAAGGTTGTAGGATGTGGAGAAATCGGGCTGGAACTGAGCTAGTGAGCTTTCAAAGTTCCGGGTGTTACACAGGCACTTGAGGGAGGGAAAAGACATCAGCGGTTACACACAACTGTGAACCCTACAATTTATAACACTAACCTGCCAGACAGGAAGTAACCATCCCATGTGACAGAGGCACAGCTGTTCTGGAGGTAACCAAGTATACAGACTAGATTTGACACGTGCCCCACAGGACAGAATCCATGCATGCCTAGTACCACAAACCTGTTAAAATCCTATGCCTAAGGAGGTATAGACCTAGAGAAGAACTTACTACTGGTGCATGGTAAAATGCACACATTGTCTCCTAAATATCTATGGTTAAACGCAGACAAATGCTTCTTTCAGTCCTAATGAGAGAAGCCTCTCTTTGAAAAGAATGGTGGTGAATGTAGAGACTCATGGCTGACCTAGATGTTGAAACTAAGTGACAGGTGGGGTTTGACCCTAAATAAGACACTTAAAGTACCCCCTCTAATGCTCGGGGAACATCAAAGAGGAGGCAGAAAGGATGTAGGAGCAGAATAATGACAGGGAGAAGGGTTATGAAATGTCATCTAGCCAACTGTAATATGAACTCACCACACCATCTGAGGTTGTCCACACAGGTTCTGCCCAAGATTAGCCTTTCCATGGTCAGCCTTGGATGAGAGAGGATCTTATGGGCCTTACCCATTACTGCAAAGCTATTGACATTCTGGGAAGCGGGAGGCATTGTCTTCAGCTGCATATCCACTAGTGAGCCCAGCAGCCAATGAACAGTTCTAAACCCAGAGTGATACAGATGGCCCTGGTTAATCTCAATGGATAATAAAACAAAACAAGAAGTCATATGCATGGTAAAGAGATCTATAGGGAATAAGTGGGATGATAGGGGTAGGAAGAAAAGAGGGGAAGATAATTAGAATGCATCATATACATGTGTGAAATAATCAAAGAGAAAACTTAATAATAAAAAAGAATTGACCATCCAGATAATTCTAAAAGCCAGTCACAGGACTGAACTAATAAAAGATATTTTAGAAATTTAAAAAAAAAAAAAAAACAGGATTTGGGAGGAGTTAGGGGAGGAATGAGTACGATCAAAATATACTGTATAAAACTTTCAAAGAGTAAATAAAGTATTGCAAAGAAATTTTACAACCATTACCACAGCTCTCTCCTAAAAGGTCTACCAGCTTATACCTTTCAACAACAATGCTCAAGATGTCTCATCTCCTCGACATGAACATTATCTTCATCACCCGTATCTAAAATAAGAATATTTTAGATAGCAGCAGCTAACTGAATGCTGTGCTGACTCTTTTTAAATGACTTTTATTGCCTGCCACTATGGGTTACAAGAGCCTCACCAACTTATATGTGTCATTATAAAGGAAGAAAATTAGCCATCATGCTGTCTTGTTTTCCTTCAGGTTGTGTTTATCTTTCGCTTTGATCATGAAATCTCTTGATAAAGTTTACTGACTATCACATGGTTAAATCTTTTTCTTATGCTTGACATATCTTTGTCTCATACTTAGTACAGTCTTCTGGGTTCACAATTATAAAACTGTACATTCACATTTTCCTATTAAGTTTTTATATTTTCATTTATATTTTTGCCACACTAATGCTAACTTTAATGCTGACATTAATTTTTAATAGTGACGTTATATTATTAAACATGTTCTATCCCATGCCAAAAAGTAATTAAAAATAACTATTTTTAATAAAAGATAGTAGAGACAAAAATAACTCCACAGATTATCAAGAGGAATGTATTTTTGAAATTATTCAATGTTATGTAACATGACAGCTTTGGAAATCAAGACTTAAGAACCAAGGGAAAACTCCCTATGTAAGGACAGTTCTATAGGGTATGCTGGAAGGACAGAAGGTTATGGTCTAGTAGCAATAAATCTGGATGAATTCAGAGAACTAAATATTTAACTTGTCCAATTTGTTCAGCTCTGTGACTTATTCTGAAACCATATATTCCCTACAGTCATCAATTAAAGGTCCTATCTCAAATGATGGGCAGAAAGTAAGTGACATTCTTACTGAGAAAAACTAAAACTTGGCCACATGCTGGGCTCCTGACTGATTTTTATTTTTAATTGGCTAAGCATAAAATCTAAGCAATCTCCCCTACAGTTATGAGGGTAGCTTTTCCTGTGCAAACACTGGTCATGATTTACCAAGAATCAGACAGAGCACTGTCAGGATACTCAGAGCAGCAAGGAAAGGATGGGCCATGGATGACAGAACCAGAACACAAAGCCTGTGTGGATGAGAGTCCCTGGAAAGCAGCTGTGTCTGCAAAGAGTCAGAACTGCAGTGACAGGTTGGAATGTTGCAGTTCCAGAGTCTAAAGATCCATTCTGTGACCCACCTAACATCCCGTGACTAGCCAGACCCAACATCCTGACAAATAGATACGAAACTTTTTGAATATATTAACATAACAGAAATCTAGTTTTTGACCAATCAAAAGGCTAAGAATGTTGTCAGACACCAAGCATCAAAGGCCTCTAACAGTACTGCCCCAACCCAGTCTTACTATAACCCACCTACAAGATGTACAAACCAGTGTATTTGACAAGTCTTCATTTAGATTTGTGGCTTTCTTTGTTCTTTCACTACAGAAATTTCATGAACTGCTACTTCATTGGAACATGGTATGTGAGGTAACCTAAGTCTGTGTTCCTGAGCTATGGTCACTCATATCTGGCTCCACAATAAACTATGTCCTTTATTCCTTTGTGAGAGTTCTTTCTTTCATTGACACCTGAAACATAAAACTGTGAACCTAAATATATGGAAGTTATGGATGTAGAGCAATATTAAATATAAATGGAATAAATAAGTCCAGTGCATATGGATGCCCTAGTCTACTGCTGTTAGCAAAATAGCAAAGCTGTACACAAATGAGATGCTTTCTCAACTTTGCTTAGTAAAGAAGCTATAGTTAAAAGTCAAGAATTGCTGAGAAGTGGTGGCCCACACCTTTAATCCTAGCATTTGAGTGGCAGAGGCAAGCAGGTCTCTGTGAGTTCAAAGCCAGCCTTGTTTAGAGTGATTTCCAGGACAACCAGGACTACACAAAGAAACCCTTTCTCAAAAAGACAGAAAAAGAACAAAAGAGTCAGGAATCATGCTAACTTTTGAAGCAGTGGTGGGGCTGACTCCTAGTAACATAAAAAAAAAAAAGTATTCAGGCTGAAAGGGTCACTGAAGAAATCAAGATGTAAATTTCAAAATTCCTACAATTAAAAGAAAATTCAACACAACACCCCAAAACCCATGGGATACAATTAAAACAATCCTAAAAAGGAAGTTAATAGCCACAAGTAACTCCATTAAAAGTTCAAAGTAATCTCAAATAATGATGTGCTGTGCCTTAAAGCCCCGAAGAAACAAAAACAAGTCAAACACAGAACCAGAAGACAGAAATAATTAAGATCAGGGCAGAAACTAATGATGTAGCATGGAAAATAAAAAATACAGAAGGACCAAGAGCTCTGAAAAGAGAAACAAGAGTGAGAAAGCTTTAGCCAAATTAACTAAAAGGAAGAGGAAAATCAAATTTGCAAAAGTAGAGATGGAAAGGGAGTCCTACGACAGTCACCAGTGCAATGCGGAAAATCATCACACCATGTTTTTAAATGTACATTTCACTAAATTGGGAAAGCTAAAGGTAATGAATTAAATTTACACACATATGATCTAGCAAAATTAAACCAAAGTGCATCAAACAATTTATATACAGATCTGTAATAAATAATCAGATTGGATCAGTAATAATAATAATAACCTCAACAATAAAATGTCCAGATAGACTCACTGCTGAATTCTAATATATTTAAAGGAGAACTAACTTCAGTGCTTCTCAAACTAATGCATAAAAGAGAAATTTAGGAATGAAGCCAAACTCTTTTTATGAGCCAGTATTACCCTGACATCAAAACTGAATGAAGATGCAACAAAAAAGGAAAATTATAAGTCAATCTCTCTGAAAAAATTCTCAACAAAATATTTGCAAAGTAAACTTAAGAACCCAGAAAGAAGATCACTCAATGACCATGATCAAGTTGGTTTCATTCCAGAAATGTAGGGATGGCTCAGCATATACAAATCAATAAATGTAATAAATCACATGGATGAATTAAAAAATGGAACTCACATGGTAACCTAATAAAAACAGAAAAGGACTGAAACAAAATTCATTACCCTTTCATTGTAAAATCCCTGAAGAAACTAGAAATAGAAGGAACATCCATCGTCAGTATAATAAAGCCACTCATGACAAACTACAGCCAAAGCAGACCAGTGAAAAAGAACTCAAAGCATGTCCATTAAGTCAACAGAAGGCCAAAGCATCCACACTAGCTAGGGCTGTGTTTCAAGTCTTAGCTAGATCAAGGAAATAGGAGGAAATAAAAGAGAAATATGTATGGTTCTATACATGAGACCCTAAAGAGCCACCAGCAAATTCATAGTTGATGAATGCCTTCCGCAAAGTTTCAAGAAACAAAACCAACATAAAAACAAGTATCCTTTCTACATACCAGTAACTAACAGGCTGAGAAACCAAATCAGGGTAACAATCCCAAACACAATTAGGGAGGGGAAAAAATTGGAATCACCCCAACTAACCAAGGAAGTGAAAGACATCTTTATTGAAAATGTTAGAACAATGAAGAGGGAAACTGAGGAACACACCAGAAGCCAGAAAGATCTCTCATGCTCATGGACTGGAAAAATTAGTATAGTAAAAATGTCTATGCTACCAAAAGTGTCCTACAGATTCACAGACTCAATGCAATGCCCATCAAATTGCTAAGCTATCCATCACAATTGGCTGCCCAAAAGATTCTAGACAGCCAAGGCAGTCCTGGGCAAAAAGAATAATCCTAGAAGTGCTTCCCATATCTGATTTTAAGTTATACTAAAGACTTGTATTATTATCAAAACTTGTATTGGCACAAAAACTGATCAGTAGATCGATGAACTAGAACAGTGAACTGAGAAATAAACCAATACAATTACAGCTGCATGGTTTTTGACAAAGATACCATAATACAATGTAGATGTATCCAACCTTCTTATTAAATAAGAAACAAAGAACCAATGCAAAGAAGAAAGCCGAGAGGTCAGAGCTAAGAGCTAAAACCTTACCCTTCCTCCTGCGGTGGTCCTACCTCTCCGAACCAGAGCTACCCCTGTGTTAAAGTCTTTATATAGAGTCCTGTCCTGCCTTCTCATTGGTTGTAAACCCAACCACATGACCGCCTCCTCACAGCCTGTCTGTATAGGCCTCCAGGTTTTCCATGATTGGTATTAAGATTAAAGGCATGTGTATCCAATAATGGCTGTATCCCTGAACACACAGAGACTTACCCAGCTCTGCCTACCAAGTGCTGGAATTACAAGAATACGCTACCACTGCCCTGCTTTCCTATGGCTTGCTAATAGCTCTGACCCCCGGGCAACTTTATTTATTAACATACAAATAACATTTTAATACAAATAAAATATCACCATAATACACATTGGAGAAATGACAACCTCTTCAAGAAACGGTGCTGGTTCCACAGGAAAAGGGTGAAACTGAATTTTTATTTCTCACCATGTACACAAACCAACCCCAAATTGATCAAAAGCATATAAGATTTAAAAGTCTGAAACTATTAGAGGAAAAATTCAAGAAAAAAAAAACACTTTAAGGAATAGGCACGGGTGAGGACTTTCCTAATAGAATCCTTGTCCTTCAGGAAGTAATCACACACCGAAAAAAGGTGCATGTCGTCAGGTGTGCTACTATTATGTCACTAGACTGAATATTCAGGAAAGTAATTTTAAAGATGATTTAAAACTGTATTCCAATTTGGAAAAAAAACCTCATGAATATGTGATTCTGACGTGAGTCTTAACATATACACAAGGGCTGGGATGTAGCTCAGTGATACAGCACTAGTCTAGGACGCAGACCCTGGTTCCATACCTGGAACCACAAAAAAAGAAAAGAGAAAAAAAGAAAGGGAAAGAGAAAGAGAGAAAAGAGAAGGAGAGAAGAAGAAAGAGGAAGGAGCGGAAGATGGATGAAGAAAAGGCAAGATAAAAGAGGAGAGGAAAGGGAAGAGGGAGAAGAAAAGATCATAGTGTCCTCAGGGGGAAGAAAGTGAAGACTATCCTGTGTTTAAAAGGATACCTGGTCCCTCACCTTCCTCCATCCTGCTGGCTATATTTTCACATTTCAGGTGTTCTTAATGTCTGTTCAGGACTGGAGATCGGGATAGAGTTACCTAAGCAACCACTCATTTACCATCCCATTCCAGACTCTGGAAGGTTCTCCCACTTGGCATACTCTGTCCTCTCTGCCACCACACCAGGAGAGCTGTCTCCTCAAAAGCCAGCTCCTTATCCATAGCCTTTATTTTATTTTAAGACTGTTATTTTTTCTTAATATCGTGTGTGTGTGTGTGTGTGTGTGTGTGTGTGTGTGTGTGCGTAAAGGAGGTCAGAAGAGGGAAGAGCTAGAGTTACAAGTAGTTGAAAGCCATCTGACATGGGTGCTCGGGAACCGAACTTGGGTCCTCTCTGAGATTAATGGGTGCTTTTAAGCATAGAGCCATCTCTCTAGGCCCTATATCCTTTATTTTTAAGAGCTGTGGCGAAGCACTCTTCCTCTAAATCCTGTGTAGCCACAGCACATACACACCAATAGAACACAGTCCAAGCAAATGACAGATGACTGATGGAAGTATTTTCCCTGGAATTGCATCAAGGATAATCTAGGATAACAAAGAATATAAATATCACTCCTTAACGACGTTGGAAAAAATCAAGTCAGTAATTCCATTATCCCAAATATAAATATCTCTACAGAAGCAAAGCCTCACTGCCAGAATTTAATCTTCACTCAAAATAAACCATTTCCTCTGCTTAATGGGATAGAGCAGTTAAAACACCACCAAGTGGCTAAACCTACATCAACACTAGGTCAGGAAATTCTATCTGACTGCCCAGAAAGGGGAAAGACTGCTGACCCCAAAATATAACGAAACCTCCTCAAGGTTGTGAACTGTGTACCAAGCAGAGCCACAGAATCCTTCTGCAGTTTGAGCTGCTCCATTCGTGAGTCTCCCCTAGTACCTCTGCCTTTGGCAACTGACTAAACAAAGTGATGACATGGACTTTCAGACCCGAACAGGAGGGCAGAGCTTGCTCCATCCTGCCCTCTGACCTCCCGTCTCCCTCTGCTAGGCATGATAACTTCCTTCCTCTCTGGTGTTGTATGGAGCACACTCTTCTTTCTCAGGTATGCTCAGGACAGAACAGGAGCCTGAGGTAATATGAAATGTGTTTTAAAGCAGTGGAAATGAGAGGATGTCTCCATGCCTTGGAGGGGAAAAAAGCAAAGAGCAAGGAGGTCCTCAGAATAACCTCCCTCCACAGAAACCTAAGGCCATCTTCTCCTCCTGAACTCCTGAGGCTTGCATCAGGCCCTCTTCAACACACTGCCATTCAGGTTTTCCCTCCACCCTTGAAGTGCTTCATATTGCACTTTTAAAGCTTGAGTTTGTTTTGAATGAAATGGATATCTTGAGCTTCTGAGGGAATTTTTAAGTAATTATTGAGACAATGCTGAAAAACATTCAAGTGTCATCCTGTCCAGTCCACATATGGCGTATATAGTTATACAGTAGTGATTTCAAATCATGGAGGCAGATCTGCAGATGGCGTCTGGCCAGGAGTGAGTTCATACCTAATAAGATGCACATCCACAGTGTGGATGATAGAGAAAGAAACCTAGTATTGCAGCAAATCTCAAAATAGTTCGTCTTCAAAAGGTGTTAGATGATCATTACTCTGCAATATCTGCCAGGTACCCAAGTCAGAAAGTCCACTAGATGGTTGTCTACATGATTCTCCATGGAGGTGAAGTTGAGGTCTGATATAGTTAAGGTGTAAGGCCTTAGAAATTAACTAAAACAACAGGCAAGGGAAGGAGGGGAAGAAGGGAGAGAGGGAGGGAGTGGGGGAAGGCTCTTAGATCCCAGTGAACATCTGCTTCTTGGGGAGAAGCGAGATTTCTTATGGAAAGAAATAGAAACAAGTCCTACACCAACAAGGACATCTCATCAACTCATGAACCTTTATGATGAGCCCAGCAGCAGGTACGTGACAAGAATCAGCATTGGAACGAATAGGAGATCTTGTCCTCAAAATACCACAGCTAAAGATGTCAGAGGATTCAGCGTGCCTCAGTCCATGGGGTGAGTGCAAGACAGGGAACTATCAAGTCCCCTGGGAGATTAGACAGGGGACAATGAATTCCACCTAGGCACGGAACCCAGACAAAAAGCAATGGAGACATAATTCTTCAAGTGGGTTTTGAAGAATGTATATGAATTCATAAAGAAAGAATTGCTGTAGGGAACACTTCAGATATGTGTGTGCATGTGCGTGTGTGCTCTCTATGACCTGAGGAGGCATGAGTGCTGATTGCTTTGTGGCCTACCCCCCTGTGCACTCTGGGCCCAAAAAGTAGGCAGGTGGCCTCATTAGCCGCCCCAAGCTGACATTTACCGGGCACTCTTTCGTCTTAGCACAAACATAAAATTCAAGAGTTACACATCTACTTTTAAAACAAGCATTTTCAGTAACTTGCTGAATTCTTTACTAAGTAATGAGATTCTTACAAGATTAACACTCTTACCTCCATGGGAAAAGCTTTGAAATTAACCGTGTGCTCAGAGCCACGCTGGTTTTCTCTTCCCCAGTGAAATCTAACTTCGTAGAGTTCGAACTCGTGTCCCTGAGGCAGCGGTCCTCCTGACAAAACTGGAAAGAGAAAAGGGAACTGCTGAACGATGTCATAAGCTTCACACACAGAGGCATTGGCTGCTGCTGCGGCTGACCCACAAAGCTCCCCTGAGCTCCAAAGACTGCACTTGCAAAGTCAGTGAGAAGCAGTGCGCAACTGAGGTCAACTTAAACTGCCCGGATTTCACTGAAGTTCCTAGGCTTGGTATTCAGATAGGACCTTGACAATAATACCTATATTCTGAGAAGGACTAAGAAAATAAGTCCTTCCTGAGACCATTTTAAAAATACTTATTTTAAATTATGTTCAGGTGCTCATGGGGCAAGAACGGCGTATCAGATCACCTAGAGCTGGAGTTACAGTCCGTTTCCAACTACCTAATGTGGGTGCTGGGAACCAAGTTCAGGTTCTCTGCAAGAGTAGTACTGCCTCTTAATCAGTGAGTCGTCATCTATCCAGTCCCCTTACTGTGACTTTTAAGCTGGGCACTAATCAAGAGACAAGAATATGGTCAGAGCCCCATACAAATCAGTCCTCTACCATTGATCTACCAATGAACTAAGCCACATCTTTGGGTCATCCATTGGCATTAGTAGACTTTCAATCAGAGAAAAGATATAAGCTGATAAAATTGTCCAAAAAATTAATATTAATACAACCAGTGAGGCTGGAGAGGTGGCACACTGGTTAAAAACACTTGCTGCTCTTGCAGAGGACTCCAGTTTGGTTTCCAGCACCCTCATGAGGTGGCTTACAACCTTCTGTAACTCCTGCTCCAGGGATCCAACACCCTTTCTGGCCTCCTCAGCACCCACATACATGTGGCATATTCTCTGTCTCTGTCTCTGTCTCCCTGTCTTTCTCTGTCTTTGTCTCTCTCTCTCTGTCTCTCTCTCTTTCTCTCTCTCTCTTACATGTGCACACACACACACACACACACACACACACACACACACACACACACACACAAATAAAATAAAAATAAATACAATCTGCCAAAAAGTGGTAGCACACGCCTTTACTTTAATCCCAGCACTCAGGAGGCAGAGGCAGGCAGATTTCTGTGAATTCAAGGCCAGCCTGCTCTGCAGAGCTAATTCCATGACAGCCAGGGCTACACAAAGAAATCCTGTCTCAAAAAAAAATTAAAATAAAAACTAAATACAATCTACTACTAAATCCTAGTTTTAAAGACCAATGACCATTCAACATACCTGCCTACTCCTGGGCTGAAACTGTGCTGAGAACACTAGCATCAGTCCTCCCAGGCCTCATTTAGTGCTCACTTTTGAATGGGATTTAGAACTCTGTCCCAAACAAGGACACATTAAAGTATGGTGAAAATGCATCTTCATGATAAACTGCACTTAAGCAACTTCTTAAGGATTTTAATAGCCCCTAGAAAGAGTCTATGTAAAAACTTGAAATAAAATATATTATAAAATACAATGACTAATTTCAATGGAGATGAAAATTAATTCAAGACTTTTGCTCCTCCTCTAGCAACTTCTAATTCAAAAATAATACCAGTTAAGAATTTTTAGGTTCTTTTACACAAATAGCTGGCAGCCTTCATCACCAACACCCTAGAAGAAGGGGCAATGAACAGAGCACTATTCGCTTGGGAGCCTGAAGTCTCTCTGGGATCAGCTTCATCATCACCCTCCAATACAACTGATACAAAAGTGAACTGGGGCAGCAGTGTCTGTATGTTTGGTTAATTCTTAGCTAAGAACCTGTTCTAACTGGGCTTATGTAGATCTGCCTTCAATACAGCCAGAATGCAAATTAGAAAGAGAACAAGAAGAAACAACATGGCAGGAAGTAGAGGCAGGGTGAAGCTATCCCACACATCATACAGTCCTTGAGAGTGTCTTACAAATTTGGTTCTCATCTTTCTACCAACTCAGGAGGAAAGAGTATCCAAGAGAGATTTTAATTCTGCAAGGGGAAGTGAACAGATCCCAATAAGGGGAGCAGAATGCACGGCCAGCAGAATAAGACTACAGCAGGGAATTCAGAGCCCTTCCATCACAACAGATTCCTAAGGTCAGTGTTCTCATCCCTATGGAGAGAGGGGAACAGTGGGCTTGAGGGACTAATGTAGTTTACCTCAGTCACCCTGTTAGCAAGCCCAGGACAAAGTCCAGAGTTGGAGCCTAACCCACCACAGAGATAAGTTACTGCCTTACAAGAATGAACTGAAAAAAAAATAAAATATTCTCTAAGCCTAGATTTCTAAACTCTGGGTTCTCCTTTGAGGACAAAATTCTATCAGATTTTTCAAAAGACAATCAAAACAAATCTAAATTCACGCATCAAAAAGGTTTACAGATACTCAGAACTCTGAGGACTTGCTCTGCCTTTCTATTCTGTAAGAATAGCTTTAAGATTGTATTCCAGGCTTTTATTTCAAGACGGGGTCACAGATTCTGGATAGTCACTCCCACTTAGTCCAAACTCCATCTTGAGAAAAACAGGGAAAGAGATCAGAAGTCTACCTTCTATGTACCCTGTCACCCAAACCAGAGAGAAAATGGGGGTCTCACACAGCACCTCAGTCAGCATCATCTGAAGAAAATGTATCTCCACCACTACCACCACCACCATACACAGCATGGACCTAACTCTAGCCTTCAGGGCAAATTCTGGAACTCTCCATTTTTAAAGGAAAGCAATAAAATTATCTTGGAAGAGGCTAAGCTCCATGTTGCTATGGAAAAGAACAAGAGTAGCAAAAAATTATGCATAAAAAATAAGAAAAACCGTTAATCTATTTGCCCAATCCCCTTCCGAGGATACACATGGACACACATTTAGAGAAGCTACAGAGAACAGTGTGCTACTTCTCATGGAAAAGGGTGATACAACTGGTTTTGACATGGATTTCAGCACAACAAAAACAAATCCACCGTTCAAAACTACAAAATCAAAATGACCATACTGGAAGTCTTACACATTATTATTATGTTGTGTGGCAGGATACAGAATCAACCTGCAAAAATCAATAGCTTTTCTTTACAAGAACAATAAATCCACAGAGAAAGAGAACATGGACACAGTCCTATTCACAACAGCCTCAAAGAAAATAAAATATCTAGGAATAAACCTAAACAAGGAAGTCAATGACTTCTACAATGAAACCTTTAAATCTCTGAGGAAAGAGAGAGAGAGAAAGACACTAGAAAATGGAGAGGTACCCCACACACATGGATTGGTACAACTAATACTGTAAAAAAGGATCATTCTAACAAAAACCATGTTCAATGTGATCTCAATCAAAATTACTGTCTCATTCTCCATAGAAACAGAAAACACTCTCCTAAAATTCTTATGGAATCACAAAAGACCTCAGATTACCAAAACAACCCTGAGTGAAATGAACAGGGCTGGAGGGATTGCAATTCCAGATCACCAGACTATCACAGAGCCATTGTGACAAAAGCAATATGGCACTGGCATGAAAACAGGCGGGTAGACCAACAGAGCAAAGTCCAGGACACAAACATGAACGCATGAATGACAGCTGTCGGCCCCAAGTCTTCCCATGTGAATACATAACCTGGAGTAACTGCAGAAACCAGGAAAGTACAGGGGGACATTGTTGGGGGAGGGGCAGATAGGGGAGCAGCAGGATCCCAATGATTTGAAGGGGAAAGAGGGAAGTGGAGGGGGATTTTAACTAGGGAGAGGAATGGAGATAAATAAGAGAGAGGGATGGGTAAAATAACAGTAAGGATTCTGAAAAGGTCATAAGAAATCATACTGTTGACTATTTACCGAAAATCACATTTAATACACATAAGCTTGTGTATGCATACACAGATTAAATAAAATCTTCCCATGTGGGCTGACAATAATCCCCACAAGAGCCACACATCATCTAACAAAAGCCTCAACACCAAACATGAGAAGCCCCCTTTGAGTCAGGACTGTCGAAGAGACTCCCGAAACACAGACTATGTTGTTGCCCTTGATTGGCTCCCAGAGGTAGAAGGTGAGTACCAATTGCTGAAGATACCATGTACTTTGGACACAGGACCCAGAGGACCTGAGATGGATCTGATCGGAAAGCCCCTCCCTCAGATCTAGTCTTCATGGTACCAAAAGGCACATGTAAGCTTCCAAGGGAGAGAAGCAACCAATATCCTACCCAACTACGATGCCTATAATGCAACAATGACCAGCATGTAACAATAACCCTAAGGATGCAGTAGTGGCGTGCATACAGTAATCAACAGCTAACTAGTCTTACAGCACACTCAACAAGAGAGAAATCATGCCTGGAACTGGAAATCCAGTCAACTACCAGGGCCTAGTGTGGCCATGGATCTTGGAGGACCAACAACCATTACTTTACTGAACCAGAATAATTCCTAACTACATTGTAAGTATTTATTCTTATACCAGAGATAAGTGTAGCTCTCAGCCCTCATCAAAGAAACTGATCTTTACAACAGAGACCATTACTAAAAGCCACAACCAATCAAAATGCAGAAAACAGAGATCGTGGTGCCCAACTGATACATCTACAACACAATTCTTGTACTTAAACTCATGGATCATTGCAGAAGAGGGGACAGAAAGATTGTAAGAGTCAGAGGAAGTGTGCTCTGAGATCTTGTCTCCTAAAAATCTCAGATAAGCTATACACATGATGTTTCATCAGCAGGGTTACCTAAACAAGACCTGAACAAGGACACTAACAACAGACATGCTAACATGGAAGGGAGAAAGCTTATGGGGCCTCAGGCCTAAACAAAGAACTATGGGTAACGAAGGAATGTGGAAAGTGGGGAAAATGGTCTTCCCCAGGGAAGAGCTTCCCTGTTGGTCAACCCTGAGATTATATACGTTCAGGTTATATGGACTGAGTATGTTGTATTTATGAATTTAGGAGTGTGTGTGTGTGTGTGTATGTGTGTGTGTGCCGTGTGTGTGATAACATCTTAAAGAAAAAGAGGCCATGACTTTAGAGCAAGTGAAGGAGTATGTGGGAAGGCTTGGCAGGAGGAAAGAGAAAGGGGGAACTGATATGATTATATTATAATTTTAAAAATAAAAGAATTAGGTTGGGGATTTAGCTCAGTGGTAGAGCACTTGCCTAGCAAGCGCAAGGCCCTGGGTTCGGTCCTCAGCTTTGGAAAAACAAACAAACAAAAAAAAAACAGAAAACAAAAAACTTTAGCCGGGCGGTGGTGGCGCACGCCTTTAATCCCAGCACTCGGGAGGCAGAGCCAGGCGGATCTCTGTGAGTTCGAGGCCAGCCTGGGCTACCAAGTGAGTCCCAGGAAAGGCGCAAAGCTACACAGAGAAACCCTGTCTCAAAAAACCAAAAAAAAAAAATAAAAAAAAAAAATAAAATAAAATAAAAAAATAAAAATAAAAGAATTATTACCAAAATCTTTTTACAATGTTTCTGTTTGGGGAAGACTTTTATTGGAGTAAGGGGAATGTTTGAGTTAGTTTCTCAAGACAAGATTTCACTGCGTAGCCCAGGTTGGCTTTGAATCCTCCTGCCTCTGCCTCTTGAGTTCCTGGATTACACACCAGCTCCTGAATGTCTTTAAAACAATTAAAACTTCAATTTAAAAGATTAAAAAAAACTCATTCTTATGCATGGGTGTATGTGTATTGTGTATGTGAACATGTGTATAGAGATACAGATGTGTACACAGATGTGCACTAGGAGTTGGGTTTCACGCTCTATCACTCTCCACTTTTATTCTCTTGAGACAGGTTCTCTCATTGAGCCTGGAGGTAGGCTGGAAGCCATCAAGCCCCAAAGATCCTCCTGTCTCCATGTACCTTCCACACACCCCCACACAGTGTAGGTATTTACACGCATATGTGTTGCAATATCCATCTTTCTACCATAGGTGCTGGGAGTTGGAAATGATCTCAGGTCCTCAGGCTTACACAGCAAGGTCCCTTACCCATGGGCCCATCTCTCCAGTCCCAGAGCTCCTGTTTTTAAATGTGCTACAAACTTAAACTGCGCAGGCCCATGTTTTGATGGGATGGTACTCAAAACCCATGGGACTCATTTACAATATTTTTTATCATCTATTACATGACACCAGGCAGTGTATAAAATGCTTAGGATACAATGGTTTTTACAAAACAGACAGAATTCCTGGCTTCCTGGACCTCACATCCATTTAGGTTGAAATTGAATTTGTCTACTCGTGGAGATCAAACACGGTGGAGGAATACTTGGTCAGTGGGCAGCAGTCTCATTGGCTACAGTTAACTGTATTCCTGGAATTACAATGAAACAACAGGGTCCTCGTGGACCACACATGCTGGGAGGGTACGTGAGCGCACAGGAGGAAGGCATTATCTCCCGGTCCGTCCTCAGGGAAGGAGGCAAAGAGGTGCCCTTGTCCAGGTGCCAGGGTCTGGGTATTTTTCACTTTTGCTGCTGGTTAACAACCCCAAAGTAAACCATTCTAACACCATGTAGCCACAAAAGGCCATTTCAAAAAGAAGAAGAAGACAAAACACTGAATTTAGTTTGAGATGCCAAGTAAATGCACTTCCTATCCATCCCTCGAGATTGATTGTTCATACACCAAAATCAATTGTCACTCTGACCCCAGCCATTGAAATCCACTAAAGATACTACACTCCCTTTCTATAGATGCTGTTTAGAAGGAAAACAGTCAACCCAGCGGGTGCTTTCCCACACCGCACTATGTTCTGGACAGTGATGCTTGGACACTGCTTGGCAGAGTCCTTGTTGGGATGACATCGATGTCAGTGAAATTACAATGAAACAACATAGAATAGCTCTGATGAGAGACAGCATTTCCACAGAGTGACTAAGTGGGGAGAAGAACCTGCAACTGGCTGACGCCATTGCTTCTGGTCCCCATTTCTTGTCTGTCCTTTAATGGACCTTGCCATGATGATTAAGAGACACAGAAAGAGCTCGCAAAGGAAAGCTCTACAAAATTTGAGAATCATATGACAGCCTGATGAACAAACATTTACCTAAACCTCTAGAAGCCTCATAATCCTTTGATGAAAACAAATTTACCATGTAATTCAAAAGCAGCAACTGGAGAAGAACTCCTTCACATTTCATTTGAACTGAGCACACATTCTGAGTGGAATGACCACAGGGTACATAAAGCAAAATGATCCAACCTCAGCATAAGCCAGGTCTCCCCAGTGCAGACAGACACTCCCACTGCAGACAGGCCTCCCCAGTGCAGACAGACACCCCCAGTGCAGACAGGCCTCCCCAGTGCAGGCAGACACCCCCAGGGCAGACAGGCCTCCCCAGTGCAGACAGACACCCCCAGTGCAGACAGGCCTCCCCAGTGCAGGCAGACACCCCCAGGGCAGACAGACATCCCCAGGGCAGACAGGCCTCCCCAGTGCAGGCAGACACCCCCAGTGCAGACAGGCCTCCCCAGTGCAGGCAGACACCCCCAGTGCAGACAGACATCCCCAGGGCAGACAGACATCCCCAGCACCTAAACAGTGTTCCCAAGAAGAAGTATCAGAGACAGTGAAGAGAATGTTTGGACGGTAGGAGGACACCCAGCTCGGGCCAAGTGAAAACCAGGTAGCATGCACAGAACCAATGAAGACTTCCTGGGATAACAGCCAAGCTGAACTTTGAAGAATATGCTAATATTCATCTATATTCTAATAGAAAACAGTAGCCAGTGCAGGAAGAAGAGTCTGGGAAAGGCTCGAGGTACCGACTGGTTCACATGTTTTCTGAGAAGAAAACTGTTTAGTCACCAGTGATCAGAGGCTCCACCCCAGGGAGGCAGGATTAGGAATGACTGTCTAGCCTAAACTTAGATTGGGAGTTACAAATAAGTAAAGTTGCTATAAGAAGTTACAGTGGGTAACACAAATGGTCTCGAGTGATTTTCAGTTTCTCCTATGCTAATGGACAGTTAAAAATCCCTTTACTGAGCACAGGTGACTTGCTGTAACCCCAGTACTCAAAGGGGAAACAAGAGGGTGGAGTTCAGTCTGGGCTAATAGCAAGACCACATTTCATAAAAAAAAAAAAAAAAAAAAAAAAAAAAAGTATTTACCCTTTGTAGTTAGATGGAGTAATGTGCTATCATATGGGCTTGGGCAGTGCCACACACCTAAGTACTACACTGTTCCCACTAGAAATGTATCCTTACCTGTAATCACCTTCTATGGTTTCTATTACCTTCATTCAACCACAAACTGAAAGTACTGAATCAAAATTTTCAAACATAAAGAGAGACTTCACCCATATAATTTTTATTTCAGCATGTGTTTATAACTTTTTATATGATTACTACATAGTACTGCTAATTTTGTACTGTGTGCCTCACTTGTAAGGTAAACTTGATCGTAAGTATATATAACTAGAAAAACAGTATAGAGAAAATTTAGCACAGTCTTTGGGATCCGAGAACATATCCACTGCCAATAAATGAGAACTGGTATCATTATATTTTAATATTTATGCTGTTTTTCCTATCATCATAAATATGTTCAATTTTCTTATTCTATATACCTCAGATGTGAAGATTCCTGCTATTCATCAGTCCTGAAAAATCAAATGATGTATGTGATAGCTTTAGATAACTTCTTCAGCTCAAGGAGACAGGGCAAGTGGCCTGGTCAATTAATTACCAGTAGGATGTGAAAATGGGCCAAACACCAGGCCCAGTGTGACTCTGCCGCTTCTGAGCAGACCTGGTACAGAGACAGACGGTGACAGGACCCAAACCATGGTCCAGTCTCGAGGTCTCCACTCCTGCCCATCTCTACCCATTCCCTCCTCTCCCCTACTCCACACACTCACTCATCACTAGAGCTCTGCAGACTATCCCTCAGTAAAGCCCTGGGTCAGCCCTACTTTCCTGCCGGGTACCAAAACGGCCTCAGTCTTTGGGTCACTTCGTTTCTTGCCCTGAGTTTAACCAGATCCTAATCTCTCCTACATCCCAGCTCATCCTGTGCTACCATGTTAACTTTCCCAGTTCAACATGCTACTTAAGACACCTGTCGGGGAGGAGTCTCGTTCTTTAGACTCTGTTCACGATCCCTCAAGACCGGTCTAACACACCCTCACTCTTGAATTTCCCCTTGAGCCCTTCACCACAAATATATCTTTCAGGTGTGCTAAAAGATCAGCCTTTCCTTGTACCACCATCTCTACATTTCCCCCATATCCTTCCATGTGCGTTCTGTAGCTCTCTGCTCCATATCTCACCAACCTATAAGCATATTTACCCTTCAAGATGACTTCAAATCCTACTTCCTCCCCAGACCCTCCTCTAATAATTTTCCCGAACAATCTCCCTTCAATAGCTCTGTCTCTGACTTCTATTTACCACACCCAAAGCATGTAACTTTTTGCATAAGATAAAAATATAACCTTGCCAAATGCACTCTGCCAGCCAAAGGAAACCAAAGAGTAAGTGTGTTTGCTGCACAGGTGCACCTCCAGCTTCTCCTGACACATCAATCATCTGGCACACCAGGCATGCTCTGTCCAGGCCCTCCCCTCCCATCACTACAGGTAAAGCAGACAGCCAGTAGCGATTTCCAGTCATTTGTTCTCCTAGCTGAGAGTGTCTGCTTAGGCTTTACAGACAAGGGAGTTTGTACTGCTGTAGTAAGCAATCAGTAAGTATTGAGAGGTGAAGGACAGGACTTGTCTGGAGTTGAAGGAACACATGTATCATGCTATGGAATATTAGTTGAAGATGGGTTACATTTTTTATGCTGAGGAACATTTGTTTAGTGATGCAAAGATGTGTTGCATTCTTTTATGTTGCATTTGTTTAACTCTGTGAAGCTGTGTTACTGTGCCTGTCTAAAACACCTAGTTGGCCTAATAAGGAACTGTACGGCCAATAGCTGGGCAGGAGAGAGAAACAGGTGTGGCTGGCAGGCCGAGAGACTAAATAGGAGGAGAAATCTGGGAAGAGGAAATAGAGAGAGAAAAGAAGGAGAGAGGACATCAAGAGCCAGTCACCCAGCTACACAGCAAGCCATGGAGTAAGAAGTAAAGAAAGGTATATAGAATAGAGAAATATAAAAGTCCAGAGGTAAAAGGTAGATGAGATAATTTAAGTTAAGAAAAGCTGACTAGAAACAAGCCAAGCTAAGACCAGGAATTCATAAGTAAGAACAAGTCTCTCTGTCTGTAATTATTTGGGAGCTGGGTGGTGGGGCCCCCAAAAGACTAAGAGTTAAAAAAAAAAAAAAAGAGAGAGTGTCAGAAAGGAAAAATGGCCCCTGCCTGACAGAATGACAGTGGTATTCCAAAGGATGCCTGTGAAAGCCTGATACATATGCTCTGTGTAGGTCCAGAACTCTAAAATAAACGTAATGGGGAAGCCACAGAACTTTCTGACTTGTGGAATTGCTCAAGGGCAGAATGTGTTCCTCAGTGAAGACTGACTTTCCTTCCCTGGGCTGTTCAAGCAGAGGCTGTCCCAGCCTGCCAAAGTATGCAGTGTAGGGCCTGTCTATTGATGGAAACAACACAAAGCAGAGCAGCACACAGTCTCTACACTGTAGTGCCTGTGTGGGAGGAGCACTGAGGAGGAAGCCTAGACAGCCCAGCATGCTAAGGATGTGAAGAATTGGCAGGAAGAAGGCAGTCAGAACTAAAACGACCCTCAGGCAACTGTGCGAGAGACCAGCTAGAGGGTTTCCACACATCATTTCAAACGCAGCAAAGCTGGAGTCTGATAGGCTTTTACAGTTCCCACTGGGGAGAGCACATGGGAAGATCATCAGTGGCCTCAGCCTGAGAAAGGCTCATCAGAACTGCATGGTAGGGAGGCTAGTCCCTGAGCTCAAGACATGCCTCAAGTTCACCACAAGGCAGCGTTTCCAGATGTGACCATATACAGGAACTACGTCATTAGGATGACACTAACAACTTTAGCTTGTGAAGCATAAACACTGAAGTTATACTGCAAAAATGGTGTCCTCGTTTAGGTAATTCTTTGTGAGTTTTTTTTTTTAACAATAAAAACAGGAAAAAAATAAAAAGAAAAGAACAAATGACTAAATGTCCACAGTCACAGGCATTCTCAAAGAAACTAAGATCTCAACACAGCAGGTAATAAAAAGTCAGCTTTAATTCCTTAAAAAAAAAAAAAAAAACCTCTTGCACTTACCTGTGAATATTATTTTTAACTTTAAAAGGGTAATTTGTGGGCCAGCAAAATGACTCATCAGGTAAAAGCACTTTCTCCAAAGCCTGATAATCTGAATTTGATCCCAAGAAGCCATGTAAAGGTAGAAGGAGATGCAGGGCCCTCTGACCTCCCCATGAAGAGAGCCGCAAAACACACACACACACACACACACACACACACACACACACACACACACACACACATACACACACCATACACACACTAATAACAAAAAACAATAACTAAAACAATAAGTTTTTAAAAAGCATGTGAGTGGGACATGGTACTCATGCCCATAACACTAGCATGCGGGAGACAGAAGCAGAAGGATTGCTGGGAGTTCAAAACCATCTCCAATACACAGTGATTTTCAGTCCAGCCTGGTTAACTTACTGAGATCCTATCTCAAAAACAAAACAAAAAAATAACCAACAGACTAATAAATGAATGAAATTTAAAAGACATCACACTGTTATGAGGGAGAACCTCCTTCCTCAAAGTTCTTCCATCCCTCTTCAAACCTCATGACACAAAAGAGCGGAGTGTGCAAGGGCAGAATGGCCAAGGGTGGAATTTAAAAGCAGCAGAGAAAAGCCAAAGAAACCAAGGGAGCCTCTGGTTGGCCTGAAATTCTGACTTAGTGAAACAGCAGAGATGCCCCCTGGAGGCACACCCACCACAGGACATGGCCTACTGAAGCCAGCTCCCAAGTCCAGCCATGCTAGAGATGCTTAGGTGATGAGCATTCTACCCTGGAGAATGGAAAGAGTGTTCCCTTTCCCCTCTGCAACTTGAGGATGTTAGGGTCCTGGAGAAGTTTCACAAAAGACCATCATCCACATATGCAATCAGCAAGACCATTTATTATCCCAGCATGCTGGGGCTGTCCATTCTACACAGAGGCAAGATGGCGAAGAACCTGAGAGAGATGTGTGGGTTTCTTTTAAGCACAGGCAAGGGGAGGTCCTAAGGCAGTTAGGTGACTTTAGATATGATTGGCTCAAGCAAGTGGCAGTCATATCAGCACATTCTAATTGGCCAGGGCTAGTTAGAGGCTGGCCAGGGTACAGTTTTCCATTTTGGGGGCAGGCCTGGACAAGTCCCTGGCTTTGTCCTAGAGTTGCTGTGGAGGCTGACTGGCCTAGCATGTACTAACTGTGGGGGCTGGCTCAGTGGCCCAGGCTAAGTACATCCTATCTCCCTTGTCTCTGTTGTCAGGGGCACCAGTGATTAATTGCCCTTTGTCTATGGGTCTCCCTCAAACACTGCCTGCTTGGTTCCATAAAGCAGGGTCCAAGGCTTGATCTCTGAGAGAAGACTGAGCAGCCTGTTATGGCGTCTGCTCAGTCCTCTCATAGGACACAGCTATGAGGTGCTGTCTATGCAGCAGAGCACGTTCTCCTCAGATGCTGCATCTGTACAACCCTGAGCTGAGACTTCCCAGATTTCTGGAAATCAGAAACTCCTTGTGGTGGTGTAAAAGAAAATGGCCCCCCGAAGGGAGTGGCACTAGTTCGAGGTGTGGCTTTGTTGGAGGAAGCATGCCACTGTGGGGGTGAGCTTTGAGGTCTCCTCAACTCAAGCTAAACCCAGTGAGATAGACCACTTCCTCATGCCTGTGCAAGATGTAGAACTCTCAGCTACTTCTCCAGCACCATGTCTGCCTGCATGCCGCCATGTCCCACCACGATGATAATGGATGGAACCTCTGAAATGTAAGCCACCCAACTAAATGTTTTCCTTTATAAGAGTTGACGTGGCCACAGTGTCTCTTCACAGCAACAGAAACCCTAACTGAGACATTCCTGTCATTTATAAATCACATTTTGTCATAGCAGCCACAAGGAAAGACACACCAGGGCAGACTCAGAACTGAGGGGCACTGGTGTGCCTGGACGTGAGTGGAGGCACAGAGTGGGAAACTACAAACAGGAAATGAAGACCCCCTAGAAAGAGTGGTTCACTCTGCACCGCGTTCTCCACAGCCAAACGGCTGCCTTCGTAGTCCCTGGCAGGTGACTAGAGAATACGAACACAGCATATGGTGACATTCTCTTGGCTGTTGACAATGGCCAGAATGCAAACATCCACAAGTGGGACAACCCTCCCTCCCCACCCACCCACTGGCCCCTAGAAAAGCAGAAATAGCAAGCAGGTAGAGTCCCAGGACACTGAGCCAACCTCCAGAGCTGTCTCTCCCACACAGCCAGGTCACTGTCTGATTCCATTGCTGACCATGTGACCAGATGGCAGCCCCTCCCTTCGTGAACCAAGCTTCTAGACCACATTTTAGAGTCACTCTTAAGAAGGAGCAGAGAGCTGGACACTAGGTGCTTGACAAGAACCTCCAAATGAAAGGATAGAGCTGAGTTGATAGAGAAGGAACCCAGAATTAACAAAAACCCAGGAAGAAGGCAACAGAAAAGAATGAAGAAAGGTCTCATTTTCGTGAAACACTGAATGGTGAAATTCAAAAGGAAATTGATTGGAACAATCAGTATCAGTTTTTAGAAACTAAAAGTGAGAGAGAAAAATGAAAGTGTGTGTGTTTTAACTTTTCAGTGTCAGTCCAGACAGAGAAGAACACCTCCAAGGGGCAGCAGAAAGGACAAGAAGGAAGGACCACGTGATGCCTTTGAATGTGCTGAGACAGGACCTATCATCTCTCAGAGTTAAAAGTGAGTTCCTGTTAGGTAACTTTAAGAATAAATAAACAAAAATATAGTAACTCCAGGTGAAAACATTGTTCCATAAAGAAAAACAGAATATAGTCTCGGGCAGAAATGGCAGGTGCAAGGTCATAGTAATAATGTTTTGAGTATTAATTTTAATAACTATAATTTAGGCATGTGGGGCAAAACCAGGACAGGAGAGGCTTATAAGAAGACCCACCTTCCCTTCCCCAGCAGGGAGCCTGGGGAGCTCCTAAATATCAGAGCAAATAACATAAACATGTTATTAAGAAACATAAGAGAAACCATTTTAAAACGTTCATCCCTGAAAACAAACACCTAAGTCACATACAGACTGAGCAGGTTGTATTTATACATTTAGGAATATATATGTATGTACATTTACATATATGTATATAACAATGAATGAAAAAACAAGAAAGGGTATATGGGAGGGTTTAGAGTAAGGAAGGGGAAATTATGTAATCATATCATAATTACAAAAAACAAATATATAATTCTTGAAGGTTCAAAGTGGTTGTTACTAGAGAAAAACAGAAGTTGTAGGTGGTATGAGATAGGCTATAGCTAGGGTAGAGAAAAATGTAGAAAAAGGTAATTGTTCAAATTATGTCTGTAGTCCATTTTGATAAAGAAAGAACTTCATTAAATAAATAATGGTGTTTAGAGTTTAAAAACAATTCCTTAGAGAAGCTGAAATATCCTAGAAAAAAAAGTAATAAACTAATCAAGACATGGTCTTTCAGTTACTTGGCTTTTTTAGATAAGTGTTTACTGTGTAGACCAGGCTAGCCTGGACTCAGAGAGGTCAACCTTCCTCTGCCTCTGGAGCGCTGGGAGGAAAGGTGTGCACCTCCATGCACAGCATGAATTAACTTTTAAGTTTGGTGAAATATTAAAAAGAGAGATCACTCAGTGACTGGAAGAGCCAGGGTGCATGCGGGAGGAAAGCTCCCAGGGGAGAGGAGGACAGAGCCTGCATCAGGACAGAGGCACAGGCAGCTCTTGCTACCACTCAGGAGTGGAGGGCAGGGCGGGAGGGGAGCAGAGGAATACACAAAGTACAATGCAGAATGCACAGTGACCAGAGGTAACATCTCCGAAACATTCTGATTTACGCTCAAAGTTCAATGTGTGAACTTCGGGAAAAACAAACTAACTCCACCCACACAGACTGTTCTTCGGGAGCTGTCCCCACCCTGATTAAACTCAACAGCTGCAAAGAATACATGTTCTCTCTCACAGACTTCGAATAAAGCTCTGAAACCTGATGACTTAAGGGCAGGAGTCAACGCCTTCCTTGCCCAGGGACAGACCTAAAGGTTGTATGGGTTGGAACACCTCCTTTATCAATTTGGAATTAACGCAAGCACAGCCTGTTTGTGAAGCACGTCAACATTCAACATACTCGAAAGTCACAATCTTCCCAAGAAGAAAACAGTCATTATTCCCCTTGAAAAACACAGTGTTAATGCTTATTTCTTTAAAAAAAACAAAAACAAAACTGCTTTCATCTCTCCTACATTTAAGCTGAAATCCAGTTTCCCTGGAAATTTAATTTTTCCACAAAACATTTCAGATTCATTTCAACTAGGTTCAAGAAGTTATAAATAAACAAAACCAAGAGCTAGGTTTCCATATAAATATCTGGCTGAGTTCAGAGGATGCTTTTAACTGTTACTAAAATTATTCTTGTCAATAATAGAGAAGGGAAATTTAATTTGAAAGGTTTATCTTGAATACGGACATCAATGACATCTCTAAATTCTGATCTTTGGTTTCACAAACTGTAAAACAAAGAATTATAATTAAATGATTTCAGCTAATCAATAATTTAGAACAAAATGCACAGCAGAACAACTCAAAGAAGCATGCCTGTGTAGGGACTCTGTTCCTCACAGGTCAGTAAATGTTTGTTCAATCAACAGAGGCCACGCCAGGCACAGCTTTGGGAGGACAGCCAGCTGAGACAGCCGTCATTCACCCTCTTAGTCCTTCACACTATTTCAGAAAATAATCCCCAGAAAACGCATCTTGTAAAGAACTATGAAAATAGGAACTGCATTGGTACCACCTTTTAAACCATACAAATTAAATCAGAGATTGTCCACTTGCTCACAACAGCGCAGAAACATGCTCTCCAAAATACCTGATTTTGACTTCAGGATAACTTGAATGGTGTGTCCATCGTTGGTGACTTCACAGTCCCGGCAGACCACATAATTTGGAGACAGGCGGACATCCAACAGTGAGGGGTCGTACCTGGCTTCTCTGGAGTTTAGGTTGATAGGAGACTGGTACTCCCCGTTAGCATCAGGAAACACCAACCCCCACTCAACACCTGACGAGAAAATGATGAAAACTGAGAATAGGATTTTTTAAGTTAATAACAGTAAAATATAACATAAAAACTCACAATCCTTGACATTATAGCTGTGACTACCATGTGAACACAACTGAAATTTGAGAAATGTGTATGGGTTTTTACATTCATTGTGTGAGTGATCTGTTGTTAAATATAATACCACACACAAAATCTTTTACTGCGTGTTTATATCTGTGCACACAGATGCCTTGATTTAGAGACTTAGGAAACTTAAGTCATCTTTAAGTGATTAGAAAAAAAAAACCACAGAAATTTCCTCTGCTCATCAGTTCAATTATAATGCAATACTTAGAAAATATCCGCAACGCTCAACAAGCTCAGAGACAGCAGAAACCCGTAATGCTAAGGAGCACCATTTGTTTAAAAAGCACATACAGTATCCCATACATATATTTATGAACTCCGTTGCACTGTTTTTTTTTTTTTTTTTTTTTTTTTTCCCCGTGTATACAGTAAGCATGGACACTAATGGCTATTAGGAGCCCTGGGTCTTCAGAGACAGATTGAGGAAACTCCTTTTAAAGTCACCAAGAGCACTGACTGAGCTTGCAATCCGGGACGCGTTTTTCTAAAGCTCATTTGGTTGGACTTCCCAAGACTAGAAAGCAACTGGGTTTCAGGTCTGCTCCGGGCTGGGCTGCCTGGGTGCAGCAGGGGCGAGCCGCAGAGGGGCAGCTTCGGAGGGGAAAGCGCGGGACCGTGTGGGGCAGAGAAGCCGCGGCAGCAGCCCCGCGAGCCTACCTTCCTCGTAACCCCACTCCACGCCCTCCTCTTCCTCCTCCTCGTCTTCCTCCTTCTCGGGGAAGGCGACTGCATCCTCGATGAAGCTCAGGTCAGCCATGGGCAACTGTGCGGCGCGGACGCGGCAGGCGCGGGGCTGGGGGCCGCGCGGAGCCTGGCAGTCCCCGCGAGCGCCAGCGGCGGCGGGTCGGGCGCGGGCGAGCGTTTTAAGGCCGGTGGGGGGCGTGTCCGGCCCAAGGACCCGCCCCCGACTCACACCCCCCAACACAGGAACACACACTCAGCAGCCTGCCAAAGCCGAGCTGGGGCTGCTGCTCCCCAGAAAGCCTGCTGCGCCTGAGACCTCAGAACCCTCCCAGAAGCCGAGGGACCCCAGGACAAGCCTGGCCCGGGCGCTCCTATTGATCCAGGCAATTCCCTGAAGGGCGGATGGGTTGCCTTGCTTTGGGAGAGGGCTTGAAGACCGTGACTCAGTAAGACTCTGGTCAAATGGTTTACTTCCCATCATTTACCCGTTAGTTTTGTTGGGGCTTGGTTTTGTGAGACAGGGTCTCATGGAGACCAAGCTGGCTTCAAACTCCTCCCCATAGAGAAAGGGATGACCTTGAACTTCACAGGCTTCCGCTGTGCAAACACTGGGATTGCAGGAATGCACTACCATGGCCTGGGGAGCTGTCTTTGAGAGCTGGTTTTACTTTTTAATTCGTCCTTAGAGCACAGTGAAAATGAGTATAGAATTTTTTTTTCCCAAGAAATTCATATAAACATTTCAGAAAAAAAATTAGCATCAAGAAGTGGGTATAGTTTGGGAGGTTTATACTAAATGTATTTCAATGATGAAATAGGGTGTTTGGTTCCACTTTCTTAAGTTTGTGGTACTGCTGCAGACTCACCTTACTGCGTACATAGCTCCCAAGCCCTCGTGAAATGCACACATTACGAAACAAACAGGAACTTTCCCAGATCCAAAGAGGTCAAGTCGTTACCTCTGAACCATGTTTCCCAACCACAGGCTAGTGCTTCATTCTTGTGAGCGGCCCTGTTCGCTAACCCTAAGCTCCTTTACTCCACATTTCTAGGAGATGCATTTGCATAATAAGCTCGGCTTCAGGCCTGGAGTACTATTTAGGTTTTATATACCCTGTGCACACTCCAAAATGTCTGTGAGGAAATTAATGGACTGTGGTTCCTAGATCATAACATCTTTATGCAAGCTAGTTCCTCAAACAGGATGGAGGTGATTAATTGGGGGACTTTAAAGTGCTGGGTTCCTATCCTTCACTGCCTGCTAGAATCTTAACTTTAAAAAAAAAAAAATGACATCACCATCTGTTACATACATCTTCAGAAAGCCGATGGAGGCTAAGAAGAAAAAGTCAGGAGATGACCAGCTTCAGCACTGATACAACCTGTGGGTTTCAAGCATATGTAATTTCTTTTCTTTATCACACAGGCTGTACAACTGGCTTTCCCATCTAGAGGACAGAAATAACCAGACACTAAATTCAGCCTGCATTCTAAGCCTTCCCACATATTTAGTGGCATTGTATCCTCTGTCTTAATAAGCCCCAGGCAGACCGATGCAGCCCACTCTCCCATAAGCACTGAGAGTTTTGCATTTCTTTTTCACTTTACTTGAAAACTTTTTCACAAGACTAGGTTTGTTTTGAGTTTCTTGTATATATTTTCACATTAATCAAATGTCATAGCTTATGAAGTTCATGCGAAGGTTATACAGGACGTCTATGATAAAATCCCTGGGCCATTCTGTACTCATCAATAACATTCCCCTATTCCTCCCAAATGAGCATAGATGTGACCTTGTGGCCCATTGTGTGACCACTAATTGCATTTAAAGTACATGAACATGGAAGTGTTTACCAAATCAAATGACTGCAGACTCTCCTTGGCTGCTAAGTTTTCCATAAGTAAATGGTGTGCCATATTTACAAGAGATAGGCTGAAAGTTTACATGTTTAATATTAAAGTTTGCAGCCAATAGTGTCACATATAGCAACAAGGCACTACTATTCAAAAAACGTGGCTCTGTGTGAGGCAAGCATTTGTTTGGCCCATATTCGTTCTTTCTGGATTTTCAACCTCATTTGTATAATGTAACTCAAGCAAGCAGTACCTCCAGCTACATATGAGCCGTTCTGCTTTGCAACCAAATATTCAATTACCATCCTTAATTGCTTTGAGACTGTATGCTTCACACACTGCTAATTATCAACACCTTAAGACCTCTCATAGGTCCCCTGCTGTATCACCACCAAGATGATATTTCTAGTTCTAGCTATTATAAAGTTCTGTCATCAGAAAATCTAAACAAAGATCAAAGATATAGGCCAATTCTTTAATTGACAGGCTAGAGCAAGAACTACCAAATCCCATGTCAGAATCTAAAAATATCCATGCTTCATATTATGAACGGAAGTATCTACCGGCTTGGGGTCCCTCTTAAGCTAATGTCGGATTTGAGTCTTTAAATTGTCATCATTTGTTCACCGTGTTGTATAACTGAGGTCACACCATATCTTCAGAACAATTTCTTAAAACTAAGATCTGTATAACTAACTGTCATTTGCTATAAGCAGAGATCCCTGGAAGGAACAATCTCCACTAGATGTCAGAGGAGCAGAGAGAGTGGGATCTCTTCTCTGAGCTGCTGCATTTCCCATCCTCCCAATCATCTTTCTCACCCTTGTCTACTCTACCAAGACTCGCTTAGTGCATGGGTGAGTTGAGATCCTGCTGTCACCTTCCTCACCTTGCATGCTCCTCATCCTCTGGGAATTCCTTGACAGGAGAGCTAGCCTGTGCATGGCAAATGCTCTCTATGCGATTTTAATTCCGAATCTTCAGCAGTAGAGTCCGTGGATGACCCCAAAGGAATAAAACCTACTTCTGCCCACAAACAAGTTACAGTTTCACTGTTAAAATGTCATCGTGCATTTCATTTTACTCAACTTTCGCTGCTTTCCCCATCCCCGCTCCTCTTCTCTTGATGGTCCTCTTCCACCTCACAGACAGTATCTCCTTCTGCGCCCACGCCACATCTATTCCACTGCACTCCCTTGTTGCCTCTTGCCCCTTGCCCATGAGCCTCTTCCTCTCTCTAATACACTCCTTTGTACTTTCAGGTCCTATATATGTGTGTGTGCACATATATAAATTTAGATCTGCATTTCACATATATGAGGAAAATGTGTGTCTTTCTGAGTCTGGCTTGTGTGGCATAACATAATGCCCTCTAATTTTGTTCACTTTTCACTTTTCCTGCAGGTGTCATAATTTCATTCTTCCTTATAACTGACTAAAATTCCATTATGTGTATGTACATTTTCTCTATCCATTTATTTGTTGGTGGACATCCAATCTGGTCCATTTCCTGGGTATTGTGAATAGAGCAGCAATAACCATGCAGGTACAAGTGTCTCTGTGGTGTGCCGACTTAGATTCCTTCCAGTGTGTACTCAGGACTGGTAAAGCTGGATCATATAATAATTCTCTTTTTCAGATTTTCTTGAGGAATATCCACACTGACTTTCCTAGTGGGTGTACTATTCCCACCAACAGTGTATAAGTGTTCTTCCCCACGACGGGCACAGACACAACGGTGTGTGTAATCGTATCACAGTACTGGGGAGGCAGAGACAGGCAGATCCCCGAGGCTTGAAGCTCTAGCCCGGTGAGAGACCCTATTTCAGAAACAACATAGATGACTCCAGAGGAATGACACCCCAAGTTATCTCTGGCTTCCCAATGCACACACACACACACACACACACACACACACACACACACACACACGCACACACCACACACACACACACACACACACACACACACACACATGCACACACCACACGCACACACCACACACACACACACACACACACACACACACACACACACACACACGGGAAGAGGGGGAGGGAGACAGAGAGAGATCATCTTTCCCCAATCCCCACCTACATTTGTTATTTGTTTTATTGAGGACATTCCAACAGCGAGATAGAATTTCCAAAATGTTTAATTTGCGTTTCACTGGTGGCTAAGGAGGTTGGACGCTTTCTCCAGTTTTTATTTGGCCATTTGTATTTCTTCCTTTAAGAGTTTTCCAGTCACTTCATTAGCACATTTATTACAGTGTTTGATTTTTGGAGTCCTTTATGTACTTAGCTATCTAGATGTCAGTCCTCTGTTAACGTATAGTTGGCGAAGTTTCCTCCCATTCTGCAGGGAGTCTCTTCACTCTGTGGACTGTCCCCTTTGCGGCCCAGAGGCTTCGTCCTTGCACACAATCATGCACACTTGTTTGTTAATCTTGGAATTGTTTCCTAAGCTATTGGAGTCTTCTTCAGAAAGTTCTTGCCCATCCCCCTCTTGAAATATTTTTCCTGTATTTTCTTCTAGTAGTTTTAGAATTTCAGGTTTTGCATTAAGGTCTTTGACACTTTTGGAACTGAATTTTGTGCCTAGTGAGAGATGGGAAGCTGGTTTCACTCTTCTACATGGGGCTAATCAGTTAATACCAAATTAATACGGCTAGAAGAGACATGACGCCTTTTTAGTTTTTTAAATTATTTTGCTGTATGTTTTGCCTGGTGTCTCTAGAAACCAGAAGAGAGTGTCATCTCCCCTGAAACTGGAGTTGCATAGACAGTTGTGGGTGCTGAGACTTGAACCTGGGTCCTCTGAGAGCTCCCAGTGTTCCTAACTGCAGAGTCATCTCTCCAGCCTCATGTACTGTCTTCAGGAGAAAGTCTGGGGAGTTATCATGTGATTCTAGCACCATTGTTGTTCTACATGCGACAACTCTTCAAGCTAACAAAATCAAAAAAGACATTGCTTCATCCCAGGATGCTGAAATGAAGACAACCCAGCAATCAGCCCCCTTTTCTAAGGCCACAGCAGTTATGCTGAGGTTCTCTCACCCACTTTAGCACCAAGATGATTTCTGTTGGAGTTGGGATATCTAAGATTATCACTCTTCCAAGCAAGCTCCTCACTGCAGGGCGGGGTGCCCTTCCCCAGTGCCCCTGTAACACACATGTGATGGCGAAGCTTTCCTGACAGTGTGAATG
The DNA here is from genome assembly GCF_007827085.1 of Peromyscus californicus insignis. NCBI lineage: Eukaryota > Metazoa > Chordata > Mammalia > Rodentia > Cricetidae > Peromyscus > Peromyscus californicus. The sequence continues at coordinate 144,004,226 of NW_026294573.1, forward strand.
GATTAACAAACGCTTAGGAGATCAATAGAGCATGTCTCTGGCTGGGCCTGTGCAGTGCTGTAGTTACAGAGCCTGTTAGACCATGAGGGTTTTGACCTAATGAATGGATTAATCCTTGGGTAAATTCATGATATGATAGCATCTTTGAGAGATTTGTGAAAGGTAGAAGGTGGGGCTCATGGAGGAAGTAATCACTGGGGCAATGTTCTGGGGACTGTGTGCTTCCCCAGCCCCTACCTGTCCTGTGTTCCATAGTGATGTGACGCATTCTACCTTCCCTGTCACCGCAGACCCGAGTTCTGAAAGTACTCCTGTCAGATACTCGGTCATAGCAACAAGAAAAATAACTCACAAAACCCTGTACAGACCTCTAACCCTGGAACAGTCTATGGTAAATATGAATTTCTTAACCTTCTCCTGCAACATTCAGTGAGCTTCCCAAGCTTCACTCCCCTGTGTAGCCCTCACGTGCCATGTGCTGAGAAATCAGTTTCCTTATGTCACCAGCCATCGAATGTCATGATTGACCTTTATATTAGGGCAATAAACTTATAGTTACTAAGGTGGAGACTTTCAGAGTGCAGAAGGGCCAAAAGAAAAAAAAAAGGTGTGATCAAGTTTACCTGATGGCAGGTGTGTCAACAGGGGCTTCATCCAGGAAGTGAGTGACATGTGACCGCTCTTGAAAGACAAATAAGAGCTCTTTTACCCACAGAACGGACTCAGAGAAACTCAGAGGAGCGTTCCCATTCCAATTCAAAGGACAAATACACAACAAAAACAAGCACAAAAGCCAGGGTGGATTCACTTTTCTGGTCAAGTTTATTTTTATTTATTTTTTCCTATGGTTCTAAAACTAGGGGAGGGAGGAAATACCTCTTTAACTAGTTTGTCTTTGTTTCAATATTTTTAAATGCCTCAAAGCAAGTTTACAACTTGGCTGACAGAATTATAGGACTCAAAATTCACTGAGACCTCTTGAATCTAAGGAGAAGATGCCATTGCCAAGTGAGAATACCCCCTCACTGCACCAGACCTTCAGTTCCCGAAGCGATTTGGACACTGCTCTGCCCTCAAGGTGAAGCCACGCCTGTTATTTAAAAGCAGCAAGCCAGATCAAAAGGGAATAATCATTTAAGTACTGCAGCCAGCTTCATAACTCGGACTGGCATGTGCCATAACTCCTGCCCTCCTATAGTCACGTCAAACTGAGCTAGTTTCAGAACTGTTTAATCCAATAGTCTGTGGCTGAATGACCTTCCAGAGCCTCGAGCTGGCCATTTCCTACCATCCCGAGTCCACTCAAGTCTGAGGGAGCTCCAGCCAACCACAGGGAACAGAAAACAGAGGTACCACTGCAGAGTAAAGCATATGCCACTAGCCAAAAGTGGCTGAGCTAACAATCTGAGCAGAAAAGTGTCCATCTCTGTCCTGCCCATCTGCATTCCAAGCCCACTTACTCATGGGAATATATGTTTTAAGACCCTTCACTTTGGTCAAGAAAAGCAAGACCAGTTGCTTAGAGAAGGACATCGTTGGGCAAATCATCTGGTACAAATTCGGATGGTTTCCACTGCTTTGGTACCTAAATAAAAGATACAACAAGGAAACAATTCTTGATGTCTTATGTGATTGGTTTGTCAGATTAAGACTTGAGAAACAAGCCCACATTGAAGCAAGAAAGAAAATTTTACAGAAAAAGGAAAAAAAAAAAGTTTTCCAAGCAAAGTTCCCACACTCTCTGAAGGTTCAAGTTAGGTATTGCCTAGATGAGAACCAGAAGTCCCCATTTCCTTGTTCTTGAACACGATCTGTTTCCTGATGTGAATATATCTGTTAACAGTTTATAAAGAAATACACATGTTACACACACACACAGACACACACACACACACACACACACCACCACCATCAACAACCAAACGCATAGCAGTCCCTTGTGTACCACACACCATGCCAAGCACACACACACACACACACACACACCACCACCACCACCACCACCATCAACAACAACAACCAAATGCATAGCAGTCCCTTATGTACCACACACCATGCCAAGCACACACACACACACACACACACATACACCACCACCACCACCACCACCACCACCACCATCAACAACCAAACGCATAGCAGTCCCTTGTGTACCACACACCATGCCAAGCACACACACACACACACACACACCACCACCACCACCACCATCAACAACAACAACCAAACGCATAGCAGTCCCTTGTGTACCACACACCATGCCAAGCACACACACACACACACACACACACACACACACACACACACACACCACCACCACCACCACCACCACCACCACCACCACCATCAACAACAACAACCAAACGCATAGCAGTCCCTTGTGTACCACACACCATGCCAAGCACACAGACACATACACACACACACACCACCACCACCACCACCACCACCACCATCAACAACAACAACCAAACGCATAGCAATCCCTTATGTACCACACACCATGCCAAGCATCTTCCTCGGGTCGTTTCCTTTCATTCTTGTAAAAGGCTCAAAAATATGATCTATTCTGTACTCTGAGGAGAAAATAACGGTTCAGCTGTGGCCACCGGCAGAGACACAGACCATGAATGATCTGAGGTAGAACACGAGCAGAACAAGGAATGTCAGGCCAAACTAAAGAACCTCACTCAGCAAGTGTAAATCCCAGCTCTGTACCAGCATCTGGAGCTCTTTTGGTACCAGCTGGGATCCCTAGTCTTAGGTAGCCCTCACTCTTAGCTCTGCTGTGTTCAGGACACAGCTTCTCTTTCAGGCTGGCTCCATTCCATGCCTACCCTGTTCCTAAGTCAATGTCCTGTCTTCTGGCATCTCCAGCATCCCATGGACTCCATTACAGCTTGGGCTTTATCTTCAGAGCTTCAGGAGGTGGACTCTCAGGGTTTCTTGCAAGGAATTCAATGCAGCTGCCCATTGCCTGGCCTCAGTGGTTTTCTGTGACCTTAGCACAAAGCCTCCGTGACCCTCACTCTTGCCTGCAAAACCAGTTCTGTTGCCAACTTGAGATGAAGTCTGGCCGCTCCTGCCACAGCCACAGTGTCCTCTGTGTGCCCTGGCAGCTGAACCTGGGGAAATGCTTTCCTAGGCAGTTGTTTTAGAGCAGCAAATGAGTTCAGTGACATTCTCAGTCACCCCACTCCTTTTCAGGTGAATTTACATGTTTAGAGGCTGAAGCATCAATGGGTGGGGCTTATGTTCCAAGCACCTTTCCTACTGTCCCAGTACAGAATATGAGGTTTCTCCTTAATTGTCCCAAGCTCTTTAACAGTTGCTCATCTCTCTCTGCACTCTCCTCAGACACAGCTTTCTTCACTCACTCTTTTCTCACCAAACTGAACACCTCATGCTTTTCTATAAACCTGGATAAACACAGGAAGCCATATTGTACCTGAGTGCTATGTGTCTCTTTTAGGCTTGAAAGTTTCTTCACAGTACAAACTAGTTCATCACTTTTGAATTCAACCTCACTCAAGTTGTCAGGACACTGACCGAATGCTCCAGGTTATTTGCCAGATGTAACATGCATGGTCTTTTAAGCTGGGACTCAGTGTTCACACTCAGTCAGCATTCAGGTTTTTTATACCCTCACCAGCATGGCCCATTAAGCTCTACTTGTAAAATTTTAGGTCTTCTCTGGACCATAGCTCCAAACTTTTCCACAGTCTTAGTTCCAATTGCCTGCAGACCACAAGGACAGGGTTCTCACAGCAGCAGCTCCCTCTATTCAGTTACAGTTTTCTATACAAGGTGATTATAAATCCCGTCAAGTTGGCAATACAGCACCCTATGTATTAGTTGAAGATTCTACTTATGTACAGAAAAGGAAATCAGTGGCTAGACTCCTCTCCTAAAGAGAGATAATTATAAAATAAAATAAAATAAAATAAAACAGCAACAACAACAAAAAACTAAAGAGATAAGCTCCCAACCCAACCCTCCTCTGTAAGCATGTCTTTGGGTCTCTGCTTGCTCCAGGTCCACCCTATCCAGTGTCTTTCTGGGCCTGCTTGTTTTAGCCAATTCTCTAGATCTGATATCTTGAAAACATCAAAACCTGGAGCACTTTACAGTAGTTAGCATGGAGAAGGTTATCCAGACATCTGGTTTCCCTCTTCAGGCTTGTCTTGCTCAGGCCAGCAACCCAGAGTTCCATCTTTTGGTAGATTTCAACGTCCTTTTCCATTGGCAGGTAACTTACCAATTTCTTATTATGGATTCTATGTGTAATATGAGACATTAATGCATAGCAATATGAAACAAAAGCACCATTAACATAGCTGAAGGAATGAATCCTGGGGGACTACCTGCCTTGGCCATGGTCACACTACCTGCTAACATAGGGAGGAACTGAGACATCAACACAGTTCTGACCAGCTCAAGCTGGAACTCACTCCAAACCCTCTCCCTGCTTCTCAACTGAAAGTGAGGAGGTGTCAATCACTATTGTACAAAAAGACGGTTCATAGCACCATTTGTTACTCATCCATTCACATTTGCTACCAGCTCTCAATGAGGTATCAATTGTGAAGTGCCTCTTTAGCAATTGATAATGCTTCTCCTCCAAAACAGAAAGCATTTAAGATGTTTTATGCTAAATATTTCTATTCCATAAAGAGGTTGTGTAATGAGGAGGAACCAGGGACACTAACAGAATACGAAAAGCAATAAGCATTTGGAATGCTAATGGGGCTCAGCGTGTTTACACTGATTAGAAGTCCTTGATTAGGCTTTACTGGGTATTATCAGCATAATTATCAATGATAGAAGAGAAAAACGAGCATGCTTCTGAGCATGTTTGCAGCACCAGCCAGACTGACATCACTACTTTCCACTAGGGTCAGTAAACATATGACATGATAGCCTGCTATTCCCTGACCTTCACAGAGGTGAAAACTGAAAAACAACCTATAACTAAAACGTGAAAGACTTAATACATAATAATTGTCAAGTACTAAAAATTATTTTAAGAGGACTTCTCCAAAATAAATGATACTTCAAAAATCAGGTGTAAACCACATCTTATTAGATGTATTTTATCACCAGCTGGTAGTAGTGCACACAGAGGCAGAGGCAGGCAGATTTCCTAGTTCAAGGCCAGCCTGGTCTACAGAGCAAGTTCCAGGACAGCTAAGGTTTTGCAGAGTAAACCCTGTCTTGAAAAACCAAGAAAGAAAGAAAAAGAGAGAGAGAGAGAGAAAGGAAAGAAGGAAGGAAGGAAGGAAGGAAGGAAGGAAGGAAGGAAGGAAGGAAGAAAATGCAAATTTATGTCTGTGGAATTAATATAACAATATAATATAATTAAGAAACAATTAAACTGCTGAACAATTGGAGCATGTCTTTTCCCTTGCTTCCTCCCGTGGGAAGCACTGAAGAAACACAGAAGCAGTGTCCAGTCGAACTGAGCCTGTGGTGCGCAACCCAGGTGTGTTCCCAGTACTCAGGCTGTCATGTGCTCCCAGCCACCCCATCCTCACCCGCTGCTGCAGCTGACCATCTAATACCAGGTGGCCTCCAGGCTCCCCTTTGCAGCTGCCAACCTTTAGCCTGACACTCACTTGCACACCACACATCAGCTCTTTCCAAACTTAAAGATGCCATACTTATTTTATCATTTGTGCATGTTTTACCATTGTACATGTGTTAAAACATGTTATTGACTTATGAAATTTATCTTTGTAGGCATGCATGAGCATGTGCATGTGTGTATAGTGTGTCATTGTTCAGATATTTTTTAGAGCACTGTTCCTTTAAATCTATTTTCTGCATTGCTCTGTGGTTATTCTCGAATGTTGGTTTTTGAATGTGTACATACTATATTAGAGCAAAACCAATTGTACTCAGCATATAATAAGTACTCTTAATTATTGTTGTGATCATTCTAAGAAGCCAACAGTCTATATGTATTTTCTTAGATCATCTTGTGTTTGAATTAACTTTACTACTAGTTTAAATGGTTTCCATGTTACGCTTATCATGGCATTCATATTCAGAAATGTTTTTATAATTCTTATACTTGCAAGATTTTCCAAAGTGTACAAAACACAAGAACTATCATCACTTAAGAATCTCAAACACGGTGAATGGCCCAGTAACTTAACCTTTATCCCTTTGAGACCTCAGATCAAAATAGGATCTGCTAGGAGTCTAGGTGACTAGGTATTTGACATCAAGAAACTCCAAATTTGGACACAGACATGTATTCTGGATTAGTTACCCACACCTGCCTCCACCCATAGACATGTAAATAGGAGACTGGTGCTTGTATTTCAGGTGAGGTAGGATAATAAACTTATCCATCCAGAAGCTGAGGTCCTGGAAAGAAGGAGGGAAATCATTTGAGATGTGAGCTTTCTGCACTTTCCAGGAACAATAAAACTACAAATATAATCATCAGTGTCTTAGTGGGGACACACTCTAAGGAATATATCACTAGGTGATGTCATTGTTATGTAAACATATGATGTACCTCCACAGGCTAAGATGGACACAGTGTCACTAGACAACGTATGTAGTCCATCACTGACTAAATCATGGTCATACAGTGTGTTGCTACAGCGAAGTTCCAGGGTTCTTTCATAGGGACTGTCACTCCTACAACTACATGTGAATGTGCTCATTCATCCATTCATTCACCCAGGAAATATTCATTTATTAGCTATTGTTCTGTCCTGCTTTCTGTTGCTATGATAACCACCATGACCAAAAGCAACATGGGGGGAGAGGATTGATTTCAGTTTACAGGTCACAGTACAGCATGAAGGGAAGTCAGGGCAGGAACTCAAGGCATGCAAAAGGAACAAGAAACTGAAGCAGAGTCTGTGAAGAAGTCTGCTTACTCTCCATGGCTTAGTTTCTTATATAACCCAGGAATGCCAGCCCAGGAATAGTACCACCTACAGTGGTCTGGGCCTGTAGCGAGAATCTAATTGGTCTTAAAAATAAAAACCCAGAGTCAGATATCAGGGTGAAAGCTGAAAGATCAGAGAAGCAGAGCAGCCAGACACTAAAAAGACTTCTTACCTCTAGGAATCCTCAGTCTGAAAGGGCAGAGCTCCTGTCTCCAGCCGGCCTTATCACTTTCTCCATATCACTTTCACTTATTACTTTCTCCATATCACTTCCTGTTTCCTCCTCCCAAGTACTGGGATTAAAGGAGTATGTCCGCCAAGTACTGGAATCAAATGCATGAGATCCCAGGTGCTGGGATTAAAGGTGTGTGCCACCACTGCCTGGCCTCTAGTGGCTAGCTCCACGCTCTGATCTCCAGGCAAGCTTTATTTGTTAGAGCACAAACAAAATATCACCACATGGGACCTCCTACATCAGTCATTAATCAAGAAAATGCCAAATGCCGTTTAGGCATGCCACACACTAGTTTGATGGAAGCAATTTCTCAATTGTGGTTATCCCTTCACAGTGACTCCAATTAGTGTCAAGTTGGCAAAAGCTAACCAACACAGACACTCACAGAAGGTATTATCCAAACATTTGGGATTCCATGAGGAGGAGGATTTGTGTTTGTTCTTGAAGAGTCACAACCATGAAAATAGCATGCCAACACTCAGAATGTCTCAAGGGAGGACCACCAGAAACCATCTTTGGAGGCAGTGGCATGACCAGTGGAAAGCATCCCAGAGCTGGGAGGCTTTGTGGTTTCACATACAGCCTCCCACAAGGACTGCTTACCATGTACAAACCATGACTATAACAGAAAAGGCAACTTTGTATAACTTCCTTTAAAAGAATTATACCCTACTTCACATTCGTATATTAAGAAAGTATTTCCTTCTGTGTGAAAAACATATGATTTAAGTAATAGCAACTCATAATTGTAAAACAAAACTTAATATATATAAATCTTAAAATTTGTAAATAATACCACATATTTAATCTTCCTTGTTTTATTGCTTCTCAAATTTAATGTCTAAAATAAAATTCCCTGGTGGTAACCTTCCCTGCCTGCCCTTTCCTCATGAACAGTGTTTGTGACTGTAACTGAAGAAGCTGCCATTTATCTGGTATGGAAAGCTTGGGGTCAGCCTGTACTGTGTTCATTTCTAACTCAATATTGTGAATCCCACTTCAAAGCCTGTCTCCAAACCTCCCATTTCAGTTCTCACCGAGGTGAATCCACCCCAATGCTTTCCCATTACTTGATCATTGTGCATATCAATGGATGAGAAAGTCTGTCTCTTCTTAACAGTCTGTACTGACTTCCTGATGCGTGCACTGTGGAAGACCATTTTCCAGAATTTTAGTCACCGATACATCTAACAGAGGATTAGTGTCTAGAATACACAAAGAACTCAAAAACCTAAACACCAAGAAGACAACCCAATTAAAAAGTAGGCTATGGAACTGCACTGAGTTCTCAGAAGAAAGAACACAAATGGCTAAATAGGGTGGATGTGGAAGAAGCTAGGGAAAGAACTGGAGGTGGATATGATCAAACTTTACCATATGAAAACCTCAATGAATTCATAAAATATTATAGTAGTAAGAGTTTAAGATCCATTTCCCTTAGTATGGAACACAGCAGCCTTAAGCTGGCCAAATCTTACCGTCTAGCTCCACTGAATTCATTAAAATTGACCTTAATCTCCAACTACATGAAACTTACTGCCAATAAAAAATATCCAAGCTGCTTCTATGTTGTGCTTTCTTAGACAAAGCCCCCATTTCTGGATGAGTTTGAAGAAGAAAAGATAGCAGGGTACAGCAGAAGCCTCGACATCATTGGGTACCTGTGTATCTGCCTGTGAAAAGGGAACTGATCAAAATCCTTCCTTTGCATTTCCAGGATCCTAGCCTTTAGAAGCTGCTCAATCAATTTATAACGTAATAACTTGAACGTATGCTTTTGTGATGGCTAATCATGCCAACCTGATTAGATATAAATTCACCATGGAAGCAAACTCCTGGACATGTCTATGGAGAGTTTTCTAGAGTAGGTTAATTGGGATCAGAAGACCTACCCAAAATGTGCTGTAGGATCTTGGACCACATAAAAAGAAGAAAAGGAGCTGGGTAGCAGCACTCATCTCTCTCTGTGTGCTAACCAGCTGTCTCAAGCTCCTGTTGCCCTCTCTGCCATTATGGACTGTACTCTCAAACTCTGAGCCAAAATAAACACATCTATCCTTAAGTTGCATGTGTGTCATGTATTTTATTATAGCAACAAGAAAAGTAACTAATACAATTTTCTACTGATATTCAAAATAGGGCACTCAAACACAATTGAAGTCTCATAGTTCCCAGAAAGTAAAACCATCCTGGAAGTATCCCATGGGCAATGTTCAGCTTTCCACTGAAAGAATATTTATGAATCACTTCCCCCATTTCCAGTTACTTTTCTTGAGAGAAGTTATCCTGAAGATACTTTTATAAAAAATTGTGTGCAGTGTATACACATATGCATGTTCACATATGTGTGGGAGGATGCCTGTGCATGTGTATGAGCACACATGTAGAGCCCAGAGGTTGACATAAAGTGTCTTACTTAATCTCTCCTAATTAAGTTTTATTTATATGTGCACTTGCACAACAGCATTCATAGAGCAGTCAGAGGACGACTTCCAGCATTTTTTTTGGGTTGGTCACAGCATGTTTACCATCTGAGCCATCCTTGATGGCCCTGCCTTACTTTTTCAGACAAGCTCTCTCGCTGAACCCAGAGCACACTGATCAGCTAGGGCACTAGCCAGCGAGCTCTGGTAATTCACCTATCTCTGCCTGTGGTGGTTTAAAGAAAATGGCCCCCAGAGGGAGTGGAACTATTAGGAGGTGTGGCTTTGTTGGAGCAGGTGTAACCTTGTTAGAGGAAGTGTGTCAGTTGGAGGTGGGCTTTGAGGTCTCCTTTGCTCAGGCTACACTCAGTATGGTACACAGTTCAGGTACTATTGTCTGTGGATCAAGATGTAGAACTCTCAGTGCCTTCTCCAGCACCATGTCTACCTGCATGCCGCCTGCTGTGATGATAATGGACTAAACCTCTGAACTCTAAGCCACCACAATTAAATGTTTTCCTTTGTTAGAGTTGCCGTGGTCATGGTGTCTTTTCACAACAGAAACCCTAACAAAGACACTGCCCATATCCCCCTGCCAGCACTAGTGTTACAGACATGGACAACTGTTGGCATTTTTTGTGTAGATGCTGTAGATCTGAACTCGGGTCCTTGTGCTTGCATGGAAATCATCTTCTATCTCTCAAGGCTCCAGGTCCTTTCTCTTTAAAGGCAATGCTCAGAGTAGGCAAGAGGTACCCAAACTTGCAGCTCTGGTTGATAGATATCCAATGGCCAAACAAGTTTACACATTTTTTTTCTGGTACAAATGCCCACCCTAGGATTTTGGCCAAGTTCTTCCTCATCTCTTCAATGCTGGTGGTTTCAACTTCCAATGCACCTTCTTTATGTCCCCAGAGGGAGCTCCACAACAGGGCTCTATAGCTATAGTTGCCCCAGGTATCCATAACTCAATGAAAAAAAATAAAACAAGCATTTCCAGTAATGACCTATTTTATTATGTTTTTCTATAAGCTGTATGTTTTATTAACACATTTAACTAACCTATTACAACACAGAGTTGTGTCCTGCAATGAAGAAACTTCTAAGGTAGACTAATTCTTAAAGTCATCACAACTAGAAAAAAAATCCAGTATGTTATTTCTGTCTGGAAAAAAATTCTAGTTCATTATGTGACCCAGAAAAGAAATGGATGAAATTAATTTAAGTAAAAAGTTATTGGGGAAGAAATCTTAGAGTGATATAAATACTATCCTAAATGATCACTATATTAGCCAGGGTTCTCTAGAGTAACAAAACTTATAGAATTAATTTCCTATGTATATAGAAAGGGGATTTATTAGAATTACTTATAGGCTGTGGTCCAGCTAATCCAATAATGACTGTCAATGAACAGAAGATTTAAGAACCCAGCAGTTGCTCAGTCCACAAGGCTGGATGACTCATGCTGCCTTCAGTGTACACCAGAATCCCAAAGAAGTAGTCTGTAATGCCAGTCAAGGAACAGACTTGCTAGTGAGGTGAAAGCAAGCAGGCAAAGGGCAAGCACTTCCTTCTTACATGTCCTTATGTAGTCTTCTGGCAGAAGGTATGACCCAGACTGGTGGTGGGTTTTCCTACCTAAAAAGATCTGGATTAAAGGTGTGTCTTCCCATCTCAAAGATCGGGATCAGAAGTGGATCCTTTCACTTCAAATTAAGCAAAAATCCCTCATATGTGCCCCTCCATTTGAGGGATTTAGTTGATTCCAGATGTAATTATCTTGACAACCAAGACTAGCCATCACAATCACCACTCCCTGATTATGAATGAGCATCCTGGTGGACCAAGTTCAGATGGCCAAATAGTACAGTCTTACAAAAACTATAAACAGAATCCTCAAATCAATTTGGTCTTTAGAAGAATTCTTTTAAATGAATTAGTGTTGAATTTAGGCCATGGGAAAGTGTGAGAGCAAAGATTATAATTTTATAAAGTTCTTCTGGATGATGTCAACATGTAATGGAACTAAGGATCACTGAACCCAGCAAACCTCAACTAAACCTTCCTGCAAGTGTCCTCAGTTTCTTCAGCAATGTCACAAAGTTCAAAAGCTTTAAAAAATGGTATTAAGCTTATACCTTCCATCAGGGAAAGGTTAAGCAGGATCCTGGTACATGGGTGCATGTGTGCATCTTGAGCACCAGATGTTGATGCACTTATTAGCGCAATCCTCACCACAGTTCTCTGAAGGGCTGTATTCCTTTTAAGCACAAGGAAATGGAGACTATGAGAATTGATGTGGCTTATTGAGCATGAGAGAAACAACAGGTAATAATGTTACAGAATTCACAAGATCTGATCATCTCAAAGACAGTATCGTGTGCATTAAACAAAGAGTGAGTCTTGTGGCTCCAGAAACATGCTGAAATGACCAATAAATAGAGGCTTAGTTAGGGCTGCAACAATGGCACAGCACTTGCCTGACAAGTACAACTTGGGGGTTCTGTCTGAAGGAAGGAAATTGAAGTTGAGTAAATATCTGCTGTTAATAGTGAACAAGTTAAAATCTGTTTTTCAAAAGAGACTCTGAATTTCAAAATATGTTAGATCCATACAGATAAACCTACTAGAGTAACAGGAGGCTAGACAATTGTAACTCTGGACGCTAAAATTGCCTAAGCGAGCCCCCTCCATCCTTTTCTCCCCATCTTGAAAGTGCAGCAGTCTCAGAACTCCCATGTTCTCCACAATAGCTCTATCTCAGTTGGCCTGAACCCATCATCTCTCCTATAACTCCAATACTGACTACTTTCTGGCCCCCAGACATACTCTGTTCTATCCAGGGACAAGTATGGCACATGGTGTTCACCAGCCCAAAGGCAGAACACCTGCCATTCCTCTTCCTATTCCCTCAACAGCTTATCTAGCCCTGTATTATGTACACAATGTTATCTCTCCCTGTAGAACAGTTGTTCTCAGCCTTCCTAATGCTGCAACCCTTGTCACCCCAACCATAAAATTATTCTTGTTGCTATTTCATAACTGTAATTTTGCTACTGTTATAAATGTAAACATCTGTGTTTTCCAATGGTCTGAGGTGGTCACTGTGAAAGGAGTCACAGACTCACTATTGTAGACTATTATTTTAAGGTTTGTTACTTTTGTTTATGTTGCATTTGTTTAACTCTGTAAAGCTGTGTTACTTTGCCTGTCTAAAACACCTGATGGTCTAATAAAGAGCTGAACAGCTAATAGCAAGGGAGGAGAAAGGATAGCTAGGTTGACAGGCAGAGAGAATATATAGAAGGAGAAATCTGGGAGGAAAAAAAGAAGAAAGAGCAAGAGAAGGAGGAGGATGCAAGGGGCCAGTCACCCAGCTACACAGCAAGCCACAGAGTAAGAAGAGTACAATTTATAGAAGTAAGAGAACAGGAAAAGCCCAGAGGCAAAAGATAGATGGGACAATTTAGGTAAAGAAAAGCTGGCAAGAAAACAAGTCAAGCTAAGGCTGGGCATCTGTAATTAAGTATAAGCCTCTATGTGTGATTTACTTGGGAGCTGGGTGGTGGGCCCCCCAAAAGAGCAAAAACAAACAACTATAACCCAGAGGTTGAGAAGCTCTGATATAGAGCCTTCTTTGACTCCCACGTAAGGCATTTGCTGTTACTCTTAAAGTGTTTGCATCATTCTCCTTGCTCTAGCAAGTGAATATGAACTCAGTGTTCATCATTAAATCCCCAAGACTTGGTAAAAGGCACACTCCTGGTAGGCTCTCCAAACATACTTACTGACCAATTCACATGAAGATATACCAGTCTCTGAGAAAAATAATGTTAACATCTTGGAAAATTACTTGACCCTCAAAATGAAGATCCTATGTTTACTGGAATTGTTTTGAGAGATTTCCAACAAAATAACTAAAATGTGACGTTTCATATTCTGCATTTTCTTTCTTTCTTTCTTTCTTTCTTTCTTTCTTTCTTTCTTTCTTTCTTTCTTTCTTTCTTTCTTTTTTTGGGAGGCAGGTATTTTTGAGACAGGGTCTCACTATGTAGCTCTGGCTGTCCTGGAACTCACTATGTAGACCAGACTGGCCTTGAATTCACTGAGATCTGCCTGCCTCTGCCTTTCAAGTGCTGGGATTAAAGGTGTGCACCACTACACCTGGCTATTCTATGTAGTCTAAAGTACAAAGCTGCATGCTTTTATTAATTATTAGTGGGTTTATATGTGAGGGGATGTGAGTCAGACCTAAATGGTTTCTGTCCTTCCCCTTTATGTGGGTTCCAGAATCCAAGTCAGGTTGTTAGGTTTGCCCAGCAAATGCTTTTACCCAATGAGAATTTTATCAGTCCTACACGTTCACATCCTTAAATGGTATCTATGGGCTACAATGGATCTAGATTCTCGTTTTTGTACAGAAAAAAATCATCATAAAATTTTAATGTATTTTTGAAACTTTCTACATTTTCTATTTAAACCATTGCTTCTTGTCCTCCTTGGGAAGTTCTCCAGCGTGAATGGCCTTCCCTGCCGGAACAGAAGCCTGACAAGAACCCTGTGTTCCTGACTTGCACATGTCCAAGCCATCTATATTTGGAGCTGATGGAAACCTTGTGCCTGGGTGATGACTGTGAGAAAATGGCCTTGCTTGTGTTCCTTCAGGTCCATGAAGAAGAAACTTTGTTTCTTGGTTACATGAAAATAAAGATCTGTCTTTCTGTGCATCTCCTGAAAAGAAACTTCTGTCTTCTTGGCCACCAGGAGTGTCCAACCCTGTCTCCCTTTCCAGGAGACTTAAAGGCAACTTCATCCTTCCCAACTTTTTTACTTTTTACCTTTCATAACAGTTTAGATAGTAACAGGTGATTTTTACCACCAGTAGAGGAAGAAATGTAGGGTTTTGTTTTTTTTTTGATAGCGAAGTTAAAAAGGAATCTCTTTTTAATAGAGATGGATGTCCAATGATATAACCAATGATAAATATAAATATAAGACCCAACTAAAATCTCCAGCTCCTGTGTGTCAGCCTTCCACCCTGTAACAGAGTGTCTGAGGTAACTCATCAGGAGGAAAGGCTTACCTTGGCTCATAGTTGCAGAATATCATTCTGTGCTCTCTTGCTCCATTTACTTTGGGCCTCTGGCAAGGCATAAGGTGATGGTGTGTGTGGTCAAGTAAAGCTGCTTGCCTCACAGAGGACAGGAAGGTAGGGAGCAGGGAGTTCAGAGGCCAGGAAGCAAGAGAGAGAAAGGAGGATCTGGGCTTCTAGTGCCATTTTCACCTTCCTTCCTTCCTTCCTTCCTTCCTTCCTTCCTTCCTTCCTTCCTTCCTTCCTCCCTCCCTCCCTCCCTCCCTCCCTCCTTCCTTCCTTCCTCCCTCCCTCCCTTCCTCCCTCCCTTCCTCCCTCCCCCCCTCTCTCTCTTTCTTTCTCTCTCTCTCTTTCTTTCTGAAAAGTGTTTGGACCCCAGTAAGCCTCTCTGCCAACACAGCAATCCAAATCAGACCAAATTAGACTGAATAAGAAAAAGCCTTGGTTTAATGGGTAAAGCGTTCCCAAGTGATCTCTGCCCCCCCTCCCCCCCCCCCCAGAGAGGAGACAGGGACAAGACGGAAAAAAAAAACACCTGTCTATTTTCGGGTGGGCAGTTTAAATACCCTGTGTGAGTGGTCTTGAGCATCTCTGGGGGAGGAGCTGTGTTTGGCAGGACTTTCTGAAGGGCAGGGTCTGGGCGGAGAGGTAGGGTTCCACCAGAACACTTTCTTCCTTCCTTCCTATCTTTCTTTCTTCCTTCCTTCCTTTCTTTCTTTCTCTTTTTAATGTTGTTTTGATAATTTTGAGACAGGGTTTTTTTTTTTTATATGTGTAATCTTGGTCCTAGAACTAGCTCTGTAGACCAGGCTGGCCTCGAACTCACAGAGATCTGCCTGCCTCTGCCTCCCAAGTGCTGGGATAAAAAGCATGAGCTACCCACTCCCCCCCCCCCCCCCCCCCGCATACCCCCAGCTTTATTTTTCTTTCTTTATTTTCTTTTTCCAGCACCATTTTCAAAGACAGTATGAAGTTACTTCTTTCACTAGTCCCTGTCTTCTGATGTTTCCACCACCTCTCAGCACCAATGCAGACTGGTATCTAAGACATTCGATGTGAGACTCTGGGGACACTCCAGATCCAAATTCTTACATCCCATCCTGGTTCCAAAGCTTTATACCCATTTCCTAACGCAAGATGCATTAATTCTACCCTCACAATGCCCCAATCTTACTTGTCCTAGCATTGCTAAAAAGTCCCAAGTCCAATGGCCTCCCTGATGTCTAGGTAAACTCCTAGCTGAGCATCCTTGTAAAACATCAGGAACACACCGTGCAGGATAAACATTCTTTTTCCAGAATCAGGGAACTGGGAAATTGCAAGGGGAACCGGACTCATGCAAGCACAAACTCAGCAAGGCAAGCATGGCATAAGGAATTGTATGGCATATCGGGCACACTGTGGCAGATAGTCCTTACCTACAACCTTGCTAGCTGTAGGCCATAGTCACCTTACTGTTGCTACAGGGAACATCTAAGTAAATCTACATTTAAAAAGGAAGACTTTGTTTGGGCTCATGGTTTCAGCCCAAGGTCATTAGGCTCTCTTGATTTGTTTATGTGACATATGAAGGTGTGAACATATGCAAAGGAGATCTATTCACTACACGGTGGCCAGAAAACAGAGGAGAGAAAAGAAAGATCTGATGACAAAAGGCATAACACCAACAATGTAATTTAGTTCTGCTAGGCCTTAAGGACTCACCATCTCACTATAGTGCCACAGACCAGCAATCAGGCCTTTTTGGCCTTTTTAACACATGGGCCTGTCCAGATATTTAAGATTGAATCTATAGCTACTAGATACATTGAATTTGGAAAGGAATGTGGTATGTGTACATTAGATATAGATGTATTTGTCAAATCTTGGAGTCTTAGGGTTTCTATTGCTGTGATGAATTACATGACCGAAAGCAGCTTGAGAAGAAAAGCATTTGTATCACTCAGCCTTCCAGGTAATAGTCCACCACCAAGAGATGTCAGGGCAGGGACTCAAGCAGCACAGGAACCTGGAGGCAAGAACTGGAGGCCGTGGAGGAGTGCTACTAACTTAATAATAGTGCTTCTTATTTCCTACTCAACTAGCCATGAGATTCCACACTGGGCTGGGCCCTCCCACATCAATCATTAGTTAAGAAAATGCCTGGTGGGCTTGCCTTCAGCCTAATCTTATAGAGGCATTTTCTCAATTGAGTCTCCCTCTCAGATGATGCCAGCATGAGTCAAGTTGACATGAAACTATCCAGCACAACCTGAATAATGAAATTAGGACAGTTCATCTTGGAAATTAAAATGTGTCACTTCTGGGAAAACTAAATGTATTACTTCATACCATTAGTAAACCTCAATAAATTATGATATAGCTTTACAAATTTGTACTTCAATTAGAGTAAATGGATGGATTCAGTACCAGTCCAATATATTATAAAAGGAAAATACAGATATTTGTGCCTCTAGGTTTTGATTGATGAAGAAATTGTCTCCTGTCACTGAAAAGTCTTCATTAGGATACAAGAACCTTCAAGGCCTCTTTTAACTTATTCCATATTAATGTTCATATTTGTTCAGTGGAGACTTTCTAAGTAGATATTATAAAAAACCAAATACAAATCAAATATGAGGAGCTCAAGGAAGAGATAATAATTTACAGGAGACATTAAGAAAAGACTGAGAAAGGCAAGATCATTTCAAGTCAAGCCAGAAAGTCTCAGTTACAATGCAGAGGAACATCACTTCAAAAAAATGTGATAAATGCTCAAAATGTACATTCTCTCTGTATTGTACAGAGAAGGATTTCTTCTCGCATGTGTGACTTTCTTGGGTTTGTTTAAACACATATTTTGTAAATTGTGGTCCCTAGGCCAGTAATGGTTACTTCAGCTAGGAAATAGTTAAAGATACGATTCTGGAGCTCTACCTCAGACTCCCAGAATCAGCTTCTGCCCCAGCAATTTCACAGCCATCTAAGCTAAATTTTGATGAGAAAAATGACCTAGATCTGGCCTGTTCATTAAGACTGTCAAGAAGGCACATGGTATCATGGGACTTTTGAAATAAGGTGTCCTGGCTAGTTTTATGTCATCTTGACACAAGCTTCATGTGAGAGGAGGGAACCTCAGTTGAGAAAATACTTCCATAAGATCCAGCTCTGGGACATTTTCTTAATTAGTGGTTGATGGAGGAGGGTCCAGCCCATTGTGATAGGGCCACCCCTTGGCTGGTGGTCCTGAGGTCTATAGCAGGCTGAGCAAGCCATCTATGAGGAGCAAGTCAGTAAGCAGCATCCCTACATGGTTTCTGCATCAGCTCCTGCCTCCAAGTTCCTGCCCTGCTTGAGTTCCTGTCCTGACTTCCTTTGATGATGGACAGTGAATGTGGAAGTGTAAGCCAAATAAACCCTTTCTTCTCCAAGTTGCTTTGGTCATGGTGTTTCATCACAGTAGAAATTCTAACTAAGACATGGGGCTACACAACTGAGACATGCTGGAATGTGTAAGATACACACCTTATTTTGGAAACTTAGTACCACCCAAAGGTAAAACTATAAAATACTCAATATAAAGGTTTCAGTTGGCTTCTTATATGATTCTAGAACTGCACATTTCCTTCCATAGAGTAGAAACGTGTGATGAGCTGATTTTACACACAGAAAAAAAGGCTAGAGAAAGAAGACCCAAAGAACAAAGAATGCATTGACATTTCAAAGAACGATGAGACAGAGAAAGAAATCAACAGAAAAGTAACTGGCTGGTTAACATCATGCTGCTTTATGTTGCTCTCTTTTTGATAAGAACTAAAGCAGAGAGACTTCATTATCAAGCTGATTAAAACTGACCTACTCAGAAACTTTTGCTATTGTCTCTTTTGATTTCGTAGGAGGTCAGATAGCAGATAAGCTTGGCTTTGTTTATGTGGAACTTAATCATGAATGATTTGTTCCTTTAGTCTTTTGTATGGGAGCCCATTGTGGAAGCTGAGTCAAAAATAATGATCTCCTGTACCCCCTACACACACACACACACACACACACACACACACACACACACACACATGCACACACACACACGCACGCGCACACACACACACACGCACACACACACACACGCACACACACACACACGCACGCACGCACACACACACACACACACACGCACGCACACACACACACATACGCACACACATACATGCACACACGGCTTGCAGAACATCACAGAAGAAGGGGTGGAAAGAAAGAGCCAAAGGATGGAGAGGAGCACTGTGAAACACTCTCTTCTGGACATTGCACAAATATTGCACTCCTGAACTCACATCTGTTACGGTTCCCTGCTCAAGACATGCAGAAGATCTAGCCAACTAGATAAATCAACATTCCAACAAGCTGCACGAACTGGACTCTGTGAGTTACAGGGGAAAAGTTAAGGATGTGAAGATGCGAAGGAGACTTGTGTGTACCTGGATGAAAGGGAGGGAGAGGTATGGGTGGATATGATCACGACACAGGTTTATCTATGTGAAATTGAGGAAGGAAGGGAGAGAGGAAGGAGGGAAGAGGGAGGGAGGGAGAGAGAAAGAAAGAGAAATTAAAATGCTTTTTTAAAAGATGTTTTAGCCATTTTCCCATGAAAAATGATTTGAATATATTAGATTAAACAAGACTTCATGGTCAGTCTTGGTGATCTACTTGATTGTATTGAGGAGTGTCTTGAATACTTGGATAGCACATTTGTGGGTGACTCTTTGATGACATCTCTAGACAGGACTAACTAAGGAGAAGACCCACCCTGAATGTAAGAGGCACCATCCTGAGCACCTGGAAAGACTAAAAGGAAGAAAGGAGGAACAGTTAAGAGCAAGCACTCTTTCTCTGCTGCTGAATGACCATGCTTCCAACTGCCCACCCTGCTCCACTCCACTCCCCATCCCATGATAGGCTGAGACCTCTGAACCAATGAGTGTAGATGAACCGCTCCCTCATTAAGTCATCTATGTAAGGTGTTCCGTAGTGATATCCATCGGACTGACAGAGAAACTGCTACCAAGAAGTGTGGTTGTTGTTCTGACAGCACCATGGGGTTCAGAAGCCTTTGGAACTTGTTTGGGTAGTAAATTTGAAGAACAAAAAATGGAGAAGCAGTCTAGAGAAGCTCTGGAATGCAGTGGTACAGTAACAAAGCTTAGCAGGAGACTCTGGCAGCTCGGGAGAGCGGCCTGGAATGGGCAAAAGAGTGAGTTCAGGAAGCTGTAGATGAGAAGACGGCCTCTTCTCGAAAGGGGCAAGAAGCCTCGTCAGTGTCTTCTCCCGAAATGTTGTGGGAAGCCTAGTTTAAAGGTAACAGATTGGTTGATCTTCTGGAGACAGGTTGAAGGCAGCCCAGCATTTGGACTGTGACATGCTTATTACTGTCTCCTTATACAGAGAAAACTGGGACAAAGTACAAAGCAGAAAGACCCCCAGATTGATCAGATAAGTAAAGTCAAAGCTAAGGAAAGTGTGGTTTTTTTGAAGCAATTTGCAGCATTGAAAAGAAGCCAAGTACTTTGTATGGATACAGTGAGAAATAAATATGCCTTTAGAGCAACTCAGAAATTGGCTAGATGCCACCAGTTACAGGCTCCAGAGTATGAATGAGTAGGTTGATTTGAAAGACTTTCTCTTGAGAAGAGAGCCCTAGGGCTCCCTGATCTTACAGAGCTACCTATGGATATATTTTCCAGGATCAGTTACCCAGTCACTCAAAAGTCTCTATAGCCACAGTCCAAGAGAGACTAGATAGTGTTCTGGCAAGCTGTGGACCTGGGCATCATCCACACTATGCTGGGTTTTACAGCCATACAGTATTTGATAGTCGTGAGGTCATGAAGGCTTCCACCAAGATTTCAAAGGAAAGCATAGTAAGGTAGGCATTGTGTGGCAGTGTCAGGATCCTTGCAAGTAGGGAAGTTAATGTATGAACCTCTAAGAATGAAACCAGACAGCTCAAAAAATATAACAGTGGCATTCATATCTTGGTGGTAACCAACAAAGGCCTGCTCACAAGAGGAAAAACGTGCCTCATACCGGAAAACTAGCCAACCTCCTGGGGTTAGCAAGATCATGAATTTTAGAGGAGAAACTACTACTATGCCAGCATAACTTTGAACTATATTCTAAATATTTGCTCTTATAGATAAGCATAGCTCTCACCCATCATCAAAGAAACTTCTCTTTGCAGCAGATGGGGACTGTACAGAAAACCAGAGAACATTTGGTCATGGGTGTGTGTGTGTGTGTGTGTGTGTGTGTGTGTGTGTGTGTGTGTGTGTGTGTATTAAAATAGATAGAGATTAAAGAAAAAATGCTATGATTTTGAGGAGCAGGGAGAAGGAGAGTTCATGGAAGGAAAGAGAAGGAAGAAATGATATAATTATAACTTTTTTAAAAAAGGGTAACATCACAGATACAGTGGAGATCCTAGAAGTGTGGAGCATCTGCTGAGGGAAGCTGCAGACAGAATGCGGGTGACTCTGAGAAGGAAGCTGTGCAGAATTGTAGACAGCAAACAGTAAGGCCATAGTAACAATGTTGCTGAAGCCCTAGAAAGTGTGTGGGATACTATCATGTGACTTAAATGCCACACATAGATCTATAAGAATTAGTGTTTGGTGATATTGACCACATCTTTTTTTTCCTCTGGTAGTATGCAGAGTACCTTCCAACACCCTGAATTCTAGTCAGTATGGGTAAGGCTTCTGGTGAGCTTGATTTCTCCATGCTTGATGACATAATTGTTTTCTTCAGCAATAGGGCCTTACCATCAGGTTGTGAAGAACAACAAATAGCCTGTGGTGTTTAGGGGTATTCATGGGACCCCTTTGGTCAATGACTCAACATTATGTAAGCCATTTATAGCACTGGAGGTTTTACTCAGTGGCCTAAGATGTCTAGTTGAAGTGTTGTCTCCCCTGTGACTTGGTGATTCCATTTAGATTCCTTTCATATATGTGTCTTTTAGGAAGCTTATACAGTGCTAAGCTTCCATATGATTTTTCAAAAGGCCTTTGGTATTAGTTGTCCCTTCCCATCCCCCCTTCTTTACCCTTCTGTCTCATAACCCTCCCTATTTAATCCTCCTCTTCTAGTTCCCCCTTTATCTCTCCATAACACTATATTCTTTGGCCACTTCCTTGAGAAATCCTCCCCTCCTGCCACCTACATCCACACACATGCAATATTTGTTTCTTGGAGTCTGGGTCACACCTCACTTAGGATGACTTTTTTCCTAGCTCCATTGTGCAAATTTCATAATTATTTTTATTTTTCTTAACAGCTGAATAATATTCCATTGTGTCAATGTACCCCATTTTCATTATCTATCCATCCATTGGTAGACAGCTAGGCTGTTTCCATTTCCTGGCTATTATGAATAGAGCGGCAACAAACATGATGAGCAAGTGTCTCTGTTAGTAGGATTTGGAGTCCTTTGCTTTTATGCTGTGGTGGTTTGAAAGAAAATGCCCCCCAAAGGGAGTGGCACTAGTAGGAGGTGTGGCCTTGTTGGAGTAGGTGTGGTCTTGTTGGAGGAAGTATGTCACTGTGGAGGCGGGCTTTGAGATCTCATATATGTTCAAGCCACACCCAGTGAGACTGACCATTTCCTATTGCCTGTGAGTCAAGATGTAAGGATGCTCAGCTCCTACTCCAGCACCATGTCTGCCTGCACATCACAATGTCACGTCATGATGATAATGGACTAAGCCTCCAAAAATGTAAGCCACCCCAATTAAATGTTTTACCTTTATAGAGTTGCCGTGGAAACAGCAATAGAAACTCTAACTAGAACATATGCCCAAGAGTGGTATAGCTGCATCTTGAGGTAGATCTATTCCCAACTTTCTGAGAAACAGCCACACCAATTGCTATAGTAGATGTACTAGATTGCACTTCCACCAGCAATGATTAAGTTTTCCCCTTGGGGTTGGGGATTTAGCTCAGTGGTAGAGCGCTTGCCTAGCAAGCACAAGGCCCTGGGTTTGGTCCTCAACTCCAGAAAAAGAAAAGAAAAGAGAAAAAAAAAGTTTTCCCCTTTCCCCATATCCTTGCTGACATGAGTTGTCATTATTTTATTGACCATTTGCTATTCTGACTGATGAAGATGAAATCTCAAAGTAGTTTTGATTTGCATTTCTCTGATGACTAAGGATGTCAAACATTTCTTTGTTTCTCTGCCATTTGTGTTACATTTTTTTGAGATCTCTATACATAGTTCCATGCCCTATTTTTCTCCAATAGAGTATCATTGGGTATATCAACCACACTCCAGAGCAGGCCCATGCCAAAAAGTAGTTGGCCAACATAAAATGAACTCAGTGTGGTTTTGTTTTCAGTGTGTGTGTGTGTGTGTGTGTGTGTGTGTGTGTGTGTGTGTGTGTGTGGTTTTTGTTTTATTTTGTTTGGCTTCTT
This sequence comes from Peromyscus californicus insignis, assembly GCF_007827085.1. Lineage (NCBI taxonomy): Eukaryota > Metazoa > Chordata > Mammalia > Rodentia > Cricetidae > Peromyscus > Peromyscus californicus. The sequence goes on from NW_026294573.1 coordinate 144,027,323, forward strand.
TTGTCTTTTGAGTTCCATTTTTGTGTGTTTGTGAGCATTTTATTTTTGTTTTTGAGAGACAAAAGAGGGAAGGAGAAAAAGAACATAAAGTTGGGTAGATGTGGGGAAGAGATGGGAAGAGCTGGGAAGAGCTGGTGGAGGGGGAAACATGATCAAAATATATTGCATGAGAGTAAAAACTCAGTGTGTAGAATAGGCTGGCCTTGAAGTCACAGAGATCTGCCTTCCTCTGCCTCCTAAGTGCTAGAATTAAAAGCATGTGCCTCCAGCTAAGCTTGAACTTTTAAACAATGTTGAAACTGGTAATGCTATGGGGACTCTTGGAGGTTAAGCGAATGAATTTTGAGAATGAGTTGAGACTTGTCAGTTCTATGAGTAAAACATTATGATGTACAGAAATGTGGCTGAGTATCAGGTTTGCAAAGGGCAGACCAGATAGTTGATTTTGGTTGTCAACTTAATTACATTGAAAAGCACATAGGAAATTAGTAAAGTTTACCTCTGAATATGCTTGTCAGGTACTCCCAAGTATACACTTGGTGCTCAGAAAACACTAGGCATTTTTCATGATGTTTATCATTTTAATATTGTCATGAATGGATTTTAATAGTAGTATGGAATGTAATTTATAAACATAAATTTTACCTAAAGTTATAATTAAATGTTTCTATATATCTACAGAGTTATATAACTCTCACCATACTTTAAGTTAGACACTTTTGTCATCTCAAGAAGAAACCATATTCCTTTCAGCAGTCATTGCTGTTTCCCCCACAATACTGTATAAAAATGTTGACCATAGAAAATATTATCATGTTCCTAAGCATTAGGGAAAACCACTGCTTTTATTTTTATTTTTTTAACACTTGGTATAATCTTGGCTAATTTTTTTTTTGGAAGAGTCTCTTCATCAGCTTAAGGAAGTTATTTTGTTATATATTTTCTCATAAAGAAGAATGGTGGATTTTGTCAAATATTTTTGTAACTATTAGATTATCATGTAGTTTTTGTCTTTTATGTCTTGAGTGTAATATGACATTGATTTATTTTTCAATGCTAATCCAACATTACATTCCTGGAATAAATCCCACTTTCTCAAAACTTATAATCATTTTTACATATTGCTGTCAATGATTGTTTGTTAATGTAAGAAGGCCCCAGACCTTTGTAGAGCCCCAAACCTTAGCACAACTGACTCCATGATGGAAGTACCACTCAGGCTGTAAAACTCAGCATGCAGACAGCACCACCTGCCAAAACAAAAACAAAGACCTAATCCATCAAAGTCCATGGTTCTGGGAGCTACTCTAAATGGACTGACCTTGCTTTTTGGCTTCCGAAAGTTCCGCTTCTGGCTAACTGTTCCTGCTTACTGAAGTGTGTCAACCCGAGATACAGTTTTGTGCTTAACAGCTCACCCTGAGAAAGGTTTGGACTACACTGGGATCCCAAACACCCAGTGCACTCACCAGCCAGCTAATCAAGACTTTCCATTGACTTAAACCAGTGTTTGTGTTGCCTTCTCTGGTGGATACCCCACAACAATTAATATTTGGTGGGAAATTCAAAGATATAATTTTATCACTTAATTAGATGCAAAGAGTTTACAGGCTGTAAGATGTCCAGAGGGAATGTAACCAGGGGAGTCACATCCTGCTCCTAGTGAAGGTTGGGAGTGCCACGACCAGGAATAGTTATCTTGTAGGTAATTATGTAGAGTTCTTCTTTCTCAGGACTCTGAGAAACTACTTTCAAACATGACATAAATAATTATATAAAGACGTGCTTTGTAAACCAAAAAGTATATATGAAAAATATATGGGTTCTCCATAAATGTTGACTGATAATAAAATGATATTGTAGGGGAATCTTTCCATCCTCCTAAGTTTGAGAACTTGTTCTATGAGACACATTGACAGGAGGCAGATGAACCAGAGAAGACACTACCCACTTAACTTTTAATGTATGGGATGTCATACGGGAAAAATATTTACCTCCAAAGTGGAAGATTTGCAAACTTACAAACAGAGGAAGAGGAAGAAGCAGTTTAGACTTAGAGGTATGTGTGGAGTTTTAATGGATACTCCTTCATAGAATGTGTGGAAATGTGGTAGCTTGTGATGGCTTTTGTAATGTGTTTACTTCTGGTGTCTGCTGGTTGATAAAACTCCCTGAGAGGTTGGAGACCATTGTTTCCCTTCTGGAGAACCTGTCTGCTCATAGCGAAATCCAGAGAAGGCCTGTCCTGTATTTGCCTTTTTTCTCATGATTTTAGTTCCAAATAATAAACAAAAGTGGCATATTTGGGATACTGTGTCCAGAGCTCCATCATAGTCACAGTTTGGCATGGTATATCATGGTCTCAAAAAAGAGTCAGGTGTGGTGGTGCATGCCTTAAATCCCAGCACTTGGGAAGCAGAGGCAGGAGATGTCTTTGAATTTGTGGCCAGCCTGGTCTACATAGAAAGCTCCAGGATAGCCAGGGCTACCTACATAGAAAGACCCTACCTCAAAAAACAAAACCAAAATATGATAATAAAATAAAATAATATGAAAAGAAATGTCTTATCCTTAAGAAAGATTAGGGAATTATAATAAAGCAAGTATCTAAGCATCTATTCATTCATCTTATACATATCCATTGATCACTTACCTGTGTGAAAAGCTGGAAGGTCCAAAACTAGGTAGTCATTGTTCCTGTGGGTCGTGGTCTAGTGTGTAAGGCACAGGCACAGACAAACAATTGCATTGCTGGGTAAATGCACACTGAGTAGAGATATGTTCAAAGTCTACCGGCAGCCCAGACACATGGCAGGGATCAAATAGTGGGTGAGTGTGGAGAAGAAACTGGTCATGTGAGCCTTGGGAGTCATATCACAAATTTACTCTGCAGAGAAATTCTAATGCCAATGTGGTGGCAAAGGCCTATGGCTTCAGCACTTGGGATGTAGATGTACCAGAAGTTCAAGGCTGTCCTCAGCTTAATGGCAAGTTCAAGGCAAGTCTGGACTACATGAGACCTTGTCACAGAAAATAGAAAAACAAAACCTAGGACTGGAGAGATGACTCAGCAGTTAAGAGTATTTACTCCTTTTTCAGAAAATCTGAGTTCAATTCCCAACACCTACATAGTTGGGCTCATAACCACCTGTAACTGCTGTTCCTAGGGGATCTGACACCCTCTCTGGTCTCCTTGGATACCTACATCACATGCACATACCTCTCACATAGACATTTTTTTAATCTGGAACTTTGCACTTATGTTACACTAAGCTCTTAGGACCATTTATTTAACCAACACTTTCCTATCTCACACACATTTAGGCATATCAGCCACTGTTGTACACACTACAGTTGATTTAGTTCAGTTGACAATCTGCTGGATTAGTGTTATTATCCCTCCCATCTGATCTGATCATTGAGAAACCTGAGTCTCTAAGAGGCTTAGGAACTATGACTCCAGGCTAGAAAGATGGCCTATGGCAGACACTTCACATTCGAAACACAATGTGTTTCAGTTGAGTTCCTACAGGTAAGGAGTCTGGGCAGGGCTTAGGTGTGTGCCTCTTGCTCAGTGCCTCCCACAAGATGGGGACTGGGGATGCCATCAGAAGGCTCTGCTAAGAGGGGATCTGTTCCAAAGTCATTCACCTGGGCTGGCAGCCTCAGTCTTCAGTAAGTTTGGACAGAGACGTCAGATCTCTGTGGGTCCCTCAAAAAAGAAGACAGAAGAATGTGGCAGCAGGGGACCTTAGCCACTTATAATGTCATCTGGGATGATGTTTCCCATCCTCTCTGTCTCATTCTATCGGGAAGAAGTGAGTCACAAAAGCCACCCTACATTTGAGAGAGATGGCAGAGAGATGGTAACACCCTAGAGATAAGTGGGGCAAGGATTTGATGGGGTAAGTCTTATCCTACCTTAATATCATGAGTCCTGACACAAAATACTTCTACACAGCTAGACTAGAAGGTTTCTATCAATAAACTAAAGAAAACATTGAAGTGCAGTGACATTTTCTTCCTTCAGGAACCATTGCTTCTCAATGTCCCAAAATCCTCAGGGATTTTCTCCAAAGTCCCAAGTAATCTTGTCAGCATGCTAGCTATGTGTGGAGTATGTGGAGGTATAGATGACTATATATCATCCATCTCGGTACCCATTAGGGTAAAGAAACACTGCGTCCAATGGTGCCTGGACACCAGACACACCAGAGTGCACACCTTCCCTCTCGTAGGTGAAGTCCATCTTCCGGGAGTCCCTCTCTCTCCCTTCTCCCCCTCCATCTCACTGACCCCCTTTTATTGGTTTCCACTCTCTGCAGCACCTTTACAGAAGTAAACTGGAGAAAAGCAGCTGGCAGTGCCCCCAGGGTGAACCGCAGGCAGCTCTCCCCTGCCTCGGGCATCTCTGTGGCTCTTCCAAGGTGCATTTCTCTGCCGCTGTTACTCTGGTACTTCTGCCACAGCAGGAGTGTCCTCCACCACACACCTCCAATTCAAGATGCATGTCTGGACCGGGCAGGTTCCCTGCTAGCCCCACCGGGAAGGATCCCCTTCTCCAAGACCCCTGGCAGACCCTGCAGTCTCCACGCCCTGCCCCCACTCCCATCCCGCTGAGCCCCAAGCCTCTTCCTGAGACTTAGAGGCTGGCCCCCAGCTCCCATCTTGCTCCGGACTTCCCTTTTGGAAAACTGGTGAGTGCCCTTCCTTGCCCCGGACCCCATCCCTGGGCACCAGCCACTCCAGGGAAGACCTGCCCAACTTGGCCCCAGGTTCTGGCCACTGGGCAGGTTCCCTGCTAGCCCCACCGGGAAGGATCCCCTTCTCCAAGACCCCTGGCAGGCCCTGCAGTCTCCACGCCCTGCCCCCACGCCCATCCGCCTGAGCCCCAAGCCTCTTCCTGAGACTTAGAGGCCGGCCCCCAGCTCCCATCTTGCTCCGGACTTCCCTTTTGGAAAACTGGTGAGTGCCCTTCCTTGCCCCGGACCCCATCCCTGGGCACCAGCCACTCCAGGGAAGACCTGCCCAACTCGGCCCCAGGTTCTGGCCACAGGGCAGGTTCCCTGCTAGCCCCACCAGGAAGGATCCCCTTCTCCAAGACCCCTGGCAGGCCCTGCAGTCTCCACGCCCTGCCCCCACGCCCATCCGCCTGAGCCCCAAGCCTCTTCCTGAGACTTAGAGGCCGGCCCCCAGCTCCCATCTTGCTCCGGACTTCCCTTTTGGAATACTGCTCTGGCTGAACCAAGTGTGCGGATAAGGCCAGTAACGAAGCACAAGGAGATGGGCAGACGTCAAGGCAGAAACATATACAACAAAATGAATAGCAATACAGCATCACCAGGCCCTAGCCCTCCTCCAACACCTAGACCTGAACATCAGAAATTGGAAGAAGCAGAAGAAAACAGCCTTATGAATGACATCATGAAGAAGCTAGAGGCTTGTGTAGAGGAAAAGACAAAAAAATGTGAAGAACGCTGTAAACAACTAGAGGAAAGGGCAAACAAATTAGAAGAAATCAATAAAGTCCTGGAAGAAAACAATAAAATACTGAGAGAAAATCAAGAAAAATCAATGAAACAAATGAAGGAAACAGTCCAAGACCTGAAAAGGGAAATAGAAAAAATGAAGAAGACACAAACAGAGGGAATGCTGGAAATAGAAAATCTGAGAAAACGATTGGGAACTTCAGATGCAAGTATAATCAACAGAATGCAAGAGATGGAAGAGAGGATCTCTAGCGTTGAAGATACAGTAGAAGAAATACATTCATCAGTCAAAGAAAACACTAAAGCCAACAAAGTCATGAACCAAAATGTCCAAGAAATTTGGGACACCATGAAAAGACCAAACCTAAGAATAATAGGGGTCGAAGAAGGAGAAGAATACCAACTCAAGGGCACAGAAAATATATTCAACAAGATCATAGAAGAAAACTTTCCCAACTTAAAGAAGGAAATGCCTATGAAGATACAAGAAGCTTATAGAACACCAAACAGACTAGACCCCCAAAAAAAGTCCCCTCGCCACATAATAGTTAAACAACTAAACGTACAGAATAAAGAAAGAATATTAAGAGCAGCAAAGGAAAAAGGCCAAGTGACATATAAAGGCAAACCCATCAGAATAACACCCGATTTCTCAATGGAGACTTTGAAAGCCAGAAGAACCTGGACAGATGTAATGCAGACACTAAGAGACCATGGATGTCAGCCTAGACTAATATACCCAGCAAAACTTTCAATCACCATAGATGGAGTGAACAAGACATTCCATGACAAAGCCAGATTTAAACAATACTTATCCACAAACCCAGCCCTACAGAAAGCACTAGAAGGAAAATTCCAACCTAAGGAAGTCAGATACACCCTCGAAAACACAGGCAACAGATAAAGCCACAGCAGTAAACCCCAACGTATAGAAGTACCCACACATCACCACCAAAAAATAACAGGAATGAACAATCACTGGTCATTAATTTCCCTCAATATCAATGGACTTAATTCACCTATAAAAAGACATAGGCTTACAGAATGGATACGAAAGCAGGACCCATCTTTCTGCTGCATACAAGAAACACATCTCAAATTCGAAGATAGACACTACCTAAAAATAAAAGGCTGGGAAAAGACTTTCCAATCAAACGGTCTTAAGAAACAAGCGGGTGTAGCCATCCTGATATCCAGCAAAATAGACTTCAAACTAAAATCAATCAAAAGAGATCAAGAAGGGCATTACATACTCATCACAGGAAAGATCCACCAAGATGAAGTCTCAATTCTGAATATTTATGCCCCAAACACAAGGGCACCCACATATGTAAAAGAAACATTACTAAAGCTTAAATCACATATAAAACCCCACACATTAATAGTGGGAGACCTCAACACCCCACTTTCACCACTGGACAGATCTCCCAAATTGAAACTTAACAGAGAAATAAAGGACTTAACTGATGTCATGACTCAAATGGACTTAATCGATATCTACAGAACATTCCATCCTAACAAAAAAGAATATACCTTCTTCTCAGCACCCCATGGAACCTTCTCTAAAATTGACCACATACTTGGCCACAAAACAAATCTAAACAGATACAAAAGAATTGGAATAACCTCCTGTGTTCTATCAGACCACCATGGTCTAAAGTTGGATTTCAACAACAACAAAAACTACAGAAAACCTGCAATCTCATGGAAACTGAATAATACCCAACTGAATCACCAATGGGTTAAGGAAGAAATAAAGAAAGAAATTAAAGACTTCCTAGAGATCAATGAAAATGAAGACACCACATATCCAAATTTATGGGACACTATGAAAGCAGTACTAAGAGGGAAATTCATAGCACTAAATGCCCACATAAATAAGTTGGAGAAATCTCACACTAGAGACTTAACAGCATACCTGAAAGCTCTAGAACAAGAAGAAGCACAGTCTCCCAGGAAAAATAGACGCCAGGAAATTATCAAAGTGAGAGCTGAAATCAATAAAATAGAAACAAAGAGAACAATACAAAAAATTAATGAAACAAAGAGTTGGTTCTTTGAGAAAATCAACAAGATAGACAAGCCCTTATCCAAACTAACCAAAAGACAGAGAGAGTGCATCCAAATCAACAAAATCAGAAATGAAAAGGGGGACATAACAACAGACATTGAGGAAATCCAGAGAATCATCAGGTCATACTTCAAAAACCTCTATTCGACAAAACTGGAAAACCTAAAAGAAATGGATAACTTTCTGGATAGGTACCACATACCTAAGTTAAATCAAGACCAGATAAACTATTTAAATAGTCCAATAACCCCTAACGAAATAGAAACAGTCATTAAAAGTCTCCCAACCAAAAAAAGCCCAGGACCAGATGGTTTCAGCGCAGAATTCTACCAGATCTTCAAAGAAGAGTTAATACCAATACTCTCTAAATTGTTCCACACAATAGAAACAGAAGGAACATTACCAAACTCCTTCTACGAGGCTACAATTACCCTAATTCCTAAACCAAACAAGGATACAACAAAGAAAGAGAACTACAGACCGATCTCCCTCATGAACATTGATGCAAAAATACTCAATAAAATACTGGCAAACAGACTCCAAGAACACATCAAAACAATTATCCACCATGATCAAGTAGGATTCATTCCAGGGATGCAAGGGTGGTTCAACATACGAAAGTCCGTCAATATAATACACCATATAAACAAACTCAAAGAAAAAAACCATATGATCATCTCACTGGATGCAGAAAAGGCATTTGACAAAATCCAACACCCCTTCATGATAAAGGTATTAGAGCGATCAGGAATACAGGGAACATACCTAAACATAATAAAGGCAATTTACAGCAAGCCAACAGCCAACATCAAATTAAATGGAGAGAAACTCAAAGCAATTCCACTAAAATCAGGAACGAGGCAAGGCTGTCCACTCTCCCCATACTTATTCAATATAGTACTTGAAGTTCTAGCCAGAGCAATAAGACAACATAAGGAGATTAAGGGGATACAAATTGGAAAGGAAGAAGTCAAGCTTTCCCTTTTTGCAGATGACATGATAGTATACTTGAGCGACCCCAAAGATTCCACCAAGGAACTGATACAGCTTATAAACACCTTCAGCAACATAGCAGGATACAAGATCAACTCAAAAAAATCAGTAGCCCTCCTATATACAATGGACAAAGAAGTGGAGAAGGAAATCAGAGATACATCACCCTTTACTATAGCCACAAATGACATAAAATACCTTGGGGTAACACTAACCAAGCAAGTGAAGGACCTATATGACAAGAACTTTAAGTCCCTGAAAAAAGAAATTGAAGAAGATGTCAGAAAATGGAAAGATCTCCCATGCTCATGGATAGGCAGGACTAACATAGTAAAAATGGCAATCTTACCAAAAGCAATCTACAGATTCAATGCAATCCCCATCAAAATACCAACACAATTCTTCACAGACCTGGAAAGAATAATACTCAAATTCATATGGAAAAACAAAAAACCCAGGATAGCCAAAGGAATCCTGTACAATAATACAACTTCTGGAGGCATCACGATCCCTGACTTCAAGCTCTACTATAGAGCTACAGTAATAAAAACAGCTTGGTACTGGCATAGAAACCGACATGTGGACCAATGGAATCGAATTGAAGACCCTGACATTAATCCGCACACCTATGAACATATAATTTTTGACAAAGAAGCCAAAAGTGCACAATGGAAAAAAGAAAGCATCTTCAACAAATGGTGCTGGCAAAACTGGATATCAACATGTAGAAGGCTGCAAATAGATCCATATCTATCACCGTGCACAAAACTTAAGTCCAAGTGGATCAAGGACCTCAACATAAATCCAGCTACTCTGAACCTGCTAGAAGAGAAAGTAGGAAGTAGTCTTGAACGCATTGGCATTGGAGACTACTTCCTAAATAGAACACCAGTAGCACAGACTCTGAGAGAAACAATCAATCAATGGGACCTTTTGAAACTGAGAAGCTTTTGTAGAGCAAAGGATACGGTCAACAAGGCAAAGCGACAGCCTACAGAATGGGAAAAGATCTTCACCAACCCCACATCTGACAGAGGACTGATATCCAGAATATATAAGGAACTCAAGAAATTAGACATCAAAATGCCCAACAGTCCAATTAAGAAATGGGCTATAGAACTAAACAGAGAATTCTCAACAGAGGAAACTCAAATGGCCGAAAGACATTTAAGGAATTGCTCATCATCCCTAATCATCAGGGAAATGCAAATCAAAACAACTCTGAGATACCACCTTACGCCTGTCAGAATGGCTAAGATCAAAAACACTGAAGACACCTTATGCTGGAGAGGATGTGGAGCTAGGGGAACTCTCCTCCACTGCTGGTGGGAATGCAAGCTTGTACAACCACTTTGGAAATCAATATGGCGCTTTCTTAGAAAATTGGGAATCAATCTCCCCCAAGATCCAGCTATACCACTCTTGGGCATATACCCAAGAAATGCTCAACCACACCATAAGAGCACTTGTTCAGCTATGTTCATATCAGCATTGTTTGTAATAGCCAGAACATGGAAACAACCCAGATGCCCTTCAACTGAAGAATGGATAAACAAAATGTGGTACATATACACAATGGAATACTACTCAGCAGAAAAAAACAATGGCATCATGAGGTTTGCAGACAAATGGATGGATCTAGAAAAAATCATCCTGAGTGAGGTAACCCAGACTCAGAAAGACAAACATGGTATTTACTCACTCATAGCAGGATACTAGACATGAAACAAGGATGAATTGTCTGCTACTCACATCACCAGGGAGGCTACCCAGAAAACAGGACCCCAAGAAAGACACAGGGATCGCCCAATGACAGAGAAATGGAATGAGATCTACATGAACAGCCTGGACATGAGTGGGGGTAATGAAAGGCGAGGGTCGAGGGAAAGAGAGCTTGGGGGAGCGGGAGATCCCAGCTGGATCAACAACAGAGAGGGAGAACAAGGAATAGGAGACCATGGTAAATGAAGACCACATGAGAACAGGAAGAAGCAAAGTGCTAGAGAGGCCCACAGAAATCCACAAAGATACCCACACAACAGACTGCCGGCAATGGTCGAGAGACAGCCCTAACTGACCTACTCTGGTGATGGGATGGCCAAACTCCCTAATTGTTGTGCTAGAAACCTCATCCAACTACTGAGGGATCTGGATGCAGAGATCCATGACTAGGCCCTGGGTGGAGCTCTGGGAGTCCAATTAACGAGAATGAGGAGGGTTTATATGAGCGAGAATTGTTGAGACCAAGGTTGGATAAAGCACAGGGACAAATAGCCAAATGAATGGAAACACATGAACTATGAACCAATGGCTGAGGGGTCCACACTGGATCAGGCCCTCCGAATGGGTGAGACAGTTGATTGGCTTGATCTGTTTGGGAGGCATCCAGGCAGTGGGACCAGATCTTGTGCTCATTGCATGAGTCGGCTGTTTGAAACCTGGGGCCTATGCAGGATTGTTTGGCTTGGCCTGGGAGGAGGGTACTAGACCTACCTGGACTGAGTCTACCAGGTTGACCTCAGTCTGTGGGGAAGGCTTTGCCCTGGAGGAGATGGGAATGGGGGGGGGGGGGCGTTGGGGGGAAGGTGAGGGGGACGGGAGGGGAGAGAACAAGGGAATCCGTGACTGATATGTAGAACTGAATTGTATTGCAAAATAAATTAAAATAAATAAAAAAAAAATTAAAAAAAAAAAAAAAAAAGATGCATGTCTGTGTGTCTGTGTACGTGCCTCCAGTGTAGTGTGTGTGTGCATGTGTGCACCTGTCCATGTGTCTCTGTAATCTGTGTGTACATATGTCATGTGTCTGAAGCTGTATATAACTGTGTCTGTGAACATTGTGGCTATGTGCATATGATGTCTATTATTATCTGTGTGTGTCTGTCTGTATGAAAAACTGGAAAGGATTCAGAGCTCTACTGTCCATATAAACAAGTTTGTTTTGTGAAAGCTGAATTTTAAGGGTTGGGAGTGTGGCTAATTTGTTAATTTTCTGCCCATCATGCATTAGGCTTTGGATTCAATGCCTAATACCACACACACACACACATAAAAATCATTTAAGTATATCGTGTGTGAAGAATATATATTCTGGCTAGTGACAATTATACATTTTAAAATTATGCGTTTAGATGCTGGTAAGACATCATTAAAAGATACTATGCAATTTGATTTTTACCTTTAACTCAGATACTTACTGGCTAGGATTCTCTCAGGAGCCAGCTCATTATCTGGAACTGGTGGGGATGATGCATTTCCTTATAAACTAAACCTCTACAAAGCCACAGCATTTCACACTCAGACAGGGGCTTCACAGCTCATCTATCCAAGACTGTTACATTTCCTTTATTTTCTTAATGATGCAAATGGAACCCAGAATCCTGTACATGAGACATAAGTGCTCTACCACTGAGCAACATCCCTAACCACAAGCTTTTCATTTTTAAATAAAGAAGGGAACCAAAAATAAAAAAACAGTTTCTTGTTAGAATTATAAGTTCACTAGTTAAAAATTCCTATTTCAGCTTACACATTCCATATAATGTCTTCTCAGTAAAGACAAGGTATACAAAAAGAAAAACTATTCTTAAATATTTTTTTTCTGTAATCAACATTTTTTTTAAAGATTTTATTTATTTATTATGTACACAGAAGAGGGCGCCAGATCTCATTACAGATGGTTGTGAGCTACCATGTGGGTGCTGGGAATTGAACTCAGGACCTCTGGAAGACCAGTCGGTGCTCTTAACCTCTGAGCCATCTCTCCAGCCCATAATCAACATTTTTAAAATTTTACCTTGAAGCATATTGTTCACACCTGCATTCCCAGCACTTGGGAAGATGAGGAAAAGTCACAAGTTCTAGACCAGCCTGGACTATATAGCAAGACATGGTCTCAAAGAAGGTTTCTATATAGAAAATTCTCCTTGGTGAGTCTTAACAAAAACAAAAGTGAATGAATGCAGCTTAAAACAAAGCAGGGAAACGATTGTGCCTCCATGTAAAACTGAAGCCACTTTTCACTACCTCACTCAGCAAACATGGTCTGCACACTACAATGTCCTAGGGCCATGTGGTGCCCCAGAACTACCTAGGGGCCTCCACTCTCTCCACAGCAGAGAACCTCACTCCCCAACCATTTCCCTTCCAAATGTCCTCTGTGAACCCCATAGACGCCGTGACTTCAGGACAGCCACTGTTGTCTGTTCCAAGCCACATGCAAAGGGAAGGCTGTCCCCTCTTGATCCTAAGGGTCCAGCATTAATCACACTCTGCCTTCCCAGGACTGAGGGGACAGTCAGGCATTGCCGCTAAAAGCCAGCCACAAAAGCAACTTCTGAATGAGGTCAGGCTGTCCGCTAATGCCAGATTCTCTTTGACCATTTACTAAATACATCACAGGTTGTATTTCACGTACTGTGAGCTTGAGAGCTGTAAAGGAAAGCTTTGTGTCCAGAACACATTAAATCAAGTTCATTTAGAAGCCACCTTTTCCCTGTCTCCTACTTGCTGCTAAGAGCCATTTTGAAAACGATGAAAATTAACAGCTGTAAAGCTAAGCAATCATTTTTTCCTCCTCATGCTTAATCTCCAACATCTAAGTTCAAGGACATACAGGGAGAGTCTGAGCTCTGCTAAATTAGTAACTAGTGAAAGTCCCTTGATAAATTAAAAAGGGATGAATTAATATTATCATTTTGTGAGGTGAGGCCTGAAGCACCTCAGAGGCAAAGTTAACTTAGGGTGACCCAGTTATGGTTATAATGAGAGGCTGGATAGGATGACATTCCCAACAGAACTGGTAAAATTAGAAAATTGTGTGGTAATGGTAACCCACATATAAACCACAGCTGATACTGAGTGCTAGAAGACCAGAGGACATCTTACAAACTATTTACAAATTTAATGCCATTTAGCCCTCAGGATTATCTCCACTTGAGAAATGAAAAACTGGAAGTTTGCAGAGATGGAGAAGCTGCCGTCAGTGGGCAACAGCAGGATCGAGCTAAATATTCTGCGTGTTCAAGATGACCATGGCTCTCAAGTTCCAAGAGCTTTGTCCACTTGTGACTCACATCAAAGGGTAAAGACAGAGGGTTGTGAGAACAAGAACGTCTTTGCTAGAAGGACCTAATGCCTCAGGGTTAAGAAGAGAAAGAGCCAGGTCCAGCACTCTGGACTTCATCACTGTCTGAGGGAACTGACAATGAGCTTGTCCTTCCCCAAGTGGCCCTCATGCCTCGAAAGTCCCGTGAACATGTTTACATCAGATCTCCTGGCTTCTCAGCGTCTTTGTTCTGCTCTTGGGAAATGCAAAGGGGAGGCTGGTGAAAGGCCGGCAGGGAAGAGCACTTGCTGCTCAAGACTGACAGTCTGAGTTCCACTGGACCCCACACAGGAAGCCAGAGGTGGGGCGGGCCAGATGGCTCAGTGGGTAAAGGCACTTGCTGATGACTTGAGTTCAATCCCCAGGACTCACATGGTAGAAAGAGAGAAATGACCCCTGCAAATTGTCCTGTGACCTCCATGTGCCAGTTGTCACACACACACACACACACACACACACACACACACACACACACACACACTTTTTAAAATTTGGTTTTTAAAAAGCCAGATAGAGTGGCACACATCTGTAAGCCCAGCATAACTGCAAGCAGATGGGAGGCAACAAGATGGAAGGTAAGAATGTCCTCTTGAAAGCTGCCCTCTGACCTCTACACAGGGACCATGGCATGCATGCTCGTGCATGCATATGAGCACATACACAGACACCATGGCGTGCTCATGCACGCATACGAGCACACACACAGGGACCAACAGAGTAGTGGGAAGAAGGAGAAGATTTTTTAAAGCAAAGAGAAAGGAAGAGTTAAGAAGGACTAAGAAGAATTGGAAAGGGGAAGTGTGTGGGGCTATCCTTCTAGAACCTTCTAGAATTCAGTGCATGCTTGAGTTAGATGTGATGCATGACTCTAATCCCAGCAGTTGGGAGGCTTTGTTGGGAATCCACAAACTTGAGAGCGGTCTGAGCTACAAGGGAAGATTTTTGTCTCAAAGGAGAAAAAAAAACTGAAAATGAAAGAGAGTGGAAGGGGATGGGAGGAGAAGAGAAAGGAAATGGGGAAGGGAAACATCTGCCCGGGCATGGAAAATCCCCAGCGTGGGTTTTCCTGTCCTTCCCCTGCAGTACTGAAGTCTGGATCTTTCTAAATGGTTCTGAAGGTAGAATGCAGCTAGGAAGGTGGTGGACAAACATTCTGAACAATGACAGCCTCATAGTGAAATGAACCACATTTTAACTTGGGAAAAATAGCTAATTTATGTAGTGAAAAGACCTAGTTTGGAGAGGCCGTCCCCTGCATCTGTGTTGTTCCTGAGGTGGTCTGCACATCTGTGAAGTCCCAAGGTTTACAGTCACTTCACATCAGCAATTCCTAAGCTTGGGTAACAGGGTTTCACTGTGGCGGGGAATGTGGGGCCTGGCCGCACATACACACACTCCTTTGAAACATTCCCAAGTTCCATTTTGTGTGGTCATGTCTGTCCAAAAACACTCTGCCAGCATACGCCTCAAATCCTGACAAGTTTATTACAAAGCAGAAAATTAGAAAACCACAGGTATCAGCTTGACATATTTCCAATTTATTTGGCTTAGCATCTAATATTTTTCAGTTTGCTCTAGCCCTCCATTGTTCCATGGCGTCCAGCAGAAATATAAAAATAAGACAGTGCATTGGGCCACGGAGTACTTTTCAGTAACCCCTGTATGCCTTCCTGGAATCTTGCACCAATCTAGGGCAGACAACTCCTCTATAAAAGACCTCTCCTCTATAAACGTTTAGTCTCTACTACATATGCCATCCAGTAATCCTCCCGAGCACTTGGAAACTTTTAATGATAGTCTGGGCTGTGCTTTGGAGGAACTGAACTGGCTCACACAACAGTATCATTTCAGTGCTAACAGCATTTCACACGGCAAAAATACTCACTCACAAATACAGCTTGCTGTACATGAAACAAAAAAATTGATTAAATTTGATTTGAACACTGGCGATGGACACAGCAACAATGCACACAGTTTGCTAATTCTGTGGTCAGGGAGCACAGTGGCTCTCTAGTACCCATGTGACAGCACCTCCCCATGTTGACAGGCCACCTGGGGATTAGTAGATGGTGTGAAGGAGAAAAATACAGCCTCAGTGACAGGGATGGGTTAGTACTGTCTTCTTAGAACCTGGAGAGCAATACACTAAATAAAATAAGCCAGGCACGAAAAACAAATTCTGCATGACCCAATAATGTGATCGTGGAAACTGACAAAGTTACACTTTCAGAATCAGAGGGGAGACTGGCAGTGATGGGGGGTGGGGTGGGCAGCTGTGCATGAAAGGAACAAAGCTTCAGTTAGAAGTTATGCTCGTCAACATTGTTCTGATACCTGAGCCAATCAAGTAATAAGGAGGAATGGTCTGTTTCGGCTCACAGTTTCAGTCCATGGGCACTTGGTTCTGTGGCCTTGGGCATGTGGAGGCATAATGTATCCTGGTGTGAGCATGTGGCAAAGGAGGCATTTCACCTCCCAGAGGCTTGGAGGCAAAGGGAGAAGAGAAGGAGTCAAGCTTCCAATTTCTTCTTCAGTAGCCTGTTCCCAATGACCTAACTCTCTCCCACTAGGCCCCACCTCCCAAAGACTCCAACACCTCCCAACAGAGCTGGCAGCTGGAGACCAAATCCTCAGCATGTAGGCTCTGAGGAAACACTCGATACCCAAACTGTAGGAAAGATGAATGTGTTCTGGAGACCAAAAAATAATGTATTATGTACTTGAAATTTACTAAAGAGAGAAAGGAGAGAGAGAGAGAGAGAGAGAGAGAGAGAGAGAGAGAGAGGAAGAGAGAGAGAGAGAGAGATCCATATTCTTAGACAAGTATAGGCAAGCACTAAAAAGATAATTAGGCAAAGTATGTCATTAATTTAGGAATGGAAACCATTTCACACTGTACATGCATATCCAAACACCATGTTGTTTACTTTAAATATATAGTTTTATTTATCAGAGAAATTACAAGTTTGTGGGAAGAGGGGAAACTTACCCAGGGAGCACAGGCTGTCTGAACAGTCAGAAGAGGAAACCATCTCAGCAGGAAGGCTGAGGAAAAGGGAGACAAGCTGCTGAACAGTTCCATTAACACACCTAGGTGTGGTGAGCTCTCTCATGGGCAGGATTAGTAAGGCAAGACTGGTCACAGTACGGGCCTCAGAAATTCAACAGTGTGGTAGGATTTCTGGGGGGTGGGGGGATGACAGGAGATGTCCAGCAGCATTGAGGCTCAGAAGGAGCCAGGAATATTAGTCCATGGAAGAGACCTTGGCTAGAGAGAAGAGAACATGCTGAGAATCAGGTCTGGCAAGGCATGCAGACATGATTTTCAGGATTCCAGAGTCAGAGGTTGAAAACCCAAGCTGTGGAGTCACATTCTTCCTGAAGCAAGATGTTTCTAAAATAACCTATTTTGCAATATAACATAGCTTTTGTAAACCATTGATGCAACTTGAGGAAAAGTGATTATTTTGCTTCCCAAATCTCTACCATCAGAGGTCTCCCAGAGACACAGTTAGTGTGGAAAATGCCAGAAGTGATTCTTGTTCTCTTTCATGTTCTGCTTGCCATTGGTGATGAATTAGGCATTCAGAGAGGTCAGTCACTTACTCAGTTGCCTGGAGGAAAGGGATGGAGCCTTCTCCCAGGCTATTACTTGCTGGGAGATAACAGAGACACTTTTGTTTGCCCGCTGTAACCACACCTCACCCCAAAAGGTCTATGTAAGACATGGTCTCTCAAGGCAATCACTATAGAGACTGTTTCGGCTTCATGATACGTTCATAAAGTTCAAAGTCCAAGACAGAGTAAAGATTTGCAAATCTTAATACTGAAAAGTTGGTTTATTCCCGGTAGGCTGTAGCTGGATGCTGGAACTCCAGCTAACACACTGGTTCCATCCAGGACTGTTTGCTCGGCTGAAATTACTTTGCTGCCGGAATAAATTTGTCCAAATCTAGACTTCCATATATTTATCACTGTGACAGGTTGTGAACATTAAAAGTGCATTCATATTTTCCTAGCTATGGTTTGATGCAAGCAGTGGTTTCTGGTGAAGCACTCTCTTTTTGTTCCTTGAACACATTAGTCTTTCTAAAGTACACTTAAAGGACACTAACTGGTTTTATGAGATACTGTGAATGGACAAGAGGTCACCCTGATATTTTGGAGTTTTCCTTCAATGATGGAGATGCATCTAACTCTAAAAATGGGAAACTAATAGGTTTAAAGAGCATTAACATCCCACACAGCACTGTCCTCCACGCTCTGATTTTCTTGTTGTTGTTTTATTGTTTTGTGAGATGGAGTCTTACATAGCCCAGCCAGGCCTTGAATACACAGTGTAACTGAGGCTTGCCTTAGATTTTGATCTTCCTGCCTCCACCTCCCAAGGGGTGGGATTTCAAGTGTGCACCACCACACCCCACTCTAGCCTCTGCGGTCCTTTTTCTTTGGTGTTATATTGTTTATTGGTGTTAAACTGACCTCTTCAGTAACTGTCAAGTTATAAACCAACTAAAATAACCACAATAATTTTATCTTAACTCATATTTTTACTAAGACTAAATAAAACTGAGATTGTGCCATCCCACAAGTTGGCTCAGCAGATAAAGGCACCTATGGCCAAGCCTGACAGACAAAATGAGTTCAAGCCCCAGGACCTACAGAGCAGAAGGAAAGAAGAGATGCCAGCTAGTTGAGCTTTCAGATGTCAACATGTTCGTGTGTGTGTGTGTGTGTGTGTGTGTGTGTGTGTGTGTGTGTGTGTGAATATATGCCTTGTGTATGTGTGTGCCCCTGGAGGTCAGAAGAGGGTGTCAGATCCTCTGGTACTGGAGTTACAGGTATTTGCAATGGGTGCTGGGAACTAAATTTAGGTCCTCTGAGAGAGCAACAAGTACTCTTTATTTCTGAGCTGCCTTTTCAGCCCCTAAATATTACTTATCACCTTTTGTTCTAAAAAGCATAGTTGAAATTTTAAAAGTAATATGTAGAATAATGGTACCATTTATATGAGAGAAGCATAAAAATACCCACAGATTTATGTACATATATATGTAGGAAAGGATAAAATTCCTGGTACATATATAAAATACTCTGTTATTTAAGTGAGGAAAACACCTGTCACACTTGAGGGTTAGAAAGATTTTTATTTTATCACAGTTTAAAAATTTTTAAGTAAGTTGATTAATAATTTCTTTTATTTTTGAGATTATAGTATAATTACATAATTCCCCCTTCCCTTTCCTACCTCCTAACTGTCCCATATATCCCTCCTTCCTTTTTTCAATTTCATTAATTATTGCTACATGCATATATGTATATGAATGTGTGTGTGCAAAAATAATATACTCCTAAATGTGTAAATAGAACCTGGTCAGTATGTGTAATGTTACTCATGTGTAATTTTTAGGGATGACCAGTTGGGACTGGCTAAGCAATTGGTGTGCTCGTCCCTGGGGAAGATTATTTCTCCTGCGCTCAGCGTTCCTTAGTTGCCTATAATTCTGTTTAGCACTGAGACCTCATGAGCTTCCTCACTGTGCCCACCACCTGGTTAGTATGTCTATCATTGTGTCCTCTTCCGACTCGTGTTCAGACAGTCATGTCGGGGAGACTCTAATAGTCCTGGGTAGTTGTTAGGTTCCAGTACCAGGCACAATTTACTAGTACTAGAACATGTCTTAAGTCCAATGAGACAGCTGTTGGTATGTGTGCCACTGCTGCGACATAATGTCATGCAGGTCATTGGTGGTTCACAGGTGTCATAGTTGCGTAGGACTGCTGCCTGCTTCCGTCCTTTGGAAGCTTGCGTGGCACCTTCTGGGACCATGAACCCTTGTCCTCAGAGAGGGTACATTCAGGTCAGTCCCAGCAGCTGGATCTCTGGGCCTTGTGTCTGAAGTTCATGGTGTCTTCAGCAATAGGGACTTACCTTCCACCTCCTGGGGGTGGGGGTTTGGCCAAGGGCAACAATACAGTAGGTTGTATGCTTTGGGAGTCTCAAAGACAACAACTTAAAGGGACTTATCCCGCATGGTGTTGGAGTTTTGTTAGATGGATTTTGCCTCTTAGATGGGGGATTTTCAGCCCAGATGGAAAAACTCACTTAAACTATATATGCATATTTATACGCTGACTTATGTGTATAGTAGGTGTTTGTAGGTAAATAGTAATAGTATAGTTCCTAATGACCTTTTCAGATACCTTTACTGTTGTTTAACCAGCCTTCTCCAGTATTTGTCTCCCTCTCCCCCTCTAACTAGAGACCCCTCACTTCTGTTTTTCCCATTTTCCCCATGGGATCACTTTTTTCTTCAGAATTAGAAGTGTTACCTTAAGGGTGTATCTCCATGATGGGATCTTACCTAGAATGCTCAAGGCTCTGTATTCTATCCCTAGCCCTGAAATGGAAAAAAGAGAAACCTCAAAGTACTTTCATCATAATACCTTCAAGGTGGGCAATCTCTTGTTTCTTAAGAAGCTTCTGTGGCATGAACTGAGGCCCCGTGCTCTAAGTGGGGAGGGAGACCCCTTGTGAGATTGATACACTCTCTCCAGTTCAGCTTTCTGACTTACACTTGCAAAGCATATGAACTCAAAGGATTTATTACATCCACACATCCGCAGAGGGGACACAGAACACCATGTCAGGGCATTGTGGGAAAAATGCAAGAAAGCAGCTCACCAAACAGGTAGGGCCACTACATTTGAGGAACATGGACCAATACGTTTCTTGGCATCCTGGGTAGAGGACACAAGCAAAGAGCATGAGGGGATCTTACTGATACATCAGAATGTCACCAGGTCACAGCAAATGGAAGGCAAGAAGAGGAACTTGTGGTTCAGGCCAATCTTATCACGTTGGTGCACCTGCTTGTCTAGGTGGGGTTGCTCAAGACTTGAAGTGGAGAGAAGTGTTGTGGTGTCAGCAAGGTACAAAAGTTCACAAATTTGCAATCTAGACTCCTATAGTCCGTACCGAAGCCAGCAGGAATGGTATGCTGAAGATGGGAAGTGAAAGTACACCGGAGACACATCCTAGAGATGATAGACACACTCATAGCACCCTCTCTGAAGGTGGTAGTGTAGACGGTGGCATTAGCCTGCTGGATCTTGGTAAGCAGAAGGCTAAGGAAATGGCCCAGGCCTGTCTACCCACCATGGCCTCTATACTCGTGGGCTTCTCATGTTCTTCAGCCCTGGGGTGATACTATCGTTTACATCATTTTGTTTCCAAAACACATGTTTCAGTATGAGTCTCACTACAGTAAGAGGCAGTAGTTCTTTCAGAGGTAAATAGGTCATGGGGCCCCACCTGTATCGAGAGATTAATGTAGTTCCCATGAGAGTGAGTTCCTTATCTCAAGAGTAAATTGTTTTAAACTGAGTCCAACTTCCTTGGCGTTTTCTCTGGTTCTCTTTTGTCATGTCAACTCTGCCACTCGTCCTGGTTTGTCTTTCTGCTCATGGGTCACTCCTGGAGCAGCAAGCAGCCCTCACTAAAAGCTGGACAGATGCTGGTGCACGAACTGCCCCCTTTTTAAAATTACATTATTTTAATTAATGTAAAATTAAATTTATTTTTATTCCATTAAAAAGAGCACTCAAACCCTGTGGGTGCTCAAGTGGAGAAGACCCCCTCTTTGGGACTCCCACCTCCTTCCTGGGTTGCCCATATGGTGCCTTGGAGCTGGGACACAGCACAGGGCTTTCTCATGGAACCTGGGTCAGTGAGTGCTTCCACTCAGCCACCTCAGGCTCTGGCCCCGTGGCACCTGTGGTGGATGTGTGGATAGGTAAGCCGTATCTCCTGCTGCTAAGCTCGGTGAGCCTAATGGGGTAGCCTCACTGGAGCACTGTGCTTCAGTCAGCTGGCTCTGCCACCGAAGCTGAGCCCACCGGCAGTCACCCTCAACGGCCGGGGCGGTGCCTCGGAAGGCCACTCCGCTCAAAGTTCCAATGAACCACAAGCTGAAAGCACAAACGAGAAGGGCAGGTCCCAGAACCCAGACAGGAAGGAGCAGGGCCATCTCTGACCCAGACATCAGAGATCAGACCAGTGAGGTAGGGGTGCCCAGCATTACCCATCAAGGGGAACAGTACAAACTGGAAGGCCTCAGCATTGAGTACCCAGTGGGGATCACTACACATGGTAGACTGTCAGTTACCATGGCTCCCTTCATGGGGTGAAGATGAAAATGTAGGTGGTCGCAATGACACCTCGGGGATAGGTCAGGGACAAGAAGAGGAAGTACAGGAGCCTAGGATGCCCGTGGACCAATCAGGGCGTTAAGTATCAATGGAGGCTTATCTCCATGCCCAGGTCAAGTCAAGGAGGTATTGAGCCCAAAGATGAGACTATCAGAGGAAGAAGACAAGTTTCCAGGAGTGTAGGGCAGGATCTCCCCAAGGACCACATGGCAACGCAGCCGAGAGTCAGAGAGCTGAATGCACAGCACTGACGCTAAGGAAAAACAGAAAGGAATTAAGAAGGTGCCAGTCCCAGCATCTGCCACCATGACTCGAGGCTTAGGTGTGTATGTGTGAATCTTAGTGGAGCCCTACACAGCTCCTCTTAGGGGCTCTCGTACTACCAGGAATAGCTGCAGAACAGCTAGACACACACACACACACACACACACACACACGCACGCACGCACGCACGCACACACACACACACACACACACACACACACACACACACACGCACGCATGCACCCACCCACGCACGCACACCTGGTGTTACCTGTGTAAGGCCTACTGTCTGCTCCTAGCCACACCCTCCACTTTGGAGGCTGCGGTGTAACCTATACTGCATGGGTGTGGCAATTCAGAGGTGCTGAACAACCAATTCTGCCAGGTCTGCCAGGAAGAGTTTGCAATCAGGGTGATACAACAGTAGGCTAACTGGCTTCTTCAACCTCTAGATCAAGAGGAAAATCCAGAACCCAGTTCCATTAATAAAGGAAGGCCCTGGGGTCCCTAGGAATCAGAAGACAAGCCCTCCACCTTAGATACTCCATATTGTACCTGTCAGTCAAGTAGCCAAACACAGGTGCCCCCATAGTGCAGCTGGAGATAAAGACACTCTCTGGTCCCACCTGTGGGGGAAGGAGGCTGAAGAAAGAAGGCTGGGGAGCACACATGAATCTCACTGTGAAGGGGAAATAGAACAGACGCCACAGGTGAACAGGGTGTGGGGCCTGGGTGGAGGTGTGGGCATGGGAACAGGAGGGATCAGGTGGGGGAGCATGGAGAGAGAGGGTACTAGGAGAGTCAGCTGAAGTCAGGGGCATCTCTGGGATAAGCTAGAAACCTAGTGCAATGGAAACTCTCAGGAATTTATGAGGGTGACCCTAGCTAAGACTCATAGCAATAGGAGATAAGGAGCCTGAACCAGCCATCCCCTGTAACCAGGCAAGACTTCCTGTGGAGGAATTGGGACCCCAACCTAGCCACAAAACCTTCCACCTACAATTGCCCTGCCTACAAGATGTGCTGGGGTAAATGTAGGGCAGAAATTATGGGAGTGGCCAACCAATGACTGGTCCATCTTGAGATCCATACCATGAGAGGGAGTGCACCCCTGACACTGCCTGGGGGGCCAGGACCCAGACCACAGAAAGCTCAGAGACCTGGGATAGAAACAAACATGACTGGCAAAAAAAAAAAAAAAAGTCAGTGAAGTGATTCTTAATGATACTCTGCTATACTCACAGATCACTGCCTAGCCTAATTGTCATCAAAGAGGCTTCACCCAGCAGCTGATGGAAACAGATGCAGAGACCCACAGCCAAACATTAGGGGAGCTCAGGGAATCCTGTGGAAGAGGAGGAGCTAGGATTGTAGGAGCCAGAGGGGTCAAGGACACTACAAGAAAATCCACAGAATCAACTAACCTGGCCTCACAGGGGCTCACAGAGACTGAACCAACAACCAGGGAGCCTGCACGGGACTGAACTAGGCCCTCTGCACCTATGTTACCATTGTGTAGTTTGGTCTTCTTGTGGGACTCCTAACAGTGAAAGCAGGGGCTGTCTCTGACTCTGTTACCTGTTTGGGGACCCTTTCCTCCTACTGGGTTGCCTGTCCAGCCTTAACAGGAGAGGTGGTGCCTAGTCTTATTGCAACTTGACATGCCATGGCTGGCTGATATGCATGGGAGGCCTGCTCTTTTCTGAAGAGAAAGGAGGAGGAGTGGGTAGGGGGGTCAGGGGAGATTGGGGAACTGGGAAGAGAAGAGGGAGGGAGGGGAAACTGTGATCAGGATGGAAATTAATTAATTAATTAATTTTTAAATGCAAAAAAATTAACTAAAATGGATCTTAGTCCCCAGTGGAAAAGCCAAATGTAAAATACAATACAAACACAGTTAAATGTAAGAAAAGAAGGAGGAGGAAGAAGAGAGAGAGAGAGAGAGAGAGAGAGAGAGAGAGAGAGAGAGAGAGAGAGGAAAATAAAACGAAAGAAAAGAAGCTATAGCGGAGTTCTGGTCTTACTGTACAGTGTTTATTATCTCACTGAGTTTTAGCTGCTGTACTAAGATAAGCTCGACAAAGGCTGAGCTTTTTTTTTTTTAATCCATCTGTGGTGCTGAGCTGTTTCCTCCTGTAGATGAAGAAGCCAGCGAGCTCCATCCTCCAAAAGAGAAGGTCCTGATGCATTAATACAGACTAAAGTTATGAAGAGCAAATAACAGACCAAATGAAAAAATACACATACAAAGCCCTTTTTAAAAAAAAAATAATGGATACTGTATATACCCACAACTCCCCCAAGAGATCAAAGAAATTGTTTTTCGAAAGTTCACTCCCCTAAGCAAAATTGAAAACTAACCCCCATGGCCTGGTTCCAGGCAGACTGAAGCAGTTGCTGCTTGTTACCAACAGTAAATAAAAATATGTAAAACACATGCTCCTTTGGCTTCTCCTGCCTGGTAGAGTAGATGCTTTTTGCCTAGAAAGAGATCTGAAACCTAAGAGGTAACTGCTTGAAGGTGCGGGGAGGATCAGATTTAATTATCTTGTTTATTATGCAATCTGTGCTTCACTACTGGCCACAAAGGAGAATAAATTAAATTTAAGCATGTATGTTTTTCTTCTAAAAAAGTGAGGTACAGAAACATTTCTAACAGAAACCAGCATAAATTTGCTAAAATGAACCATGAAAAAAAATCTTAACAAAAGAAGAAGCTAGTTGCTGATTTTAATAGTACTCAAATTTTTGACGTGTCTAAATTCTATTCTTCTACCAGCAAGGAAGTGGATGGGATATAAGAAACTATGAGAATGAATGCATCTTCACCAGCAACCTGCCTCTTTAGATGACAACAGTCAGATTAAGTAACAACCCTTCGGCCAATTCAAACAACCGAGTTCCAGAAGTGTAGTTATTCCTCTAGTCTTGGTTCTGATATTTCCCACAGGCCTCTTAACTGCCAGATAAATATTCCTCTCTCCAAACATTCACGTCACAATGGCCTAGAAACTCATGATGAAAATTATTCTGTTGTTGTTAGGAATATTCTTGGGGGCTGGAGAGACGGCTCAGCAGTTAAGCACTGGCTGCTCTTCCTAGAGGACCTGGGTTCAGTTCTCAGCACCCACATGGCAGCTCACAACCACATATGTAACTCCAGTTCCAGGGGATTCAACACTCTTCTGGCCTCCAAGAACACCAGACACACAGTTCACATAAATACATGCAGACAAACATTCCTACATGTAAAATAAAAACAAATCTTTTTTTTTAAGTATTTTCTTTCTTATGGTCCTATTTTAAGGGGAGTGGATGCAAGATTTGATCAAGATACATTGTATACAGGAATGAAATATTCAAATAATTAAATAAAAAATACATTTCAAAAGGACAAAAATGAAATATTCTTAACAGTGATAACACATGCTATCATCATCTTACTGGAAATTTATCAGGTCCTTCCTGTCTATGACAAGGTAGCTAAGGAGGAAATAGGAACAACAGGAAGTGAAGAAAATGTACAAGAAGAGGAAGCGTTGGTCTCAAACACAAATAACCTGTCATTCTAGCCCCAAGAGTCAGAACCTAAGTTGCCAGTCAGCACATGGACTGAGCCTCAGCATGAGTGTAGGTCCAGAGTAAAGCCCATTCGTTATCACTACTGTGCTCAGAAAACAAAAGATGGACAAAACTCTTGGTGACAATCTGGGCATTCACCCACTGAAAACATGCACAGTACCAGCTTCCTTTTGATCTGCACAGACCTTGAGAAGGACTTTGGATCTGATTTATAAACCACAGCCAAAGCTTTATTCAATCTCACTCATTTCACACTCATGGCACGTGAAGGACAATTTCGTGGTCCAGGCTGCTTCTTCATTGAGACATGAAAGCTGCATATATCCTGTGCTGAGACATGATTCTGAACTATTCCTTAAGCAAGAAGATTGGTGTCAGGCAGTGGTGGATTTCTCCAGGGGTATTAGTCACAGGTTAGTCAATGACACTGGCCACTGATGGCACAGTGACTTTCTCTCCAGGGGAGAGACCATTCTATTCCCCCACTCAGGCTACCCAGTGGAGCTCTGTGCTTCAGCAATCACGCCTGCCAATGTTGGTTGTTTTTAACGGAATCCTGAACTCAAGAGTGAGCCTAGACAAATTTAAGGAGAAACAGCAAAATCCGTAGAAAATTAACATACAGTGTTCATCGTCATTATCCCATCATAACAGCTACTCCAAGTAGGTCCCAGACAAGTTCAAGTAATACATTACAACAGACTGGCCTAAAATTCGCTGTAGGTAAAGCATTCTTTATGACACCTATGTAAACACACAGAGACTTTTCCTCGTCTATTAGCAATGCTTGAAAGAGCACTGTCCAATAAGTATATTTCTCTAGGCCTTCCACAAGTATACTTACTAGGGTACAGAGAATTCAGTTCAGAAGTCCAAAGTGGATGTTAACCAATGTTTATAATGCAGCAGTGTGGAAGCCTTCATAATAAGGTGTGTATTATTAATCTATCAATTTCATCTTGAATCATTTTTCCAAAGAAAACAATCAGAGATGTGTCCAAAGGTTTTGCTACCAAGATTGCTATTGTAGAGCTGGTGTCTATCATGAAAAAGTAAACTACCTAAACATAAATCTATATGAGATTTTTACATATTTTATGATAAAACTACATTGACAGTATTCTACTGTCAATTAAATATCATTAAATGCTTGAGAGCAATGATTCAGGCCTATCATACCAACACCCAAGAGGCAGGGGTAGAAGGATCACAAGTTCAAAGCTAGCCTGAGCTACACAGTGGGACCTTTTTCCAGAAAGTAATAAATAATAGTATTAATTACATCTACAATATAACATTGGAATTTTTTCAAGTTTAACCGGGTATGATGGTGCACATCTGATCTCATAAGTTGGGGTGCTGGAGGTCCATGGGTTTGAGGATTACCATGAAGCCATTTCAATACACACACACACAGAGACAGGACTGTCAAACCCCCTTGACACTCCTCTTCTTTGCCTTTACATTTTCCAGTAATCTACAGTCATTTCATATTCACACAAAAGCATTTCTAAACCACGAGATAAATTGGAGCATGCAGATATTTACTGGAGATTCAGCGCTCCAGGGGAACAAAGGCTCAACAAGTTAAGATACGTACCAACTCGGTGTTAAGCAAAGCTGTATGCTGTTGCTAACCCTGCTGTGTTGCTAGGGATTATGTTTCAGTTTGCTAAGTGATTGAGAGCAGGAAAGTTTGCCCAGGAAGCTGTGGTTGAATTACTAGTGAGCTGAAGCAAGGAGCTGAGCGATGAGTTTTTGTTCAAGGAATAAAATGTAGGCAACAACAAAAAGTGTCATGGAGACACTGTGCTTAGAATTCCTGGGAATAAGGGCCAACAAGCTCTGACATTTCCTCTGCCTTTGTTATTCTGCCCATGCCTCTGGGTGCTGTTGGCCCGGCCCCGGTGCCCTGTTGGCTGGGGTGAGGGGATGATACAGCCACTGAGAAAGCCAAATGCCCAGCGTCAAGGGGTAGCCCCAGTCCCCATGCTGCAGTGGCAGCCAGGAAACGAGACATTTATGCTCTAGGAGAAAGAAATGTTCAGAATTCAAATAGCTGATGTAGACAATGCAAACACTGGGAGATTATAGAAAGGAGAAAGGAAGCAGTTTTAGATGATTTTATTGTGAGACTGCGTCTCACCATGTAGTCCTGGCTGGCCTAGAACTCATTATGTAGACCAGACTGGCCTCAAACTCTTGGAGATCACTCTGCCTCCCAAATGTTAGATTTAAAGATGTGCACCACCATACCCAGCCTTGATGAGGTTCTCAGAAGCATCAAAGCATTGAGTGTGGGTCTCACTCAGACTCAGAAATGCTTAAGCACATGGCCCTGAATCTCAGTTTCCAGTCTACAGAGTGCATGTGGGTCTCTCCAGGCATTAGGCTTCTAAACTTGCAAGAAACAGTGGACTGGAATACAAGTTCCATGATAGAGCACTTGCCTGGTGTGTATGAGATCCCAGCTTCAATCCTTAGCACAGCAAACATAATAAAATCAAATATGACATACTTGATAGACATTGTGGATTCATTAGCACTGATCTCACAGCTGTCAGTGCTATGACTCCTGTGTGCACCCTGATTGTCTAAGATACCATGCACATCACAGCTTCCTACACTAGGGAATGCTAGCTGGCCCTTCGTTGCTATATTTAACAGCCATTTTAGACAGCAAAAGTCACCACTATAAAACACAAAGATTCAAAATTGAGCACCTTGTAAATAGGATGATTGCTCATAGTGTGGGAGCTGAGAGAAGAAGGCAGGATACCTCTTTGTTTCACTTCAGCTGGGAATATACACTCAGGTGGCTTAAACTGTCTGCTGGTCTACATGAGTCTGAGAGTGAGTGAAAAAATCACCATGAGTTTTTACTTTGGGGTTACAAAGATGAATTTGCAAATTCAGAAGGCCTGAGTAGTGATAGCTGATGGTAATTAATGAATGATCCTTAATAAGTCATTGTGGAAATAAATACAATAGCCCATGGCATGCATTTAACAAAGCGCATGGTACCTAAGTCCCAAACATGTACTAGACAGGAAAAGTTTTTGCATGTTCTTTGGAGTCCTACCAAGCTGCTGTCTATCTTACATATTGCCAGCTACTGTAAATGGAAACTCTAGAAAGAAGATGGAAAAAACAGAGTAATCATTTGTTGTCAAAACATTTTCATTACACTGTAAAACCCACTTAAAATGCAGTGACCTGTATGTTTTCCACAGCAGGCTATTGAGGTAAAAGTAAAGGGCACTGGAAGATGTGGATGTTGTGGGTGGGGACAACACATGAGTTGCTTTGCAATGAAGACTGCCACCCATCCTCCAGCCCTGAACTGAGATAATAACCATGGCAAGAAAGTTGATTGTGCTACTTTCTCCATGAAATTTTAACAGGACACAATCAAGGGTGTCTCTGTGTGAGTGTGTGCTGACTTGAAGAAGCAGCTGGCTTTTTTTTTTTAAACTTTGTGTTATAGTAAACACAAGGGTCCTTTTTTATTTGGACTAGAATCTCTTTGTTAGAGAGTAAATATTTGATGGTTATGTAAGGCACTATAAACACAATTCCAGAGGCATTTTCTAGGAAGACATTTCCTTGCCTAAGGCAAAGAGATTGAGATAATTTTTCAAAGTCATGTCCTCCTGAATGTGACAGAGTGGGCCATTTCCTCCTCACTCATCCTACACTGATCTAGAGATTATTCAAACTTTTTCTCTTTAGGATTTGGAGTTCAAGACTGCTGAATTTTAATTATTTTTTATTTCTCTATTGATTTCTGTTAGTTACATCTTTTAATTATTATTTTATGAGTATGGATGTTTTGCCTGCATGTATGTGTGTGCACCATGTGTGTGCAGTGCTCTTGGAAGCCAGAGGAGGAGGTCAAATCTCTTGAAACTGAAGTTACAGATGGTTGTGAACCACCATGTGAGTGCTGGGAACTGAACCTGGGTCCTCTGGAAGAGTGGCCAGTGCTCTTAACCACTGAGCCATCTCTCTAGCCCCATGTATCCACACGTCTTGTGATTGTGTCTCTGTATTGTGTCACATCTCTTAATCTGTCTCCACTCCTGAATTCCTTCTTCCTGCATTACCAGTTTCCATTCTGAGATTCCTTCTTGCAGTTGCCCAGGCTTACAATTTTGTCTTCACCCTTTTCTTCTCCCCCTTTATTGGTACACAGTAAGCTAATTATATTACTTCATCCTAGTGAGACCACATTGCCACTGTTCCTTGTGCCCACTGCCCTTCTCAAACTCAGTCCTCAATTCCCGCCACTTTGTAAACTTCTCTCATCATTTCCTGCACTAGACCATCCCACCTATAACCGTGGAATCCACTCGTATAAGGGACTGTATTACTATCACATCTCTCTTAGACTATTCCTTGGCTCCTCTGTGCTCATGGAATAAAGTGTTAACTTTCCTCTGCTTAAGAATAGAGGAGAGGGCCTATCCAGATCCTCTTCTACAGTGATGGCTCTCAATTGCTTCTTATGCAGCTGGGGTAGGGCCAGCATTCATGCTGCAGCATTCTGATTTGGGTCCAGAAATTCTGATTGTTGCTCCCCTCTGCCTATGTCTTTCTTCCTCCTAACTTTTGAGTGATATACTACAAAGGTTCATGTCAGACTCAATTCAAACGTCAACTCCTCCCCATACCTTTTCTAATTCAGGTTCCATTCTTGACAGCCATCTTCTAGAGGTCATGGGCACCCTTAGGATCATAGTCATAATCTTACTTTATTGTAGGAGTGCTTTAATGACAGATTCCTCGATGGGATGTAGGAAGAGGTCTGCCAGCACAGTGGAGAGTAAAATAGAATTCAAAGAAATGGAATTTGATGTGAAGAGGTACCAGTTACCATACAGACAACTCCACAGAAGAAAGACAGAGCACTTTGTCCTAAGTATCTGCCTTTCAGACCTCTCTTTCAGCCAAGCCCTTCCTGGAAGTGCACTGCAGACTGGAACCCACCCTCATAAATGGCTAGATATACACATAGATATATGCCTTGTATAAAGTGGAAAACTCTGCTTGAGTTCTAAAAACATCACTGACCAAAGTATTTCTTGAGAAATGATTCATAGGCAAGTTCATGATCACTGCAAGGCTACCTAAACCCTCATGATCACTGCAAGGCTACCTAAAAGCCAAGGCCATCCTGTGAATCCTGAAGAACTGAAGTACAGTGGCTGGCTGGAGGCCTGTTATCAGAGAGTGAAGTGGGAAAAGGCTGAAATTCAGAGCGAGACACAAAAGAGGTGCTTTTCTATTCTGGGCTAATGGCTTTGGGGATGTTCAGAAGTAGAACAAACTATAAAAGGGAAAAATTTAGCATATCATTTATTTTTTTATTTAAAATTGTTTTTATTCATTTTATAAACCAACCACACATCCCCCTCTCATCCCTCCTCCACTTCCTCCGCAGCCTTTCCCCTGCCCTGCCCCCCATTCCTTCCTCCAAAAAGGAAAGGCCTTCCATAGGTAGTCAGCAAAGTCTGGTCCATTCAGTTGAGGCAGGACCAAGCCCCTCCCCTCTGCATCAAGGCTGAGCAGGCCTCCCGCCATAGGTAATGGGCTCCAGAAAGCCATCTCATTCACCAGGGAGAGATCCTGATCCCAATGCCAGGGGCCCCTCAAACAGACCAAATTACACAACTGTCTCCAATATGCAGAGGGCCTAGTCCGGTCCCATGCAAATTCCATGCTTTCAGTCTACAGTTTATGAGTTCCTATGAGTTTGCTTCAGTTGTATCTATAGGTTTCCCCATCATGATATTGACCCCCACCCCACCCCTTGCTCAAATAATCCCTCTTCCCTCTCTTCCACTGGACTCCTGGAGCTTAGCCTGGTATTGGCTGTGGATCTCTGCATCAGCTTCCATCAGTTACTGGATGAAGTCTCTATGATGACAGGGTATTCACCAATCTGATTACCAGGGTAAGCCAGTTCAGGCACCCACACCACTATTGCTAATAGTCTAATCTGGGGTCATCCTTGTGGAATTCTGGAAATTTCCCTAGCACCAGGCTTCTCCCTTACTCCATGATGTCTCCCTCTATCAAGATTATCTCTCTCATTGCTCTCCCACTCCATCCCTCCCCCAGCTCGACCATCCCATTCCCTCATGTTCTCATCCCTTCCCCTCTATTACACCCCCCCATCCCCAGTTTACTTGTGGAGATCTCATCTATTTCCCCTTCCCAGGGCTATCTATATGTCCCTCTTAGGGTCCTCTTTGTTTCTTAGCTTCTCTGGAGCAGTGGGTTACAGTCTGGTTATCCTTTGCTTTACATCCAGTATCCACTTATGAGGGAATACATACCATGTTTGTCTGGGTTACCTCACTCAGGATGATATGTTCTGGATCCATCCATTTGTCTGCAAACCTCATGATGCCATTGTTTTTTTGTGCTGAATAGTACTCCATTGTGTATATGTACCACATTTTCTTTATGTATTCTTTGGTTGAGGCGAATCTATGTTGTTTCCAGGTTTTGGCTATCATGAATAATGCTGCTATGAACATAGTTGAGAAAGTATCCTTGTATGATTGAGCATCCCTTGGGTATATGCCTAAGAGTGGTGTCACTGGGTTTTGAGTTAGATTGATTCTCAATTTTCTAAGAAGTCACCATACTGATTTCCAAAGTGGTTGTACAAGTTTGGGCATTCCCACAAATAATGGAGGAGTGTTCCCTTTGCTCCACATCCTCTCTAACATAAACTGTCTTCGGTGTTTTGGGGGAGTTTGTTTTTGGTTTGGTTTGTTTTTTGTTGTTGTTTTGTTGTTGTTTTGTTTTGTTTTGTTGTTTGTTTTGTTTTGTTTTTGTTTTTGTTTTTGTTGAGACAGCGTTTTTCTGTGTAGTTTTGGTGCCTGTCCTTGATCTTGCTCTGTAGACCAGGCTGGCCTCGAACTCACAGATATCTGCCTGGCTCTGCCTCCCAAGTGCTGGGATTAAAGGCTTTTGCCACCACTGCCTGGGGTCTTCAGTGTTTTTGATCTTAGCCATTCTGACAGGTGTAAGATGGTATCTCAGAGTCATTTTGATTTGCATTTCCCTGATAACTAACGACGTTGAGCAATTCCTTAAATGTCTTTCGGCCATTTGAGATTCTTCTGTTGAGAATTCTCTGTTTAGATCTGTAGCCCATTGTTTGGTATTTGATGTCTAATTTCTTGAGTTCTTTACATGTTTTAGAGATCAGCCCTCTGTCAGATGTGTGAAGATCTTTTTCCATTCTATAGGGTGTCATTTTGTCCTATTTACCTTCTCTTTTGCCTTACAGAAGCTTCTCAGTTTCAGAAGATCCCACTTAAAATTGTTGCTCTGTGTCTGTGCTTTGGGTGTTGTATTTAGGAAGTGATCTCCTGTGCCCATACATTCTAGGTGACTTCCTACATTCTCTTCTATCAGATGCAGTGTAGCTGGATTTATGTTGAGATCTTTGATCCACTTTGGACTTGAGAATTGGATCTATTTGCAATCTTCTACATATTTACATCTAGTTATGCCAGAACCATTGTTGAAGATGCTTTCTTTTTTCCATTGTACAGTTTTGACTTCTTTGTCAAAGATCAGGTATTCATAGGTATTAATGTCAGGGTCTTCAATTTGATTCCATTTGTCTACATGTCAGTTTTTATGTCAATACCAAACTGTTTTTAATACTATACCTCTATAGTAGAGCTTGAAATCAGGGATGGTGATGCCTCTAGAAGTTGCTTTATTGAAAAGGATTGTTTTAACTATCCTAGGTTTTTCGTTTTTCCCATATGAAGTTGAGTATTATTCTTTCCAGGTCTGTGAAGAATTGTGTTAGAATTTTGATGGGGGTTTCATTAAATCTGTAGATTGCTTTTGGTAAGATTGCTATTTTTATTATGTTGGTTCTACATATCCATGAGTATAGGATATCTTTCCATTTTCTGATATCTTCTTCAATTTCTTTCTTTAAGGACTTAAAGTTCTTGTCATACAAGTCTTTCATTTGCTTGATTGGAGTTACCCTAAGGTATTTTATATTATTTGTGGCTATTGTAAAGGGTGATGTTTCTCTGATTTCTTTCTCAGCCCATTTATCATTTGTATATAGGAGGGCTACTGATATTTTGAGTTAATCTTGTATCCCACCACATTACTGAAAGTGTTTATAAGTTGTAGGAGTTTCCTAGTAGAATTTTTTAGGGTCATTTGTGTATACTATCATATCATCTGCCAATAATGAAAGTTTGACTTCTTCCTTTCCAATTTGTATCCCCTTAGTATCCTTTTGTTGTCTTATTGCTCGAGCTAGAACTTTAAGTACTATATTGAATAGATTTAGGGATAGTGGACATCCTTATCTTGTTCCTGATTTTGGTGGAATAGTTTTGAGTTTCTTAATGTGGGCTGTTGGCCTTCTATAAATTGCCTTTATTATGTTTAGGTATGTTCCTGATCTCTCCAAGACCTTTATCATGAAGTGGTGTTCGATTTTGTCAAAGACTTTTTCAGCATCTAATTAGATGATCATGTGTTTTTTTTCTTTCAATTTGTTTATATGATAGATTACATTGACAGATTTCCATATGTTGAACCATCCCTGCATTTCTGGGATGAAGTCTACTTGATCATGGTGGATGATTTTTTTTGATGTGTTCTTGGATTTTGTTTGCCAGTATTTTATTGAGTATTTTTGCATCAATGTTCATGAGGGAAATTGGTCTGTAATTCTCTTTCTTTGTTGCATCTTTGCATGATTTGGGTATCAGGGTAATTGTAGCCTCATAGAAAGAGTTTGACAATGTTTCTTCTGTTTTTATTATGTGGAAGATTATGAGGAGTACTGGTATTAGCTCTTCTTTGAAATTCTTGTAGAATTCTGTACTGAAAGTATCTGGCCCTGGGCTTTTTTTGGTTGGGATACTTTTAATGATTGTTTCTATTTCCATAGGGGTTATAGGTCTATTTAGATTGTTTATCTGGTCTTGATTTAATTTTGGTATGTGCTACCTATCCAGAAAATTATTCATTTCTTTTAGATTTTCCAATTTTGTGGAGTACAGGTTTTTGAAGTATAACGTGATAATTCTCTGAATTTCCTCATTGTCTGTTGTTATGTCTCGCTTTTTGTTTCTGATTTTGTTAACTTGGATATTCTCTCTCTGCCTTTTTGTTAGTTTGGATAAAAGTTTGTCTGTCTTGTTGATTTTCTCAAAGAACCAACTTTTGTTTCACTGATTCTTTGTATCATTCCCTTTGTTTTTATTTTATTGATTTCAACCCTCAATTTGATTATTTCCTGATGTCTACTCCTCCTGGGTATGTTTGCTTCTTTTTGTTCTAGAGCTTTCAAGTGTGCTGTTAAGTTGTTGGTATGAGATTTCCCCAACTTCCTTGTGCAGGCATTTAGTGTTATGAATTTTCCTCTTAGCACTGCTTTCATTGTGTCCCATAAGTTTGGGTATGTTGTATATTCATTTTCATTGAATTCCAGGATGTCTTTCATTTCTTCCTTGACCCAGTGGTGAGTCAGTTGAGCATTATTCAGTTTTCATGAAATTGTAGGCTTTCTGTACTTTGTGTTGTTGTTGAAATCTAACTTTAAGCCATGGTGGTCCAATAAAACACAGGAGGTTATTCCAATTTTTTTGTATTTGTTGAGATTTACTTTGTGAGTGAGTATGTGATCAATTTTAGAGAAGGTTCCATAGGGTGCTGAGAAGAAGGTATATTCTTTTGTGTTTGGGTAGAATGCTCTGTAGATGTATATTAAGTCCACTTGAGTCATAACATCTGTTAGTTCTCTTATTTCACTACTAAGCTTCTGTCTGACAGACCTGTCCATTGGTGAGAGTGGGGAGTTG
Organism: Peromyscus californicus insignis; assembly: GCF_007827085.1. NCBI lineage: Eukaryota > Metazoa > Chordata > Mammalia > Rodentia > Cricetidae > Peromyscus > Peromyscus californicus. Next base: position 144,062,906 of record NW_026294573.1, read on the forward strand.
AAGTCTCCCACTATTAATGTGTGGGGTTTGATGTGTGATTTAAGCGTTAGTAATGTTTCTTTTACATATGGGGTACCTTTGTATTGGGGCACAAATTTTCAGAATTGAAACTTCATCTTGATGGATTTTTCCTGTGATGAATATGTAATGTCCTTCTCCATCTCTTTTGATTGATTTTAATTTGAAGTCTATTTTGTTAGATATTAGGATAGCTACACCAGCTTGCTTCTTAAGTCCATTTGATTGGAAAGTCTTTTCCCAACCCTTTACTCTGAGGTAGTGTCTGTCTCTGAAGTTGAGGTATGTTTCTTGTATGCAGCAGAAAAATGGATCCTGTTTTCATACCCATTCTGTTAGCCTGTGTGTTTTTATAGGTGAATTGAGTCCATGATATTAAGGGATATTAATGACAATGATTGTTAGTTCCTTTTATTGTTTGGTGGTAGTGTGTGTGTGTTTCCTTTCCTTGGGGTTTGTTGTTGCGGGGTTATCTATTGCCTGTGTTTTTGAGTGCATCTAACCTCCTTTGATTGGATTTTTTCCTTCTAGTGCTTTCTGTAGGGCTGGATTTGTGGAGAGGTACTGTTTAAATCTGGTTTTGTCATGGAATATCTTGTTTACTCCATCTATGGTGATTGAGAGTTTTGCTGTATGATAGTCTGGGCTGGCATCTGTAGTCTCTTAGTGTCTGCATAACATCTTTCCAGGACCTTCTGGCTTTCAGAGTTTCTGCTGAGAATTTGAGTGTTATTCTGATGGGTTTGCCTTTATATGTTACTTGACCTTTTTCCTTTGTAGCTCTTAATATTCTTTCTTTATTCTGTATGTTTATTAGTTTGGTTATTATGTGGCGAGGAGACTTTTGTGTGTGTGTGGGAGGGGATCCAGTCTATTTGGTGTTCTGTGAGCTTCTTGTATCTTCATAGGCATGCCCTTCTTTAGGTTGGGAAAGGTTTCTTCTATAATTTTGTTGAATATATTTTCTGTGCCTTTGAGCTGGTATTCTCCTTCTATCCCTATTATTCTTAGGTTTGGTCTTTTCATGGTGTCCCAGATTTACTGGATGTTTTGTGCTATGACTTTGTTGGCTTTAATGTTTTCTTTGACTGATGAATCTATTTCCTCTATCGTATCTTCAATGCCAGAGATTCTCTCTTCCATCTCTTGCATTCTGTTGGTTATGCTTGCATCTGTATTTCCTGTTCATTTACTCAGATTTTCTATTTCCAGCATTCCCTCAATTTGTTTCTTCTTTATTGCCTCTATTTCAATTTTCAAATCTTGAACTGTTTTCTTCACCTGTTTGGTTTTTCTTGGTTTTATTGACTTCCTTTAAGGGATTTATTGATTTCCTCCAATTTTTTGTTTGTCTTTTCCTCAATTTCCTTAATGGAATTTTTCATTTCCTCTTTAAAGACCTCTATCATCTTCACAAAGTCATTTTTAAGATTGTTTTCTTCTGTTTCTTCTACATTGGGATGTTCAGGTCTTGCTGTAGTAGAACCACGAGGTCCTGGTGGTGCCATATTGCTCTTTATGTTGTTGAACGTATTCCTGCACTGGCATCTACCCATCTCTTCCTCCAATCAGTGCAAATGGTATCTGTATCTCAGGGAGCTGCTGAGGTCTCTAGGAGGGTTGGGGGGCAGGGTGGGACTTGTAGATTGCAGGGTCCAATGTGGAGTGGTGGTGGGAAGGTCCACCCACAGGAGTCTTGCCTGCTGGCCTGCAACTGGGACTGCAATGGTTGGGAGTATGGGGGCACAGGTTGTGCCCCTGGATCTAAGGCCTAGAGGCTGGGGTGACCAGCTGGAACAACAGTCACTCACCTCTTGGTCCAATCGAGCTGGCAGAGTCTGTTTCTCAGGAAGTAGCTATGGTCTAGGGCAATGGGTGTGTTTTGGGGATAGAGTGGGGCTTGTAGATTACAGGGTCTGATAGGGGAGGTAGTAGTCAGTCTGCCTGCAGGAGTCTTGCCTGCTGACATGCAACTGGGGCTGCAATGGGTGGGGGAGGTGTATCATTTATTAGCTTACAGAAGTTAATTTCTCACATTATTTTAAATATCACTGAAGTTGAAATAGAAATGAACATAGAGATATAAAAAAAACTATGATGCTACAATCATTTTTGGAGTAGTAAAATTAATGAGTTTGTTTGATTTTGTGTGGCTATATTTTCATTTTTAATAACAATAATATTAGCTTTTAGGACAGTGGCTCTCAATCCTGGCCACACTTTATGAGCTCCTTGGAAGCTTTTTAGAATGCTTAGATGGGTTCTGGTTGGTCTAAAGTTGGTCTTTGGTGCCCATGTTTTAAGGCTCCTCTAATGAGCCGGCCAAGTTGAGGTCCCCATGTTAGCAGGGCTTTTCCTCCATAGTCCTCCATAGCTAGATACTATGCAGGGAAATTACTCAAACTCTAGCAATGGAGACAAGAGTTTAAATGAACCAATCAAGATTGAACATGGAGCTGCCAACATGGCTTAGCTGGTGAAGTGTCTGCCTTGTGAGCACAAAGACCCAAGTTTAATCTCTAGAGCCCAACAAGGACAGGTGTGATGTTCTTGTTGGGCTTGTGATCCCAGAACTGGGATAGTGGAGACAGGTGATCCCCTGGGCTTACTGACCATTTCTTAAAAACCAGTGGCACCTGAAGAAAAAAACCCAAAGTAGTCCTTTGACCTCCACAAGCACACACACATGGTCACACCTGTGCACATACACAACCAGAACAAACATGCTCCCTACACCTTATCCTATGGCTACATCTCAATAAAGTATATGTTCCTAGACTTTCATGCATACAATGGTTCAAGTCACATAGAGCAAGACTTCTGTTTGCCTGGGTTCTAGACCAGTCAGACCAGCCTAGTGAAGGCAGAATGCCCCAAGTGGTAGAGCTCAACTTTCTCTTTCTATGTCAGGCCCAACCAATGAAAGTGCATGCCTCTATAGCATGATACATCCTTTACTCCCTGGAGTAAGTCTCTCAGTAACCTCAGGACAAAATGAGAAAACAAAAGACTTGGGAATTTGGGTCCCTTAAACTATTATCAACCCAATGAACCCATTGGGCTACATATTTTCTTCTGCCTAATGTGTCAAAATCATTTCAATGTTTAGTGTGCAAAATGGGAACCATATTACCATATGTTAGGCATGATACACATCAGGCACAGTCATGAGTTCTTTCTAAATGTGACTTCATCTACTCTCAACAGCTCTGTATTTGAACCTCCATTCTAAAGTTGAAACTCAGAAACTAAAGAAATTTCCAAGTGTCAAAAGTTAATAAGTTACCCAGATCTATGCACTCAAGTAAACAAATGACTAGCTGACTGTACTAGGTGAAATATTCATTTTGGCTTTAGCAAAAGAACACAACTCTCCCTATCACTCTGGAATCACAGCCTCTAGAAAAACCAGACAGCCCCAAGATTTCTTAAGGAATCAAAAGTCTATAAAATATCAAAGTCACTCTGACTTTTTTGGTAAGGAAAATTTAAAATTAAAAAAAATAATAATAGCTTTTCCTAGTGTCACACAAATTACCTGTCAGATAATATGTGAATTTTCACACACACACACACACACACACACACACACACACACACACACACACACACACCGGACAACCTTACATTAATATCCTCATGTTAGATAGTCCAGAAAAGTTGAATAAATTTGTTCAGGGACATAGAGCTTTTAATTTGTGGGATAAATTTAAATTGATGACTATCTGACTCTAATATTTGAAATAGTAATTGATATTGTACTATGTCTTTTAACTAGTAATTAGCAGAACAGATACCAGAACCCAAAGAAAAAGAGTTTTAATATAGAGTTGGATTTTGTTTCTACCACCCATGAGCACTCCGGGCACTGCACTTCTCCTCTCTACCTGATGAAGCAGCATGGGTGACACTGAGGACCGCCCATGGGCACTCCGGGCACTGCATTTCTCCTCTTTACCTGATGAAGCAGCCATGGGTGACATGGAGGACCGCCCATGGGCACTCCGGGCACTGCACTTCTCCTCTTTACCTGATGAAGCAGCATGGGTAACACTGAGGACCACCCATAGCAGCCTGCTTCACTACATATGCCCGGACGAGAGCAGCCTGGGTGACACGGAGGACCACCCACGGCAGCCTGCTTCACTACATATGCCCGGACAAGAGCAGCTAGACAGACGAGGACGCTTATTGCTCAGTCTATCTCATCATTTGCTTGTATTACTTGGCCACACCCTGTCCATTCTTCCCAGGCCCACACTCATCCCTTCTTCCCTACCCCACCCAACTTTCTGGTTTTTTTCCTTCAAAAGTCTAATTTATGCTGCCCAAATATTCTTGGATATGTGGTCTTCCACTGGAATGTGGTTGACTTACCAAGGGCTGCCCTCTTAAAGAAAACCGACCCTCCCTCTCCTGGCAGCTAACAATTCCCTATAGCCCCATGGCTAGGGGTAGAGAGATTGTATGCCCAACTCCTCTCTAACTTGACCTTACACAGGTCCATGCATGGGATTTGATCAAGCTTGGGCCTATACAGGTCCATGCATGGGATTTGGTCTTGCTTAGGCTTACACAGGTCTCATGCATGGGATTTGGTCTAGCTTGGGCTTACACAGGTCTCATGCATGGGATTTGGTCTAGCTTGGGTTTACACAGGTCTCATGCATGGGATTTGGTCTAGCTTGGGCTTACACAGGTCTCATGCATGGGATTTGGTCTAGCTTGGGCTTACACAGGTCTCATGCATGGGATTTGGTCTAGCTTGGGCTTACACAGGTTGCAACTACTGTGAGTTCATGTGTGCAACAGCTCTGCGCTGTCCAGAAGATAATGTTTCCTTGTGGTCATCAACTACCTCTGGCTACTAAACTCTTCTTGCCCCACTTCCCCAATGATTGTCGAGCCTTGGGAGTGGGGTGTGGTATGTATGTTCCTTTTAATGTTGTTGGGCACTCTGTGGTCTCTTACCTTGGTCAGTAGCGGGTCTCTGTCAATCAACATTTGCTTCTTAAAGCCAAGACCTCCTGCCTTTTAGCAACTCCAGCCTCTCCCTGTGTCTAGAAGTGAAGAAGTCAGAAAAGGAGTTAGAAAATAGAAATACTAGCCGGGCGGTGGTGGCGCACGCCTTTAATCCCAGCACTCGGGAGGCAGAGCCAGGCGGATCTCTGTGAGTTCGAGGCCAGCCTGGACTACCAAGTGAGTTCCAGGAAAGGCGCAAAGCTACACAGAGAAACCCTGTCTCGAAAAACCAAAAAAAAAAAAAAAAAAAAAAAAAAAAAAAAAAAAAAAAAAAGAAAATAGAAATACTGCTGTTATTTGCTTTTCTTGTCTCTTTGTTGTTGTTCTTTTAGACAAGCTCCTGCTATGTGTCCCAAACTAACCTCACACTTAGAGCCCTTTTGTCTCAAGCTTCCGTGTGGTGGGTTTACAGGCATGCATCACCATGCCTTTTGTGTCCTTGGCACATTAAAATCCAGTATGTTATAAGAAAGGTGCTTGCTAACTACAGGGAAATAGGAAACATTATTTCTTTATCAATGGCTATTTTTAAAATCTAGTTCCCATCCCAAAAGAAATTTGATGCAGCTCCTAGGAGATCCATGTGAATAAATTTGAGAAGATTGTATCAAAGGGATCAGGCTTAGCTGCCAAGCTCTAAATATTTGAATTCCAAACAATGAGCAATGTGGAAATGAATTCAAGAGAAGTTTGTAGTGGTGAAGGAAAGTGGTCCTGCGAGAATGCAAGGGAGCCCCACAAAAGATCTATTTCTGGAAGGTCTTATCTCCCTCTTACCACAGCTGTCAATAAGGAAGAGCTGAAATTCTATGACTGAGGACACTGGGAAAATTAAAGCTTGTAGTGTTTCCTCTTCCTTCTAACTGAGATGAGTGCTCTTCTCTAGGAAATGACTTTGTTTAATTTCAGATTTTAAAAAATAAAGCATTCTTATTTATAGCAAGGCCAAAACTCTTAGGCATCCCTCTCTTCACTGTGCTGAATGGCTGGTTTTCTTTATGTCTGTTTACTCTGTCATCACTCCAAATGTAGATATTTCATCCAGTACCATATTGTGTAATATTGTGAAATCTTGCCACATTGTGTAATCTCAAAGATGCAAAAGTAGAAAATCATGGAACTTGTCTCTAATTCAAACTCATGTTATGAAGCTGATATTTAGATAACTGAATCTATTGATAAGGAAAGAAATGTGAGATTTCACTATCTGCAAGATATATTGTTCCTTCTGAAGATAAAAATACAGCTAACTGGACTCTCCAGTGAAAATATTACAGACCATACTTTTCAAGTCTCCATTATGCAATGTTACAGCCAAATCAATACATCTCTACTTTGGTGATCACCTGGTACCTGTGGTTTTCCTTTCCAAAGCTCCAGTCTCTGAGGTCAGTCTGCCCAGTCACAGCTCGATGAGGTTCTTTCTGCCTTATCATTTAGAAGATCAGTAGTGACCTCCACCACAACACCTGTCAGTCACCTCACTTTACCTCATCACATAGACATTGTCATTTTATTCCATTACAGTACACAGTGAGGCCATGCAGGAGGTACTTCTTTAAATTTACTTCTGAGTTGTGGGGCAAAGACAAATGTGCTAAATTGAGACAATGTTCATAGTCAATGACAATTCAAAGTCAGAAAGAACTGAGGTGGATGTGGGAGTGGAGGAAGTCCTGAGAGAATGGGCGCTTTTTTATGTACTTCTTTTTTTTATTTAATTATTTTTTCATTTTACATACCAACCACGGGTTCCCCTCCGTTCCCTTCTCCTGATCCCCTCTCCCACCTCCCCACCCCACCCACTTCTCAGAGAGAATAAGGCCTCCCTTGGGGAGTCAACAAAGTCTGGCACACCAAGTTAAGGCAGGACTAAGCTCTCCCCTCCCCCCTCTGGCATCAACGCTGAGCAAGGTATCCCACCACAGGAAATGGACTCCAAAAAGCCAGTTCATGTACCAGGGATAAATTCTGGTCCCACTGCCAGGAGCCCCACAAACAGATCAAGCCACACAACTGTCATCCACATTCAGAGGGCCTAGTTCTATCCCATGCATGTTCCCCAGCTGTCAATCCAGAATCCATGAGCTCCCACTAGCTCGAGTCAGCTCTCTGTGGTTTTCCCCATCATGATCTTGATTACCCCCCTTACTCATATAATCCCTCCTTCCTCTCTTCAACTGAACTCCAGGAGCTCAGCCCAGTGCTTAACTGAGGATCTCTGCATCTGCTTCCATCACTTACTGGATGAAGGTTCTATGATGACAATTAGGGTAGTCACCAATCTGATTACAAGAGAATGCAAGTTCAGACACCCTGTCCACTATTGCTAGGAGTTTTAGATGAGGTCCTCCTTGTGGATTTCTGAGAATTTCTCTGGCACCAGGTTTCTCTCTCACCCCATAATGGCTCCTTCTATCAAGATATCTCTGTGAATGGGTATTTTTGGCACACAGTGATGCCAAGGACCTAATGCCCCAGACCCATGGCAATGGTAAAGCCTCACCTAGATCAGGCTAAGCGAATTGGAAAAGTCTTTCTCCGGTCAAATATGAATGTGTACAAATAATTGACCAGTGTGCAAAACCTAACAAGTACAGCCTCCTTCTCTGGGACGACTGCAGCCTGAGTCTGCTCCCCTACAGAGGCCTCCTTGTTCATCTGGAAACCCACCTCCTACATTCATACATGTGAAGAAATGAGCTGAGTTTCCAGGCTGCAGGTGTGTCTCCACCACAGTGAGTACAGCCCACCCTTTTTGTGAGTACACATCACAGCTTTTCGGTACCTGTGTCTGTGTGTCTGTCCTTTCTTCCTTCCCTGCCACCCCAGTCAGGTCAGTTCCTGAGTCATGGTCATGGCCCTGGTGGATGAATTTCAGAATAAATTTGCTAGAAGAATATGATAAGTGGTGAGGAACACAGAGTGGCATTTGTCACTAACATATTGGGGTCCTCAAGAGCATGATGATTTCCAGTCACACAAAACTGTTAGAAATTTTTGAACATGAATATGAAGGAGCCTTTTTATACTCTGGGACTCTCGATGTGAAGGGAATGCCATATTCTCCTCATGGATGTGACCGTGTTTCCCCCACTCACAAACTTGATATTTAAAGAAACGCACTTTGAAAAGTTCCCAATTCCTGCTTCCTCTCCTCCCTTCCCTTATTATCTCTCCCCATGCTGACAGAGCTTCTCTCTCTTCATTTGCTGGGCTCCAACCATCAAGAGAAAACAAGTGTTCTACTTTAATTCCTCTCCACACACTAATCCTGTGTCTAAAAATTGAATAACTCAGTGAAGGACAACAAATCACATGAACAAGAACTATCTCCACATGAATAAGATACGTTGTGACTAACACCATCAGCCACTTGTAGAACTCTTCTCCTGCTAATTCATCCTAACTGAGCTTCGTGGGTTTGGTGTGTCCATTTGTAACATCACTCGTATTGGCATGGACACACATTGTTAAAGTCATTGTAAACAGAAGCGTGCACTTACTGTTTTCAATGCCGTGAGCCTCTGAAACATGGAGTTCTATGGTTAGGAAGGGCTGCCCTTGACAGAGTGGTTTCACTTCTTTTGTGTCACCAGAGAGTACCCTCCCAATGACAGCTCTCCTTACCTGGCTTTCTATCTCCTCCCTGGGACTCTTCTATCCCTGTCACTACAGGTTACCAAGGCCATGGTGTGTATGCCTTTGGTATACCCTTGCCTAATAATGGAGGAAGAGTAACTTTCCTTGGGAGACGTGGACATTGATAGGTTGCCCTTACTCCAGTGGACAGTCTTATACACATATTCATATTGGCAACACTAATTAAGCCCAGGGGGTTGTTAATAACAACCAAAAAGAGAAAACATGAAGTTGGAAGAGAGACAGGGTTGGGGGACACTATAGGTAGTTGAGGGGAGGTATCTTAGTTAGGGTTTCCTTTTCTGTGAAGAGACATGGCAATTCTTATAAAGAAAAAAATTTAATTGTGGTGGCTTGTAGTTCAGTTTTAGTCCATTATCATCATAGCCGGTGGCACACAGGCAGACATGGTACTGGAGAAGGTGCTGAGAGTTCTGCATCTTGATCCTCGGGCAGCAGGAAGTGAACTGAGATATATGTCCTCCAACAATGATGCCACACCTACTCCAACAAGGCCACACCTTCTAGTAGTGCCACTACCTATGAGCCTATAGGGGCCAATTGCATTCATACTACCATAGGAGGTAATGGTGTATGAATATGATTATGATGTGAACAGCTGACTCCATATGCTCCTCCTGACACCCATTGAGTCACTCTACCATGTCCTCACGGCTGTGATGGACTAAATCATGAGCCATAAGAAATCTCTCCCCCCTTGGGTTGTTTCTGTCAGGTACATTGATCTTGGCCATGCAAAAGCAACTAATACTGGGTCAGAAGGTATGGTGGTTTGAATAAGAATGGCCCCAGAGGTTCATATATTTGAATGTTAGTCACCAGGGAGTGGAACTCTTTGATAAGATGAGAAGGATTAGGAGGTGTGGCTTTGTTGCAAGAAGAGTGTCACTGAGGGTGGGCTTTGAGATTTCAGAAGTCCATGTCAGGCCCAGTCTCTCCCTGAGTGTAGGCTCAGAGAGGAAATTGCTCGAAGCTGTGAAGGTGAAACATGGATCTTGTTGGAGACCCCGTGATGTTAGAGATATCATTACTCTGGGTTAGGGTTACTATTGCTCTGATGAAACACAATGACAAGTTTGGGGAAGAAAGGGTTTATACGGCTTACAGTTCCACATTACTGTTCTTCACCTAAAGAAGTCGGGACAGGAACTCAAACAGGGCTGGAACCTGAAGGCAGGAGCTGATGCAGAGGCCATAGAGTGGTGCTGCTAACTGGCTTGCTTCCCTTGGCTCACTCTACCTGCTTTCTTATAGAACCCAAGACCACCAGCCCAGGGATAGTACCACCCATAATGGGCTGGACCCTCCCTCATTGATCACTAATTGAGAAAATGCCTTATAGCTGGATCTCATGAAGGCATTTCTTCAACTAAGGCTCCTTCCTCTCTGAGGGCTCTAGCTTATGTCAAGTTGACACACAAAATCATCAAGTACACATGGGATATGTGCCAAGAAGAGCTGCAGGCTGGTTATAGAACCAGACAAAGAGAGAGAAATGTATTGCAGTCAACAAAACTAAAAGAAGTTGGATATCTGAAGAATACGTTGACATCAGATGTGGAAACACAGAATGTGGAGTTTGAACTACTGGTTTTCAGCCTTGCTTTTGCCCAGTATTTCCTCACTATGCTCCCTTCCTCCATTTCAGAATGCTAATGTCTATTCTGTGCCATTGTGTGTTGGAAGTGTGTGACCTGCTTTTTTATTTTGATTTTCCAGGGGGTTAGGGTTAAGAGGTTGCCTTGAGTCTCAGAAGAGACTTTGAACTTTGGGTTTTTAAGTAGTCTTGAGACTGTGAAAGACTGGGGACTTTTGAAGATGAACTAAATGCATTTTGTATCATGATATGGCTATAAGTCTATGGAGGCCAAGGAGTGGAATGTGGTGATTTGAATAAGAATGGCTTCCATAGGCTCATATATTTGAATGTTTAGTCACCAGGGGATGGAACTCTTTGATAGGATTAGAAGGATTAGGCAGTGTGACCTTGTTTAAGAAAGTATGTCACTAGGGTTGGACTTTTGAAACCTCAAAGGCCCAGTATGTCCTCTCCCCCCTCCCCTCTCTCTCTCTCTGCCTATGCATTAAGATGCAGCTCTCAGCTACTGCTCCAGTGCCATGAGTGTCACCATGCCCTCACCATGATGATAAAGGACTAAGCCTCTGAAACTGTAAGCAAACACCCAGTTAAACGTTTTCCTTTATAAAACTTGTTTTGGTCATGTCTTCTGTTCACAACAATAGAACAGTGACTAAGACAGAAAGAATATTTGAAGAAACGAAAGCTTTAAACTTCCCATATCTGATGAAAACTGTCACTGTATCTATGAAGCTCAATGAACTTCAAGTAAGATAAAAATAGTGCTAGAGAAATGAACTTTACAAGAGATTTAGTGTCTAAGTTTGTAACACTGTCCTCTAAGGACTCTCATTTGTAATTGGGTTACATGCTTTCTTTTTGCTTTATCATCTCACTCATGAGAATAAATTATATTCCGAATCTATGTTGGGACAGAGAGTACCCAGAGGGTAGATGTGCCTAATATCTAAAACCTAAACAGGTAGTGAAGGCCTATACAGAAAGAAAAAAAGGCAAAAAAACAAAAAAACAAACAACGAATACCAGTCTTCTAAGCTTGTGTGACTAAGGACACAAGAAAATGAAAGCATAAACATGCACACATATGGTGTGGTTAAATGCTTAAGTTAAGTCTGGAATCAAGGAGGAATGTTTTGATGGTGAGAATTGATCCCAAGTGTAGCGCAATCCTAATTGGTCTTAATAAAAACCCAGAGTCAGATGTCGGGGTAAATGCTGAAAGATCAGAGAGACAGAAGAACAAGCTACTGTCATGTCTCACCTCAACAACTCCTTTCTCCTCCTGCCTTATATTCCTTTTTCTGCCCAGCCATATCACTTTCTGTCTCATCCTCCCTAGGGCTAGGATTAAAGATGTGTGCCGCCACTGCCTGGCCTCTATGACTGATCTTCAGGCAAGCTTTATTTGTTAGATCATACACAGAATACCACCACACCCAGGGCCTTGTACAAGCTAAGCACATGCTCTTACACTGAGCTGCACCACAAGATTCTCAAGTAAGAATTTTTTCCTTTTATTTAAAACAGATTTTTTTCTCACATAATATATCTTGTTTACGGTTTCCCTCTCTTTACTTCTCCCAGTTCTTCCCCACCTCCCCTCCCATCCAGTTCTACCCACTTTCTGTCTCTTATTACAAAATAAACAGGCTTCTAAATAATAATAAAATATAATATAACAAGAAAAACAAAAACTAACACATCAGATAGGACAAAAAAAAAAAAATGAAAAGAGCCCAAGAAAAGGAGACACAAGAAACAGATATAGATGCAGAGACCCAATCATTTGCACACTCAGAAATCACATAAAAACACTAATCTGGAAGCCATAACATATATGCAAAGGACCTGAAAGGTAAAAAGAGAGAAATTAAAATAAAATATATAAATAAGTGTAAAAGTAAAAAAAAAAATAAGGTAGAATGTTTTTTAAGTATAGGGGGAAAAAGTCCTGACATGACATTATGAGACCAAGAACTTCCCAAGATGCCAGAGTTCATTTTCTGTTGGCATCTACAACTGAGCATGCTGCCTACCCTTAAAAGTGATTTGTTTCCCCAGTGAGAATCCCTTGGAGAAAACTAAATTTCCATTTGCAACTGGTCATCAATTAGAGACTGATTCTGGGTTAGGGATGGGGGTATGTGCCCATTTCTCATTTCAGCTCTAGGACCCCATCTGGTACAGATCTGTGCAAGCTCTGTGTGTGCTGCATCAGTCTCTGTGAGGTCACATGTGGATCAACCCTGTTGATTTAAAGGACTTTGTTTTCTTGGTGTCCTCCATCTCCTCTGGCTCTTGTACTCTTTCTGCCTCCTCTTCTGCAGGGTTCTCTGAGCCCTGAGGTGGAGACATCCTGTTTTGGGTGGAGTGTTCCAAGGTCTCTCACTCTCTGTATAATGTCTGGTATGAGTATTTGTATTTGTTCCCATTTGATGCAAGACGAAGCTTCTTTGATGATGGCTGAGCAAGGCACTGATCTATGAGTACAGAAGAATGTGATTAGTCATTTGGAGTCATTTTATTGCTACTTTTTTAGAGCAGTAGTATTTGGTTTTACCCTAGGTCCCTGGGCTATCTAGTCTCAGTTTTTGTTGTGCTTTGTTTTGCTTTTTTGGTAACCCAAGCAGTGTTGAGGATGGGTTCCATCTTGTGGAGTGGGCTTTAAGTCAAGTTATTTATTAATTGGTTACTCCCACAAGCTTTGTGACACCATTGCCCTAGCATATCTTGCAGGCAGGACAGATTATAGATCAAAGGATTTGAGGCTGGGTTGGTGTTTACCTTTCTCTTTTGATAGTGTTCAGAATACCTTCCTGTATCAAAGATGCTAGAACATAGGTGTGAAAGTTCTATGTAGGCACCAGCTTGATTCCTTTATGTTCAAGGAGTTGTGTGGGTGTTGTCTTCAACCATGGGGCCTTACTGTCTGTTTGTGGGGAGTAAACTATTGTCTTGGCAACAGCCTGGTTTGTTTGGGATTCCCTTGAGACCCCTTTGGTCAACAACTCAATTAGATGTAATGCAATCCTAGGAATGGAAGCTTCATTTAGTGACAAGAGATGTCCAGTTAGGGCCCTGTCTCCCTCACAATTTGATTTCATTAAGATTGCCCTCGTGTATGTATATATTTTAGGAAGCTTCTACTGTATTAGGTTTCCATACTACCCCTCAAATGGCTTTTAATATGAGCTGTCTCTCTCTACATTTCCTCCTTTGTGCCCTCCACTCTTCCTCCTCCCCACTTAATCGCCTCATTCCAGTCCCCACTCATCCATCCATAATTATCTACTCTATTCCCTTTCCGAACAGTATCTATCGTTCCCCTAGTGCCTTACTCTATACCTACAGAACCCTCTGTAGTTCTAGGGATTGTAGCACGGTAATCATTGATTTATCAGCTGATATCCACATATAAGTGAATGCATACCATATTTGTCTTTCTGGATTTGGACTCTCTCACTTAGGTTTTTTTTTTTTTTTTCCCTCCATTATCCTGAGAATCTCATTATTTCATCTTTTAAATAAATTTGTTTGTTTTACATTCCAAACAGTTTTCCCTCCTTTCTCTCCTCCCATTACCTCCCCCTACCTTCCCTCTGCACCCCCCCATCTGCTTCTCCTCTGTTTCTGTTCAGAAAGGGGCAGGCTTCCCATGGATATCAACAAAGCATGGCACATCAGGTTGCAGTAGGACTAAGTGCCTCCCCTTGGGCAAGGCAACCAAGTGTGAGGAATAGGTTCCCAAAAGCCTGTAAAAGAGTCAGAGACAGTCCCTGCTCCCACTGTTAGGAGTTCCCACAAGTAGACCAAGCTGCACAATTGTCACATATATGTAGAGTGCCATGCAGTCTCCATGCAGGCTCCCTGGCTGTCAGTTCAGACTCTATGAACTCCTATGAGCCCAAGTTAGTTGATTCTGTGGGTTTTCTAGTGATGTCCTTAACCCCTCTGCCTTGTACAATCTTTCCTCCCTTTCTTTAGCAGGATTCCCCAGGCTGTTTAGCTGTGGGTCTCTGCATCTGTTTCCATCAGTTACCAGATTGTCTCTGACGACAATTAGGGTAGTCACCAATCTATGAGTACAGAAGATTATCATTGGGCATCAATCATTACACTGACAATTATTTATCAAATCAGGTTGTGTTCTATCCTAGGTGTCTGGGCCATCTGACTCTGGATCTTGGCACTTCAGTGTCATGGTGGGCTCACTCTCCTGGCATGGGCCTCAGGCTGGACCAGTCATTGGTTGGCCACTCCCACAATCTCTACACTACCCTTACCCTAGCATATCCCATAGGCAGGACAGACTGTAGGTCAAAAGTTGTGTGTCTGGGTTAGTGTACCAATCCCTTCAGTGGAAGTCTTGCTGGGTTATAGGAGATGACCAGTTCTGACTGAATAGCCACTATTACCAGGAGTCTCAGCTGGGGTCATCCTTGTAGATTCCTGGGAGATTCCCTTGCACCAGGTTACTACCTAACCCTGAATTGTGCCCCCCTTTCCAGTCATCTCTTTCAATACTCTCTCCCTCCATCCACCCCCAACCTGATCCATCATGTTGCTATCCCTCATCTGCCCCCAGTCCACCAACAAGATATCTTCTATTTCCCCTTCCCAGGGAGATCCATGTGTCCCACCTTGACCACTCCTTGTTACTTAACCTCCCTGGGTCTGTAGGCTGTATCATGGTTGTCCTTTACAGCTAATATCCACTTATGAGTGAGTGCATACCATGTTTGTCTTTCTGGATCTGGATTACCTTACTTAGGATAATTTTTTTCTAGTTCCATCCATTTGTCTTCAAATTTCATGATGTCATTTTTTAACAGCTGAGTAATACTCCATTGTGTAAATGTACCACATTTTCTTTACCATTCTTTGGTTGAGGGACATTTAGGTTGTTTCCAGGATCTGGTTATGTTTAATGAAGCCACTGTAAACATAGTTGAGCAAGCATCTTTGTGGTATCAAGAGCATCCTTTGGGTATATGCCCAAGAGTGGTATAGCTGGGACTTGAAGTTGATCCAATTTTTTGAGAAACTGCCATATTGAATTCCAAAGAGACTATTCAAGTTTTCACTCAAATCAACAATAGAGGAGTGTTCCCCTTGCTCCACTTCCTCTCCAGCCTAAGCTGTCATTTGCATTTTTGATCTTAGTCATGCTGACAGTACAAGATGAAATCTCAAAGTTATTTTGATTTGCATTTCCTTGATGGCTAAGGACATTGAACATTTCTTTAAGTGATTCTCAGCCATTTGGGGTTCTTCTGTTGAGAATTCTGTTTATATCTGTACCCCATTTTAATTAGGTTATTTAGGGGTTTGATGTCTAGTTTCTTGAGTTATTTATATATTTTTGAAATCAGCCCTCTGTTGGACATGGGGTTGGTGAAGATCTTCTCCCATTCTGTAGGATGTTAGTTTGTCCTATTGACAGAATTCTTTACCTAGTAGAAGCTTTTCAGTTTCCCATTTATTAATGAGGTCCCATTTATTAATTATTGATCCTAGTGTCTGTGTTACTGGTGTTCTATTCATTCAGGAAGTGCTCTCCTGTGCCACTGAGTTCAAGGCTATTTGCTACTTTCTTTCCTGTCAGATTCAGTGTAACTAGATTTATGTTGAGGTCTTTGACCCACTTGGACTTGAGTTTTGTGTCTGGTGAGAGAGATGGATCTATTTGCATTCTTCTACATAAAGACATCCATCTAGAACAGCACCATTTGTTGAAAATGCTTTCTCTTTCCACTGTATGATTTTGGCTTCTTTGTCAAAAACCAGGTGTCCATAGGTGTGTAGATTTACATCTGGGTCTTTGGTTCAATTCCATTGATCCATGCATTTGTTTTTATGCCAATACCATGCTGTTTTTATTACTATAACTCTGTAGTAGAACTTGAAATCAGGGATGGTGATACCTCCAGAAGTTCTTATATTGTACAGGTTTGTTTTAGCTCTCCTGTGTTTTTTTGTTTTTCCATATGAAGTTGAGTATTGTTCTTTCAAGACCTATAAAGAATTGTGTCGGGATTTTGATGGGGATTGCACTGAATCTGTAGATTGCTTTTGGTAAAATGTCCATTTTTACTATGTTAATCCTACTGATCCATGAGCATGGGAGATATTTCCATCTCCTGATATCTTCTCCAATTTCTTTCCTCAAAGACTTGAAGTTCTTGTCATACAGGTCTTTCTCTTGCTTGGTTAGAGTTACTCCAAGATATTTGATATTATTTGTGACTATTGTGAAGGGTATTGTTTAACAGATTTCTTTCTCAGCCCATTTTTTGTTCATATATAAGAAGGCTGCTGATTTCTTTGAGTTAACCTTATATACAGCCACTTTACTAAAGGTGTTTATCAGCTATAGGAGCTCCCTGGTAGAATGTTTGGGGTCACTTAAGTATACTATCACATCATCTGCAAATAGCGTAAGTTTGACTTCTTCCTTTCCAACTTGTATCCCCTTGATCTCCTTTTGTTGTCTTATTTCTTGAGCTAGAACTTCAAGTACTATTTTGAATAGATATAGAGAGAGTAGATTACTACAAGCCGCAGGAAAAAGTAATGGAATTCAGCTACTATCACAAAAGCTACTACTTGGAAAAGTCAAGGACTTCTCCAAAGGTCAAGTCATGGCTTAAGAAGTCTTGGTGATATTTTAGCACACACACACACACACACACACACACACACACACACACACACACACACACGTGTGTGTGGCTGGTTCCTAAAATGATTTTCTTGTGTGCTTCCAAGAACTCCTAACAGTGTATTTATATAAAATACCTATCAAGCATCCAAGGCCAAATGAAACAACACCTGTCTCCTAGGTCAGGAGGATAGCTTTATTTCTTGTGCAATTTAGGGTGAGACCCTCCTTTCTTATACAACCTTACTAATAGACCCCTAACTTCTTACCTAACCACTTCTAGGAATGTAGACTGAGCACATAGATCCCCTTTATGATATACTAACCAGTCATTAACACTCATTTGACCTCCTCTTCTACCACTCCCATTTTGGGTTGTAAAAGAAAGCCTGGTGGTCACTGCCTGAGGAAAATTCTTACCTACCTTTATGACCCCATAAGAATTCAAGCCTGTTGACCTTGCTCTGCCAGAGGATTGCTATTGCTTGCGTTTATAACTGGATTCCAGAGAGACTTGGGGAGAATGGAGAGAATAAGGAGGTGGAGAGGAGGAGAGAGAGAGGAAAAAAGAGAATGGGAGAACTAGATGGGTAAGAACTGGAGAGGAACAAACAAGATGGGAAGAACTAGATTGAGGGGAACGGACTAGATGGGAAGAACTGGATTGAAAAGTTAAAAAAGAATACTAGAGGAACAAGATTAAAGACAAGGAACAGCCAGATGGGGAAGAACAAGATGAGAAAAAAGGAGATGGGAGAGGAGCTAATATGGGAAGGAACTAGATGGATAAGAACCTAGATGGGGCAGAACTAAGATGAGAATTAAGATAGAACTTAGAGGGGACAACAGATAATGGTAGAGACAAATCAGGCAAGAAAGGAGCTAGGCATGAGAGCAGAATAGAAGCTGTGTAGAGAGAGAACTGACCCAGAATAATAAAGTGTATGGACTTAGGAGTTTTGTGTAGATAGATTCATTTCTTTTCATCAAAGATTAAATTATCAGCTGGTTGTAGATTCTTCCCAAACCCTGGGACCAGACCCCCCTAGTCCCTGATAGTGGACAGCCTTGTCTTGTTCCTGATTTTAGTGGAATTGCTTTAAGTTTCTCTCTATTTAATTTGATGTTGGCTGTTGGCTTGCTGTATATTGCTTTTTATTATATTTAAGCGTGTTCCTTTTATCCTTGATCTTTCCAATACTTTTATTATGAAGGGGTGTTGGATTTTCTCAAAGGCTTTTTTAGCATATAATGAGATGATAATGTGTTTTTTTTTCTTTCAGTTTGTTTTTATGGTGGATTACATTGACAGATTTTCATATGTTGAACCATCCCTGAATCTCTGAGATGAAGCCTACTTGCTTGTAGTGGATGATCTTTGTGATGTGTTCTTGGATTCAGTTTATGAGTATTTTATTGAGTATTTTTGAATCAATGTTCATGAGGAAAAGTTGGTCTGTAATTTTCTTCTTTTGTTGTGTCTTTGTGCGGTTTGGGAATCAGAGTGACTGTGGCCTCATAAAAAGAATATGGTAATGTCCCTTCTGTTTCTCTTTTGTGGAATAATCTGAGGAGTATTGGTATTAGCTCTTTGAAAGTCTGGTAGAATTCTGTACTGAAACTGTTATGCCCAGATTGGGACCCCAAAGAAAACCACCAGGGACCTTAGGTACAGAATGCAATAGCATGGTTTATTTCTGTTTGTTTACAAGCCGTGGGCAGGGAAGCTCGATCCAAAGCACTCACTCGTAGTAACCGTGAGGCCAGGAGGAACTTGCTTTTTCTTTGTGTGGCTAGCTTTTTAAAGGCAAAATCCACAAGCCCTTCAGGGGGGGGTTGGGGAAGTTTTGCACGGGTACAACTCGGATTGGTTTATTTTTATCTCTGTTCTCTTTTAATTGGGTGAGGGTATGTAACCTTTGAATTTACTGGTTGGTGGTTACAATTTATTACTTTGGGGGCAGTCCAGCACAAGTCCCAGGCTTTGTCCTTGAGCCACCATGGGGGCTGGCTGGCCAAGCACACACTGCACATAACTCTAAGTTGGTGAGGGGCCCCAGACAGTAAACATCTGGCTGAACTTCATGGCCCTCCCAGAAACTGCTTGCTCAAGTCTCAGGAAACTGAAATTGAGGCCTGATCTCTGAGAGAAGACTGAGCAGCCTGTTATGGCATCTGCTTGGTCCTTTCAAAACCATCGGGCCCTGGGCTTTTTTTTTTGGGGGGGGGGATACTTTTAATGACTGATTTTATTTCCTTATAGGTCTATTTAAATTGTTTATCTGACCTTGACTTAATTTTGGTAGTGGTATCTATCAAGAAATTTGCCCATTTCTTTTAGATTTTTCAATTTTGTCAAGTACAGGTTTTTGAAGTATGACCTAATGATTCTTTGGATTTCCTTAGTGTCTGTTGTTATGTCCTCATTTTTGCTTCTGATTTTGTTAATTTGAATATTCTCTCTGCTTTTTAGTTAGTTTGGATAAGGATTTGTCTATCTCTTTGACTTTCTCAAAGAACCAACTCTTTGTATTGTTCTCTTTGTTTCTATTTTATTGATTTCAGTCCTCAGTTTGATTATTTCCTGCCATCTACTCCTTTTGGGTGTATTTGCTTCCTTTTGCTCTAGAGCTTTCAGGTGTGCCATTAAGTCATTGGTCAGAGATTTCTCCAACTTCTTTATGCAGGCACTTAGTGCCATGAATTTTTCTTCTTAGCACTGCTTTCATTGTGTCCCATAAGTTCGGGTATGTTGTGCATTCATTTTCATTGAATTCTAGGAAGTCTTTCATTTCTTTCTTTAGTTTTTCCTTGAGCCAGTGGTAATTAAGTTGAGAGTTGCTCAGTTTCCATGAGTTTGTAGGCTTTCTGTAGTTTATGTTGTTGCTGAACTCCAACTTTAATCCATGGTGATCTGATAAGATACACAGGGTTACTCAATTGTCTTATATCTGTTGAGACTTGTTTTGTGATAGAGTATATGGTCAGTTTTGGAGAAGGTTTCATGAGGTGCTGAGAAGGTATGCTCTTTTGTCTTTGGGTGAAATGTTCTGTGGATATCTGTAAGGTCCATTTGAGTCAACATCTGTTAGTTCCATTATTTCTCTATTTATTTTCTTTCTGGACAACCTATTAGTGAGATTGAGGTGTTAAAGTCTTTCACTATTAATGTGTGGGGTTCAATGTGTGATTTAAGCTTTTGTAATGTATCTTTTACAAATGTGTATTTGTGTTTGGGGTATAGATGTTCAGAACTGAGACATCATCTTGGTGGACTTTTTCCTTAGATGGGTATGAAATGTCCTCCCTTCTCTATCAAAAGAGATTAATTTTGGTTTGAAATCTATTTGGTTACATATTAGGATAGCTACAACAGCTTGCTTCTTTTTTTAATTTTTTTATTTTTATTTTGCAATACAATTCAGTTCTACATATCAGCCATGGATTCCCTTGTTCTCCCCTCTCCAGCCCCCCTCACCTTCCCCCCAGCTCACCCCCCATTCCCACCTCCTCCAGGGCAAAACCTCCCCCGCGGACTGAGATCAACCTGGTAGACTCAGTCTAGGCAGGTCCAGTCCCCTCCTCCCAGGCTGAGCCATGCGATCGTGCATAGGCCCCAGGTTTCAAACAGCCAACTCATGCAATGAGCACAGGACCCAGTCCCACTGCCTGGATGCCTCCCAAACAGATCGAGCCAATCAACTGTCTCACCCATTCAGAGGGCCTGATCCAGTTGGTGACGCCTCAGCCATTGGTTCATAGTTCATGTGTTTCCATTCATTTGGCTATTTGTCCCTGTGCTTTATCCAACCTTGGTCTCAACAATTCTCGCTCATATAAACCCTCCTCATTCTTGCTATCCACCCGGGGCCTAGCCATGGATCTCTGCATCCAGATCCCTCAGTAGTTGGATGGGGTTTCTAGCATGACAATTAGGGTGTTTGGCCATCCCATCACCAGAGTAGGTCAGTTCAGGCTGTATCTCGACCATTAACAGCAGTATGTTGTGGGGGTATCTTTGTGGATTTCTGTGGGCCTCTCTAGCACTTTGCTTCTTCCTATTCTCATGTGGTCTTCATTTACCATGGTCTCCTATTCCTTGTTCTCCCTCTCTGTTGTTGATCCAGCTGGAATCTCCCGCTCTCCCAAGCTCTCTTTCCCTCCACCCTTGCCCTTCATTACCCCCACTCATGTCCAGGCTGTTCATGTAGATATCTTCCATTTCTCCATCATTGGGCAATCCCCGTGTCTTTCTTGGGGTCCTGTTTTCCAGGTAGCCTCCCTGGTGATGTGAGTAGCAGTCCAGTCATCCTTGTTCCACATCTAGTATCCTCCTATAAGTGAGTACATACCATGTTTGTCTTTCTGAGTCTGGGTTACCTCACTCAGGATGATTTGATTGAAAAACCTTTTTCCAACCCTTTACTCTGAGGTAATGTCCATCTTTGATGTTGAGGTGTGTTTCTTGTATGCAGCAGAAGGATGGGTCCTGTTTTCATGTCCATTCTATTAGCCCGTGTCTATTTATTGCCAAACTGAGTCCATTGATATTGAGAGATACTAATGAGCAGTGATTGTTAATTTCTAGTTGTTGTTGGGTTTTTTTTTTTTGTGTGTGTGTGTGTGTGGTGGTGGTGGTGGTGGTGATGGTGGTGGTGGTGGTTCTCATTGTTGTAGTGTATATGTGTTTCCCGTCTTTGGGTTTTGCTGGTATAAGATTAATACTGCCAGTGTTTTTGTGGGTGTAGCTAACTTCTTTGTGTTGGAGGTTTCCTTCTAGTACCTCCTGTGGGGCTGGATTTTGTGGATAGATATTGTTTAAATTTGACTTTGTCATGAAATGTATTGTTTTTTCCATCTATGTTGATTGCAAGTTGTTCTGGTTATAGTAGTCTGAGCTGGCATCTGTGATCTCTGAGAGTCTGCAGGACATCAGTCCAGGCTCTTCTGGCTTTTAGAGTCTCCATTGAGAAGTCAGGTGTAATTCTGATAGGTCTGCCTTTATATATTACTTGGTCTTTTTCCTTTGCAACTTTTAATACACTTTCTTTATTCTATATATTTAGTGTTTTGATTATTATGAGTCAAAGGGATTTTTTTCTGGTCCATTCTGTTTGGTAGTCCATAAGCTCCTTGTACCTCTATAAGCATGTCCTTCTTTAAGGTGGGAAATTTTTCTTCTATTATTTTATTGAATATATTTTCTGGTCCTTTGAGCTGGGATCTTCTCCTTTTTCTATTCCTATTATTCTTATGTTTGGTCTTTTCATAGTGTCCCAGATTTCCTGGAAATTTTGTGCTAGGAAATTTTCAGATTTAACACTATTTTTGACCAATGAATCTATTTCCTCTGTTGTATCTTCGATGCCTAAGATTCTCTCTTCCATCTCTTATATTCTGTTGGTGATGCTTGCACTATCATTCCTCTTCACTTACCCAGATTTTCCATTTCCAGAATCCCCTCAGTTTGTGTTTTCTTTATTGTTTCTATTTCCATTTTCTGATCTTGAAAATTTTCCTTCACCTGCTTGTTTGTCCTTTTTTGGTTTTCTTGGCATTCTTAAAGGGATTTATTGATTTCTTCCATATTTTGTTTGTCTTTTTCTCAATTTCTTTAAGTGATTTTTTTCATTTCCTCTTTAAGAACCTCTATCATCTTTATAAAGTTATTTTGAAGGTCATTTTCTTGTGTTTCAGCTGTGTTGGAATGTTGAGGTCTTTCTGTTCTAAGATAGTTGGGTCCTGGTGATGCAATATTGCCCTTTTTGTTATTGATTGTGTTCTTACACTGGCATTTAGGCATCTGAATTTGGGGTGATTATAGATCTAGGTGTTGATTCCTGTGTTTGTCTTTGTTGCATGGGTGTTTTATTCCTTGATTTCTGTTTCTCTCTGGTCTTCTGACCAAGTGTTCTGTTGATTGGTGTTGATTGGTGAGTCTTTATGTCCAGTGGGGTGTCTTTGGTGAGGTTTTGGGGGCCTTGGGTCCCTAGATCTGGCTTGGCCTCTAGTAAAGCTGAAGTCTTCTTCCAAAGTTATAGACCAGGATAAAAAGGCCCAAGGGGGGGGCAGTGCAGTCTGGTTGTTGGGGAGGCTTTAAGGAGTATTATTGGGTGGTGGGCAGTGCCTTATCTGGGGTCCCTAGGACCAGCCTGGCCTCTGGTAAAGCTGCTTGGGCTGTGGGCTGGGGTATGGAGCCGGGGAGAGGGTGCTGTTGGGGGATGTTGGGAGGTCTTTAAAAAGTGTTAGCAGGCAGTGGATGATGTTTTGCCTTGGGTCTCTAGAACTGACCTGACCTCTAGTAAGGCCTAAGTCTTCCTCTGAAGTTGTAGGCAGGAATATGGAGCCCAGGGGAGGGGATACAGTCTTGGGTTGTTGGGGTTCTTTATAAAGTGTTAGTGGGCAGTGAACTGTGTCTTATCTAGGGTCCCTAGGATCAGCCTGATTTCAGGTAAATCTTCTGGGGCTATGGGTGAGGGGAAGGGCCACAGGATGTGCCCTGGGGATCAGGGTCTTGGGAGTAGGGAAGTTCAGCTGGGAAGCAGGTCACTCACCTATTCTGACTGGTGTGGACTGTACCTGGGACTAGGGAGTCTGCTGGAGTGTGGGGAAGGGTTGGCCAAGGGGAGGATAGTGACGTGGGAGGATTGGGCAGAGTGGGTCTTAGAGAAACAGACTCCAGGGGGTGGGGGCTGTCCCGCTGACAGGTGGCTCACTCACCTGGTCATCGACTGGTAAGGACTTTACCAGAGCAGTGGAATTCCATCAGAGTTGGGGACAGGGCCCAGAAGAAGTGTTGGTGCTGAGATGGAAAGGTCAAGATTTCATTTTTTAATGGCCATTGTGTAAGTGTACCACATTTTCTTTATCCATCCTTCTGTTGAGGAACATTTAGACTGTTTCTAATTTCTAACTATTATTAATAGAGCAGCAATGAACATGGTTGAGCAACTGTCCTTGTGGTAGAATGAAGCATCCTTTGGATAAATGCCCAAGAGTGGCTGGATCTTGAGATAAATCAATTCTCATCTTTCTGAGGAACTGTCATACTGATTTCCATAATGGCTGTACAAGTTTGCAGTGTCACTAGTGATGGAGGACTGTTCCCCTTACATCCTCACTAGCATGAGCTGTCATTTGTTTTATTGATCTTAGCTATTCTGAGTAAGATATAGTCTCAAAGTAGTTTTGATTTGCATTTCCCTCATGCAAAGACTGTTGAACATTTCTTTAAGTGTTTCTCAGCCAATGAGTTTCCTCTTTTGAGAATTCTCTGTTTAGGTAAAAATATCTTTTCCCATTCTCTAGGTTGCTGCTTTGTCTGAATGAGGCTGTTCTTTGTCATGGAGAAGTTTTTCAGTTTCATGAGGTCTCATTTATTAATTCTTCATCATAGTGCCTTAGTGGTGTTCTGTTCACAAAATCTTCTCCTGTGCCTTTGTGTTCAAGGCTATTGCCCACTCTCTTCTATCAGGTTCAGTGGATCTGGTTTTATGTAGCGATTTTTGATCCATTTGGAGTTGAGTTTTGTGCAGAGTGATAAATATTGAGCTATTTGGATTCTTCTACATGCAGCCATCTGGTTTGACCAGCACCATTTGTTGAAGATGCTGTCTTTTTTCTATGTATATGTCTAGCTTTTTTTTAAAATCAAAAATCATGTGTTCATGGGTGTGTGGAATTATATCTGGGATTTCAACTCAATTCCTTTGATCAACATGTCTGTTTCTGTTCCAATACCATGCTGGTTTTATTACTACAGATCTATAACACAATTTGAGGTTAGGAATGGTGATACTGCCAGAAGTTCTTTCCTTATTCAAGATTGTTTTAGCTATCTTGGTTTTTTGTGTTTCCATATGAAGCTAAAGATTGTCCTTTCAAGATCTGTGAAGAATGTGTTGGAATTTTGATGGAGATTGCTTGAATCTGTGGACTGCTTTGGGTAGGATGGCCATTTTTACTATGTTCATCCTATCAATCTACGAACATGGGAAATCTTTCCATTTTCTAATGTCTTCTTTAATCTCTTTTTCAATACCTTAAAGTTGTTGTCATACAAGTCTTTCAGTTGCTTGGTTGGAGTTACCCCAAGGTATTTTATATTTCTGAGCTGTTAGGAAAAGTGTTTTTTCCCTGATTTCTTTTGTAGTTCATTTGTCATTTGTATATAGGAAAGCTACTGACTTTTGTGAGTTAATTTTGTATCAGCTGTAGGAGTTTCTCGGTGGAGGTTTTACAGCCATCTGTACTATCATATTACATACATATGAAGATAATTTGACGACTCCCTTTCCACTTTGTATGTTGCCCTATTGCTATAGCTCAGACTTCAAGTACTACATTGAATAGGTATGTAGAGAGTGGACAGCCTTATCTTGTTCCTGATTTTAGTGGAATTGCTTTGAGATTCTATCCATTTAATTTGATGTTGGCTATAGACTTGCTGTAAACTGCCTTTATTATGTTAAGGTATGTCCCTTGTATCCCTAATCTCTCCAGGACTTTAATCATGAAGAGGTGCTGAATTTTGTCAAAGGCCTTTTGTAATAAGATGATCATGTGTTTTGTTTTCTTTCAGTTTGTTTATATTATGAATTATATTTCCCTATTTATATATGTTAAGCCATCCCTGCATCTCTAGAATGAAACCTACTTAATCATGGTGGATGATCTTTTTGATGTCTTTTTGGATTCAATTTGCAAGTATTTTATTGAAAATTTTTCCATCTGTGTTCATAATGGAAATTGGTCTGTAATTCTCTTTCTTTGTTGATTTTGGTATCAGGATAACTGATAACTGCAGACTCATAAAACAAGGCAATGCTCCTTCTGTTCTAGTCTGTGGAATAAGAATTGTTAAGATAACACACTAAATTAACCCACAGGCCTTGTCTCATTCACTTGCATTTTTGCTCTAGTAATTAGAGTAATCAGAAGAAGACACCTCACATCTTGCAACCCCTTGTTTAGCCATCCTTGTCCCATCCCCCAAGCTAAAGCACGGACTTTATAATCCATTTTAGTCTTCTTTGCTCTGCTTCTTGGTGATGAGCTTATTAAAATAGTTAATGTATAACACATTTCATAAAATATAAGAATAACAAAATGCCTAAAACATACTTGCAGGCCTATCTTAAATAGAGTGGAAGAGTTTGAGTGTGGGCTGGAGGAGATAAATATTTTTATACAAACAAAACACATGTCCTTGGGCATGCTTTAATATTTTTCTAAGCATAGAAGTGAGGGTTAGGGTGCCTCTTAAGTTAGTTCCAGGAGTCCAGATTGTGGTGGGTGAAGATGGTATCTCATTAGGTATATGTGATCCTCATAAAGATTAATCAGTAGTTGCTTTGGGTCCTTTTAGGAAACAACATGCAAAACTGCCAGTTGTTTGTGTCAGTGTAGAAAACATTTGGCTCCTATGCTTGTATCCTCTTATGGATGCTGTGCTGAGCTGTGTCTTTAGAGGAGAGGGGCTTAAGAGAATTGAAATTTAAGCATTTAGGAGGTTTGGGTTTTTTGTTGTTTTTTGTTTTGTTTTGTTTTTTTAATACTATAGTTATTACCCAGAAGTCCAACTTAAAGTTTTAGAAACACTCAGAGCAGGGCTTGGTGATTTGTGACTTTAATCTTGACACATAGGAGCAAAAGCAGGAGGGTCACTGCAAGTTCAAGGCCAGGCAGGGCTACATAGTAAAAGCCTGTCACAAGATACAAAAAGAATAAGAAAAAAGAACAGGAAGGAGGAGAAGGATGCAGGGGAGGAGAGGGGATCGGGGAAGAGGGGAGGAATAGGAAGCATTGTATTGGCAATCGCTCTGCCTGGTCCATGCTGCCGCCTCCTTCCTCTGCTCCTGGTACTGCATGTGTGCCCTTTCAGTGCTGCCGGGGGCCTCCTTTCTGAAGCCTGTGTGAAGTGGCAAACCATGGCCAAGAATACACCAGAAGGAGCCAAGGCTGAGAGTAAATTACATTAATTCAACAATGGTGGTGCAGGCTGGCTCTATGGTGCAGTTTGAAATTAAGAGGCAGACACCACTAGTAAACTAATGAAAGGCTATTGGGAACCGCAGGGCTTATCAATCAGACAGATCAGATTCCTGCTTGATGGACAAACCAATCAATGAAACAGATACCTGCACAGTTGGAAATGGAGGATGACAATAGATTGCTGTGTTCCAGCAGCAGACTGGAGGAGTCCACTACAAAGGGAACCTGCTACTTTATTTACTCCTGAATTTTGTACAGACTGGAATACATTCTCCATTAGAAAGCAGAAATGTGGTTCTAGCACACCCTCTCTACTATAGTACAGTTTTCTCTCTTTCATTCTCCTTCCCTGTTCCTTTATTAGGCATAAAGTAACTAGTTTGTGTGCACAAGGCTATTGGTCTCCTTTTCTTGAACTATGCCAGGCATGGTGGCACACACCTTTAATCCTAGCACTTGGGAAGCAGAGGCAGGTGGATTGCTATGAGTTAGGAGGCAGCTTGGTCTATAGAGTTAGTTCTAGGTCATACAGCACTCCATAGAGAGATCCTGTCGAAAACAAACAAAAAAACCCTAAATGGCCAATGTTGTGTTTCGGTTGCCATAAAATGGAGGTGGTCTGAGGGATGGCTCTGTGCAAACATTCCCGTTCTGCTCTGGTGGCCCATTCACTCAGCGCTTATCTTTCTATTTCAGGATGTTATTTCTCTCTGGTTGTTTTATCAAAAGAACCCAACAGCATAAAACTCCATGCATACCCTATGTGGTTGGAGAATTTTTAACATTTTTCTTTTATAATTGTAAAACCAAGAGCAATTTTATAGCTTTTTTCTATGTAGCTATTTCGTGTACGACAACCTGTCTTTAAGTAGGGGTAAGTTACTTTTGAAAACAATGGTCCTCAATAGCTTCCCCTTCAAGTCAAGCGTCTTGTTGTTTAGATAGCCTTCTTGTTTAAGAATAAAATAAGTATTAAGATTCTGAATTACAGTGACAAAGAGTAAAATAACACAAAATTAGGAATTTTACATTCCCCAGAAAAACACTATTTTGAAAGCTGCTCATGAATGTGATATGTTTAAGACAAATCTTAAACATGAGGGGTGGGTAGGAGAAAGGCAGAGTAAGTCAAGAACATCTCTAGGACAAGAGAAATAACTTTCTGACAGGCACCACAGCCTTTGACTTGCCTCTAAAGCCTCCTGAAACTTGATTCCTGCACATAATCCCAAGACAGAACAAAGAGCTTCGAAGGAGCAGGCCACTAGGAGCTCATGTTTCTGTGTACTGGAGTTGCTCTCCGGGATGTAGAGTTCCGGCTTCATCTTGCACTTTGTATTGCCTGGAGCGTTTGCAAGCCCAAGCTAGAATTCTCAGGACCTAATTCTCCCCACAGCACCATTTTCACCTTGTTAGAGGTCCCGAGTTCTCTTTTTCCACTGTCTGGCTTCCAGCTTGGTTCAGCAGTTTAACTGTGGGCATCTTAGTTGTTTGTTATTCAGGGACCGTTCTATTATCCTTTATCTTCTTGCTTATTTCTCAATGAAGTGACCTAGCCAGCAAGTAAATTTTCTTTCCCCTTGGGTATTCATACTATAAATATTATTTTCTGGAGGAAATGCATTACATTGTGTAATATCAGATGCCAAGTCTTTTAAATCTTTGTACAAAACAACCCACACAACCAGAAATGTATTAGTAGCAGTGTCATCAAAATTCACATCTTATGATTTCTGAAAATTACACAATGATGTCATCAATATGGCAATGATTCATTGACTCCCCTTTTTTTCTGGAAATCTTCCATTTTGCTATATGTTCACAATTGGTTTCTCTATGATTTTGTAGAATCTTTAAGGTATTATCTCAAATTGGACAGAAATTCTTTATTAGAATTCCATGTTAATCATTGTTAAAGGATATAGAGGTTAATGTCTTTGGGTCTTTCTTGAATGATCTCCCTTTCTGTTGATTTAGTAGGGAGCTCTGTAGGCCAAAGAAATGGCATAATGTAGCAGGCAAGAACTTTCAAAATGACTTTATTGAACACCCTCATGTCCTAGGTAATTGATAGGAGCTGGGGAAGCCTTAGTGTGCATGTGTAGTAACACCAGGCTATACCTGCTGTTCTAGGATACACAAAGGGACTTCTTATAGACTCCACACAGTTACAGACTAAGAATAGCCTTGCTTCTGCATAAATATTTTACAAATACTCATGTGGGAAAATGTTAAGTATTTACCTAACTGAAGACCCACAAGTCCCAGCCAGCCCCAGACTGGCTGAGACCACTTTCTGCACCAAGCTGCAGAAATTGAGTTGGAGGCTTTTATCCAGCCATTTATGAAATTCCAGTAAGACCTACTGCCTTGATTTTAACCATATAACCAAATGCCATAGATAACTCTAGAACTTGTCTGAGGATTTAAGGGAAAGAAAAAAAGGTAAATGAAGGCAATAACAGCACAGGGATAGAACACCCAGATGAAATGTGGACATTTTTTGTTTGATGGTTTGTTTTATGAGACAGGGTTTCTCTGTGTAGTTTTGGTGCCAGGCTGGCCTCAAACTCACAGAGATCCGCCTGGCTCTGCCTCCTGAGGGCTGGGATTAAGGGCATGCGCCACCAAAATGTGGAAATTTTAACTAAATAAGTTCCAAGTTTGTTTGTCTGATGGCAATTAGTTAAACCAACTTCTTTGCTAACAGGTGAGCCTTTACTGGTTGATAAGCTCAGTCTGTCTCCTTTGTGTAATACAGACATGGTGTGCAGTATACTACTGAGCACACTAATAGATTCCTTTAGAGTTGGTGTCTTATTTGGTCACCAAAATCATTTAAATAATGTCCAAAGTGGGCTAATTTTTACAGAGGTGTTATAAATTATCACTGTTATAGTTTGACTCTGAAATGCCCCCCCAAGGCCCACAGAGTACCTGTTCCCTAGCTATTAGGAAACTTTAGAAAGTAGGTCCTAGCTAGCAGGAATTGGTACATTTGAGCAGTATATTTGACCACCTCCTCCTGTCATAGTATCTCTTTTCTGCTTCACCTGGATGTGAGAACTCTCTGCATAATTTCCCAACAACAATGGACTGAAATGTTCTAAAAACATGAGCCAAAAAAGAAATCTTTCCCAAAAATTTAATTAAGCAATCTTTCCTTTCTTTGAAAGGACCAAGCAGATGCCATAACAGGCTGCTCAGACTTCTCTCAGAGATCAGGCCTCAATATCAGTTTCCTGAGACTTGAGCAAGCAGTTTCTGGGAGGGTCATGAATAAAAGACATAGTCCTTGCAGTAGCTCCCTTTCTGCATGTACTCTGACTGCTCAAAGTTAGGCCAGATGTTTACTGTCTGAGACCCCTCACCAACTTAGAGTTATGTGCACGAGTCAAGGACAGAGCCTAGACCACTGAGCTAGCCCCCACAGTCAGTACATGCTAGGCCAGCCAGCCCCCATGGCAGCTCAAGGACAAAGCCTGGGACTTGTCCCAGACAGCCCCCCAAATGAAAATTGTAACCCCCAACCAGTAAACTCAAAGGTTACATACCCTCACCCAATTAAAAGAGAACAGAGATAAAAATAAACCAATCCGAGTTGCACCTGTGCCAAACCCCCCCAACCCCCCTGAAGGGCTTGTGGTTTTTGCCTTTAAAAAGCTAGCCTCACAAAGAAAGAGCAACTCCTCCCTGCCTCACTGTATTGGGTGTAGGAATGAGTTCCCTGTCTAGACTTGTATCTACAGAATAAACCTTGCTGTTGCATTCTGGACATCCAAGGTCTTCGGTGGTCTCTTTGGGGTCACAATTTGGGCATAACACCTTAAGCTGTTTCTGTCAGCTATTTTGGTGATAGAAACACAAAGTAACAAATAGAGAAAAAGCTAGGGACAAAGGAAACACACTTACACACTGAACTGCCTGCGTCTAGGTACTGGCCATTTATGGCTGTACAAGAATGGTCTAAAGCAGTAACTTAAATAATGACATCTTACGACCTTCAAAAGGCTGAGCAGTGTCTCACAGGGAGGGCTCCATCCTCTTCTGGAGGAGACTACTCCAGAACGCCCTCGGTTCTGTCCTTGCACAATAATGTTCATGTCTCACAGAGAGGGCTCCATCTTCTTCTGGGGAGGACTACTCCAGAATGCCCTTGGTTCTGTCCTTCCACAGTAATGTTCCCCCGGCGGGGCTACGCAGATCTCACTTTTATACTCCTGAGTACAGCAGGGCCTTCAGAGACTTAGCTGCAAGAAACATGGGGGCCAAGCTAGAAACTTCCATACTAACAACAGCAACAAACGTTGTCACACATGTAGGATGGGATAAACTTATTTGGAGGCCATTAACTTGACACTTTTTAAGTCACTAATGAAATTCAATTGAGATGCATATATTCAAGTTTTTTAAACACAGCAAAATAATTTTTATAAATTTAAATTTCCTGTTTTATTTCATCCTTTCCCATGCTTCTTCTTTTTAATAAGGAAATTCATCAACAAATTGTCATGGTGTTTGCAGTGGTTGATAACTGGACCAAACAAATTCAAAATGATGGTTATGGCTGGTGATGTTGCTCTGCTGAGAATACTCTTCTCTTGTGTATGAGGCCCTGGTCTGGTCCCCGCACCACAAACTCATTATGCTTTTTTAATATTATCATTGAGGTGGTTTGAATGAGAATGGCCCCTATACACTTATATATTTGCATGCTTAGTTCCCAGTTGATGAACTGTTTGGGAAGAATTGGGAAGTATGGCCTTGTTAGAGTACATGTGTTCCTGTTGGAGAAGGTAGGTAGGTTTGAGGTTTCAAAAGTCCAGACCAGGCCCGTATCTTTCTTTCTGCCTGTTTGCCTATGCATAGGGCTGAAAGCTCTCAGGTCCATGGCTCTCTGCTGCTACTATGCTCCCTGCTGTGGTGACAACAGATAAACTCTGGAACTGTAAGCCAGCCCCCAATGAATTGCTTTCTTTACAGGAGCTGCCTTGGTCAAGGTGTCTCTTCCCAGCAATAAAAACCCTAAGGCAGAAGTTAGCACCAAGGAGTGGGGTATTGCTGTGACAGGCCTGACCATGCTGTTGTTTAGAGGAATATGGAAAACTTTTGGACTTTGGATTAGAAGAGCCATTGGATGCTTTAAGTGGGGCTTAATTAGCCATCTTAGCTGGACCATGGAAGACACTGGTGCTGAGGGCAGTTGAGACTGTGGAGGACCAGCTCAAGGGGTTATCATTAGCTACCCTAGAGACAATTCTTGTGATACTCTAGTAAAGAATGTGGTTGCTTTTCGACCTTGTCCTAAAAGTCTGTCTGAGGCTAAAGGGAAGAGATTTGGACTAATGTCATGGGCAGAGGAGATTTTAAGACAGCCTAGTATTGACTGTGTCATGTGGTTATTATGATCACAATGGAAAGGAGCTGGCAGAAACACAAAACAATAACAACAGCAAAGAGAAATGAAAACAACATACATTCTGAGGAGAAAAGAGCACCCAGAAATATAAGGTTGGAGCCAGGCCTTGTCTTCAAGGAGAAGAAAAGTTTAAAGAAAAGCCTGATGTTAAATGGAATACAGGGAGTGGTGATCTCAGGGCAAAACCCCACTCAGCTAATGCTACAACCTGTGAAAGGAAAAGGCCTCATGAGGTTTCCTAGGTCTGAAGGACGACAGAAAGATTATACAAATGTAATTCAAGGAGGGAACCAGGGTCCGGCCCAGCAAGCATAAGAACTTGTCAGCTTTAGCCACGTAGTTCTGGATTTAGACACAAGAAGGATAAAGGAAAGGGGTTGTAGAATCTTCCTCCACAGTTAAGGAAAGCCACCAAGGACGGGCTTATGGCAGGGGGAATCCCTGTATGGAGGTTTGCAGAAGCCATTGCATGAAGCTATGAAGATGAACACTGGATTGCCTGAGAGACCCCAACATGTTAGAGATGCTGGAGCCATTGGATCTGGAGAGCTGCTAAGAGGAAGTGGAACCAGCCCAAGAGAAAAAAAAGCACACTGAAGTCAGCAATGGAAGGGACGAGCCGTCTAATAAACCCTTTAACCTCAGTCATTGAGTTGCAGAGTTTCAAGTTTCCCCTGCTGATTTTTGGTCTTGCTTTGCTACAGTATTTCCTCTCTGTGCCCCCTGAATGACAAAAAGAGAAATAAGAAGGAAAGAACATGACTGCCCCTAGGTATAGTGAAGGAGAAAGTTTATTGTAAATATATGGGAGAGCATAGCCAAAGGCAGGGACATCTGGGAGAGTCCAGAGTAGACATGACTAGACTGAGCTGGGCCATGTGAGGAGTGATGGGAGGGGAGAGGGAAGAAAGGGGAACCAGGTACAGCAGTCAGGAAGCCCAAGGAGAGTAGCTGAGAAAACTACATAACCATAGCGAAGGGCAGCCCAGCTGGAGAAGTTTAGGGTAGGGGATGGGGTATGCTAGCCAGGAGGACCCTGTAACAAGTAGGGACTGAGGGATACAGGGAAAACATGTAGCCAGCAACAGCATCCACTTTGATATGTTAAATAGACATCTCAGTCTTTTGTCTGGGTTTGAAACCTAACACTCTCTTTTCCTCCTTTTTGGAAGGGTAATTTATACTCTGTGATGATGTACGTTGGGAGTATGTAATTTCCTCTTTGATTTCACAAGAGAGTTTGTCTTACGTAGGGTTTCCATTACTTCAATGAAACACCATGACCAAAAAGCAAGTTGGGGGAGAAAGGGTTTATTAGGTTTACACTTCCACATCATTGTTGATCACCTAAGGAAGTCAGGACAGGAACTCAAACAGGGCAGGAACCTGGAGGCAGGAACTAATTCAGAGTACATGGAGAGGTGCTGCTTCCTGGCTTGCTCCTCATGGCTTGCTCAGACTGCTGTCTTATAAAACTCAGGACTACCAGGCCAGGGATAGCACCACCCACAATGGGCTGGGCCCTCGCTCATCAATCACTAAATAAGAAAATGTCCTACAGGCTTGCTTATAGCCTGATCTTGCAGAGGCATTTTCTCAGTTAAGGTTCCCTTCTTTCAGATAACTCAAACGTGTGTCAAGTTGGCATAAAACTAGCCAGCACAGATTTACAGTTAAGAGATTGAATCTCAGAAGAGACTGGACTTTTAAATATTGTTGAGTAGTATTCCATTGTGTATATGTACCACATTTTATTTATCCATTCTTCAGTTGAAGGGCATCTAGGTTGTTTCCAGCTTCTGGCTATTACAAACAATGCTGATATGAACATAGCTGAGCAAGTGCCCTTGTGGTATGGTTGAGCATTCCTTGTGTATATGCCCAAGAGTGGTATAGCTGGGTCTTGGGGGAGATTGATTCCCAATTTTCTAAGAAAGCGCCATATTGGTTTCCAAAGTGGTTGTACAAGCTTGCATTCCCACCAGCAGTGGAAGAGAGTTCCCCTAGCTCCACATCCTCTCCAGCATAAGCTGTCTTCAGTGTTTTTGATCTTAGCCATTCTGACAGGTGTAAGGTGGTATCTCAGAGTCATTTTGATTTGCAATTCCCTGATGATTATGGATGTTGAGCAATTCCTTAAATGTCTTTCAGCCATTTGAGCTTCCTCTGTTGAGAATTCTCTGTTTAGTTCTATAGCCCATTTCTTAATTGGACTGTTGGGCATTTTGATGTCTAATTTCTTGAGTTCTTTATATATTCTGGATATCAGTCCTCTGTCAGATGTGGGCTGACCTACTCTGGTGATAGGATGGCCAAACACCCTAATTGTCGTACTAAAAACCTCATCCAATGACTGAGGGATCCATGGCCAGGCCCCAGGTGGAGCTCCAGGAGTCCAATTGACTAGAAAGAGGAGGGTTTGTATGAGCGAGAATTGTTGAGACCAAGATTGGAAAAAGCACAGGAACAAATAGCCAAACGAATGGAAACTCATGAACAATGAACCAATAGCTGAGGAGCCCCCAACTGGATCAGGCCCTCTGGATAAGTGAGACAGTTGATTAGCTTGATCTGTTTGGGAGTCATCCAGGCAGTGGGACTGGGACCTGTCCTCAGTGCATGAGCTGGCTGTTTGGAACCTGGGACTTACACAGGAACACTTGGCTCAGCCTGGGAGGAGGGGACTGGACCTGCCTAGACTGAATCTACCAGGTTGAACTCAATCCCCAGGGGAGATGGGAATGGGGGGTGGGCTGGGGAGAAGGCGCGCAGGGGTGGGGGACAACAAGGGAATCTGTGGCTGATATATAAAACCAATTAAATTATAAAATAAAATAAAAACATTGTTGAGACTGTGAAAGACTATGGGGACTTTTGAAGTTGCACTAAATGCATTTTACATTATGATATGGCTACAAGACTAAGGAGACCAGAGAGTAGAATGTGGTGGTTTGAGTAAGATTGATCCCCACAGGCTAATGTGTTTTCATGCTTAGTCAATGCTGATAACTTGTTTGGGAAGGATTAAGAGGTGTGTCCTTGGAGGAAGTGTGTCACTGGGGGTAGACTTTGAGAGTCAAAAGCCCACACCAGGCCCAGTGTCTCTCTCTCTCTCTCTCTCTCTCTCTCTCTCTCTCTCTCTCTCTCTCTCTCTCTCTCTCTCTCCCTGCTGCCTATGGCTCAGGATGTATAGTTCCCAACTCCTCTCCAGTGCCATGCCTGTCTGCTTCCTGCCATGATTATAATGGATTAACCCTCTGCAACTGTAAGCATGTCCCCAATAAAATGTTTTCTCTTACAAGAAGTTGCTTAATCATAGTGTCTCTTCACAGCCATAGAATAGTAATAGACAATCACTTATCCTATATCTGAACAAGTAAGACCTTCAGTGACATGAGGCCATTTGGTTAACAGCTTAAAGCCTTATGCTTTCTATACAGCATCTTCTTGTGGTGTAATAAACCCCAGACTTACACATCGATGTTCACTACAGAAGAACTGCTATTTTAAACTCATACACACATAAAGTGCCTGATTCAGGAAATTCATTAAAAATTCTGTGTCTCTGATTTGATAATAGGAAAACTTACTTTTCTTTGTGATTTCTTTCCTCATATATGATTAGCTAATAACTATACTTGCTTTGAAAACATGTTATTAAATACTTTTATGGTTAACACTTTTGTAAATTTTAGATTTAATAGAGAATAGAGCCGTATCATTATAAAACAAACAGGTTAATAATGTCATTGGGTGCAGACTGTATCTTTTTAAATTGCAGAGTTTTGTTTTTGTTTTAACACAAAGATGGAATGATCCATAATTCTAACTTCTTCCTCCTGAAGCTTATTAGAACTGGCTTAGAAAGCCAAGTGTGGAAGAACATGACTGTATAAGAAATCACCTAATCAACAGATAGGCTAATGAATGGACAATTAACAAAAGAAGAAATAGCCAATAAATATTTGAAAGGAGCGTTCAACATTCTTTTTTTTTTTTTTTTTTTTTTTTTTTTTTTTTTTTTTTTTTGGTTTTTCAAGACAGGGTTTCTCTGTGTAGCTTTGCGCCTTTCCTGGAACTCGCTTTGGAGACCAGGCTGGCCTCGAACTCACAGAGATCCACCTGGCTCTGCCTCCCGAGTGCTGGGATTAAAGGCGTGCGCCACCACCGCCCGGCTGCGTTCAACATTCTTAACTACCAGAAAAATGCAAATTAAAACTGCTTGGAGATTCTACATTACCCTAGATCATACACAAAGACAGTAGTAATGAATATGATCCAAGAATACTATGTACATGCATGAAATTTTCCTAATTAAGTCCATTACTTCATAAAAATTTTAAATGAATAATATTAATTACATGTGTCAATCCTCTCACAAACTAATAAAGGTGTCACTCTGACAAGACTGATGGCATGTTTTCAAAGCAGAGCTTAAAATAATACAGAGCTCCCAATACCTATATTAAATCAGAG
Organism: Peromyscus californicus insignis; assembly: GCF_007827085.1. NCBI lineage: Eukaryota > Metazoa > Chordata > Mammalia > Rodentia > Cricetidae > Peromyscus > Peromyscus californicus. The sequence continues at coordinate 144,099,758 of NW_026294573.1, forward strand.
ACGAGCCTGTCATGGGACACATACCTGCAATCCCAGCCCTCTGATGGCAAGAGCATTGGAAGTTTGAAACCAGCCTAAGGTTCATAGCAAGTTCAAGGCAGCCTGAGTTATAGTGTGAAACCCTGTTTCATAAAACAAGAGCTGATGGTGTGGCTGGTAAAACACTGCTAACATGCACAAGGCCCTGGGTTTGAGCCTCAGAACAAGGGGGAGAATTTTTTTCTCTTTTTAGGGTTTTATAAACAACCAGCATTTATTTATTGATTTATTGATTGGTTTATTGATTGAGATTATAATATAATTGTAACATCTCTTCCTTCCCTTCCCTCCTGCTAATCTCTCCCATATGCCCTTCCTCATTCTTCTTCAAATTCGTGGCGTCCTTTTTTTATTAATTGTTATTGCATACATATAAGTATGTGTATATACATATATAGTTCTAAATATACCTGTTCAGTCCATATAATGTTATTTGTGTGTATGTTTTGGAGGTTGACAGTTTGGCACTGGACAACCAATTGGTGTGTTCTTCCTGGAGGGGTCCACCTCTCCCACCCCCAGCTCTTCTCAGTTGTCTGTAGTTCTTTGTACAGGGTTGAGGCCTCATGGGCTTTTTGTGGAGAAAGATCTTAAATTAATGACCTAAATTCCATGTTAATACATCTGGGTAGGTGAATATAAAACACCAAGCAAGCAAGAAAGGAAATGGCAGGTGTTGGTGCAGAGACTGGGTAAGAATATAAAAAACACAAAAGAAAAACAATAAAACCAAACACTGATGGTTTGGGAAAACACATCAATGAAACTGACAAACTTCAGACTGAACAAGAGAAAACTCAAGTTACTAAAAGCAGAACCAGCAGGTGCAAATTCCTGCCAATATTCAAGAAATAAAAATAACTATAAATAGTCTATGAACATGGTATATCCAGAAATCAGACAGCTTAGATGGAAAGGACATGCTGGAGGAAAGACATGAAGTAGAGACCCAAGAAATAGAAAATTTGAGTAAGTCTCCAGAATGGTATTAGTAATCAGAAAGAATTCTCAGACTAAAAAGCCCAGAACAGGCCAACCACCCTGTGACAGTTTCGAAGGGCCATGGCATAGAACAGCAGATGGCAACTAATACTCAAGGAGTCGACCCAACAGATGAATAATTCTGATGGGGAACCTTGTTAAGCATAGCGTCAGGGCCACTGACTCTGGAATATCATGTGTTTCTGTCTGTAATTTCTCATGTGCTAGTGCAAATTTTCCTCAAGAAGCTATGGGGAATCCCCCACTGCCTGTAGAGTATTTCTCTCATGAATGCAGCCTAATCTATTGGGATCTTTATCTGTGAAGATGACTCCTCCTTAAACTGTATTGTCCATTTGATATCAATGTTAGCTTACACAGAGTTTTGATGAATAATTGAATACAAAGAAATGCTACACAAGTCAGGAATTATAAGTCCCTGAGAGCTATTTTAAATCATAGCTCAGGCTGACATAGGAAAATAGTTGAATTTCCAGCTATAAGACAGTTGTATACCATTAGCTGATTTAAAGTTTCAAAGTAACTTGAGATTAGACCAGGTGCCTTGATAATGGTTTTTAAGATAAACTGTTCCCAGGAAAAGTGGTCCAGTTTGCAAGGACATATAGCCAGCTGTCTGATTTGCTGAACCAAGGTAATGGTGCAAAGCAACCTAATTACTGTGTCAGCATCTCTCACTAAGTCTGGATGATAGCATAGGACAGTGATTAACTCAGCACAAATTCCTAATCTCAGTTTTATGATAAGGGCATGTACCTGAAAACTCAAAGTTCAGCCAACTAACTGTTTTTATGCTGAGTCCTGAAATCGCATGGGTGAAAAAGAGTTTCACAAGTTTCCTTTTTTATGGTCTGAAGTTACATGCAGGACAGAAAAACATATTTCAAGATTTAAAACACTTTTAGTGTCACTGTGTCTTGGAAAGTGTCAAATGGGCTTATGTTAGGAAAATTAAAGCAAACTTGAGTTCCAACCAAAGCATTTTCAACAGAGCTCTCTCTCTCTGTAAACCCTTCAAGTCCAAGAAAGCCCAGCATTTTTGTTAATCAAAATGTTAATTTAAAATGTTCGTTACATTCAGAAATATAGGATGTAATACACAACAGAGACCCACTCTATGTTGATGGCTCCCAGAGCTGACTGTTTCTGTCAACGCACATTTTTTTTGGGGGGGAGCTGCTTGCATGCACTTCCTGTTTTTATTTTTTATTAGGCAATATTATTTCCTTCTTGGGTCTCTGAGGGAGTTGAAGATTAGTTAGTTATAGTTGAAGATTAGTTAGGATAGAAAGTGAATCAGGTACATTTTGGACTTACCAAAATAGGATAGATAATGGAATTATTTTCTCTGAATTTGTTAAATACAAATGGACTAGACATTGTTTAGGTAGTTATTGCTTGTATATGTGGTATATAGTTATTGCACTTTTGTATATAGTTTTTCTTATATTAGTTATAACTTTTTTCCTTTTATTAAAAAAGAAAAGGGGAAGTGCTGTGGGATATTCTGTATGTTAAATGTGTTGCTCTGATTGGTTAATAAATAAAACACTGATTGGCCAGTAGCCAGGCAGGAAGTATAGGTGGGACAAGGAGAGAGGAGAATTCTGGGAAGTGGAAGGCTGAGTCAGAGAGACTAGCCACCGCCATGAGAAGATGTTAAGATACTGTGGGCTGCGGGACTGCAGTGGCTTGGCAGGACCTGGAGAGAAACTCTTGAGGTAAAAATGGCGCCCAACAACTTGAGTTTCCACCTTAAACCTGAGAATATTTAATAAGCAGTTTTAAACAGAGCCAAAACCAGGTTCCTGCTTCATGTCTCATAAGGGTGGCTAGATGCTGCTGCAACATGCGGATTTGAGCTACTATGGCGGGTTCCTGGTGTGCACTTGACCTGCAGTATGGCAGGAATGAGGGTCTGCAAGCAGCAAATTATACTGCTGCGTGGTGGATTTAGCCTTTGCTAGTATATATATATATATATATATATATATATATATATATATATATATATATATATATATAAAAGAGGCTTCTGGGCTACACACTGCTTTGATAGAACTGCTTCTGATAGTTGATGGTACACATGGCTCCAGACCCAGAGCTGGTGGTAAACTGTACCACTGCCATGTTGGGAAGCTGAGGTGGGTGGAGCCACCAGCCACAGTGCTGTTTCAGTGTTAGAATGCTGCAGTTTAAAACAACAGATTCACAATAAGACGGATTCAGATGGAACAAGACTTTAAATGCTTTACAATATGTGTATAAATGTACGTAGGCATGGAAGAGAGAGAGAAAGGAATATATACAGTTATATAAAGAAATAGATAGTTTTTAAAAATAAAGTCTTTAAAGAGACAGTAAAGGTAGTATAAAAAATAAGCCACGTAAAGATGGATATCACACAGAGAATCTGGATTGTGTTGTCTTTGGAAATTTTAACTGTAGAAAAACATTTGATTGTAAAAGCTGTTGAGTTAAGCCAATATGTATATTTTAAAGATACCTTAACTTCAAAATTTGGATCTAAGGATATGTTGCTTTGGAAAGAAGGCTCTATTTTTGTTTCCACAGAAAGCCAGAGGCTATGGATTTGTTCCAGATTAAGATACATCAGGTTTGACCAGCCAAGACCCCCAGAAAGGTCTCCTGATGACAGCATGGCCCAAATGATCCAACATCCAGAACAGTTTCAAGGCACCTGGCTCAGATGATACACTCTCATGGACTACTCCATAATCCTAAAATTTTTTTGTGCCCCATAAGATACAGCACCCCCTCCAGCAGGAAGTAATAAGAGAAACTACACCCAAACTCCCAAATATACCAAGCTGGCTTTAGAGATGGAATTGGCTCACTTCTTCTCTAAACCCAAACATATTGCTAAAAAAAAAAAAAAAAAGGTTAAGAATTCTTTTGTCCCATATCAGAAGAACCCTCTGGTGTGGGACAGAAAAAAAAAACAATATTTTTATTTAAAGCAGGTTGATTATAAATGCAATCTCTTTCTAAAGAAGAAAAGGGGATAATTTAGATATGGTAGGATGAAAGGGTAGATTAATGAACCTACTTTTAAAGAGTAACAACTTGTTTAGTAATGTCTTACATTGCTATAGATTTTAGTTTATTGATACAAATTTAAAGTTAACTTTGTTATACTGTATATATATTTCTACTCTCATTTGAGGTATTATGTTTATGTAACTCATTTAAATTGTAATGGAACAATTAGTCTTCTATGATAGTCAAACTTATAGTCATGTTAAGTTTTCTAGATATATATAGATATAATTCAATTAGGTAGGTAATCTTCAAATACTTCAGAGATCTACAGGATATGGCATTTAAAATGTTTTAAAAATTTAGACTTTCTAGACAGTGATACATGTCTGCTCCTGGCAGCACCAAATTACTTCAGAGAGGAGGATGGGCATCGAAGACACTCTATATGGAGTTTATCTTCTTCTTGACAAAATTAGCCATTTGGTCAAGAAACTGTTCTTGCCTAGACTGCTTGATTGACTGGACATACAGGACCCATAGGAAGGTGACCACTGAAATTTGCTTGGCAAAATGGTCTTTCAGGTTCCTGCTTCACAGAGTTCCTGATCACAGAGGAAACTGCCAGACAATCTACAGGACACAGAGAGAAGTGACTGAGAGACTCTAGGCCTGTGGACTAAAGACAGATGCCCCAACTTTACAAAGGAACATTAGGTGGCTGTCCAGGCTGCCAACTGTCCCTGTTTACCCTGCAAGACTCCCAAAAGTTGCTTATATTCTTCTCCCATTTCTCAGGTAATAGTACATCCTTCTGGGGTCTTTGATGTAGTTGAAGACTAGATAGTTATAATTTTCCTTAGGTATGATAAAAGATAAGTTAGATATGAAAACTTAGATTCACAAATATAGGATAGATAGGATATCTTCTTTAATTTTGCCAAATACAAATAGACTAGGTATTATAAATAGACTAAATATTGTAACTGTAATTCCTGCTTGATAATTGTTTTGTTATCTGTAATTTTACTATGTGAAAGTTAAAACCTTCCCTTTTGAGAAAAAGAAAAGGGGAAGTGCTGTGGGATGTTCTGTATGTTAAATGTGTTGCTCTGATTGGTTAATAAATAAAACACTGATTGGCCAGTAGCCAGGCAGGAAGTATAGGCAGGAAAAGGAGAGAGGAGAATTCTGGGAAGTGGAAGGCTGAGTCAGAGAGACACTGACAGCTACCACCATGAGAAGATGTCAAGATACTGTGGGCAGTGGGACTGCAGAGGCTTGGCGGGACCCAGAGAGAAACTCTCCAGGTACACACAATTTTCCTATTTTTCTTAGATTCCTCAGTAGTTTAGTTTTATAAGGCTATCTGCTGTGGAATCGTCTGTATGTCAAATGTGTTGCTGATTGGTCAATAAATAAATCACTGATTGGCCCATGGCCAGGCAGGAAGTATAGGCGGGACAAGGAGGAGAAGAGAGCTGGGAAGTGGAAGGCTGAGTCAGGGAGACACTGCCAGCCGCCATGATGAGAAACAGCATGTGAAGATGCCGGTAAGCCACGAGCCATGTGGCAAGGTATAGATTAATGGAAATGGATTAATTTAAGCTGTAAGAACAGTTAGCAAGAAGCCTGCCACGGCCATACAGTTTGTAACCAATATAAGTCTCTGTGTTTACTTGGTTGGGTCTGACGGCTGTGGGACTGGCAGGTGAGAGAGATTTATCCTGACTGTGGGCCAGGCAGGAAAACTCAAGCAACAGCTATCTCTCTAGATAAATAAAAATAACTGGTTCTTTCTTTGAACTGTGAGAGAACTGTGGTTGATATATTGTGTACCCCAATAAATTTATCTGGGGGGTCAAAGAATAGAACAACCATATTAAACATAGAGGTTAGGCAGTGGTAGCACATGCCTTTGATCCTAGCATTCCAGAGGCAGAGATCCATCTGGATCTCTGTGAGTTCAAAGCCACACTGGAAACAGCCAGGCATGGTGACTCACGCCTTTAATCCCAGGAAGTGATGGCAGAAAGGTATATAAGGCATGGAGGACCAGGAACTAGAGTTGGTTAAGCTTTTAGGCTTTTGAGCAGCAGTTCAGCTGAAATTCATTCTGATGATGACTCAGAGGCTTCCAGTCTGAGGAAAAAGGATCAGCTGAGGAATTGGTAAGGTGAGGTGCCTGTGGCTTGTTCTGCTCCAGGTACCTGGCTCCAGGTTTGTTTTTATTAATAAGACCTGTTAAGATTCATGCTACAGTTTTATAAGGCTATCTCTCTAGATAAATAAAAATAACTGGTTCTTCTTTTGAACTGTGAGATTATAGTCCACCAATTAAGAAGTTGAGATTTATCATGTGTATGTTGTTGGGATGACTCTGTTTCTTATCAAATGAAATATAACCTTTAAATGTAACTCCCATATTCAACATGAAAGAGTCTCTTGGGTATATATAGCTATGAAGAACAAAGAGAACTCAGAATTCAGGATGAGAAAATAAAGAAATCATCAGAATGTGTGTTCCTTTCCTAAACCCGTCAGATAGAAAAAGTCCTAAATTTCACTACAGTGTGGCATTCTTTTTGAGCCCTGCTGTAGCCTGGGGGTGGTTCCCTCGGACTGCAATAGAAAGTTCCAAAGGTTTAATGGTGAATCCATGACCAATTCTTCACAATCTCCAAAAATATAAGGAGGGAACAAAAAGGATATTTTCCCAACTCCTGTTTGCATACCAGATACCTGACAAGGGATTTGTTTCCTGAATACATAGAAACAAGTCTTATAACTCCATAAATAAAGAGAGTCTGGGGCTGGAGAGTGATTAAGAGCACATACCACTCTCACAGAGATCCTGAGTTCAATTCTCAGCACCCATATCAAGCAGCTTACAGCTGCTTGTAACTCTAGCTCCAGGGTATCAATACACAAACACACACACACACACACACACACACACACACACACACACACACACACACACATTTTAAAATCCAGCACATGGAATTTAGTCATATAAGTATACAAATTCCATAGTACAATTCCAAGAATCAGTGAAACTACTGTATTACCAAACTACAATAGAGTCCCTTTTACCACATTTTGGTGTTGTATACACACATGTACAACCACTCTACAGAATTAATAGGCTGGTGGGGCATGATGCCATGAACTTGCAATCCATGCACTCAGAAGGCATGGAAAGGAGACAAAAGGAAGGGGAAGGAGGAGGAGAAAGTGAGAAGAGTGGAGAACAGATATCAAGTTGGTCTCCGAGGCCAAAGTATATGTGAATAATGAGTTTCTGTTTCCCAATGAACTCCCAACAGGATGAACCATATACTTATAATCATGTATTACACACACACACACACACACACACACACACACACACACACAGAGAGAGAGAGAGAGAGAGAGAGAGAGAGAGAGAGAGAGAGAGAGAACATGTTGAAGTTCTAGGTGTGGCATACACATGCTAGAGACTTTAGGAGGCTGAAAGTATGGCTGGACCTAGACACATAGCCATACAGATATTTCAGAAGACAGGTAATTCAATATTTGTGAAATCTGCTTCTACCCATTGAATTTTCATCAAGAATATAACTTGTAACATTTGATGACTGGCAAAACTTGCAACACAAATTGAACGCCAGAATGATGCCAGAGTCACAGTCTTTATTTATTTTTATTAATTTATTTTTCCACTGTACCAAGGTCACAGTTGGTTCAGTGAGACAACATCTTCAATACAGGAACTAGAGCAGCAACATGATAACAAGAAAGCAGCCTACAGCCTGGCAGTGTGTTCCTGGCAAGGTGGTGTAAGTGAGTCTCTCTAAAGAAGCTAAGGATGCCAGAAGTGATGTCACGTTCTGAGTGTAGCCATCACTGAGCAGGGGAGCTGAACATCCAGCCTCCCCCATGGCTGTTTCACTTTTAGCATTCATCTGCGCACACCATGTGAACCTCCTAGGACTGCCTTGGATATTCTTGCAGGTCTGAGGAACCAACACAAAACTCTTGCAAAGAACTCATCTGGAAAAGCACCTTCTTGATGTCCCCAGACATGGGAACTGCTTTTGGTTTCCTGTTTGTTGGTTGGGTTGTTTCTGTTTTTAAGACAGGAATTTGAAGGCATGCCAGAGGCAGAGAAACAGATGTGGGGAAAAGAATATGACAAAAGAAATTGTCTGCCCTCAATTCCATAAATGAGCACTCCACTTGGGATTTCTCTTAAAGAAAGTGTAACTTTCTATGCCACTGACCTAAAAAAAAATAAATGTTTCATTGTAGAAGCAGAGGTTCTGACAAACGTTTGGAACAGTGACACTAAAGATGGAAACTCTGGTGAGGGCTTGCTCTGAATCATCCTGGTACCTCCCGCTCATCAGAATGTCCATCACATCATCCAACAAACACACATGCGAAAATGGAATCCTGTGGTAGATTTGGGATTGTGGTTTATCTAATTATGTGTGATGTACATGAGAAGCATGTACATTATTCCACATGCCTCTAGGTTGATGGGTTCCATGTAGCTTTCTGTGTCAATATTAACAAGCTAAGATCTTCACTGGAGTGTTGTTACATGTCAAAGCTAGTTCAATTCTCCCTGCCACCCAAAGACCAAATCGCAACAACTCTGTCTCCTTATCTGTTCCAGCTGTAAACATGACCTGTGGCCTCTGTACAACTTATCCAACTAAAGTTAAAGTGCCTTTGTGTAGGTTTTTTTTTTAACTCTTTGGGGGCCTGCCACCTAGCCTTAGCTTGGCTTATTTCTAGCCAGTTTTCTTAAAGTATCCCATCTACCTTTTGCCTCTGGGCTTTTAACTTTCTCTATTCTGTATACCTTTCTTTACTTCTTAGTCCATAGCTGGCTGTGTGGCTGGGTAGCTGGGTGGCTGGCCCCTCATGTCCTCCTCTTCTTCTCCTTTTCTTGCTCTGCCCTCTTCTCTTTTTCTCCTTCTATTTATTCTCTCTGCCTGCCAACCCCACCTCTCTCTCTCCTGCCTCACTATTAGACTATCAGGTGTTTTAGACAGGCAAAGTAGCACAGCTTCACAGAGTTAAACAAATGCAACATAAAAGAATGCAACACATCTTTGTATCTTTAAACAAATATTCCACAGTATAAACAAATATAACACATCTTAAAATAGTATTCCACAACACCTTTGTTTCAGACTAGGCTCCTACATAGGGCTCCAACAGGCCAGACTAAAAATCAAAATGAATGGCATTGTCGTGCTAAAATTTCACACCACCAAACAGAAGGATGCTGTATATATGCCTGTCTGTGACAAAAGGGGCTGATGAATCACCACCAAAGCAGTGTTAGTTGTAGTCTGAAGGTTTCTCTGGTTTTGCCAAGCCCCTGCCGTCCTGTGGCCTGCTTATAAAATGATCACTCAGAAGCTTATATTAATTATAACTGCTCAGCCATTAGCTCAGGCTTATTACTGACTAGCTCTTACACTTAAATTAACCCATAATTCTTATCTATATTTAACCATGGTGGCTTGGTACCTTTTCTCAGTTTTGCCCTGTCATCTTGCTTCCTCTGTATCTGGCTGGCAACTCCTCATTCTACCCTTCCTCTTCCTGTTTCTCTCCTGAATTTCCTGCCTGGCAATAACCTGACTTACCATAGGCCAGAGCAGCTTCTTTATTAACCAATCATAGCAACACATATTCACAGCATACAGAACGACATCCCACAGCACTTCCCCTTTTCTGTCTAATCAAAAAGGAAGGTTTTAACATTAACATAGGAAAATGACATATAATAGAACAGTTATCAAGCAAGAATTACAGTTACAATATCTAGTCTATTTGTATTTGGCAAAATTAAAGAAAATATTCTATCATCTATCCTGTATTGTGAGTTTAAAGTTTCATATCTAATTTATCTTTTATTATAACCAAGGAAAATTATAACTATAACTATTTAGTCTTCAGCTACATCAAAGACCCTATAAGGATTTAATAATACCTAAGTAAACAAAAAGTATATTGTAAGCAACTTCCAAAAATCTAGAATGACAGAGACAACTGGCTTTCTGGACAGTCACCCAAAGTTCCCCTGCAACATTGGGGCATCCATCTTCAGCCTATAGGCCTAGAGTTTTTTAGTTGATTCTCTGTGTGTTCTGTAGAATATCTGGCAGTCTCCTCTGTGAAGCAGGAAGCTGAAGGACCATCTTGCCTTGTTTTGGTAAAATTTAGTGGTCATTTTCCTATTGGTCCTGTGTGTCCAGTTTATACAGCATATTATCAGAAGTTCAGGCAAGAGCAGTTTCTTGCCCAAATGGCTATTTTTGTCAAGAAGAAGATAAACTCCATATGGAGTATCTTCAAAGCCCATCTTTCTCTTTGAAGTAATTGGTGCTGCCAGGAACAGACGTGTCTCACTGTCCAGAAAAGTCTAAGTTCTTAAAACATTTTAAATGCCATATTCTATAGACTTTGAAGTGTTTGAAGATTATCTAACTAATTGAAATATATCTATGTATACCTAGAAAACTTAACTAATATGGCTAAAAATTTGACTATCATAGAAGACTAATTATTAATCTGCATTTCTTAATTACCCATTACAATTTAAATGAGTTATATAAACATAATAGCTTAAACAAGAGTAGAAATATATATATACAGTATAACAAAATTAACTTTAAATTTTTAATAAACTAAAATCTATAGCAATGTAAAACACTTTACACAAGTTGTTCTTTAAAAGTAGATTTAATAATCTACCCTTTTATCCTATCATATCTATACCCTACCCCCCTTTTTTCTTTTAGAATGCCATTAACTATGACCAATGACAATTTGTAAGCCATCACTAAACAAAGACAACATTCATAATCCATTTTTTGGGAATGTAGGCATAGTTTTCTAGGCTACTTCCTGCTGATTTTGGACACTGGTAGTCTTATGGGGATCCTGACAAAATTTGAGATAACGGTCGAGTCCTGGGAAGACCAGCTATAACCTTTGTTGATAGGTGCCATCTGTTAAGGTTCAGGAGGTCTGGCTTGATCAAATCTGATCCATCTTAATCTAGGACAAATCCATAGCCTCTTGCTTCTTGTGGAAACAAAAGCAGAGCCTCCTCTCCAAAGCAACATATCCTTAGATTTGAAGTTTTGAGTCAAGATACCTTTAAAATACATATATTGGTTTAACTTAGCAGCCTTTATAATCAAATGTCTCTCTCCAATTAAAAATCCCAAAGACAATATAATCCAGACTCTCTGTGTGATTTCCATCTTTACATGGCTATTTTTATATTACTTTTACTTTAAATACTTTATTTTTTAATTATTTATTTATATAACTATCCTCCTTTTCCTCTCTCTTCCAAGCCTACATACATTTTTACACATACTGTAAAACATTTAGAGGTTTATTTCATATGAATCCATCTCATTGTGAATCTATAATCCTTCTCTGACCAGGAGATATTTTAAACTGCTAAACTGTGCAGCTAGGAACAGCAGCCTTGGCTGCTGACTCTGCCCACCTCAGCTTTTCAAGCATGGCAGGTATACCCAAGAGAGTCATGCCTACCCTGCTAACTCTGGGGTCCATGCTGCCATCAGGGAGCATGCGGTGACTAGCCCATAAACCATTCTTGTCTGTGTGAGTAAAAGCTAAATCCACCATGCAATGGAAACTCCACTGTGTACTGCAGCGGTAATCTGTCATGCTGCTTAGCTTATGGCAGCTGGTGGCCAGCTCCATCTCACAGCCAGCTGTGATTGACATGAGACTGTAAGACTAGGAAGCCTAGTGTGACTCCATTTCTGTGCATTCAGAATCTTTAAGCATTTTTAGATCTATATGGATCAATGCCCAATGGTGAGTGCCAAATGTAGTCTGAAGGTTTCTCCAGTCCCGCCAAGCCCCCACAGTCACATAGCCCACTTATAAAATAATCAGAAGCTTATATTAATTATAACTGTTCAGCAATTAGCTCAGGCTTATCACTGACTAGCTCTTACACTTAAATTAACCCATAGTTCTTATCTATGTTTAGCCATGGTGGCTTGGTACCTTTTCTCAGTTTTGCCCTGTCATCTTGCTTCCTCTGTGTCTAGCTGGCAACTTCTCACTCTGCCCTTCCTCTTCCTGTCTCTCTCCTGGATTTCCTGCCTGGCAATAACCTGGAACATTTGGATCTTGTGAAGTGATGCATTTTCCAATTCTAAAATCACAATATAAAAACATTTATGCTCTTTAAGCCAAATTGTTGTGATTTTTGTCCTTGAACAGACATTTTAACTTAAAACCATGTCTCCTGGTTGATGCCTTGAGTGTAGTATAGAACCCATGACCATGTGCTGGACCTTCCATGAAAGGTCTTTTCTCACCTGATACCACATGCCATATCATCACTCTTCATTCTTTCCATCCCTAGACTAGCCCTGGGAAAACCCATATATCACCTGTTACTTTCATCCAATCTTCTTTGTCATTCCAGAAATATACACAAGTTCAAAAATGACTGCAGTCACACTGAGATATTGGACAACCATAGTGAATTTTCTTCATGGTTCTATTCTTCATGGCTTACTCAGCCTGCTTTCTTCCTTTCTTTTTTGTGGGGGTGGGGATGGGGAATACAAAATAGGGTTTCTCTGTGTAGTCCTGGCTGTCCTGGAACTCACTATGTAGACAAGGCTGGCCTCAAACCCAGAGATCTGCCTGTCTCTACCTCCCAAGAATTGGGATTAAAGGCATTCACCACCATTGCCTGGCTCTAGTCTGCTTTCTTATACAACCTAGGACCACCTGATCAGGGATGGCTGGACCATTCCACATTAATCATAATCAAGAAAATGTACAACAGTCTTGTCTACTCTTACTTTTCTCAGCTCCAGTTCCCTCTTCCCAGATGCTCAGATGACCCTAACTTGTGTCAAGTTGACAAGAAAAAAAAAAGACAGGGTGTGTGTATGTGTGTGTGTGTGTGTGTGTCTGTCTGTCTGTCTGTCTGTGTCTGTGTATCTGTGTATGGCTGTGTCTGTGTATATATGTGTGTCTACACATGCCACAGTATGTAAGTGCAAGGTCAGAGGACAACTGCCTTAGTCACTTATAGTTGTGCAGAGACACCATGACCAAGGCAGCTCTTAAAAAAGAAAGCATTTAATTGAGGACTCGCTTACAGTTTCAGGGGTTTAGTCTATTGTAATCACAGCAGGGAACATAGCTGGAACAGTAGCTGAGAGCTACATTGTGATCCATAGGCAGAGAGAGAGAGAAAGAGAGAGAGAGAGAGAGAGAGAGAGAGAGAGAGAGAGAGAGAGAGAGAGAGAGAGACTCTAGGCTTGGCATTGGCTCTTTTCAAACCTCAAAGCCCACCCCCAGTGGCACACTTCCTCCAAAAAGCCACAACTCCTAATCCTTTTAGTCCTTTCAAATTGTGCCTCTCCCTGATGACTACATATTCAAATATATGAGTCTAAGGAGGTCATTCTTATTCAAACTACCACAACAAACTTAAATGATTTAGTTCTCACCATTATGTTCATCAGGCTAGGCAGCAGGAGACTTTACTTGCTAAGCCATCTTACCAGTTCAAATATGAATACTTCTAAATCCCACATAATAATTGCTTTAACTGTAATGAGTTTGTACTTTATTAAATATTAAATGCACTCTTATTAATAATAACCTTGTAACAGATGCCTGAAGAGGATTCCTAGCAAGCTATGACTATAAAAGCTTTGCTAACTGTATAGTTAAGAAATGAATTTTAAAGACAGTATGTTACCAATCAACTTCTCATTGATGGACTTTGTCTTCCAATAACATTCGAAGATTTTCATTACCTACATAATAATTATGTACACTGTCAAAGCCCAGAGGGCAGAGGAGTGTCCTTCAGGCAGGCTGATACTTGAATGGCTTCCTCAGAACATGCTTGTAATGAGATTCCAGGATTTTCCCCAGTGTCCTGTGGGCATTTAGCTCTCTTGTAAATTGCATAAATTACCTAGTGGCCTCTTACAGAGGAAGCCTGGCTTCCTGCCACTTCCAGCAACATTGACAACCATCTTCAAATACTGAAGAGGAACACCATAACCTCTGACTGCTCTGGACTCCTTGTTATGGGAATGATTGATGGCATGGGCCAAACTCACCAGAGACTTATGACACCAAACCACAAAATAAGCCATAAGCATTGCTGCTATGAACCTCGCAAAGGTTCATGTATTGAAGGCTTGGTTCCTAAGACAACAGTATTCAGATTTGGTTCATAGTAATTATAAGGGCTCAAGTAATCATAAGGGCTCAAGTAATCATAAGGGTTCAAGTAATCATAAGGGCTCTGACTTCCTGGTTAGAGTCACTCACTGATGACTGATGGGTTCATAATTTAATCAAATTATTGAAAGCTAATTAGAAACATTAAAGTCTGGCCCAGTTAGAGGAAATCGATAACTGGATTTATTGATAACTTGTGAAAGCCATATCCCTTTCTCTCCATGTCTCTTTGTTTCCTGGCTGCTAAGACTGTGTGCTCCAGCACACCCTTCCACCATCCGGTTCTACGTCATCATGGTGAAAGACAATGCAGCCAGCTGGTTAAATAAACCTTCCCTTCTTCTAAGTTATTTCTTTCAGGACCATTGTCTCCATCACTGAGGTCTGAATCCCCATGTGTATACCTCACATTCATATGTTGAATTCCTAGCTTCCAAGGTGAGGGTGTTGGAGGTGGAGACTCTGGGAACATAATTAAGTCATGAGGCTTTATCCATGTGGACTAGAGCTCTTAAAAAGTAAGACAAATGCAGTTCCTTTCCAAATCCCTCCCACCATGTAAAGACACACTTAGAAGACATTGAATATGCACTAGAAACTAGGCCCAACACCAAACCAACACTTTGAGTTCTCCATTTTCCTTAATTGTGAAAAATAAATTTCTACATTCATAAGCCACCTAATTTATGGTATTTTATTATAGACACCCACGCAGACTATGCCGAGCACTAAATGCTAATGTCAACTTAATTGCTTTCTCTGCAAAGGAAAACCACATGAGACCATTAGGAAGCCAATGGGATGATAATTCAGCAAGAGCTTTTATGGTGTTGGATGTTAGGAATTTCTAGCAGATGCGTTTAACCTCTGCTGACTGTCCTCCACAACTAAAATGAAAACGATAGGCCAAAGTCCCTCATACAACATCTGGCCTCACTTACAAGGGATTACAAATAAATGGATTCCATTTCTGAAAAGCTAGACTTACGACATTCCATACAGAACATCTACATGACTTCAGTGCCCAGTTTTAACCACTTGCAGTTCAAATATCACATTGGAAATTAATTTGACCAACCAGTTTTTTAAAAATGAAAACCAGAAGCAAGACTGACTATATGTGCTCGTTGATTTACTGTTGCTAAGACAAAACACCATAACTAAGGCATCTTACAAAAGAAAAAAAAAGGTTATTTGGGTTTACAGTTCTACAGGGATAACGTCCGTCACAGCAGGAAAGTGTCCAAGCGAGCGGATGCCGAGCGTTCACATCTTAAGCCGGTTGCAGGAAGCAGAGAGAGCACACCAGGAATGGGAGGAGTGTTGAAACTCCCAAAGCCCACCACAAGGCCATGCCTCTTAAATATACCCAAATAGTGCCACAAAATTGCAAATATTCAAATGCCCAAGACTGGGGGGGGGGGGAATGTCTTATTCAAACTACCACACAACATTATCAAGGAAGTTGTGCAGGACCACAGGTATACTTCACAACTTCATGGTCTGTGGAAGATGGAGCTGCATGCCGTCTTGTCCTTCAGGTCCACAGAGATGGGTTTCTATGCAATAGCTAAGGCTTCAAAGTGAAGTGCTGACTTCCTATCAAGGAGGACTTACTGTGGCCCTGAGACAGTATTTGAGAAAGGATCTGTGTTTTGTGTCAGGGGGACAGGCTCCACGGAGTAGGATCTGAGTCTCAGGAACCAAGCTGAAAAGGTGGTGTGGTTGTGTATCTCCATGAGCTATGGGAACCTGGGTAGACTTCTTCAGAAGCTTAGATAAGTGTGGAGCTCGAGGAGTAGGTTGGGTGGGGTGGGGTTGGGGCTTCACATGTGGAATCCAAGGAGAATTTAAAAAAAAAAAAAAAAAGCCGGGTGGTGGAGGTGCACCCCTTTAATCCCAGCCCTCAGGAGCCAGAGGCAGGCTGATCTCTATGAATTTGAAGCCAGTCTGGTCTACAGAGCTATTTCCAGGACAACTAGGGCTGTTACACAGAGAAACTCTGTCTTGAAAAAGAAAAAGAAAAAAAGCCGTCAAGGGAATCCTGGAGGGGCAGCCGAGGCAGCTGTCGTCCTCTGTTTCACAGGTATTGGAGTCTGAGGCTTGGGTTCCCAGCAAAGTGGCTGATTGTTGGGGACATGTTTGGGAAAAGTCGCCCCTGCAGCCAGCAAAGGCTCCTTCCTGCTTATGAGCAGAACTTATCAGAAGAGCTGCAACTGACCCCTGTAGGTGGCCCCTGGCAGAGAAAGGAAAGAATCCCTGTGGGGCTGCGGCTGTGGTTGGTGTGGCTTTCAGATCCAGACGGAGTAATTGCCGCGAGGTTGGGAACAGGATGGAGATACAGCAGAGAGAAGTCCAAGAAGCAAAGAGGATTTGCATACAAAGAAAGGGGAGAACACTGTCAGTAGGCAAGGCAGAGGTATCATCGGAAGTGATGACAACTGAAAGGGAGGTTGCCTGTTGCCACACAGCTGCAGCTTCCTCTGACCTGAAATTGTTGGCTTCGTGTTGTGAGACCTTGTCTCATTGTGCGGCTAACTGGAACCCACTTTTGTGTTAGACTCCCAAACGGGAATAGAGGCCTGGTCCACTCCGACTGTAATATTGCTTAATACAATAAAAATTCTGTCTTCTTAATACTTTTGAAAGTTTTATTTGTGTATATATGTGTGAGAGTGTGTGTGTGTGTGTGTGTGTGTGTGTGTGTGTGTGTGTGTGTGTGTGTGTTGTGTGTTCATATGTACACCACATGTGCATGAGTGCCCACCACGGCCAGAGACCGCAGCTGTGAGCTGCCCAACATGGGCATTGGAAACCAAACTTGGGTGTTAGTATTCTGACCCGCCCAGCATCCTGATGTCATCTTATGTAAAGTCCCCTTTAAGAAAAGCTTCTCCCCCTTCACTCTCTTATTCCTCTCTCTCTCTCTCTCTCTCTCTCTCTCTCTCTCTCTCTCTCTCTCTCTCTCTCTCTCTCTCTCTCTCTCTCGTAATAAAAACTTGCCATGTGGATGTTGTGTCTGCCTTGTGAGTAGTTTTCTATGGTGCCACACTGCCATCCACCATACGTGCACTGTGTACTTCACCCACCATGGGGCACCTTGTTCCAAACCTGCCAAAGCCTCTCATACCGTTTCACAACATTAACATAGGTGCTGCATAACTCTGATAGGCCCTCATGGCAGCCCCTCGCATGCCAGGATCCTAGGCTCAGTCTACCCACAACAGGCTCCAGCTCACCTGATTGCTCACCACCCTATTCACCAGAGGCAATCCTCCTGTCCTCCTCTATCCCTGGGGACGCCCACAGCTACCGGCTGTAGTGACTCCTTTTCCCCTCTCATCCATGGGAACAGTGCTGTATTTTTACATTTGTGGCTAAGGTGAGGGATCAGGGCCTGCCCCTCCCAAAACCTCACTCTGAAGTGGTCTTCACTCTTGCTGTCTTCCTTCCTCAAACCTCTTCCACTAACTCTGCTGCACGTGGCATGTTTGCTTGGTGGCATACCTTGACAGGGACCACCAAAGGTACCCACTTACTTGCCTCCACCTGCAGCAGATCTGCTCTCTTCCACCTGTAACAAGTCTGCTTTCTCATTCAGGGTGGCTTTGCCTTTGGTCAACACCGCCACTTGGGTCTCAGGCGGAGCTTCTTGCCTCTGACCATCACCCTGGATGTGAGACTGGCCTCAGTATTTCTTGGGCCAGACAGTTGGGGAACCAAGAAAAATTCTCCACTTTCTTCCTTCTCCCTTTCTTATGACTTAGATTTACCTATTTAGAAAAGAAAAAAAATATATGTTTTGGGCAGCAACCACAAGACTCTCCTCCATCTTGGCTGGTGACCTCATCATGATGCAGATAGCCACGTGGCTGGCAGTCATCTTTTACTAAGGTTTACTAAAGTTAAAAATAAGTTTAGCCCTGGTTACCTCTCTATTTATTTTATCTCCTTCTAGAGTAAGGAAGGAACAAGCCTCAAATATTTGGATTAGTATGGACTTTTTGTATGATGATAGAGATGTAAAGCTGTATTTCATTCAATATTGGTTTATAGTATACTCTATATGATAATATAAATTTAAATTTATAAAGATATATTCAGATTAACAAAAGCTAACTTAGAGACATACTTATTTCTTCTAGAAAATTTAAATAAATGATGTCATATGTTGTGTTTGATAAATGGGGTATCTGATAAACCAGATATCTATTCTATGATGGAGTTTCTGGTCCTGAAAGAGGGTCCTTTTCTCAGAGTTGGGCCACACCCTGATTCAGCCCCTTTTCTCCTGTTCCCATTCAGCCCTGGGATCTTTCCACTGTCACTCTTCTTTGCCTTCTCTGGAGACAGTAAGTCTTAGCCTTATGAAAGCTGCTACGTATTGGAGACTTAGGGGATACTAGTTGATAGTCAGTAATTCATGCCTAATGGACAGATAGTCCTCAAATGCTCAGACATCTGCAGAATATGGCATTTAAAATGTTGATCAAAAAGTTTATTATATCAGACAGAGACTCCCAGATCCCAGCAGTGACCCAAGGTCTCCAAAGAAGATTATGAGGCACCATAATGCCTACACCTGGATCATGGCAACACTGACCTCTGGATAAGATACCCCAATGCAACACCTGCCTCCAGGACCCAGGCCAGACTGTGGCAAACAGCAGGACATCTGAGAATTGATTGCACCCCTTTTGCCTAGACACAGTGAGATCAGTCTTCCCTATATCCCTCTTCTATAGGAAAATCTCCCACCTTATGGTCCTGGCTGCCGAAGATTGATGCTGTTCTGCTACTTCTGCCTCCAATGATGTGGAGAATTGGGTATGACTAATTGGATATAGACTGGTCCCTGTCATTTTTAATAGATTCAAAAGCTGCTTGGTCTGCACCCAGATATAATCTATCCTTCTCAGATCTCTGATTCCATTTGATGACCAGGCTTTGCTTCAGCTGCTTTCTCAGTTCTCTATATAAAATTCACAAGTCTCCATCTCCTAGGGCTACTACTGGGTCTAGACACAATTTAGCCTATTATCAGATTAGATAAACTCACAGAAAAGATTTCAACATAACTTTTTGTAGCTAGAAGTTTTCCTGTGTCTCCCCTGGGCCCTGAGGTTGAGACTAGTCTCTCCCACTCATGTCCCACAGCCATTTGATCCCAAATAAACACATAGAGGCTTACATTATTTTCAAACTATATGGCCTAATGGTTCAAGCTTCTTGCTAGCTAGCTCTTATATCTTAAATTAACCCATTTCTATAAACCTATACTTTGCCACGTGGCTTGTGGCTTGCCAGTACTTTACATCTTGCTTTTCCAGGTGGCAGCATCTCTTTCACTCTGCCTTTCTTCTTCCCATGTATCTGCCTGGATTTCCTGCCTGCCTCTAAGCTGCCTTGCCATAGGCCAATGCAGCTTTCTTTATTTATCAACCAATCAAAGCAATGCATATTCACAGCATACAAAAAGACATCCCACAGCAACGTTTTATTATTGGCTGCTCTCAGTACCTCCTGGAGAATTAGATAAAAGAAACAGCTTTAAGGTTTGTTTATATGAAGATAGAAAAGCTGTCTCACTTCTGTTCACTTACATATACTTCTCAGACCTGATGATGTTCAGGGAAGCTTCCCTCCTCCTTCACTCACTCAACCACTTCCATTCAGTAAATTTCCTCTGGTTACAGATTTAAAGATATGTTTCATTGGGCTGAAGCCAGGAAATGTTCATGCCTTTTAACCCAAAGCCATGGCCTTTTGCTATGACACCAAGATGTAAATCTGTCCCAGAAACCTGCAGATTCCTGGGAAAAGTTCTGCTACTGTGTCAAGGAATCTGGCTGATGAAAACTAACAGTCTCCAGAGCCCATTTTTGACCCCACCCATTTTCAAGCATATTTTGAAGTTTCACCCTTCTTCCAAGGCCAGTCCACATCGGGTCCTCCAGATATGCCAGCCCCTGCACCAGCTCCAAGGATGCCAACCACCAACCAAGGATGCCAACCAGGCAAATACTGACAGGTTAGCTTCACCCACATGCTCACTCATAAAAACTCTGTTATCTCCTAATTCGTTGACACTTTTTATAGGATGAATGGAGGCATTTCCACCTCCAGGAAAACAGCAGATATGATGGCTCCTGTACTCCTGATTTGGCATGCCATTCCCCCAAGCTCCTGGAACATCAGTCCTGCAACCTGCCTTCTCAGCTCCCTCAAGGAACAGACAACTGAGATCTCCACGCTTGAGATCTCCATGCTAGCTAACTGATTACTTCTTCACTCAGACCTCCCACCATGTGTGACTCCCAACTTCCCCCTCCCCACTTCACCCTTTGTTAGCAGTAAGCAGTCTCAAGAATTTGGCACCCTCATTCCCCCCACCCAACTTGCTATCCATAATTCACCTTTTTATAATAATCAAAAAGGAGGAATGTTAGTATTCTGACCCTCCCCTTGGGGACCCGCCCAGTGTCCTATATCATTGTATGTATAGTCCCCTTTAAGAAAAACTCCTCCCCCTTTGCTCTCTCTCTCCCCCTCTTACCAGAGGTAGCACACCTCTCTCTCTCTCTCTCTCTCTCTCTCTCTCTCTCTCTCTCTCTCTCTCTCTCCCTTTAATAATAATTAAAGGCAAGAATTCTACCACCGAACCGCCCACGCCTCCATGCCATTTCATAACATTAACATTGGGTCCTCTGGAAGAGCAGCAAGCATTCTTCACTGCTGAGCCATCTCTTTGCCCCAAGGCCCTGCCTTTTATGCTCACAGTATTTCTCTTCCCACCTCCCCTGCCTAGCTGGGCTTTCCACCCAAACCAAAGAAGAGCTATGCTTCCCTCTACCACACATGTGCTTCATTCTCTCTCTCTCTCTCTGTCTCTCTGTCTCTGTCTCTCTGTCTCTCTGTCTCTCTGTCTCTGTCTCTGTCTCTCTCTCTCTCTCTCTCTCTCTCTCTCTCTCTCTCACACACACACACACACACACACACACACACACACACACACACACACACACACACAATAGGCTGCTTTCATTTGCTGTTGAGGATAGCCTAATCTCACTGGTTCACCCTTAAACTGACCTGGTCTTTTTAACAAAAGACTCCTGAAAATGCAAAAATGTTTGTTGCAGGAACAAGTTTAAATCATGGTGTCATGGTTTTTCTGGCAGTTCAGCAAAAAAGTTCCCCTCAATATTCCCCAAAAAGAATTGTTTCCTCCATTAGTATGTTTATGCAAGTCTCCTTAGGTTAGCCCAGGCTAGACTTCGAGATGGAGTTTTCCAGACAATAGCTATGTATCAGTCATTGTCCCACATTCCCAGTAGCTGTGAGACTCCGGGGGGATGCCTGAGAACTTGAGGAGTATTCCTATGTATGCTATATGTGTCCTTAATATGTGGCCAGCCAGCGGTTAGCATGTAGACCTTGAACACTCCAGACAACAGGACAGTTCACATCCTGAGGCAGTGTGGAAGGACACAGGAATCCATCATGCTAATCAAACCAATGTTAAATTTAAATTTTATGAGGTTTAATTCTAGAATTTTTCATTTAATACACTTGCACCATAGTTGGTCACATTTAATTAAAATGTCAAATAAAGGAAATAATTCACGATGAGGAAGGACAGCTGTGTATCGTAGACTCCTCCACCAATCTGTGATTGGGCCAACAATCACTACAAGCACCTCCCCAAATTATTTCTGAGGGATTCTGGGGTGGGGGGTGGGGGGAGGTAGGGCTCATACCCTGTCTTCTGTCGCCTTATGCCTATCACTCCACCTATCACTCTCAAGGCCAGATCCCTCTAATCACCTCCTGCCACAGATATTGCAGCCCACAGACATTGGTTCTAAATACCCACTAACGTGAAATTATTTCTGAGCCAAGAGTATACTTGTAATGCAGTCCTATGATCTCATGATTCAGGAGGCAGGAGAACTGTGAGTTCAAATCCAGACAAATCTTCATAGAGAGGCCTTATCTCAAAAATAAAATCAGTAACAAAATGAAGACTTGGGGGATGCATGTAGTGCTTGCCACGAAAGCATAAAGACCAGAGTTTGGGTCTCCAGCACCCATGTAAAGGCCGGGAGAGCATGGCGGCCATCCTATGATTCCAGTGCTTGGGAGGTGAAGGCAAGATTCTCAGAGCAAGCTAGCTACCACAGCTTGGTAAAAGTGGACTCAAAAAAGATGCCAACCTCTGGCTGCCATGTGCACATGCACACACACAAACAAAAAACAAAGCAAAACTAAACAAAAGGGGTTGCTGCAAAGCCTACCTAGTGAGGAAAGCTCTTGCTGCATGAGTGTGAGGCCTGCGTTCTGAACTCAGAACTCAAGGACAGCCACGTGTGCAAGGGTTCACCTGTAAGCTCGGCATCCCGTGGGAAGACGGGAGATGGGGGTGGGAGAATCCCTGGAGGAAGGATTCACCTAGCCTGGCATATGCAGCTACAAACAAGAGACCCAGTATCCAACAAAGTGAAAAGTAATGGCCGACACCTGAAGTTGTCTTCTGACCAGGTACACTACTGCCCCTCACACACACATACAGAAATGTAAGAAAGCTTACACACACAGAAACATATGAACGCTTGTATGTGTACACACACACATACACATGCATAAGATTTTTAATGCAATTAATTCTGTGCTGTTTATTTACCTTACATACTTCCAGAGAAATTTAAATTGTTTTAAATGTAAACAATGAAACAAGGAGAAAGTGAGTTTGTTGAAGTACAGTATGTAAAAGACAAAAAGGAGGGGAAGGTGAAAATTGCGCACAAAATGTAGGCTGAGAAGCAGTGTGCCATTGCTGAGGCGGCCTGGACTGCCAGCAGCCGCTACAAAAGGGAATTGTAAGTGAAACCCATCCAGTCTCATATCTGAAATTAACAAGCATGCCCCCCTTGCACAGCATTTCAAGGAAATGTGTCTGTAGTTTAGACTTTATCCCTGTTTTCTTAGAGCAGAAACAGGAATACGCAGGTTATTAGTCATCTTCCATGGGAATGAGATGCTAGCTCTTCACTTGTTTGTAAACATTTCTTTAGTTTAAAAAAAATTGCTGGCAGTGGTGGTGCACACCTCTAATCCCAGCACTCAGAAGGCAGAGGCAGGCAGAACTCTGAGTTCCAGGCCAGCCTGGTCTACAGAGCGAGTTCCAGGACAGTCAGGGCTATGCAGAGAAACCCTGTCTTGGAAAAAAAAAATGAGATCAGTGATTATCCCACCGCTTCCCCCAATTTTTATCAAATGAGTGACCCAATGAGACTCCCCAGAGATAGGCAAGGCTTTTAGCCTCCAGTCTATTCACCTGCCAAACTATTTGCAGACAACTCACATCAACTGCACATTACTTAGCCCCATTTCACCATTTGTCCACCATTTCCCATCACACAACAAGCCTGCTCATTTTTAAGGTCTTTAATTCTATGCCTCAGAAGACATAGCAAGAAAAGGCAGGAAGCAATCTTCTAACTGTACTTCATGTGTGTAGAGTCAGTCCTTTATCTGTTTTGGACCAAATTCCCACTTACTTCAGACACACCCACGGTTCTCTCAGTGGCATTTATTATAACTAATAAGGCAGACAGATGATTTCAACATCATCTATGCGTTACGGCTTAGGAAGGGAAAATGATGTCATTTAATCCAAGGATTGTAGAAATAATCTTCATCTTGGTCTCAGCTTGCTTTCTGTTGCTGTGATAAAACGCTGACAAAAACAAAGAGGAAGAAGGGTTCTTACGCTTTGCAGTCCATCATCAAGGGTCGCCAAGACAGAGAATTGAAGCAGAAACCACGGAAGAAGGCTGCTCACTGCTTTGCTCCTCCTGGCTTGCTTGGCTACCTCTCTTACATACACGGTCCAGGCCCATCTGCCTAAGGATACACCGCTCACAGTGAGCGGGATCCTCCTACATCAATTAGCAATTAAGAAAATGCCCCATCAACACGCCACAGGCATTCCCTCTGTGGAGGGAACTCCTCTACTGAGATTCCCACTTCCCAGGTTTGTCTATGTCTGTGACAAGCTGACAAACACTCAGTGCTATGGTCTGACTAGTAAAGATGCTGAGGAGAGACATTTTTAGCCCTTCTCTCTACACCCCTAAAGAACAACAAATCAACACAAAGCCACCAAAATCGTTCCTCAAAACCACAGGAAACATAGTAACAAAGTGGGGAACAGTACATCACTCTTTAGACAATGTAGACCCTGGAGCAGTGGACATCAATTCAACAGTTTAATGTGACTCATCAACATTTATATTACAAGGAGAAATGATAATCGAGGCTAAAAACATCAACAGAATCTAATAATGTAATGGACACTTGGTATCTCATGGAGTCATTTTCAATTAAAGACACTGGAGAGTTACAGCTTCCAATACACTTTTTGTAGTTAAGAATCCATGCCAGAAAGAAGGAGGCCAGCATCAGCTGTCAGAGGAGCCTAGACTGGTATTCGAATCCCCAGGCTTCCAGAGAATCCTCCTCTGGCACACTCCATGTGGAAGGGATAACTGTCAGGGGAAGCAGAGACCTTTCAACTAGATTGAACACTGTGTTAGAATGAGAATTAAGGGAATTTGATTCAGACATGACCCCATCAAATCCCAAACCTCATTTTACTGATAGAGATCAGTAAAAGGTCGAATCTACAGTGTGCCAGTAAAAGTTCTCCTGCAAGCTGTAGAGAGAGCACAGCTGACATTTGGGGATGTTTAGAGCATGTGGCTGGAATGCCAAACAGCAGCCTGCAAGGTTATGGTTACTTCTAGCAGTATGAAGCAACCAAAAAAAAAAAAAAAAGCCAAGAAAAAATTCACTGTTTGAAAATCCTTTTTCTGATCAGCAGCATGCCCCAACTTGAGCTACCCCTCTTCATAAATGGGAATGGACATCAAAAAATCAGGAAGAGAAAGACCTGACAGCAGAGGCCAAACATTTCCATGAAGTCCTTGGTCCTAGTCATTGTACAAAGACAGTTTTCAAGCAGAGCTAATATAGAGATAATCTCATAAAGACTGTGAACCTCATGCCTCATTTTTAAAAGTTAAATAAAATTCCCTTATGGTAGTTTGAATGTAATTGGCCCCCATAAGCTCATAGAGAGTGGCACTATTAGGAGTTGTGGCCTTGTTGAAGGAGGTGTGGCCTTGTTGGAGGAAATGTATCACTGTGAGGGAGGGCTTTGAGGCCTCCTCTGCTCAAGTTATGCCTAGAACAGTTCACTTCCTGTTGCCTGTGGATCAAGATGTAGGACTCTCAGCTCCTTCTCCAGTACCATGTCTGCTTTCATGCCACCGTGTTCTGTCATGATGATAAAGGACTAAACCTCTGAACTGTAAAGCCACCCCAATTAAATGTTTTTCTTTAAAGAGTTACTGTGGGAGAGCAGGCCCTGCACCCTGCATGGGCAGCACACTAGAGCTGACCCTGTTGGTGGGGGCACAGGTGAGCCAGTCCTCAGGGCATAAGAACAGGAGAGCTGACCTTACTCTCCCTAATATGCCCCCTACAGCAATTGGGAGAGAATGCCCTGAGCTGACCCTGTTGGTAGGGGCACAGGTGAGGCAGTCCTCAGGGCATAAGAAAAGGAGAGCTGACCTCACTCTCCCTAATATGCCCCCTACAGCAATTGGGAGAGAATGCCCTGCACCTCTCCTGAGCGAAACAGTAGAGTTGGCCCTAGTGATATGAGTGTGGGTGAGCTGGATCTGAGGACCTGAGAGAAGAGGAAGTGGCCCCACCCCTTCCTGCAGGCTGCATTGGGTGAACTAGACCAGGCAGTGCTGGGGAGCTTGCTTGGGCAGTGAGGATGAGGGAAAGCTTGTGGGCTGACCAACCCAGCTACCACACAGGCCCCGAACCAGGGACATGAATTAGCCCACCCCAACACTCACTTCATCTATGAACTGTTGGAGCATGTGAAGGGGACAGACCTACAGTTCCTAAACAGCAGGCTCTCCATGACACAGGACAACAGGATATCCAAGAGAAGCCAAAGAGAGAACCCATCATTGATAGTGTAGCAAAAGTCAGAGGCCTGAGACCAGACCAACAACTCATAGCAATGAACACTTACAAGTAAAGATGAATAGACTAAATGGAAAACTATGTGAGTCAGCGGGCCACACTACAGCTTCCACAAAGAGATTCTTCTACCTTTTGTGGTTTTTTTTTGTTTTTCTTTTAGATTTTGTTTGTTTGGGGGGGTCATGGCAGAGGGTAGAAGCAAAGGGACAGGGAGATAAGTGGGATCAAGATACATGATATGAAATCCACAAAGAATCAATCCAAGTTTAAAAAAAAATGTTGCTGTGGTCATGGTGTCTCTTCACAGCAATAGAAACCCTAACTAAGGCATCCTTTTAATATGCTCTTAAGTCTGGCTTTTTGAATGTTATAAGCATGTTGTAAACAAAAACTTCCAGTTTGCAGTACTCTGTAACTAAAGAGAAATGGAAAGTTCAATTTTATATGACTGGATATTAGATGGTCCTTTTGTTTTGTTTTATTTGCAACACTGGGGGTCAAACCCCAGGTCTCACATATGCTCTACTATGGAAGTATGCTTCCAGCTCCTGGGAGGGTCTTACAGCTGTTCTGAGTCCTGAAGTAGATGGAAGAGTTGAATCCATAACTTTGCAGGTGAAATCTATTAGGATCACTCAAAACTAGCATGAGGTCTAGTAATAATCAGCTAAAAATATCTGTTTGGAGCCCCACCAAAACCTTCCTGTGACACTAAATGTAGGATACAATCCAATGTTGAGCCCCAGGACCCTAGAACCTGTGAGCTCCTTTGGAGACAGGCACTAATTGTGCTCAATGATAATAACAAGACTGTGTCACCTGCTTCTTATACTCAACACAATTCTGTCCCTTAGGAACAAAGGTCAGGGAACATAGGCAGCTAAATCAGGATGTCCCAGAAATGACACACAAAAATAGACTTAGCATGACTCCTGTAAATAAAACAGGACATTGAGAGCAAAATACTGAGTGTAGTAGCATTTTCCAGAAGAATATAAATTAGTGCTTAAGTCCTTTGAACCATCCTGCTATCAACTAATACCACACACAATCCGACAACTGAGGTAAATAGGGGCACCTTAAGAAATGGGTGCTGAGACACTTCAGGAGCCAAGAAGAGTGAAGCCTAAATCCACTTAAAATCCAATAAACAAGGGATGCTATTACACAGAACCCTGACACCTTCTTGTAATGTAAAACATTTTAAGGTTCACTAATTGTTTGTCCCCACCTGGTTCTCTGAAGAGGGAGCATCAAAATACCCAGAATTGAAAATCAAGCCCCAAGTGCATATGAGCTTGTTCTAGATACGACACAAGAATTGTCCCTGGCCCTGGGGATAGGGGGCCATCTGCTGCTTTCCAGTCATGTTGGAATAGGAAAACACACAAATGCAAGCACATACTTGAATGCTGCACCTTCCTTAAACATCATGCTAGTGCTGATGCTTACCTGTTCAATGCATAAGAAGCACCTCTGGGGTACTCAGCTCCCTTCCAAATATTTTGCTTGGTGTACTAGCTGATTTTCTATGTCAACCTGACACAAACTAGAGTTATCAAAGAGGAAGGAGCCTCAGCTTAGGAAATGCCTCCATGAGATCCAGCTGTAAGGCATTTTCTCACTGAGTGATCAATGGGGGAGGACCCAGCCCATGGTGGGTGGGGCTATCCCTGGGCTGGTGGTCCTGGGTTCTGTAGGAACCTAGGCTGAGCAAGCCATGGGAAGCAAACCAGTACCCCTCCCATGACGTCTGCATCAGCTCCTGCCTCCATGATGCTGCCGTGTTTAAGTTCCTGTCCTGACTTCCTTCAGTGGTGAACAGCAATGTGGAAGTGTAAGCCAAATAAACCCTTTCCTTCCCAACTTGCTTCTTGGTCATAGTGTTTCGTCACAGCAATAGAAACCCTAACTAAGACACTTGGTGAAAATGATTTAATTTTGTGCTTCTTTCTAGCAGTTTTACTGATAGGAAGCTGAGTCTTACAAGTCTAAAAGTAAAGAGCCAACTGAAGCTAGTTGATGGGTTAACCCAGATCCTACTAACTGGCCCCTAAGCCCATGCTCTGTCCCCAACATTGCAGTTTTCTATTAGAGACTGCAGCAAGTGTGACAGTAATTCACCATCAGGTACGCCGTTTCTGACACTTTCAGCCTCACTGCTTTTTCTTTAGCTCCCCAACGTTAGCATTTCTGCTCAATTCAATCAGTCCTTTGTGTTCTCATCTCCAATCTACTGTGGCTTTATTCTCTCCACTCAGTTATCAATGGCCCTGTCTGTGCTACCAGTGGACTCCTTGCAAGTCAGGGTCTGTTCTCCATCCTTTTGCCATCTCTGTTCAGGCACAGTAATTGGAGAGTCTTTCCCATTGATTTCTGTCTTAGGTAGGGTTTCTATTGCTCTGATGAAACACCATGACCAAAGCAACTTGGGGAGAAAAGGGTTTATTTGGCTTACATTTCCACATCACTGTTCATCACCAAAGGAAATTGGGACAGGAACTCAAACAGGGCAGGAACTTGGAGGCAGGAGCTGATGCAGAGGTCATGGAGGGGTGCTGCTTACTGGCTTGTTCCCTCATGGCTTGCTCAGGCTGCTTTCTTATAGAACCCAGGACCACCAGCCCAGGGATGACACCACCCAGGATGGGATGGGCCTTCTCTCATCAATGACTAGTTAAGAAATGCCCTGAAGGCTTAGCTACAGCCTGATCTTACAGAAGCATTTTCTCAGTTGAGGCTTCTTCCTCTCGGATGACTCTAGTTTGTGTCAAATTGACATAAAACATAAAAACTAGCCAGTTCTTTACCTTTCTATCTTTCTCTCCTGGCTTTATTCCTAATTTGATGATCTGTTTCCTCTCTCCTCAGTGCTGTGGATGTCTTTCTATATGCTGTGAATATGTGTTGCTCTGATTGGTTGATAAATAAAGCTGTTTGGCCTATGGCAAGGCAGCTTAGAGGCAGGCAGGAAATCCAAATGGAGAGACAGGAAGAGAAAGGGGAGCAGAGAAGACACTGCTGGCCGCCGCCAGGAGAAGCAAGATGTAAAAGTACCTGTAAGCCACAAACCATGTGGCAAAGTGTAGATTTATAGAAATGGGTTAGTTTAAGATATAAGATCTAGCTAGTGCAAATAACCTAGCTGTCATCATAGAGCCTTTGTCCAGTGACAGATGGAGGCAGATGCAGAGATCCACGGCCAGGCACCAGGCTGAGCTCTGGGAATCCAATTGATGAGAGAGAAGAGAGATACTGCAGGCAAGAGACGTCGAGATCATGATGGGAGGACGTGCAGAGATGACTGGTCACACTAGTGGAAGCCCATGAACTGTGGACTGGTGGCTGTGGAGCCCCCATGGTACTGGACTAGGCCCTCTGGACACGGAAGACGGTTGTTTGGCTCAAACTGTTTGGGGGGCACCCAGGCAGAGAAATTGGGATCTGTCCCTGGTGCATGGGCAGTCTTCTGGGAATCCGGTGCCTGTGGTGTGACGCCTTGCACAGCCTTGGTGCAGTGGGAAGGGCCTTGGACCTGCCTAGGCTCAGTGAGCTGGGCTCTGCTGACTCCCCATGGGAGACTTCGATTTGGGGGATGTGGGGATGTGGGGTGGCTTGGGAAAGAGGGCTGGGGAGTGGGAAGAGGGAGGAAGGGGGGTCTATGGATAGCATGAGGAGTGAGTAGAAAATTTCTTAATAAAGAAAAATAAAATAAAATTAAAAAAAAAAAGATCTAGCTGGTGAGTAGCCTGAGCCATTAGGCCATATCATTTGTAAATAATATAAGCCTCTGAGTGTTTATCTGGGTCTGAGTGGGACACAGGAAAAACTTCACCAACACCTCAGCTGGATTCCTTTCCTCTAATTTCTGACATTGTAGACTGAAGGGTTCGAATCTCAGCCTGCTTCCTCGTTCCCTCTGCAACCCCACTCAGATAACCTGAGTCAGTCCTATCGTAAACACCTCCTGAATGCTCAGCCACACCCAGCTGTTTCCCCCACACCAACCAAACACCTGAATTACTCATTCATGTACATGGGGGTGTGGTCTAGGATCCTGTATTAGTTGCTTTTCTGATGCTCTTGTAAATACAATATCCAAAAGCAACTTACAGAAGGAGGAGTGCATTTGACTTACAGTTCCAGGGAGCTAAGAGTCCGTCGTGGTGAGGA
Source organism: Peromyscus californicus insignis (assembly GCF_007827085.1). NCBI lineage: Eukaryota > Metazoa > Chordata > Mammalia > Rodentia > Cricetidae > Peromyscus > Peromyscus californicus. Next base: position 144,130,319 of record NW_026294573.1, read on the forward strand.
GGCGTGACAGCCAGGGACAGCAAGCATTGCAGCAGAATCAGAAGCTAACAGCTCACATCTTCAAATGCAAGCCAAGGGCAAGAACTGAGAATAGGGAGAGGCTACATAATCTCAAATCCCACCCTCTGACTTAGTCCCTAGTGAGGCCACACCTTAAGCCTCCCCAAGCATTGCCACCAACTGGAGATCCTGTTCAAATACCAGAGTCTATGAGGAATGTTTCCTATTCAAACTACCACAGATCCCCAAGTATGCCAAAATCCACACATGTTGTTATGTGGCACTGTTCCTAAGGAGAACATGAACAAACATCTGTGTACCCCAGGTAGGAAACCAATGACAGACCAAAGGGTACCACCAAAGTCCAACTTGCTGGATGATTTTATTGCAGGAGTATGGCTGAAATATTACTTACAGGAGCAGAAATAACTCAAAAACAGCACATAACAAACGTTCATACCAGCATGAGTGATGGCTCACAAGAGATGGAATCGTTGAGCACACTGCACAACTTGCCAGTAGCTCAGGAGGCTGTAATATGCATTTGCTGGGTAACTCATCTTATCTGTGAGTGTCTCTCAGCAGTCCCTACTATTCATAGAAGGTAGAGGAGGGAGGAGCTTGGTGAATCTGGTCAGTTTCAGGGACATCTTGAAGTTATCTTTGCTTTTTGAGTTTTCTATTTTCTGAGTTGTCAGGAGCTTCCTGAAGGATGGAATGTTTTATTTCTGAGGGAACTGATACAAAATAGATGATCTGGTCCCTCATATAAAATGTTGTAGCATTTGTATTTAATCTCTTCCATAGACTTCAAATCATCTCCAAGTTATTTATAATACCCAATACAATCTCAGTGCTACGTAAACAATAATTACACTGAATGCCTAGGGAATAATGACAATGTGTAAGACTATCAATTACAAGCTGTGTCAGTGAAATTGGCTTTATCTAGCACCTCAGACATTTATTATTTATCTGGAGTGGGATTCTCTGCACTATTTTGAAATTGTCATAAATCATATTTACTTATGTGTATTATAAAATTAAAATTATTCTTGCTACCCAAATGAACCTCTGTCCCTGTTAATAGTCCTTTCTCTAGCCTCTCCCCACTCCTTTCCTAGATTCTAGTATTCTGGTGTTATTTAGTTTTTATTTGTTTTTCAGGATTAAATTCACAGTGTGTGCATGCTAGGCAAGTACTCTACCACTGAGCTGCATTTCCAGCCCCTACTCTCAAGTTCTTTGAGATCAGCTTTCAGCTTCCACAAACAAATGAGAATATATGATCTTCATCATTTTTACTTGATTTTACTCCTCATAGCATCCTTCCATTCCACTCATATTGTTACAATTAACAGAACTTCATTTATGGTTTACTGCCAAGCAATACTCCATTGTGTACATATACACTTTCTTTATCTGTTCATCTGTTCAGGGACACATAAGTTGGTTCCATATCTTGGTTACCATGAACACTGCTGCAATAAATGTTTGAGTTCAGATGTCTTTTCAGCTTATCTTAAGATTTAAGATCTCTAGATTCCTCCCCTGAAGGTTGCTGGCTTCCATGGTAGTTTTTTTTCTAGATAAGTCTTATTTCTATTTTTCATAATAGCTACAGTGATTTATATTCTCACCAACAGCATATGAGGGTTCCCCTTTTTTTTTTTTAGTCCTCACTAGCATTTGTTAGCTTAGCTGTTTTTATTTTATTGCCACTAGCTGTTCTAACTGGAATAACATGATGCTTTACCATGATTTTGATTTGTATTTCTCCAGTGATGAGTGATGTTAACCTTTTTTTTGTTTGCTTGTTTTTTGTTTTTTGAGACAGGGTTTCCCTGTGTAGCTTTGTGCCTTTCCTGGAACTCACTCTGTAGCCCAGGCTGGCCTTGAACTCACAGAGATCTGCCTGCCTCTGCCTCCTGAGTGCTGGGATTAAATGCCACCACCGCCCGGAATTTTTTTTTTTAAACAGAGTTTCTCTGTGTAGTTTTGGTGCCTGTCCTGGATCCCATTTTTTCACATTCACTTGTTTAATATTTAAAATTTTTGTTGACTGACTGTTTGATTGTGTGGCAAGAATTTGTGAATACATATCTATTTGGGCATCAGAGGAGGGCGTCGAGTGTCTTCCTCTACTATTCTCTACCTTAGTTTTTTGAGGCAGGGTCTCTCACTGAACCTGAAGTCTGCCACTTTGGCTACTCAGTGAGCTCTCAGGATCTGCCTGTCTCCACCTCTCCAACACTGGTGTTACAGGCGCACCTGCTCTGATCATGCCCAGATTTTTCATGAGTCGTAGGGGATTAAACTCAGGTACCCTTGCTTTCATAGCAAGCATTTTTGCCCACTGGGTCATCTTTCCAATCCCTCTTCCTGCTTTAATTTTTTTTTGTGTCTGTGTGTGTGTGTGTGTGTGTGTGTGTGTTCTCACCTGCACAAGCCTGTGCATGCATGCATGCGTGTGTTGGTGGGTAAATGAAAGTCAGAGGACAACTTCCAGGAGTTGGTTCTCTCCTTCCACTTTGTTGAGGCATGGTCTCTTGTGTTTCTGTCACAGTATGTTGCTGTGGGATGTTCTGTATGGCAAATGTGTTGCTCTGATTGGTTATTAAATAAAACACTGATTGGCCAGTAGTCAGGCAGGAGGAAGTATAGACGGGACAAGGAGGAGAAGAATTCTGGGAAGTGGAAGGCTGAGTCAGAGACACTGCCAGCCACCACCATGACTAGCAGCATGTGAAGATGCCGGTAAGCCACAAGCCACGTGGCAAGGTATAGATTTATAGAAATGGGTTAATTTAAGATATAAGAACAGTTAGCAAGAAGCCTGCCACGGCCATACAGTTTGTAAGCAATATAAGTCTCTGTGTTTACTTGGTTGGGTCTGAGCTGCTGTGGGACTGGCGGGTGTCAGAGATTTGTCCTGACTGCAGTATGTATCCCAGATGAGCTAGCCTGTGAACGTTTGGGTCATTGTCCTGTCTCCACCTCCCATCTCATGTTAGGAGTGCTTGAATACTACTCCTGACTTTTCAACATGGGTTTCAGACATCAAATTCAAGGCATCAGGTTTGCATGGCAAGCACTCACCTGACAAGCCCTCTTGCAGGCCCCTCTTTTTTAATTTTTAATGTGGCTACTAGAATTTTTTTAGAAATATATGTATGGTTCACACACAGCAGCATCTCAGACTCTTGAGCCAGATAAAAACAAACAAGTTCAAATCCATGGATCAGCTGTGTGAGCTCCAGCAAGATGCCTGACCTTCCTAACCATGCCCACAGCTCACCTCTGCCTGACCTCTGAGTGCTTTGAAGAGTTGTTTTAGGATGGAGATTATCAGAGTTTCACAACAGTAATCTTCAATACATCTTTGCAAATATTTTCAAAGTCATGTCAGCTATGACCATTCTTCCACTTCACAGATAGCTGTCATTTGAAATAATTCCATGATCTGTAGCAACCAGAGATATTTAGAGAAGAGCGTTTTCTACCTCTCATAATTATTGTTCCCATTCTTTTTGATCTGGTATATATATATATATATATATATATATATATATATATATATATATCCAGGCTTCAAGACCTATTCACATACTGTTCAGGCCTATAACAACATCTATGATTTTACCACAGCATTAATTATTCTCAGCATGGCTCACCCAGTATTCACTTAACAAAATTTTATTAAGCACTACTATGTGTCTGCTAATTTTTAGGTTGAGTAGATGAGGCAGTGAGGAAAATAATGCTTTACCCCAGCGAGCATAGATATACACGAAAATGCATTAGCATAACGTCAGGTGGAGAGAAGATGAGATTAAATAAAGAGAGTGGCTTCCAGTGCCATCATGGTGTGGCTCTTGTTGAGTCAGCCTGAAGTCCAATTAGAGAGCCATTGGTTACTTCCAAGGTGCATGTGCCACCATCACACCCTTAGAGTTATCTTGCTGTGCTGGTCTTTATTGTGGTTCATAGACATAGTTGGGTAGGACTAGTGCTTGCTTCCTGCCTTTGGAAGCTTGAATGGCACCTTCCGATACCAAAAAAGTGAGTCTTCAGGAAGGAAGCGTTCAGGTCAGATCTAGCTCCGGGGCCCCTGGGTCCTGTGCCTGAAGTGCATGGTGTCTTCAGCAATAGGGACTTAGCTTCCACCTCTGGAGGCAAGCAAGGGCAACAACAATAGACTATGATGTTTTGGGAGTCTCTTGGACAACCCTGACCAGCAAATCAAAGGAGGGTTTCTCATGCCTGATGTTAGGGCTTTTGTTACATAGTCTATGGCTCTTGGAGGAAGCATTGTCAGCCCAGATGGGGAATTCTCATTTAAACTATATGTATATATTTACACACCAGCTTATGCTTATTATGGGTATCTTTAGGTAGAAAATTAATAATATTATTCCTCATGGCCTTTTCTGATATTCTTACTGTTATTTTTCCCTCCTTCCTCCTTCTATATCTATCTTCCACCCCCTCCCTGACCAAAGCTACCCTGTGTTTCTCATTTCTCCCATCAGATCACATGAGGATAATGAAGTCATGGATCTTAGAATAGAACCTACAACCACAACTTTACTAAACCAGCATGATCCTGAACTAAATTTTAAATATTTGTCCTTATTCACATAGATAAGTGTAGTCTTCACTCTTATCAAGAAAACTTCTCTTCAACAAATGAAGACCATTGCCAAAAGCCACAACCAATCAAAACGTAGAGTTGTGGAGCCCATTCCCCACTGATACGTCTACAGGAACCATTATGGAAGAGAGGTCAGAAAGACTGTAAGAGTCATAGGACCCGAAAGTTTACTGTGAAATTATAGCTCCTAGAAGTGCAGAGAAGCTACACCCATGGAGTCTTACCAACATGCTGACTAAAGATGACTGAACAATAATGACCCATAGATATGAAAAGGGGAAAGTTCATTGGACCTCAAATACAGACAAAGAACTACAGGCGACTGAGGAATGCCAAGAGTGGGAGAAATAGTCTTCCCCAAGGAATAGCACACCGATTGTTTGCCCAATTCCAAATGGTCAGCCCTGAAAACATATACATACCAGTAACAGTACACAGACTTATCAGGTTGTATTTATATCTTTAGGAACATATACATTAGGAATTTTTATATGTGTGTGTGTGTGTGTGTGTGTGTGTGTGTGTATACACATATAGAGAGAGGGGGCATTAATTTGAAAAGAGCAAGAAGGAGTATAGCGGAGTGGTTAGAAAAGGAAAGGGAAAATGTTGTAATTATATTGTAATCTCAAAAATAAAAAATATATAGGTTTTTTTTTTAATGTGATCAAGGAACAACTTTTAAAATAGTGTTGTCCAGGACAGCTTTTATGGAAACCTGACATTTGGGATGTCACCTGATAAACATGGTCACAAGGACAAACAGCAAGGACAAATACATTCTTGCATTCCCATTCCCTTTTCCAGTTAAGTGGGAAGGCAGCAGCCTCCTCAGACATGGACTAGAAATGAAGCAAGCAGCATTTTCTGAATCTGCTGCCTTCTGAAAGAAGTTATGGGGATGCCATACTCTTGTAAACTGTCTCAATGAGGGCTGAATATGAAGATATTTTCCAGGTCTTATCAAAGCAAAAGATTAGATTGGGGTGTTGCTCAGTGGTAACATTTACCTAGTATCTATGGTGACCTGGGTTTGGTCCCAATGAATCACTTGCCTTGCAAGTGTTCTTATGTGCTAGACATTTTGGAAACTGTAAGTAAGACATTTTAGGTGTGGTTTATGCCAAAAAGACTAATGACATTTTAAGAAATGCAGTCATAACCCAAAAAAAACTCTTGGCCTTTCACCAAAGTACTGACAAGTGAGTACAGTTGTCCTTGTTGGTTTTTCAGTTTGACCAAAGCTAGACATATCTGAAAAGATAGAATTGTTTGTTTCCTTGTTTCTTTGTTTTTCTAGATGGCATTTCTCTGTGTAGCCCTGACTGTCCTGGAACTCAGAGATCCACCTACCTCTGGGTGGTGGATTTAAAGGCATGTACCACCACTGCCTGGCAGAAGAGTGAACCTTCATTGAGAAAAATGTCTGTATGCAAATCTGTGGGGTATTATTTTGATTGATTGAGGTGGAAGGGCCTGGCCCAGTGCTGATGGTATAAGAAAGAAAGTTGAACAAGCTGTGAAGAGCAAGCCAGTAAGCAGCACTCCTCCATGGCTTCTGCTTCAATTCCTGCCTCCAGGTGCCTGTCCCAGTTTTCCCCCTCGATGGACTGTGATATGAAAGTGTAAGGCAAATGACCCCTTTCTTCCACAGTTGCTTTGAGTTGTGGTGTTTTAATCATAGTTTAAAATATAAACCTTAGCTAATACAGAAACTGATACCATAATGTTGTGACAGGAGGGACCGTGTGTTTAGGGTAGGGGGATTATAGTGGCACTTGACCTCTAGCTGGAAAAGACATTCAGTGCTGAGAGCTGAGTAGCCTGTTCTGTGGGAGACTGGCATAGGAGAGTGCAAAGAGAGAGATAGGTGAAGGCCTGGTGTGTGAAATTTCAGAGGGTAGCAAAGATTCTATCAGGGTTGCTGAGTGTTATTTTGAACTAAAAGTCTGTGGTTGTGGCCAGCTGGAGCTGAAGAATTGACTGTGATTAACAAGAGATCAGAAAAAAGAAAAAGAAAAGGAGAATCATTGAGGCAAAACCACCTGGGAACTGCTTCCTCACTTCCTCAGGTTCAACCCACATGGGCTGCAGTCCAGAGGGGACCAAGGTCCCCAATGAGAACCCAAGGGAAGCTATTAATGAAGGTCAGCCCTGTTGCAGTGGATACCCAGCATTTTAGAGGTGCCAATACCAGGAGATGACCCCCAAAGACAGCAGAAGCTGTGAAATAGAACTTGCCTGAGCCCATGAGATGAGCTATGCATGGTGTAGATGGTAAAGCCAGAGAGGTGGAATGGTACAAACCGTCTGGAGCCCATGAAGAGCATGAGTTAGCGCCAGGTGTCTGGCACTGAGATTTTTTTCACTGCACCCTGTTGGACCTTCAGTCCTGCTCTCATTTGTTTGTGATTGCACATCTCTTATTGTCCCAAAACTCGTTATGTGGACCAGGCTGGCCTCAACCTCATAGAGATCTGCCTGCCTCTACATCCTGAGTGCTGAAGTCAAAGGTGTGTGCCACCATGCCCTGCTAATCATTTTTCTCTCTTAGAGTAAGAAAATACATAATTTATTTTTATAGGAGCCCACAATTGAGAGACTTGGAAATTTTAAAGAGACTAAACTTTTAAAGTGGTTTTTAAAGAGTGTAGGACTCTTAAACGTTAGAATGTCTTATATTGTGATATTAATATTAACATGATGTCTTGGGGAGAAATGAGAAAGGAAAAGTTGTAGTTCGTAGTGATGTGTTTGTGAATCAAGATGATAAGGCACCAATCATCCAATTGGGGTTTGTTTGTTTGTTTGTTTGTTTGTTTTCCAATTTAACCTAAACTGAGACACATCTGGAAAAAGGGGCTCTTAAGATTGGCCTGTGGTCATTTTCTTGACTAATGATTGATGTGGAGGGCCCCGCCCACCACCCCTGGGCAGATGGTTGTATCAGAAAGGCTGAGCAAGCTATGAGGGGAAAAACAGTGAGCAGCACTCCGTTATGGTCTCTGTTTGAGTCCCTGCCTCCGGGTTCCTGCCTTGACTTCCTGTCTTGACTTCCTTCAGTAATGGACCATGATGTGCAAGTACGAGCCAAACAAACCCTTTCCTCACAGTTGCTTTTGGTCATAGTGTTCTGTCTCAGGAATAGAAAGCCTAACTAAGACAGTAATAGTAGTGTATGTTTGGGACTGAAATTCTGTAGAGTGACACAGTGGTTAACTGAACCATGAAAGGATTCATAAACATGAAAATGTCAGTACAGCACCTGACATATAGCCATATTGTGTTCTTTAAGGAGGCCTGCTGTTTTATTCATTGTGTTTACTAAAAGACAACGCTGTGCTGCCCTCTGGATGGGCAGTGGTATGCAAAGCAACCATGAACCGTGCTTTTATGCTCCTCCAATCTAGAGGAAGAGACAGGCATTGGCCAAATCACCACACATCATGCAGATCTACCAGAACAGACTTTGAGAAGAGCTGTGACTGTGACGGAAAAGTTCAGAAACACAGGAGACAATGACAATACACACCGGGGTTCTGACCCTTGCTGAGGGTCACTAAGGAGTAACCTTTGAACTGTGCTCTGCAGCATGAGTCAGAGCTAAACAGACAAGAAAAGGTCAGAGTTGAAACAGCAAGACCAAACTTCCAGAAGAGACTGGACAGAGGATGACTGGAACTGCCGTGACCACTACACTCAGATACCAAAGTTTTGTCTTGTCAAAATGTCAGCACCTTTTGCATGTCCTTTATCCTCCTGACCAAAATGACATGTTCAAGTCTTAACTGCATTCTTCCAATCATTATGGCTAAACCCAAGAAGGCAAAGAGGGCAGAGAAGAAAAGACAAACTTGTGTATACCTGTATCTTGGGTGTTTAAAGGTAAGTCATCTCCAGGTGGGAAGAAGAGGGTGGTATTTAGTTGTGGGTTATGCGGTTTCCAGGGCTAAGAAGTTGAGGTGTCTGTCTGTATGGGTTTCTGAATGTATGCAATCCCAGCTTCATCGGGAATCTTCCACAAGGCTTCCACTTGTTTGCTTGTTTTTTTCCATCAGTTGCAGCTGGTTTTCTTCCATTACTTATTTTTTCAAGAAATTAATATGTTTGTTTATTTTGTCTTGGCAGTGTGGAGCAGCAGGACAAAGGGTTCAAAGTCTTCTATCAAACTTTGCAGATGTTTTAAAAATGAATTAAACTGGATTACTTCCTTACAAATTAACCCTTGGTCAAATAAAAAGCATTTGAGGGAGGGAAGTATACACTCTTTAAAAAAAAAACAGATTTTTTTTTCCAACAACAATTTACAAAACCAGGTGCTTTTCAAGGATGTTTGCTCAGTTGCTGCTTTTTCTCAGAACATGGCCAGTAAGTGAACGGGTCCAGCTCAGATTTCCACCAATGAGAATGCCTACAGAGCTATGACCCCCAAAAAGCACATCCCCAGAGTTCTATCCTGTCAGATGACAAGGGGAAGGTGAATTTTCTAAATCCCTTCGACCTTAGCTAGGACTAAGTCCCTAAACTAGTCAGACCGCAGGACAGACACTCTAATGAGGACCACAAACTTTAAACCCACACTGGTTCTAACTGAGGACCAATGAGCTGAATTGTGTATTTATAGGCCATTTGTTAAAATAAAGAACACTTGTCCTGTGTGACGCTGCCAACAAGATCTTTCTCAGTGTGCGGCTCTCTTTTACAACATTGCCCAAGTAAGCCAGCCAGCCAGACCTCTGTAGTCCATTCCAAAACTATTCTGAGAACAGTAGCAGAAAGTGGTAGGAAGTTGGCGTTGTACAATTTGTAAAGAGCCCTCCCTTGGTTGTCTGCAGAAATTTACAAAAACCCCAATCACTGTCTATGGGTGGTCTGTGGGAGCAGGGAGAGACATTTTTTAACACTTTTTCTTCTAATGGTAAAGATTAAATCCAGGACTACATATACTACATAGGTACTCTACCACTGAGCTACATCTCCAGCACACTAAAGGCTTTTAATAGAAAAGTTTAATATATAGCCAAGGAACATTGTTGGGAGTCACATGACCCAGTTCCCACCTCAGTCCCATTATGTATTCTGTACAGGCTTGAATAGAACAGCTGACCTTTTCATTCATCTATTTTCCAGTCTTTAAAATGAAAGGGCTATGTGAGAATGAGCCATTGTGGGGTTAGAGAGAAATCGAATGCTAGGGAAATCCCCAGGAAGCCACAAGGATGACCCCAGCTAAGACTCATAGCAATGGTGGAAAGGGTGCTTGAACTAGCCTTCCCCTGTACTCAGATCAATGACTACCCTAATTGTCATCACAGAACCTACATCTAGCAACTGATGGAAGCAAATGCAGAGACCCACAGCCAAGCACTTGGCCAAGCTCCTGGAGCTCAGTTAAAGAGAAGGAGAAGGAACAAGAGCAAGGGGAGACAAGATCATGATGGGCAAACCACAGGGACAGCTGACCCAAGGTAGTGGGAGCCCACAGACTCTGGACTGACACCTGCATGGGACCACACTAGGCCCCTTTAGTTGGAAGGTTTCTCTGGTCCCACCAGGCCCCCACAGTCCCATGGCTCACTTATAAAATAATCAATCAGAAGCTTATATTAATTATAACTGCTTGGCCATTAGCTCAGGCTTATTACTGACTAGCTCTTAAACTTAAATTAACCCATACTTCTTATCTATATCTAGCCACATGGCTTTGTATCTTTTCTCAGTTCTGCCTTGACATCTTGCTTCTATGTGTCTGGCTGGTGACTCCTGACTCAGCCCTTCCTCTTCCCAGAATTCTCCTCATCTGCTTGCCCCACCTATACTTCCTGCCTGGCTACTGACCAATCAGTGTTTTATTTATCAACCAATCAGAGCAACACATATTCACAGCATACAGAAATACATCCCACAGCACTTTCCCTTTTCTGTCTAACCAAAAGGGAAGGTTTTCCCCTGTGAGCACCATTACAGGCCCTGTCCCTTAAGGTTTGAATTCTTGTTCTAGACCTAAGTGTTCACTTGCTGTCAATACATTAGATGGGGAGGGGGTAGCTAATGCAAACCCCAGCTACAGTGGGAACTCCAGGCTTGGAGTTTGAGAACTAAGTGGTCTGTTTCAGCCAGAGTTAACTAACTTAAATTTATGTATGTCTACAGCATGAAGAATCCAGATGAAGGCATCAGATCCCCTGGATGTGGGTGAATTTTTAATCCTAATGTTGGCAATTTTGGGGTTGCCACGTTAACTCAAAGATCAATAAAGTATGGTTCTCTTGGCAAAAAAAGGGAAGGTTTTAACTTTAACATAGTAAAATTACATATAACAAAACAGTTATCAAGCAAAAATTACATTTATAATACCTAGTCTATTTGTATTTGGCAAAATTAAAAGAAAATATTCTATCTATCTTTTAATTGTCAGTCTAAAGTTTCATATCTAATTTATCTTTTATCATAACTAAGGAAATTATAACTATCTAATCTTCAAATACGTAAAAGACCCCAGAAGGATATAATATTACCTAAGTAAACAGGAAATGCATTGTAAGCAACTCCAAAATTCTGGAAATGACAGAGACATCTGAATAGTCATCCAAAGTTCCTCTGTAAAGTTGGGGCATCCATCTTCAGTCTGTAGGCTTAAAGTCTCTCAGTCACTTCTCTCTGTGTCTTGCAGAATATTTGGCAGTCTCCTCTGTGAAGCAGTAACCTGAAGGACCATCTCATCTTGCAAAATTCGGTGGTCACCTTCCTATGGTCATGCATATCCAGTCGATACATTTTATCAAGCAGTTGATGCAAGGGCACTTTTTTGCCCAGTGGTTAACTTTTGCCACAAAGAAAGAAAACTCCAAAATGAGTTTCTTCAATGCCCATAATCTTCTCTGAAGTATATTGGTACTGCCAGGAGCAGACATGTCTCAATGTCCAGAAAGTCTAAGTTCTTAAAATATTTTAAATGCCATAATCTGTAGGTCTTTGAAGTTTTTAAAGATTACCTACCTAATTGAAATATATCTATGTATACCTAGAAAACTTAACTACCATGACTATAAGTTTGATTATCATAGATGACTAATAATCTGCATTTCTTAATTGTATATTACAATTTCAAATGAGCTGCATAAGCATAATATCTTAAACAAGAGTAGAAATATATATACAGTATAGCAAAATTAACTTTAAATTTGTACTACACTAAAATCTATAGCAATTTAAAATATTTTACATAAGTTGTTGCTCTTTAAAAGTAGATTCAATAATCTACCCTTTCATCCTATCATGTCTATATCCTATCCCCCTTTTTTCTTTAGAAAGAGATTGCATTTATAATCAATCTGCTTTGAATAAAAATAAATATTCATAAACAATATTTTGAGAATTTGGGCACAGCCTCTCATACTACTTCCTGCTGATAGGGTGTGCTGGTAATCTTATGGGAGAAAATTAACAATTATGGTCACGTCCTGCCTGGAGTAGTCTTTGTGGCTGCCTTCTCTGAGCCAGTTGCTTTGAAGCTGATTTTGGATGTTGCCATGGTACCTAAGAACATTATTCAGTGATCAGCTTTGGACTGAAAACTCTTCAGGACAATTCTAAGATGAGATGGTCGATCATATTACACTTCTATCCAGAATCTCAGACAATTTTATACATTTCTGACACTGACTGCAGACTCTATGGCTAGCCCTATTGAGGCCTAACAATCTAAAGCTTTCTTACAGGACCCCACAGAAATACCATCACCCCCTAAACAGGAGGAAGTAATTATAAGAAAATGGTGCCCTCTCCCAATTGTTTCATTTTTCTCAGAGTTATGGATGGATGGTTATAGGGTTGGGGGTAGAACAATAAAATTTGGACTCAATATTCTTTTTTAGAAAAGAAAAAGGGGAATGGATAGGTATAGGATTTTAAGGTAGATTATTGTATTTACTAGTAAACTAATATCACCCTTAAATAATTTGCACTGATATGGATTCTTGTATTTTGATACAAATACAAAACTATATTTGTTGTATTGTACACATATTCCTACTCCTGTTTGAAATATTTTACATATTGATACAAATGTAAAGGTTTATTTGTCATACTCTATGTATGTTCTACCTCTGTTTAGGATATTTTGTATACTGATACATATTTAGGATTATTGTCATATTGCACCTTTTGGAACAATCTCTATAACATGCCATTTACCTATGCTCCAGACTTCTCTGGATCTTAGTGTGTGTCTCTTGTTTGATATTGCTCATGTTGGTTGTAGTTCCATCTTGTCTAGGTCATTATCCCTTATTACTACTGGACAATATTTGATAATCATTCTTATTGTATATAGTTTTGTATTAGGTTAGAATTTTCTTATTTAGACAAAAAGGGGAGATGTAGTTGGTAGCTATTCCAGCTTTGACTTCGAAGCACTGCCCCTAGGTGGCAGCAAGTAATTGCCACACCTGCCTACGACCTGCTTCTGGGGTGTGGCCGAGACAGACCCCTAGAGACCCATGATACATGCGTGCTTGCTCTCTTGGCTCCTCGTGATCCTGGATTGCAGACAAAGTCAGAGTTCTCCAGAGAACCACACTGGACTCATCTCTCCCAGATCCTGTAACAACCCTTTATTGGTTGTAAGTTACCCCTGAAATAAACCTCTTTTAATTACCAGATAAACTATGTGAAATTGCCTTGTTAATTGCTTCTATAGGTCCCTTGAATGAAGGTGACAGATATGTGGCTTGATCAATTTGTGAGTCCCCTGGCAATTAGACCAGGACTCATCCCAAATACATGAACTGGCTTTTTTTTTAGAGCTCATCCCCTGTGGTGCCATGTCTTACTCAGCCTTGATGCAGCCGGGAGGGGCTTTGGCCTGCCCCAACTTGGTATGCCAGCCTATGAATACCCAAGGAAGGCCTTACCCCTATGAGGAGTCGGTAGGAGTGGGATGGGGGGAGGGGGGAGGGCAGGAAAAGGGGAAAGAGGGGGAACAGTGAACAGTATGTAAAATGAAGAAAAAAAAACTTTAAATAAACAAGTAAACCTTAAAAAAAGAAAAGAAAAAGAAAAAGCTATGTGACCAATCTCTATATCTTTTCTCGTTCCATAATTTAACTTTACATTTCTAAATTATTTCAAGTAATATGTGATTTCTACATGAAGCACTCCTGTAGATTAGTTCTAACATAACTTAAAAGTTTACCCACTTTTACAGTTCTACATTGGGAGCTCTGAATCATAGTTTTCCTATTAACTTTATCATAAATAGTACAAAAGTTAGTAACAACCTAGTTTTGCCTAGTTTCATACAGTCTAATTTCATTGACTTTAACTTAGTAAAATGTGACACTGTGTTGGCTAAAGGCTAACAATTAGTTGTGCATGTTCTGTCCTGAACTGTTACCTGCATACTATCTGCACAGGAAATTGTAAATTGCCCAAGCTCCCACAGACATCCATGCCTTCTGAAAGTCTTATGCCAGACAATTCTCCCCAGAGTTCCCAACTGATATTTAATAATTATAATTGCCACTCACGGGGTTCGTCTTAGAAATCTGGTGCTGAGCAGTTATTTTAACAACATGGCTTCTGCCTTACACATGACACTCCTGCAAGGTAAATGTTGCTATCTCCATCATACAGGTGAAGAGAGAAAGTCTAAATGAGTCAAGTCACTGGCCAAAGTCACTCAGTGGGCCACGGTTAACACCAGGGGTCTAATCCAGGTCTTTCTGGCTCAGAAATACATGTTTTCCTCCTATTCCACAAGACAGGATAACATAACTAGAAATGCAAGTATTAGATGACATCTGTCTTCAACTCTTCTCATGGCATAGAAAGGTTCCAGTTATAGAAAAGACTGAGCCATGAAGATGAGGTGCAACGTCTGGAGTGGAGAGGCTAGAGGAGCAACTGGAGTGGCTGGTCTGGGGCCTGGACAGGAATCACTGACTACTGTAGCACGATGAACTAGCCACAGAGATCAAGGGTCATGTCTATCATAGCTTCATATTTTAGGGGTAGCATTCTGGAAATGCCTTTTAAAATGCTGTAGAGGGAAGTAAACAAAAATTAGAGGTACAGAGATTATTCTAATACCCCACAAGAGAAAGGAACTTGGGCCATTACATGTGACTGTGATATAACTGAGATCTTTGCCACACAAATCAGGCAAGTGGCTGAGAGGCTCTACTGGCCCCACAGCAATGCTGACATGTCTTTATCTGACTTCCTTGAGGAAATGCCCCTATGGCACATGGACAGTAAAACTACTGCCTCCTGGAGAAAAGCCCCGTTCTGAATTATCTTGATATTTACCACACCCCATATATGCAAAAATATAATTCTGGATCACAATGACTTACTCTTTTGTGGATCTTGTCTCCATTTTATGAAGAGATTAGCAGTTCACAGTATGTGACCCGCCATCACTGAAAGCCTAGTTTTCCAACTAGGACAAAAGAAAGTCATTACAGAGCGCAGAACATGTTCCACAGAAAGTTACACTTGGTGTGTCCCGTCACAGTGGAAGCCTACGAACTGGTCAAAGAAAGGGTTGTCTCTGTCCAGATGATGGAATGGCCCCAGTTAGCTTAGGCCTAATGCAAGAGTCTAGCCTCAGGTTCCAACACAATCTTCATTTGCATATGCCACAAGTGGCTCAAATTTCTCACTACCTTTCACTCCTGATCAAGCAACCCCACGTGGACTCTTGTGGTCATTTCCTACTGGTCTCCCCTAAGCAACCGTCATTGCAACCCTCAAAACTATTTAAGTCTAAGTTGGATCATCTCATGCTTCTCTTCCATGGTTCCATGAAGACTTCCTGATGGTTGTAAGCCCTGCTTGCCTCAGAAACCCGTGGTCACTGAGCATAATTTCTTTTACTGTCTCTCCTGATTGCTCTCCAGCTTCATTTGTCTCTACATCCCCTAGGCAAATGCTCACTCCCAATTGAGCGTTCGGCTCCTACCTCTAACTAGATTACTCAGACATCTGTGAGCCTCATCATCTAGGCTTTGTTCAGATGTCATCTTTACAGAGATGCATGTCCTGGACCACTGAGCAGACTGCAAACTGGTTTTTTTTCCCAAAGTATTATTATACTTGAGCATGCAGATTATAATTCAACATGTAGGTAAAATTATATTCCACCAAAAGATATGGGAGCTTTAATCTTCAGTACCTGTGAAAGGAATTTTATTTGGAAAGAGCGTTTTTAATATGATAAAAATTTAAGATTAGGTCATTAGTAATGAGTCCTAATCCAGCATGGCTAGAATGGAAAATATGGATGCCAACAGACACACATACTATGTATGAACACCATGCAAAGACAAAGGTAAATATCAAGGAGCTACTTCTACAAGCCAAAGAACCCCAAAAGTTAGGAACAAAGTGCCAGGAGTTGGGAGAAAGGCACAGAGTAGGCCCACCCTCTCTGCCTTTGGGAGGAATCAACTTGCCCATGCCTTGACCTTGAACTTCCAGACTCCAGAAATGCAGGACAATAAATTATGTTATCTACTCCACCTAGTTGTGGTGCTTTGTTGTGGCAGTCTCAGCAAAGTGAAGCACATTCTGTATCTATTGCTTGTGGGTTGTGGGTTTTGTTGTTATTGTTGTTGGGGGGTTGTTGTTGTTGTTTTGGGGGGGTCTGTCTTAGCCCAACCTGCTGCCCTGAAAGCTCTACTTGGTGGCACTGACTTATTTATTGCTGCTACCCTGTCTCCAGCATTTAGCGTTTGTTGGATGAATTGATAACTGTGCCCTTTCTCTCCCATCTCTTCCCAGCAAAGTCCTTTCAGCTTTCCTCCCAGCACTTGGATGACGACTTTCCTTTAGTCTTTTGCTCTGCCTGGGATGTCACCTGCCCTTCTCTACCTGTCAGCCTCCTCTCGCTACTTGAAGTACACAATGTCATCCCTTCGGTCTCCTCTCCTTCCCCTCTTCTGTTTTATTATGTGACATGCTTTGTTGCCTGTACATGGTGACTTCCTTGAGCACTGAAGCCATATCTGTAACCTCAGATCCCACCCTAGTATCCAGCACACCAGAGGGGCTTGATAAATGTCTGCTAGATTGAATTAAATCTATATCCTGCAGCTTTTCTCCCACTGCCCTTCCCTGGGCAGCAGGGTACAAGAGGATTAGGATGGACTTTGTGGAGCACAACTCAGATTAGAGCATTGGCACGCTACAGGACTGAGCCTCTCTGCAAATGCTTTGTCTCTCTGCAATCTCCTGAGAGTTTCTTCAATCAAAAAAGTCAGTGTTGCTATATCCACACCACTCCACTAAGTCCTAGGACACATTAGACTGAACTCACACCAACATAAACAGCTCAGTCAAAGAAGAAATTGAGGGGCTCCTCCCTCTTCATCTAAAATCCAGTGAGGAGCCTGTTGAGAAGAACAGAACAGGTCACTGGCTTGGATTACAATGAATGGCCCCACTTCTGTCCTGGTTCTCCCAAAGTTGGGGAAGACACTTGTCTCTACCAGCCCTTCCTAAGGACACAGCTGAGGGAGCTCCAGAAATAAAGGGTGTATTTGGAGCCACTGACCATTACTCACACGTGTGTGCAACCCAAGAAACTCTAGCTGAGTGGAGATAAAATGTTAGCCATGCCTTTTAAGGAGACATGCCCTGTCACTCTTCAGAAGTTTCCTAAGACACATTAAGTCCACCGCCTTGTGAGCTTTCCTACAGAACAGAGTAGTCCCTACAAACATGTCAAGTACCACCTCCCTCCTTCTGGGTCCTGTCCTCGCTAAGCTAGCTATAAATTTATTTTTTTAAAAAGTCACTTCATGGGCTGGAGGGATAGCTCAGCCGTTAAAGGCTAGGCTCACAACCAAAAAAGTCACTTCATTTAATTGTATAGACTAGGTTATAATGAAGTATCCACTGAGCTGGGTTCACCGTCACAGACTTTTAAAAAGTGCTAAGGACTGAGTTTTGGAAAAAGTGTCCTTCTTTTGACATCATGGCATAAAGTAGAAACCAGCATGCTATAATGCCTGTATTAGTGCCACACCACATATTCCCTGATAATGACTCAAGCTCTCTCCTCAAACCTGCCACTGGGTCTTTAAATTCACAATGGAGATGCTTTGCCCATTGCTGATATGCTGACCCCCAATTTCTTCAGCTGTTCCTAATGTGAGTTCACTACAAGGCACAGACCCTTATCCGTGTGGTTCTTAACACTTGGGTGGTCACTGTCACCTTTCAAATGAGATCAGAATTGTTCAAGGTGTCATGGCCTTAGACAGTCGACTCTCAAATCAAAGCAAATTTTCCCACATTACATGCACTATTTCACATGAAGTTTCAAGAACTGAAAAAATCTAATCCCTCTATACCTGAGCCATCAAACTTTCTATGAAGGCCACATGGCATTATTTTAGGTTTTGTGGGTCAAGAAGTCAAATAAAGCATACTGCATAGGAGCTTACATAAGAAGCAAAAAATTAAGTCCTATAAACTTTAATTGGCAAAACCCAAAAAAAAAAATGCTAATAGTTTAGTATGATTTGGGAGAGATAGAGAGATCTACTATTGAATGGAATTTGGGGCAAGGGGAAGATTATTTCACTTTATTATGATTCAAAATTATTTCCCAAGGTTGAAGGGCTGCAGGTGTGTTTGTGAAAACTCCTCAGCCTGGACGCCGTAGCGGCTGCAGCAACAGCATCCACCCTACAGCTGTAATGGTCCAGACTATTTCAAAGAGCTCTCGTTTGGACCGAGCATGGGGCTGTCAACAACAGGCTGCCCATGCTCTGGCACCGGGGCTAGGAACGAGGACAGAGACTTGTGACCCACAAGCCCGCAGGTATTCCTGGTGCACCATTTCGGAAGCAGGGCTGGCTGACTGCTGAATTGGGGCCACATTCCTACTGTTCAGTGCCGCAACCGGGAACACTCAATATAGTAAATTCTATTAACCTACATTCTATGACCTATATAAAACCCTCTCAATAATCAGCAAGATTAGCTATGCATATGAAAAGAAACCCTTTACCTAGTGTTTGAAACTGAATGTGTGAAAGAATCCATCGGTGGGTAAAGCACTTAATAGATGAAATTATTTCCTTAGTCTGTAGTTATCTTGTAATCAATACCTCCAGTAGTTAAAAAAGAAAATGCAATCTTGGAATGTTAAGAGAGCTTAGAATTAATCACAGTAAACTGATCAAGAGACAGCGTTGGACTGAAATGGTTATGTGGGGCTGTTTGTCTCCACACAATTCCTCTTTTTCCTTAAAGTCTCAGAAGAATGTAATTCTAAAGAACGTTTTTAGGTCTGTGATGTGGGAAAAGCTTAGGCCACTAAGAAGTACCATAAATGCATTTCATTGTTGGCTCAAACCCATCATTTCATTTCAGTAATGGTTAAATAAATAAATAAACCAATTCCCTTGTCTTGATGGGCGGTACAAAGTGAGCAGCAAACTTGAGACAAGTTCGCCACCTGGTGGATATTTTTAAATGTTCCTAAAATTAAATTAAAATGGAGAGGAGGCGTCATGAGGTAGCTGGACACTGAGAACAGTGGTAGGTTTGCATATCAATGACACTACGTAGGATTATTTGTCTAATGTTTTCTTCTTCCCATCAGGCCTCTTTTTGTCTGCTTTAGGTCAGGTTTCCTAGGTAGGGCTGTAAGCAAATGTGTCTGTTCAGGAGGTGAGTGACTCCAGGAAGGGCACCTGTAAGGGACAGTATACAGCATCCAGTAAAAGGTTTGGAACAACGCCATGGTTTCAGTATGACCCACCTGCTTCAGACAGCTTCCTGAAGCCATGGGACTGCATCCTTGCTCAGTGTTGGTCTGGAGTGTACATTCACAGCACATTATCTTAGACCAGTGTCCCGTCACACCTCCAGTGCCACACACAGCTGTTCTGTCTGTAGAAGTAGTGTCCAGCTGTGGAGTGGCCAGTGGTAAGGCTGGTTGGCTCCTCCTAAATGAACTGGACTCTCTTCTTGTGTGCTTCATGCATCATGAATGGCAAATGCTTCCAGGTAGTTACTAATACGACCGGCAAAGACCTTCATGCCTGGCACCATGCTGCTGTACCTGCTTGTCCCTGGTGGTTCCCGCCTTCTTCTTGCAAGTCTCTAACCAACCAGCCAAGCCATCTGCTCTGGCTTGTGAATCTACATGCCACCCACCTCCTAGGCCAAGTGCATTAGAAGAACATCTGTCTCCCAGCTTCATTGCCACAGAGTTCCCCTTGCCTGTCGAGGGGTTGGAGTGTGGCAACCGTCTTGCTTGCATCTTATTCCAAGCTAGCTCATCCTGTAAACTAAGCTAGGCTTTCCTCCTCTGCTGTCCATTCACAGGCTCTCCTCTCAGAGGAAGCAACCTAGGTACAAGCAACTAGAGAGACCAGTGCCCTCACAGAGGATGAATGGCTGGGCCAGGGAGATCCAACTGTTAGCGCCACCAACAGAGTCTAATACTAAAACCTGACTGGAGATAACGAAATGGAGGAGAATGAGAAGAGGACGGGAAACTGACAGGAAATGCCTGAGAGGAAGAAGTAACCGCTCTGGGAGTGGAAGGAAGAGGAAGGAGCAAGCATCCACAGCATCCTCCTTGGGTGCCTCCCCCCAGTGCTTCCTGCCTTCCCACTGCTCACACCCCTCAGCTGGAGCATCAAGCCCTGGGAAGGCACAGAGCCCAGTTCTCCCTCGGTGACATCACTGAGTCATGTGGCTTGCAGCATCTTCTCTGTGATAGTAGGTCCCAGATTTGCATGCCTGGCCCATAGCTCCCCGTCCTCCAGACTTACCCAACTGACCATTCAGTACCTCAGTCTTGGTCACCTGTGAGATAAGCTGCTGCTGCCCTGTTTCCATACAGGACAACTCTAGTTTTTCCAGTTACTCAAACCATTGTTTTTGTTTACTCCTTCCCTCCCTCCCACCTCTGATCCACAAGCAAGTCCTCCTGGCCACATCTTTAAGATGTGTCCGAAATTCTGCCAGTTCTCCCCACTGCTGTGGCAGCCACTGTAGTTGAAGCTGCCATCCACACCCACGCTAGAACCACGTCTGAACAGGTTCCCTTGTCTCTGCCATTTTCCCATGTCCTCCGGACTCTGGCTGGCTGTGATTGAGCACAAGTCAGATGGTGTCACTTTTCAACTTGCAGCAGTCTGCTGGCTTCGCTGGAGGTTTGTGGCAGAAATCTGTCATTACCTGGGGTGACAATGCAGTCTCCAACCTGACCTCTTTTTTCCTACGGAGTGCAACCAGGACATTGCACTGTCTTTCTTGATTCCTGGGACACTCTGCTCCAGAAGTCTAGAGATGCCATCGTCACCTCCTACAGATCTGCCACCATTTCAGAGAGACCTTCTAATTCCAAGCTGAGGAGGACCAAAAGACCCTTCTTATTTTCCAAGTGGTGGGTTGATTGGCCTCAAACTCAAAGATTCGCCTGCCTCTGCTGGGATTAAAGGTGTATGCCACCACTGCTAAGCACAGTTGTTTTTTGTTTTGTTTTTTTTTTAAAACAGACAAGGAAAGCATTGCTAAGCATTTCCAAAAAAAATCCATATTCCATCCCTGAACGTCTGTGTTTGTGCCCTTGTTTGGGAAGAGAGTGAGGCTGTAAGCATTGAAATGCTATCTTCTGGGCTGTTGTAGTCTGCAGCAGGAGTGGTCCTCAGCAGGGGGCTATTGTTGCTGAAGGGCAGGCAGGACCTCATGGAAGGTCTCTAGTTCCCTGGGGAAGGCCTTGAAAGGACATTGTGGACTCATTCTCTTCTTTTCATTGTCACTTTCTGGTCAGAAGGCTCTTGCACGCACTTTCTCTGTGATGCCTCATTGTAAACCAAAACAACGCTTTTCTTTTCATAAATTGATTGTCCCTGGTATCCATCATAGTAACAGAAAGCCAATTAACACCTTCGCTTTCCCAGGCGGGTCCTAACAACAGTGTCCTTAGGAGAGACTTAGAGGCCCAGAGGTGCAGGCCTGAAATCCCTGTGTCATTTTTTCAGTCTCTGCCTTCTGAGGCAGAATCGCAAATTCAAAGGCTGTGGGCTACATAGTGGATTCAAAGCTAACATGGGCAACTTATGTTGTAGACGAGAAATAACAAAAGGCTTGGGACCTAGCATGCACAAGGCCCTAGTTTCAATCCCCAGTCTAGAGTTGGGGGGAGGGGTAAGGAGCAGGGAGAGAGTGTGTTCACATGGGAAACAAAATCTTCAGATAATCAAGTTCCTTATTTATATGCAAAAATATCTGCATATAACCCAAACAGACCCTCATGTGCACTTTAAATCACTTATAGATGACTCAAAACCTACTACTAACACAATGTAAGTGCAAGTGTTATACAAATAGCTGTCTCTATTATTTAAGGAATAAGAGCAAGAAGAAAGCGACTACCTCCTTATCACAGGTGTAATTCTTGACACTACTTTGGTCTGTGGCTGATTAGATCCACAGGTGCAGGAGGCACATTTGAGAGGCTAAAGCTGTACAATTCCAGCCCTAGACCACCTTCTTTCTTCCATCTCTTTCTACCCTATTTAAACACTTCCTACCCTGGGAATGTGTTCAGAGTAACTCATGGCATGTTAGAAATGCTTCCCTTGCCTGTTGAAAAAAAAAAATATGCTGAGCGGTGGTGGTGCACCACTTTAATCCCAGCACTCAAGAGGCAGAGGCAGGAGGATCTCTGTGAGTTCAAGGCCAGTCTGGTCTACAGAGTGAGTTCCAGGACAGCCAAGACTATACAGAGAAACCCTATCTCAAAAAAATTATATATTATACGTATAATAAAAAATATTGTGTGTATATACATATATATATATATATATATATATATATATATACATAAAATCACCATAGTTCATAGGCCTTAAAGATGGGATAGATTTCACCTTTTTGCACATGTATTTGTTTTTGTGACATCTTTCAGAGAGCAGAACAGCAGTGGGAGACACGCACTGGATTTGTCATGCTTTCTTTGTTTTGCATGATTTGTGAGACTTTGGTGATATCCTTGCATAAACCATGCAGAAAGGTCCCAGGTCATTAACCTTTGACTGTAGCACCCATGGAGAAGGGTTGTGTTGGCATTGCAAGAGGTGATGGACAGCAGTCCCCAGCTGAGCTCACATAACTTCATGTCCTTGGTGACCAGCAGGCAGCAGTGTTACTAGGAAGCATCCAACTGAACTCCAGTGTATTTTAGCACAATGAAGCTAAATTTAAAGACCTCATACAGAAAAAATTAGCAAATATCAGCTTCATGGATGAAATCTGCATTTAGTATTTATTTTTGTAATGAGCATCAAGTGGTTAAATGAAACATGCTTCCCTACAATATCTGGTATACACTTTATGTCTCAGCACTCTACTATAATAAAGCCAATTTCTAGTCTCTTAACTTGGGGGTTCATTTTAATTCTGAAGTTACAACAAACTGAAATACATTAATTGCTTTTATTGTGTTTTTCAGCATGAATGTCAGATGGCTTGTGCATATTTCACATAGCTTTATTACTTTGGTCATTGCAAACGTCTCCTTCCTGACAAGGGTGTTTTACTCTATTCAAATAAAATGTCTAAGACATATCTGAAGAGCAAAGTGACTTCTGAGGTCTCAAAGCACTTACAGCTAGAGTTACTCAAAGTAGCGTGCAGCCTCGGCCAGTGGAGGGAAGGCGGAACACATATGCCTTTAGAGCACATTCAAGCACAAACCAGATGAGTAAGACCCCCTTGAGATCAAACTGTGTGGGTAACTTTATATACACACAAAGGAAATATATAGTTATACTTACTTCTTGGGGTAAATATATACTACTTACCTATCACATACTTACATTAAACTTCACGACTCAGACCACATTTTTTAAAGTAAATTATAATGTTATTATTATATGTGTTCTCCATATAGAATTTTATGTATTCTCATTAACATCACACTTTGACTCACTGACATCAATTAGACATTGGATCAGCGAGCCAACTGAACAAGAGCTGCATTCAGGCATTGAGAAAGACTTCTTCAAGGGGTCCACATTACAGGCCTACCCTCCCACTCTCAGGGAAATCAGAACCCAGGAAGCTGGACTCTGCTCCTTCTAGACATTAGCTAAACCACACTAATTCACACAGTCAAGCTAGGGGTGACAATTAATGCATTATCTCTTCAAAGGCATTTCTATTGCTTATAATGGTTGGATGTCATTTGTCTTTTGGTAAGCATGGAGCAGATAGATATTCATGGCAGAACATATCTAGTGGTAGTTGGAGGCTTTGTGGACAAAAACAGTCAGGGCTTACCACCTAGGAGGCTGGAAATCACAGGCTAACCTTAGAAAAAAGCAATGGTGACCATGAGGTATCTAAATTTCATCCTGATTCAAATGTGGGTTTCCAGCCCAGACTTAAAATGATCTATAATGACTCTCTAGGGACCAAGAGCTAAATTTGAAACTTGTACTGTTGGAAAAGTTTCAAATTTCCCTAAACCCCAACTTGTTCATTTGTAAAACAGGAATGATATGCTGGTGGAGATGTTATTAGTATTTGGAAGAATGGTACTAAGACCATTCTGTGTGGAGCACAGAAAACACCCGCCCCGTACATGGTAGTCATTATCACTTCACTTCATGAGTTGAGACTGATTAGTTCTGGAGTCATAACAAAAGGGACCCTCGGGGTCTCCCAGCCAACTCTGGCTCTCTAACACCCAGCGAAGCAGTGGTATCTGTGCAGGCCCCAGGACTTTTTCCAAGATACTCAACATTGGACATAAAACTTCCATTAGGGTCATTGCCAACAAAAGTGACGGTGAGGGAGGGTGGTGTACAGCCACATTTGCCAAACCAGGCCATGTGTATCAAAACACAAACTCATTTTTTTTCTTGCGTGATTGAATTTCTGAGCACTGGTTATCCCCCTTGGAACAGAATAGAAACTCCCATTGAAGGTGACACCTTCTGAAAGGCACTTTGAAAACAAGCTTCCTCCAAAATCTCTTACACCGCACAGCTGTTAAATCCAGTAGCCAGGTGGAGATGAGCAATTTCTTTCCAACATAACTAATAGATGAGAGGCTGCTCTGGAAGCCTCGCTTGCCTCACTTAAGCCTGGGAAATGCACGGTGACACTCAGCTGGTGCCTGGCACTGGTGGAGATCATCACTGAAGCACCGAAGACTGTGCCAGGAGTCACAACTGTGCCACCTGCGTTCCGGCTGGGTATCACAAGCATGCCAGGAAAAGTCAAACAAGCCTGGCTTGTCCTTTCCCGATCCTGGGGGCCAGAGGACACCGTTAACTATCTGCTCCACCTCCCATCTGCAGCTCAACCTTGTTCACAGAGTCATTGTCCTTCCTAAGACTCACAGGGTCCCCTTGCCAAGTGATGCCAATCAGAAGCGCCTGCCTTCCCAGCTCGATTATTTAGGACTTCAATGGATTTTGTTTTTCCAGAGTACTTCTATGTCCTTGATAGAGCACTGATACCCCACGGATGGAAACAAACATTATCATCACTGACCTTGGAGTCCAACGAGACACTTCCTCAGGTTTATGAACTAGTAAAATGGTGCTGTCTAACCTCTACGTTATAGTTTTCATCAAACACACACAAAATGAACACACTAAAGTACACAGCTTCAAAACATGCGTTTCTGATCGCAGTTGCTTTCTCTGAAGGCAGTGGCCTCCATGTAGCTGCTTACAGAAAAGAGCTGCTCTTGGGTCTCTGTGCAGATGGCCAGCGCTGGCCTCAGACCCTCAGTTCATTACACAGTCTTCCTTTGACCAACAGGCCTCTCATTGTAAGACACGCCAGGTCTCAGCGGATGTCAAAAGCGTCATTCTACCCTGGGTGGGTTGTTCACATAAAGGATACCCACACACATTCTGCTGCAGACAAGGACGGACCTAGCTCTGCAGATGTCACTACCACTGCACTGTCACTTTTGCCCGCCACAAAACTTGGGTCTCTTTCCAGAGACTTGCACAAAGCTCGATTCAGACTCTGTCTGTGACCAATGCACGCTTGGCCTGCAGATGGACAGAGATGTAGAAGAAGGCATCCCACTGTTTCTCCAGGCTTGCCTGGGAAAGCCTGGGAATTCCTGGCTTCTTTACCAGCTTCAGCTCTGGCTTGGAAAAAAACAGCAAGCCAGAAAGTTGCCAATGGTTTCATTCAGTTCATGAGACTGGGTTATTGCAAGTCTGTGAGTGAGACCATCAATACACAAAAGTCAGGAAATCCAGGGAGGCCATTCCCACACCCACTAAGGCTTCCCACACACAGGTGACCCTTGTCCCTGCTTGGGCTCTGGGCTGCGTCCTTGGCAGAGCCTTGGTGGAAGCTATGCTGGGATATATCACCCTCCAGGGCTTGAGCTAAGGGAAAAGGGATTACATTACAATGTAATTCTTAATAATATTCAGTTATTTTTAAATTTGATCATAGGCACTAAAAAGTTTACTAATGGTTAGTGAACTGCTTGATAAAATTTTTGTAACACAAATGAATACACCTCTGTAATCAGTGTTTGGTCATGAAGTCTGGCAATGCCAACACTCGGAAGCCATGGACATTCTTCCCCATCTCTACTATGATAATAAAGGCTGGTTATAAAAGTAGACTAGGATTTTTATGTAAGTTGAATCTGAGATACGAGAAGATACACTAACATAAGAAAGTGTCTCCTGGAGCTGTGTGTGGTGACAAACACTTGTCAGCTCAGTGCTACAGAGGCTGAGGCAGGAGGATTGCAAGAGTTAGGCCAGCTGGGGCTGTATAGTGAGAACTTGTCTCTATAAAGGAGAGAGAGGGAGGAGAAGAAGGGAGAAAAAAGAAGGAAAAGACAGAAGATAGTTGGGGAAGAGAGCAGAGGAGGGAGAGAGAAAAGAGAGGAGGGAGGGGGGAGTCTTGCGTATGAGGCTGCCTTGACAGCCTTGTCCAGTTGCTGTCCCTGGAACTGGAAGAAAGTGCACAGGACAAAGGGTGCAGATCCTCTGGAGAGTGCGGAGATGCTGTCTCCAGAGATAGCATCCTTTCTTCCCGACAGATACTCCTGAATGAGGAAACACACAACATAGATGTGCTGTACTGCCAATCAGGTTTGACATGGGGCCACCCCAGGCCTCTGAGTGTGAAGGTCTGGGATACCTGGTGTTGTATAGTGATTTTCTCGGATTTCAAACATTCCATTTGGAGAAAATCTAGTTAAGACTCGGGAAATTCTAATGGAGGTGAAACATCCATCTGGGAGAGAAGCTCCTCAAACAAAAAACCTCAATAGCTTCAGGAAGTCCCTGAAATAGGTCCCTCCCTTTCCAAGCTTAGATAAGAAGTGTGGACTTCTCAGAGACACTTCTGGCAGGCTGAGTTGCCTGGGAAAGGCAGAGATGTGCACAGAGCTGGTCAGAATCCATCAAAGGCTCTTCTGCTCCTTCACACACCTGTTCCTTCTGGATCTCCATCCAGGCCTTCTTATGGGTCTGGAACCTGCCTGTCCTTTCACACAGCAAGTTTTGCACATTCTGCAAGGCCCAAAGTAAGCATTCCTGCCTCATATGTGTTTCTTGCTTAGCCCTCATCTCTGCTTCTTAATATCCCATTAATGATCCCTTCCCAACTACTACCACAGTGCACTCTAATTATCCTTTATGACACTTGCCCCACTGAGTGGGCTAAGATTTCCCTCTGACAACATTAGCATTCTCTAGGTCTAACATAGATAATGAATGGGTGGGAGGATGGATGGATGGATGGATGGATGGATGGATGGATGGATGGTTGGACAAGTGAATGGATGGATGAGTGGGTAGGTGGATGGATGGGTGGGTGTGTGGATGGATGAGTGGGTGGGGTGGATAGGTGGGTGGATGGATGGATGGATGGATGGGTGGGTAGATGAGTGGATGCTTACATGTATGTATGTGTATCATGTACATGCAGTGCCTGTTGAGGCCAGAAGAGGGCATCAAATCCTCTGGAACTGGAATTACCGATGGTTGTGAGCCACCATGTGGGTGTTGAGAATTGAACCCAGGTCCTTTGGAAGAACAAACAAATGCTCTTAACTGCTGAGCTATCTCTACAACACCCTAGACAATTTCATACATATATGTATGTGTGTACCTGTATCACATCTATTCCAAATCCCCCTTTCACGTGTGCTTTTTAAAACCAAAGATACTTGCTCACAGAACCACCACAAAATATATGTATATCTAATGTATAGATCCATTCAAATTTTACCAATTGTTATCTTTTCTTTTTTAAAAATCTATTTCTCTCATAAGAAAATAACTCATGTCTAGGGTACAACCCAGTGTCCCAGAATTCATTTAGCTGTCATCTGTCTTTAGTTACCCCTCTTCCTTTCTCTCCTCCTTCTTTCATTTTTTCTTTTTCTTTTTTTATTTTCCCAGGGTCTCACCATAGCCCAGGCTGGCCTGGAATGCTCTATCTGACCCCCTGCTGCAGTCTCACGAGTGTCTGGACTCCAGGATCTGCCACCTGAAGTTTAATCGTGAACAAGTCCCTTAACATCTCCCTTTCATGGTCTGTGAACATTTAGGGTCCAGACTGGGTGCTTTGTGGACTACCCCTCAAATTTGAAAATAGAATCATTTTTAATTTGTGCTTTCTAGAATGTTCCCCAAAGGGATTTTAAAAAAATTGAGATCATGAAAGACCTCACATAGGACCATTCTGGGAGAAGTTGATCTGAGTAACACTGAAATCAAACTATATTGGTGGGAATCACGGCTGATGCTTCTGTGAAGCAAAATGTATACATATAAAATAAAATTAAAATCTTTTAAAATTGCCAAAGAATAAGTAAAAATTATATTTTATAAAAAGCCCACATTGAGATATCTGGGGTAAAAGAACATGTGCCATACTTATTACAGTCAGCCTCACGAGAGCCTTAATAGGACTAAAGTTCCAAAGAGTCTGCAAAGACAACAAGCTGAAGAGGAGCCGCTCAAGAGCCAAGCGATGGAGCACCCGAGGTGCTGCTCAGACTCGCTGGCCACCGCGGTGCACGACTATCCTCGGTGTTCATCTGAGGACGTCAAGACCCTGGCAGCCCACGCTTGCTGCAGCTTTGGCCAGAGCCAGGTGCCTCTCAGGTTCTGAGTGCGTGAACAACAGCGTTTACACGTGAGAAGACCGAGGTACACAGGAAGCAGCTTGCTAAAGGTCACATAGCTGAATGGGATGAAAACTGAACCGTCGTTTGATTCCAGTGTCCTCTTCCAGAGTTTCTATGATAAGTGAGATGTGTCAAATCTCTAGTCACATTTAATTAGTGCCTGTGCCATGGGGTGCTCAGTGGAGTTTGGCTTAATTACTTCACCCTCTCCCGAGAGTAGGCCCTGAAGACACAGAGGAACTGGATCCTCAGTCTCTGGTGGTATTACGGTTTCTTTGCTCACTAACCCTTTTGCAGAGTTGTGTCAAATCACATATTGTGGAAGCTAAGCATCAGGTGTTTAGGAAGAGGAAAAGCAGAGGTAATGTAGTGAAATATCCTTTCATGTAACAATTGATAACACAGTAGCTTAACTCCATCAGTCTTGGCTACAAGATTCAGTTAGAACAGTGGTTCTCAACCTTCCTAATGCTGCAACCCTTTAATACAGTTCATGTTGTGGTGACCCCCAACCATAAAATTATTTTTGTTGCTACTTCATAACTGCAATTCTGCTACTGTTATGAATCATAATGTAAATATCTGATATGCAAGATATCTGATATGCAACCCCTGTGAAAGAGTCCTTCAAGCCCCATGTTGAGAACCACTGAGTTAAAAGCTTTGGATGTAGCTCTGGTTCAGTGCTGACCTTGCATGCTTAAGGCCCTGGGCTTAATCCCCAGCACAGTCTCAAAAGAAAGACCCATTTAGATTTTGAACGTTTTCTCAGACTCTTTGGATTCCTTCCACAGGACGCTACAGAATGAGAGGGGAAGATGTTTGTTTAGTCATAATGGTGGTGCACACACTTTAGTTATTTGCTCAATCATAACGGTGGTGTGCACACTTTAGGCACACGCTTGGGCTTCTCTCCAGGAATCGTGATCATATATCTTGTCTAGTTAAAGATACTGGATGCCGTTCAAACAAGTCACTCTTGTATCTTCTAAGATGTTTAGCTATTTACAGAGTGTGGCCTTTGATGCTTAGGGTTAATTCTGAGTTGGAGGTCATCTTGCTTGGCCCTCCCCAAATTCAACGGAGGACTGGGTTCATTTTCTAGATTCAAGTGCCACAGATTGATGGCTTAAACAACAGAATTTTGGAGGCTATAAGTCTGAAATCCAGATGCCTGCAGTCTTCAGGTTTTTAGGCCTCTCTCTTTGGTAAGCAGGTGCATGCATCCTCTTCGTCTTTACCCATTACTCTTGTTTCTATGTCCTAATTTCTTCTCCTTCTAAGGACATCAGTCACACTGGTGTAGGTTCCATTGTAATAGCCTCATTTTCATTTTAATTACCAGTTTAAAGACCTTTCTCTAAATATAGTCACATTCAGGCAACTCAGAGCTAGGACTACAACCTATGAATTGGGAATGGAGGGTGCATAACTGAGCCCTAAAACAGAAATTTAGAGAAGAAATAAAGAAGCTATGCCAATGTGCCTTCAATTCTAGGAGTGAACATTTCTTGGAAACTTGGGGCTCATAAGCATCTGATGCCTATTTCCCAGAGCAGCTGTCTCCTGTCTGTGGGCATCCCTGGGAAGTAGTTCACTGGTGTTACCATCTGAGCAAAGTTTGCATAAACTCCTTCTGAGACTTGACTGGCCACCTATGGCTTCCCCACCCAGACAACTCAGCGTGACCATCTATGACGTCACTTTAGTGCCTGGAGCAACCATCTTCCATGTACTGCTCAGACTCGGCAATACCAGACGTTTACACATCATGTGCCAGCACCACTGCTGCCTTCCACACTCAGCCAATGTCTGAGAAACCTGGAAAAATCCACCCCTTTGGAGCGGCTGTGATTCTTGAGTTTTGTTTACTACAGACACTGACTCTTGCCTTCAGGTCTCATGGAGAGCACACTCCAGAACACAGCAACATGTCTGACGTGGTGTGCACAGCTGACAAATGTCCCCCGTGTACCGACAAGGTGGGTTTGGGAGTCCTAACCCAGAAGTAAAGCTCAGTGGCTGCTCCCAGACCTCCCTGCCTCACACTTGACTTCTGACTTGCAAACCAGAGGCCTTCAACCTAAAGCTCAAATTGACTTGAAGAAAGTTTGGGCTTCTAGTTTGGTTTTTGTGTGATGAAATACAAATTTAAAATACACCGTGGTTGGGGGGATGGCCCAGTGGACAAGAGTCCACATTGCAAGAGGACTTCAGTCTGGATCTCCCAGCACCACATACAAAGCCCTGCACAGTCTCATGTGTCTGTAACCCAAGTGTCTGTGGTGGGGGAGGTGTTCTGTGGCTTCTGGCCGCCAGCATAACTCAACAACAGCAAGCTCAAGCTCCAGGTCCAGTGAGAGAGCCAGTCTTAAAAGAATAACGTGAAGAAAAACAGAGGGCACTTGATGTCCTTCTCTGGCCTCCACAGGGCCATGCATGGAGGTGCTCACCTGCACACACTTAGCGCACACACACACACACACACACACACACACACACACACACGATGTATATGTGTGTATGCATATATGTATGTATGTATATGTATACATATGCTTACAAATATTGCATTCTTTCTTCCACTGATCTGTGTAAGAAGTAAAGTTTATTGGAAGGCAAAATAAATCTTAATTAAAAAGCCAAAACTATATTAAACAAATACACTCTTAATTGTTCATTGTCAAAAAGATCTTAAAGCCATTGTATCTGTTGTTTGTATCTTCACATCGCATATTAGTTTATGCTGGTTTCCAGATAAAAATAGGATGTGTCTCATGATAAAAAACAGTTGTCTTATATCCCATGAGAAAATTAAATCTATGATTTTATTGCGCTGGATCTTTCCCTGTTGATTCTTGTCGCTTTAGACATCTGGCCAAGAAGGATTGTTACTTTAGAATAAATTGAATGTAGTAAAGCACATGAGCACCAGGGGGCAGCATAGACCTGATCCTGCACTGGATCCTGAACAGGTCCAAACTGACTCCAGGGAAGACTTCTGTTACCAGAATCTGAAAGTTCTCTTGCCCAGAACCGCCTAGTAGCAAATCCTTGCACACCGTTTCCTATATGGTGCTAGATGGGAATTACAAGTTTCTGGTCAAAGCCAATCTGAGTTCCTATTGGCATGTGTAGTGACCCCCAGGTAACAGAGAAGTACCATTTGGGACCAGATCTGGATAGGTGCTAATTCAAGTTTTGCATGGGGGAAGCGGGGAGGCTTGCTCAACCTGGGGCAGGGGAAACATCAGGACCCTAAGTAGCAGTCTCGCTGGTACCCCATTTGTTATGAAACACAGGGAACACCTTCCCCCACTCGTCATGTTCTTCTTACGTTAAAAAAAAAAAATCTATTTCTATATGGTGTAATAACAGAACTTAGCCAGTCTCAACCTCTGTGGGACAGGCAGCCTCCCAATTTATCCAGGACCCTGTGTGGTTTGTTCTGGGCAACTGTAGGGTGGATGGAGCAAGGCCGCGTGGCTTGGGACTAAGTGGGGGCAGCAGTCTCAGAGCCTGGCTCTCCCTGTGGTTCCCACACACCAGCTTCCCATTCATCTCTGTGATTGATGCTCCTGGGGCGGCCAGGAAACTCTGTCTGTGAGCTAATTATTATGGGGACTGACCTGCGTCCGCTGGTCAGGAGTGAGTAGGCGAGGCTTAGGTGAGAGCTGGCTATTCACAAGAGGGCAGCCTTTGATGCGAACAAGCAGAGAGTTTGGCCGAAACTCAACACCTCTCAGAAGTAGAGATTAGTCAAAAGGAAGAAAGGAGAAGGCATTGTGGAAGTCTTCAGGGAGGAGACAAAGATGCCTGTGTTTTGTATCACTCAGCTGCCTCAAGAAAATGTCCATTTGTTTTCTTTACACTCCTTTTTACATTTTAAGTGGGATCTAGTGAATGTATCTTTTCAGAGTTCCCAATTTCACCATTTTCACTACACCTCATGTTGCCATTTTAATGAAGCATCATCTTTCCAGAGAGTGTGGGAACAAAACCTATTTGACGACCTCTCAGAGCAAACACTGAGTTCTCCAAATATTTCCCTGAATTAAACCCGCTACCCTGCAGTCCATTTCCTTTTTAAAATGCCAGTTTGCCAACTAATGCAAACCAACAAACAGGCCTTTCCTTCACCCTCAAATCAGTGGGCCCCTGTGGAGCCCCACACTCCACAGGAATTCCTGGGAAACAGCCCTGCAGAAGGGTTTCATCAGAGCTTGGTGCCTTGGATGCAGGATATCAGCAGGACACTTTGCATCCTGCTGTCACAGAATGAGTATGTATAAGAACATGGAGTGACCTTGCAGATTATCTAATCCAGCCTCTCACAGCACAGATGAAAACACAGAGCCCAACACAGAGAAGCAAACAAGCACCACACAGGGTGCTGCAGGCAGAACCTCAACATTAAGGGCAATTATGCAAAAGATGTATTCCTTGGTCCTGTGCTAAATGAACTAAGTGGAAATTTCTAGAGGCAGGAAATGAGAACGTGTATTAGAACAGCATGGTACATCATGACTCCAAACATGCTAACTTCTTGAAAGAACTACTCCCAGGAGGAGAGGCTCAGGGCTGTGTTTGAATACATATCTTTGACAAAGTAATGCCTCTGAAGTTGGTTTCCGTGACTGGCCCTGGAAAGAAGTGAGCACTACACTGTATGTAGACACTCTTAGACCCTGGGACCTAGCATAATTCACTTCAGTCAGTGTCACACTGCCTGTCACCTGAAGGAGAGAAAAACACAAGACTGCTAGATTTGGGTTCCATAACCCCTAGTTGTAAACTGTGTGAGCTTGGATACATCATTGGTCCTCCCCAAAATCCTCACATAAAAGTACAGGTGATGCTCCCTCCTGCCAAGAGTGGTAACAAAGGTTAAATGTAATGTCACACACATTGAGACAGCATCAAGTCAGAAAATGGCCCAACCACCCTAGGTCTTTGTAATAGACAGAATCAAAGAGGATTAATTCCATGGAAGGCGGAGCTCTAAGTAGGCAAACAGCACAGATATTAGCTGCCGCAGAAACAAAGGAAGGTGGTAGTCTTTAAAAGCTCAGAATCCAAAGTCACTAGCAGCAGCTGGAGCCTTTATGGGGGAGGGTGATTAACTCTGCACAGGAGAATTAGCTGCTTCTGCATGGCGAGATGCCACACTCAACAGGTGAGGAGGTGAAAGACCCTTTCTTTCCCTTACTCCACTCTCTAGCTCCCTGGCAGGGATTCTTGCCCACTGGAGGAAGAAGTCAGAGGATGCAGAAGCATGGTTCCTAGGAAAAGAGCAAGGGCAGAGGCCTGAGCAGAAACACACACACACACACACACACACACACACACACACACACGCACGCACGCACGCACGCACGCACGCACGCACGCACTTGGCCACAGAGGAAGTGGTCTTTCAGCACCCTTCATTGTAATTGTCAGCAGGCTACAGCAGCCCCAATGGGCTCTTGACAAGAACTAGGGGGCTGCCTAGATTGTTAAAGGCCTGTGTATTATATAGACAGCATTTCTCCAGGGGGTGGCCACACACAGAAGAACAGTCTGAAATGATGAAGAATAGATTATTTTACAAGAAACTATGGTGCAAAGAGGTCAGAGATCTGAAGGTACTTTGCACACTTACATGTATGTGCTAAACACGTGCTGGGCGTGTTTGCATTATCAAAGGGCACATTTTCAAAAGAGTAACTGACATACTCACAGTCATTGTACTGGTCAGTGTTTTGTCAACTGACACGGACTGGGGTCATCCGGGAAGAGAGAACCTCAAGTGAGGAAATGTTGCCGTCAGATTGTCTGTAGACAAGTTATCAATTAATAACTTATATAGAAGAGCCCATCCCA
Source organism: Peromyscus californicus insignis (assembly GCF_007827085.1). NCBI lineage: Eukaryota > Metazoa > Chordata > Mammalia > Rodentia > Cricetidae > Peromyscus > Peromyscus californicus. The sequence continues at coordinate 144,165,007 of NW_026294573.1, forward strand.
CTGAGGGCAGTGCCACCCATGGGCAGGTAGTCTTGGGTTGTATAAATAAAGCAGGCTGAGCAAGCCATGAAGAGCACGTCAGTAAGCAGCACTCCTCTGTGGTCTCTGCTTAAGCTTCTTCCTGCAGGTTCCTGCCTTGAGTTCCTGCCCTGACTTCCTTTCATGATGGACTGTAAGCTGTAAGATGAAATCAACCCTTTTGTTCTCAAGTTGCTTTTGGTCAGTGTTTTATCACAGCAATAGCAAGCAAATGAATATGATCATGTATATCAAGTATAACACGTATGTGTGTACGTGTGTGTGTGTTGTGTGAACATATGCCTCCCATGCACATGCTTGTGGAGGACAGAGGTTGAGGTTAAGTATGTCTCTCTATCACTCTCCATCGTGATTTCTGAGAGAGTGTCTCTTCACTGAACCTGGATGGAGTTGCCGTTTTTGGATAGACTGGCTGGCCAGGAACTACCTGAGATCTGCACGCCTCCTACGCATATGCTAAGTGCTGGAGTTACAGGCACACACTGCCATGTCCAGCTTCTACTGGGAATCTGATCGAAAGTCCCCATCTTATACAGCAAGCTTTGGCCCACTGAACCATCTCCCCCAGGCCCAATCATTTTTTTTCTACCTAAGTTTTCAATTTCATCATTTGCTTTTCAGAAATTCAGATGGAATCCAATTTGAATGAATGCTGTTACATTTCTGAGCTCAGTGCTACTAAAAAGATGTTCCAGCCAACATGTGTGAAAACCACTTAGCTGATATGATGACAATGTTTTCCCAAAACAAGTTGGTGTGTTTTCACAAACTTGAAACTTTGTCCTTTTTTTTCCATCTCCATCCATGAGGAGGATTAAACTATTCCTTCATAACAATGTAACAAGTATATACAACCAATAACACATTTTGTTAAAAGTCTATTATTACACCAATCCTGTTGTGAAGTTTATATGCATCATTATCACTTAATTTACTGTGTAAGGAGATCATTTTTCCAGCTGCCACATTTGGTAAGTTTCACAAGTTCCTGATAACATAACCAAGTTCTGATGACAAAAATGTCATTGTTTGGGGGCAACATTATTCACAATAAGCTACATTTGTAATCTTTATGATGAAAAGCTATTTACTTCTATAATTTTTACTTTTCCAATTTACTTATTTTGTTTATTATTCCAAATAATTATACTGAGCATTGTGACACATCCTGAAACGGGTTCTTTTAAGGTAAGTATTGTATTTTAAAGTATTTAAGTTTTCCCTCTAAGAGCTACATTATATCCTCAGGCATACTTTATTTCATGATTTAATCAGGAGTATCCTGGACATGACCAAACTGCTAATGTGCTCTGGAGTGTCATCAATCACACAGCAGCTGGCAGGGCGCATGAGCCAGGCATGGGGCCAAGGCCAGGCCCAGGCAAGGGGACAGCCAGGGTGGCCTGAAAGACAGAAGGACTGCGTCTGGAACAGTGCAGGGACTCTGCTGAGCTGGAGCAGTGAGAGCTGGCAGAGCACACAGATGGGTCCTGGCCTTTTGCTTCGCTCAGGGGGCCTCATGGAGAACTCCCTCGGAGGAAGAAACAGGTCCCAGGTTTGCAAGACAACATTGGCCAAGAAAAATGGTGCAGGCCAAGTTTGGATCAGAAAATTCCCAAGTAGGGAGCTCCTGGGAATCAAAGGTATTGGGAAGTGCTCAGAGACCCCCCAAGCTCATCTTATTAGCTGCTTTTCTATTGCTGTGGGCAAACACCTGACAAGAAACAGTTTAAAGAAGGGGGCTTTATTGTAGTTCCAGGAGCATGCCTTCCAGCATGTTCGGAAGGGTGTGAACAGCTGGGCTGGCCATGCTGCGTCAGAAGGTCATCAGATACCAGAGGATGAACCGGAAGTGGAGCTGGGCTATAAATCCTCAAGGCCTGCCTCCTGTGACCCACTTCCTCCCAAAGGTTCTACAACCTTCCCAAGCAGCACCATCGCCTGGACACAGGTCAAACACATAAGCCTGTGGGGGTCATTTTGCATTCAAATCACAACATCCCTGGTTTTCTCTGGACCACACATAGAGCTGACAGGGAAGAACAGCCCACACACACTCAAGACCACAGGAACAGCTTAGCCTTCAAGCATTAAACCTGTGAGTCTGCATGTGGACCTGGAGGCTATTGTCTAAATGTTTTCAAAAACACCTAAAATGCCAGTTAAGGGACCAGGAAGCTGTTACAGGAAGACTAAAGGAAGTATGGCTGCAATAAAGAAGGCAGGAGCCAGAGCCACACTGTTGAAGACAGCCAGAAAAACTATTGTTGAATTTGAAGACCCTGCCAACCTCAGGCAGAGCAACCTTAAAGACCCCACACTCTGGAAGGAGGAAGTCTCACGGCCCACAGACCCAGTACTGTAGGCACAGATGCGATTCTGTATGGTCCCAACACACACTGGGGTCATGACCCCAGACACACACAGGCTATCTGCATCAGAACACTCCTTCCCTTTGCTCTGAATCCATATTCACCAGGAAACTCCTGACTACGGTTTTCAGTCCCTTGAGGAAGCTGCCAGGAGAAATCACACTCTTTAATGACAAGCATCTCCGCCAGGGAAAGTTTCCATCACAAAATCAGTTGCTTTGATTTCTCCGTCAGTCTCAACACCGTGGCTGGTGGGAGTCTGCCACGAAGAACTGGGTTTGCACTCTGGATAAATAGTGGTTTGCATGTTTAAAACCTCAGACCTAAGGGCCTGATCTGGGACAGTGGAGAGTCTCCAGAGGGAAAATGTCATCCTCTGTGCCTTGTGAGCATCGACAGAGCCAGCCTTCCTTGACAAGACTCCACTGTAGCCACATGCCATCTTTTAAATTAAACAAATGACAGTATTGAGTGACATGTGCCAACTCACTTCAAGTGCCCCACATTGTAAAACAGCAAAAACTTTGAAAGCTGGAACAAATGGTTGTCTCAGGCTAGTTCCATGCTGCAGGAAGGGATCTGGGGTGTTTGAATTGCTACAAATACAGTCAGTCCTTTGGGCAGCAGACCACACTGCTATGGCAAAGCTCAGACATGGGAGCCTTGCAACAAGTTCAGTTTTCTATGCAGCTCTGGCAACAGTCCCTTCAGGTCCCTCTGTGCTATTTCTAAAATGTCACCATTTCTTAACAACTTAAAACTGTGTGCACCAAAACCCAGACAGAATTCTGATCATTGTTTAAGAACCCACAGCAGATGACAGCATTTGAAAAGTCAGGAAATAGAACATAGTATAACTGAAGGGTCAAACTAGACCATAAGAAAGACTCTGGTTTCTCAGAAATAACTTTCAAAATTAGAATTTAATTACAATTGGAAAGATGCTTGAAGTACACATGGCCACGAAGTAGCAACAAAACTTCTTTTTAGAAAGTATTCAGAAATGGCACTGGAGAGATGGCTTAGTGGTTAAGGGCACTGGCTGCTCTTCCAGAGGACCCAGGTTCAATTCCCAGCACCCACATGGCAGCTCACCACTGTCTGTAATCCAGCTCCAGGTGATCTGACACCCTCACACAGACATACATGGAGTCAAAACACTAATGCACATAAAATAAAAATAAACTGTTTTTAAAAAAGAAAAAGAAGAACATATTCAAAGGCTGTGGAGACAGCTCAGTGGGTAAAATGCCTTCTGTACAAGCACAAGGACATGAGTTTGATCCTCAGCACCCATCTACAGAGCCAGTTGTGGTGGCACACACTTGGAATACCAGCACTGGTAGAAACCTAAGGATCCCTGACTATTAATCATCAGGTCCCTGTGTGGTGGTTTAAATAGATATGGCTCCCAAAGACTCGTTTGTTTGAATACTTGGTCTACAGGGAGTGGCACTATTAGGAGGTGTGGCTTTGTTGGAAGAAGTGTGTCATGAGGGGGTAGGCTTTGAGGTCTCAGACACTCAAGCCAGTTCTCTTCCAGCTGCCTGCAGATCCAGATGTAGAGCTCTCAGCTCCTTCTCTAGCACCATGTCTGCCTTCATGCCACCCTGCTTCATGCCATGATTACAGTGGACTAAACCTCTGAACTGTAAGCCAGCTCCAAATAAATGTTTTCCTTTATAAGAGTTGCCATGGTTATGGTGTCTTGTCACAGGAATAGAAACCCTAACTAAGATACCCAGTGAGAGACCCTGTCTCAAAAACCAAGATGAAAGACACCTGAAGAATGACATTTGAGGCTGACCTCTGACCTGTTCATCTGTATCTGTGCACACACACACACACACACACACACTTTTAAATATTGATCATTTACCCCCACTGGTGATATGTGATTGGTATTTCTTCACTTGATCTTGTCCAAAAGGCTGAGAAGCTGGTAGGGCCTTCTGTCATGATGCCAGGCAGCCACCACTGCCAGTAAGCCACACAGACCCAGGGGAAAGTCACTGATACTCTACAGTGCTTGGTAGGTTGAACATATTAAATGCCCTCTTGGGTTATGATACTCAAAACTGATGATGGCTTTATCAGAATGTAGCCCACAATAAACAAAGGTTTAAACAACAACAATAATTCCACATGGACAATAATAATACCACTAAGCTGACAAACATCATCTACAGTTCAGCTTTGGACTACAAACTGCTCAGAGCAATTTTGAGAGGGCTAGCTGGGATGATCCAGTTTCAAAGACTACTTGAATAAGGACTTGAGAAAAGCCCTGAACTTTGGCATTATGCTCAGACTAGACAACAAAAGATATAGCTACCTTTCCTAGAATTTGACAATTAACCCAAAATTTTTCTTTTCAGAATAAAGATACCTTCGCCCAGATCCAGCAGGAAGCAATTTTAAGAATATGACACCCACATTCCCAAAGATGTGGTGTAGGGTGGGTGGTTTTCATTGTTTAGGAGGGTTGGTTACAAGTTGTTGTTAAGGGTTAGGAAAAGGGCTAAGCAAAGCAGATTAGATTTAAGGTTCTTGTTTAACAAAAAAAAGATACATAGAAATGATAGAATAGAGGGTAGATTATTGAATCTACTTGGAAAAATAAAAAGAAGATATAGATATAATATAGATAAAAAGATAGATTATTGAATCTACTTTTAAAAGACAATTACTAGTTTTAAATACTTTATATTGGATTGGATTTTTGTATATTGTATACAAATTATATATATTGAGATTGAGATTGCTAGTAAATGCTATATGTATATTTCTAATCGTGTTCAAGATATTGTACTTATACTATTCATTTAACAGTGTAATGCAATTTGCTGATCCTTGAATGTTATTATTACCAGCTATTAGGATATAAAGAAATGAAAGTTAGTAGTTAGACATTACAATCGAACTTGTAGTCATATTAGGTATTGGTGAAATTATTAAGGCCACTCCACATAGTTAAAAGGAGATTTATTTAATGGTGTAACTTACAAATTAAGGGATAGGTAGGTCGCGGGGTCTGGGGAAGGTGTATCGCAGTCCAGCGGTGTTCTCTGGAGCTCTGCTTGGTCCACCTCTCCAGTCCAGGGTCCCACCACAGAGAGAGCACCCGCCGATCCAGATCTTGGGTCCCCAGGCACCTCCCTTCGCCCTGCCATGTAGGCGTGACAGTTGCCGAAGTCTCAATGGGGGTTGGAACTTCCAGATCAAAGCTGGAATGGCTACCCACTACATCTCCCCCTTTTTGTCTAAATAAGAAAGTTCTAACCTAATACAAGACTATATACAAAGGAATGGTTATCAAATATTGTCCAGGAATAATGAGGGATAATGACCTAGATAAGATGGAAGTACAACCAATGCAAACAATATCAAGCAAGAAACACATACTAAAATCCAGAGAAGTATAGAGCATAGGTAAATGGCATGTTACAAAGATCATTCCAAAAGGTGTCCTATCCTAAAGAACCTGAATCTAATACTTAATATGTTCTATCTACTAAGTTGTAACTATAACTGCTAGTCTTCAATCCCATCAAAGACCTGAGAAGGAATATAATGGTACCTGAGAAATGGTAGATGGATGCAAGCAACTTTCGGGAATCTTGCGAGAGTAGACTGAGACAGCTGGCAGCCTGGACAGTCACCTAATGTTTCTCAGCATTGTTGGTGCATTCAAATTGGCTACAGGCCTAAAGAATCTGACAGACCATTTTCAGAAGCAGGAATTCTGAAAGACCATCTTACCCTGTCTTGGCAGAGTACAGTGGTCGCTTTCCTTGTGTCCCGCTTGTCCAGAAAGGATAGCATTGCATTTGTACTGTCAGCCATCGAGGCAAGGGCAGTTCTTTGCCCAGTAGTCCATTTCATGCCAAGAAGACAAACTTCCAAATGGAAATGTATTAGAAGCCCAACATTCTCTTGGGATCAAATTGGTGCAGCCAGGAGCAATTGTGTCTCACATCAACAGAATTCTAAGTTATTTAAATGCCATATTCTCTAGGTCTATGAAGTGTTTGAAGATTACCTGTCCATCTGACCTATGTATCTGTAAATCTGGATAACCTAACTAACGTAACTATAGAGATGACAAGCATAGGTGACTATAAATCTATAAGTCTTATCTACCAAAATAACCTAAGGACTAAGGCTTCACGTAAACAAGGTAAACAGTCTATAAGCAAGTGTATGGTAAAGAACGATGACTTCAAAATTGTGACAATACACAAGATGTTATAACAGAGGTAGGAGTATATAGTGCGATATGCAATATGACAATAATCTTAAATATATATCAATATACCGAATATCCTAAACAGAAGTAGAACCTACATAAAGTATGACAGATATAAATTTACATTTGTATCAATATACAAATATTTCAAATAAGAGTAAAAATATATGTACATTATAACAAATATAGTTCTGTATTTGTATCAATATACAAATTATCTTAAACAGGAATATAAAAATAGTTTACATTTGTATCAACATATAAGAATGCATAACAGTGCAAATTACAGTGCAAATTATTTAAGGCTGCTATTTTACTAAATTTGTTTACTAGTATACATAATAATCTACCATAATATCTTATACCTATCCATTCCATTTCTTCTTTTCATTTTTTTTTTAGAATACTGAGTTTAATATTTCCTTCCACCCCCAACCCTATAACCATCATCCATAACCCTGAGAATTATGAAACCTAAGGGAGAAGGGGCGTCGTTTTCTTAGAATTGCTTCCTGCTGTTTAGGGGGTGATGTTATCTCTGTTGGGTACTGTGAGAAAGCTCAGATAGTTAAATCTCAGTTAGACTAACTGTAGGTTCTGCAGCAAGTCTTAGAGTAATGGGTAAGATTGTCTGAAATTCTGGTAAGAAGTGTAGTATGATGATGATTACCATGGCATCATTCTGGATTGAGTAGAGTTGTTGTTGGGGTCTCTGGAGACTTCTGAGATTGCTATTAGAAAAACTTATTTGTTATCAAAATGGAAGAATTGGATTAAAAGAGGACATAGCATGTAAGAAAGGATTCTGAGAAATCAAGAGTAAGCATGGAGAGAGTTAGAATCTAGAAGACAATGGTCCCTTTTTATTGGTTTCCTTCTGTCCCACACCAGAGGGCTCTTCAGATATGGGACTGAAGAATCTCTCAAACTTCCTTTTAGCAATATGCTTGGGTTTAGAGAAGGAGTGAGCCAATTCCATCTCCAAAGTCAGCTTGGCTTATAATTGAATTGGAACCACCACTTTTCTAGATTGATAGAGAGATAGATATTAGACAGTGAGATTTTACCGTGTGTAGATTGGTACCAATAGATTCTTTCTTTCTGCTGTAAACATCCGGATATCCAAGGCCTTATGATTTTTGGAAGATGGGTATTTCCATTATCCTGGAAAGACAAAAACAGAACCCTACCCCAACCTTTGATTGTTAAATTTTTCTTACAACTTGTAGAGATGTCACATTGGTGGATGATCTTTTACTTCTCCTCATCAAGGGGTTTTTCCTGTTCTAATCGAATTTTTATTAATTTTGTTGGTATCCATAGCTTTTCTTCTCCTGCAGAAACAAAGGCAAAACCCCTTCCCCAACGTAGAACATATCCAGGTTTCCATTCTGAGGTCAGCACATCCTTGCAATAAATTGGTTGGTTTAGCTCAGGAGTTTTGTCTGTCGTCCAATGTCTCTCCGCAGCTGTTGTTCCTTTCTCATCAGCATTGAGAAAATTCAAGGTTAATAAAGCACTATGCAATCTATTTCTAGGAGTCATTGTTACCTGTTGCTGTTTATTTAGCATATCCTTTAAAGTTCGATTGGATCTTTCTATGACTGCTTGGCCTGTGGGATTGTGTGGTATACCTGTAACATGCTTTATATTGTAATAAGCAAAGAATTGTCTCATTTTATTGGAGACATATGCTGGGGCATTGTCTGTCTTAATTTGTACAGGTATTCCCATGATGGCCATAACTTCTAATAGGTGTGTAATCACAGAATCAGCCTTTTCAGAGCTCATAGGAGTTGCCCACTGAAATCCTGAATAGGTGTCAATGGTATGATGTACATATTTTAATCTTCCAAATTCTGCAAAATGAAACACATCCATCTGCCAAATTTCATTTCTTTGTATACCTTTTGGATTGCTCCCTGCAGGTAATGGAAGTTGGTTATAGATGGAACAAGTAGGACATTTTTTCACAATATCCTTAGCCTGTTGCCAAGTGATGGAGAAATCCTTCTTCAAACCTTTGCTATTTACATGGTATTTCTTATGAAATTTTGAAGCTTCTCGCACATTACCTATTAGTAGCTGATCAATCTCATCATTACCTTGTGCTAGAGGTCCTGGCAGACCTGTATGGGATCTGATATGTGTTATATATATAGGATGTTCCCTTTTTCTGATGATTTCCTGAAATTGTATGAATAATGAAGTTAATTCTGTATTATCAGGAATAAATTCAGCAGTTTAAATATGTAAAACAACTCTCTCTGCATATTGAGAGTCAGTGACTATATTGAGGGGTTCTGTGAAGTCCATCAGTACCATAAGAATGGCATACAGTTCTGCCTTTTGTACAGAGCTGTATGGACTTTGTACCACTTTACTTAAGTCTCCTGATTTATATCCTGCTTTCCCTGATTTATTTGCATCAGTATAGAATGTGAGAACTCCAGAAATTGGCTTTTGTTGTACAATGTGAGGAAGGACCCATTCAGTCTTCTTTATGAATTCTATTCTCTTGCTTTTGGGATAGTGGTTGTTAATCTCTCCCAAAAAGTTACTGCAGGCTCTCTGCTGTTGCTAGAGTTTTCCTGCCTGGCCCACAGTCAGGGCAAATCTCTCTCACCCGCCAGTCCCAAGCCGCTCAAACGCGATCAAGTAAACACAGAGACTTATATTGGTTACAAACTGTATGGCCGTGGCAGGCTTCTTGCTAACTGTTCTTACAGCTTAAATTAATCCATTTCTATTAATCTATACCTTGCCACGTGGCTTGTGGCTTACCGGTACTTTACATCTTCCTTGTCCTGATGGCGGCTGGCAGTGTCTCTCTCACTCAGCCTTCCACTTCCCAGCTCTATTCTCCTCCTTGTCCCGCCTATACTTCCTGCCTGGCCACGGGCCAATCAGTGATTTATTTATTGACCAATCAGCAACACATTTGACATACAGACCATCCCACAGCACTTCCCCTTTTCTTTTCTTAAAAAGGAAGGTTTTAACCTTTACACATCTCCAAAGTCAGCTTGGTATATTTGGGAATTTGGCGTAGCTTCTCTTACTACTTCCTGCTGGAGAGGGGCGCTGTATCTTCTGGGGAAACAAAGAAAATTTTAGGATCATGGAGTAGTCCGTGAGGCTGTATCATCTGAGCCAGTTGCCTTGAAACGGTTCTGGATGTTGGATCATCTGGGCCATGGTGTCATCGGAGACCTTTCAGGTGGTCTTGGCTGGTCAAACCTGATGTATCTTACTCTGGAACAAATCCATAGCCTCTTGCTTTCTGTGGAAACGAAAGAGACTCTTTTCCAAAGCAACATATCTTTACATCCAAATTTTGAAGTCAAAGTATCTTTAAAATATACATACTGGTTTAACTCAGCTTCCTTTACAATCAAATATCTCTCTGTAGTTAAGAATCCCAAAGACAACACAATCCAGACTCTCTGTGTAATAGTCATCTCTACGTGGCTTATTTTTTATATTAATTTTACTGTCTCTTTAAAGACTTTATTTTTTAAAACCATGTATTTGTTTCTATACTGTATATATCACCTTTTTTGTCTCTTTCAAGCCTACGTATATTTTACACACATTTTAAACTATTACATCTGAATCTGTCTTATTGTGAATCTATTGCCTTAAACTGCAGCAGCTGTGGCTGCTGGCTCCGCCCACCTCAGCTTCCCAACATGGTGGTGGTATGCTTACCGCCAGCTCTGGGAGCCATCGTGGGTCTATGCTTTTATCCAAGCAGCGTGTAGCCCAGAAACCTCTTTTTTTTTTTTTTTTGTTTTGTACTAGCAAAGGCTAAATCCACCAAGCAGCTTAATGTGCCACTTGCAGAGGCCTCATTCCCGCCATATGGCGGCAGGTCGAGCGCGCACGCTAGGAACCCGCCAGTACCTCAAACTGGCAGCTGCCGCTCATTTGAGAGAGACAATTAGGAACTGTTTTTAGCTCCGTTTTAGAATCTTTTCTCAGTTTTTAGGTGGAAACTCTTGCCACCACGTTGGATGCCATTTGTTGCTAGAGTTTTCCTGCCTGGCCCACAGTCAGGGCAAATCTCTCTCACCCGCCAGTCCCAAGCTGCTCAAACCCGATCAAGTAAACACAGAGACTTATATTGGTTACAAACTGTATGGCCGTGGCAGGCTTCTTGCTAACTGTTCTTACAGCTTAAATTAATCCATTTCTATTAATCTATACCTTGCCACGTGGCTTGTGGCTTACCGGTACTTTACATCTTCCTTGTCCTGATGGCAGCTGGCAGTGTCTCTCTCACTCAGCCTTCCACTTCCCAGCTCTATTCTCCTCCTTGTCCCGCCTATACTTCCTGCCTGGCCATGGGCCAATCAGTGATTTATTTATTGACCAATCAGCAACACATTTGACATACAGACCATCCCACAGTACTCTGCCAGTATTCATTATCTTTCCATAGTGATGAAATTTCTTCATTAGTTAAAGGTACTACAATTTCTGCTGGGTCCATTCCTGTCAAGTGGCAAAGTCTTAGTTTACCTTTCTGAATCAAATCAGAGATCTTTTCTATATAAGTCTTTAATTTCTTATTTGGTTTACGTGGTAGGAATATCCATTTCAATATAATATCTTCCCTCTGCATCAAAATACCTGTTGGGGAATGTCTGGAGGGGAATATGACAAGAATGCATTTAAGTTCTGGATCCACACAATCCACATGTGCTTCTCGAATTGTCTTTTCTACTAGAGCCAATTCCTTCTCAGCTTCGGCTGATAATTCTCTTGGACTATTTAATTCTTTGTCCCCTTCTAGAGTATTAGCCAAATTTTGTAGTCCATCTTTGGGTATTCCCATGATACCCAGTAAGTTGGAAATGCTTCCTAATAACTTTTGAAAATCATTAAGAGTCTTCAATCGATCTCTCCTTAGCTGTACCTTTTGGGGTCTAATTTTTTGTAACTCTATCTTATATCCTAAGTAGTTAATAGAATCTCCTCTTTGTATTTTTTCAGGAGCAATTTGCAGTCCCCAGCGAGGCAAAACTTTTTTTACTTCTTCAAACATGCTTTCTAATGTATCTAATTTTGGATCAGCTAATAGGATATCATCCATATAGTGATAAATTATGGATTGTGGAAACTTTACACAAATTATCTCCAATGGTTTCTGCACAAAGTATTGGCACAAAGTAGGGCTGTTTAACATTCCCTGTGGGAGGACCTTCCATTGATATCTCTTGACTGGCTGAGAATTGTTATAATTAGGTACTGTGAAGGCAAATTTTTCTCTATCATTTTCTTGTAAGGGTATGGTAAAGAAACAGTCTTTTAAGTCAATAACTATTATAGGCCATTCTTTAGGTAGCAGAGAGGGGAAGGGCATCCCAGTCTGTAGGGAGCCCATTGGCTGAATTACTTTACTAATAGCTCTCAGATCTATCAGCATTCTCCAATTACCAGACTTTTTTTAATAACAAATACAGGAGAATTCCAAGGGCTGGTAGATTCTTCAATGTGTTGAGCATTTAACTGCTCTTGAACCAGCTGTTCTAAAGCTTGTAACTTGTCTTTTGTCAAAGGCCATTGTCCAACCCAGACAGGTTTATTAGTTAGCCATTTTATTAAGCATTTTTTTCAGTTTTTTTTTTTAAAGACAGGGTTTCTCTGTGTAGTTTTGGTGCCTGTCCTGGAACTCGCTCTGTAGACCAGGCAGGCCTCGAACTCATAGAGATCTACCTGGCTCTGCCTCCCAAGTTCTGGGATTAAAGGCATGCGCCACCACCACCTGGCTTTAGTTAGCCATTTTAAAGGTAAGGCAGTTGGTACTTCTGAGAGTTCAACAGCAGTTGTGCTCTGTTTGTGAACAGCCTGAATTGTTGGTGCCTGATTTTTATAGCATGTGATGATATTATTCCTAGAAACATGCATTTGTCTGTATTCTTTTTCTGAAAGTGTAGGAATTTTAATCTGGGTATTCCACTGTTGTAACAGATCTCAGCCCCAAAGATTTACTGCCACATTTGCTACATATGGCTTCAGCCTTCCTCTCTGTCCTTCTGGCCCTATGCATTCAACCCATCTTGAACTCTGTTTTATCTGAGATAGGGTGCCAATCCCTAAAAGTTGGACATCTACCTCTTGAAGAGTCCAATTTGGATGCCATGATTTTGGTGTAATTATAGTCACATCTGCACCTGTGTCTACCAGTCCCTCCATAACCAGGCCATTAATTCGAATTCTAAGCTTTGGTCTTTGATCATTTATGGAAGTCTGCCAAAATATTTGTTTTATAGTGTTCTTTGTAAACTGTGATCCATCCATCAGAGCTGTTTTATCATCCATTGCAGTATTGGTTTTTACATTAGGCATTGGTTTATTCAGTTGTCTTGGAGAGGAATTTCTTCCACAGTGGCTGGGAATGTTCATACTACATTTGATTTGGGGGCCTGCAAGAGGCCCCCTGAGGCATTTTCCACCAGTAACGGGTTACCTCGTATATCTATTTTTGATCTGCACTCACTGGTCCAATGTCGGCCTTTGCCACACCTTCTACATAATCCGGGAGGTGGTTGGGGTCTCCTGTTTAGGCTATTCCTAAAAGGAGTATTACTCCTAGGAGTACCCCACATACAGTTTTTACTTATATGACCTGGTGTACCACATTTAAAACATTTGGTAACACGGGGCCTTCTTTCACCTCTGGGATTTGTCTCTCCTATCCAAGCCTCATTACTGTAGTTACAAGACTCAACACCATTAGTATACTGAATCCATTCTTCCAAAGGAGCTGATCTGATCTTTAATGCTGAAAGTATTCTTCTGCATTCTGCATTAGCATTGTCGAATGCCAAGGACTCAGTTAATAATTTTCTTAATTCTTTATCTGATACAGCTCTTGTTATAGCTGTGTTCAGTCTTTGTAAAAAATCAGTGAAGGGTTCATGCGGTCCCTGAAATATCTTTGTGTATACCTCAGTTGGTTTTCCAGGTTCTGGAATTTTTTCCCAAGCGTTTAGAGCTGCTGTACGGCATAGGGATATTGTATGCTCATCATAAATGGCTTGTACATTCCTGTCAGCAAAACATCCCTCACCAAGTATTTGATCTTGGGAGATCACAAAACCTCTGAGTTTACCTTGTTGTTCTAAAATTTTTGCCTCTTCTCTCAACCAGCTTTTCCACTGTAGCTGCTGGCTATATTCTAGAACAGCTGAAATTAACTGATGCCAGTCATCTGGGATGATTCTATGTGAGGTAGACCACGAATTTAACATCTGTTTTACGTATGTGGAGTGTATCCCATACTAACTACTGCTTCCTTTATATTTTTAAAGTCCCTTGTTGAAATTGGTTGTAATGTATATGTAGTATATGGTTCGGGGTGTGTGTCATCTGCTGGCTTCTCATGGATGATAACAGGATAAGCCATTGTGTGAGAGTCATTTGGAGATGTTACAACCTCTATGGTCTTGCCCTTCTGCTTATTAGGTCCCTTGTCATGTTTACTGAGAGTTTCTTCTAAGGCCTGCAAACGAGCACCTAGGGTCTGTTCTGTGGAGTGGGCCTCTTCTCTGGCAAGGGACTCCAGATTTCTCATGGAATCATAGAAGTTTTTATGTTCCTCAGAAACACATGATTCCATGGACCTTATCTTATCAATTAATGATAATCTTTCTTCCTTATATAGTGTCTGGAGAGTTAGTGTTCTGTCCATTAAATATTCACATTTATTATCAATAAGATCAATTTTTGGTACAAGCTTGTTTTGTAAATCCTGATCAGCAGATTCCAGAGAAAGAACCTTTCTCTCTAAGGTCTCATTGCTATCCCTTAAAGCAGATTCCAGAGATAGAATCTTTTTCTGTAAGCCTTCATTGCTCTCACTTAAAGCCTGTATCAGTCCCAATAATGACTCATCTTTGTTCTTGTTATTAAACCAGTGTTTGAACACTGTGTGGATTATTACAATGAATGCCAAAATGGTACAGGCCAGATATGCCTTAGGAAGGTCGTATATTTCCAGGAAGATGTCATTCATCATACAGGCAAAAAGGTTTTCGAATTCTTGTGAGGTAATGTTGTCAGCCATATTACAAGAATTACTCAAAATTTGTTAGTCAATTTTAAGGTGTAAAATTATCAGGTACTTTTACTTACCTTTCGTGGTTTTGGGGGGTGTAGTAGCACTTTTCAGCCAGCAGGTGGTGGTGGTACAGCTCCAAAGCAGGGCCTGCTGGTGATCTTGGCTGACTGCAGCTCGCTGGAGTCAAGATGGCGGGAGCCGGAGCCGGTGCCGGCACTCAGGAAGCCGGGGAGTGCCTCTTTTGTTGGTCTCGGGGCTAAACTGGGGAGCTGAGACCCGACTAGCTGCTCCCTCTTTAGAGAATGGAACCATGTAGGCGTTCCCTGGTTATATGGAACTTTGCAGGCGGGTTTAGGTACCCACTAGCCGGGGAGGAGGCTGAGGGTGGGAGCCACCCAGGCCTTTGGAATCTGCCCCACGTGAGCGCCAGATATTGGTGAAATTATTAAGGCCACTCCACATAGTTAAAAGGAGATTTATTTAATGGTGTAACTTACAAATTAAGGGATAGGTAGGTCGCGGGGTCTGGGGAAGGTGTATCGCAGTCCAGCGGTGTTCTCTGGAGCTCTGCTTGGTCCACCTCTCCAGTCCAGGGTCCCACCACAGAGAGAGCACCCGCCGATCCAGATCTCGGGTCCCCAGGCACCTCCCTTCGCCCCGCCATGTAGGCGTGACAGTTGCCGAAGTCTCAATGGGGGTTGGAACTTCCAGATCAAAGCTGGAATGGCTACCCACTACAATTAGGTGTGTTTTCAAGATCAAGCAGATATATTTTAGATAGACAGGTCACCTTCAAACCCTTCAGATATCTACAGAATATGGCATTTAAAATGTTTTAATAACTTAGAATTTTTTTCTTTTTTTGTTATGACTATGAGACATGTCGGCTCCTGGCAGTACCAATCTACTTCAGAGAAAATATGGGCATTGAAGAAACTGCAATTGGAGTTAACTTTCATTGTGGCAAAAGTTAGCCACTGGACAACAAAGTATCCTTGAATGGACTGCTGACAAACAGGACAGACAGGATATGAAACAAAGGACTACTGATTCTTGCCAAAACAAGTGTGATTGTGGCTTTAACAAAAGGCATCTTCTGAGGCCAGGACAATATGGCACCATCCCTGAAGTGACCTTTGCAATCTGGAAAGAGTACAGTGCCCTTTTCTTCGAAGGCAGCTGAACAGGCAGGCAGTGGACTGATGACTTCTGGTGTACAGTGGAACAGCAGCTGAAACAGTTATTCTTGAAAGAATAACTAAACTGACAGAGTCTAACCTCTCAATGGTAGACTGGCATTTAATAAAAGAGTTGAAGACACCCACAAGCTGAGAAGAAAGGGATGCGGAGAAGAACGGGATGCCGAGATGAAACCCCACACACAAGCCAAGAAGAATGGACAGCTGAATTCAAAAAATAAAAAACATCAACAATTTCAAGAATTTAAAATCCTGAATCATGACATGACACTAGTGGAATTCAGGTATTTCTGGTACATGGACTGCTCTTACCAAATGTGAGGTTGAACTGTTGACCTTGTGTACATTCTACTTCACAAATGAGTCTGTCAGATACCCTAAGCCTATAGGCTGAAGATGATGCCCCAACACTGTGGAGAGACCTCAGGTGACTGTCCAGGCAGCTGGCTGTTTCTGTCAACTCACATTTTTTTTTGGAAGCTACTTGCATGCACTTCCTGTTTTTATTTTTGTTAGATAATATCATTTCCTTCTTGAGTCTCTGAGGGAGTTGAAGATTAGTTAGTTACAGTTGGAGATTAGATAGTTATAGTTTTCCTTGTTAAGAATTTCAGAAAAGAAACTCACTAAAGAGGTGTAAGTGTATAAATTTGAAAGACATTATAAGATAGTTCTGTTAGTAATATAAGTTAGAATAGAAAGTGAATCAGGTACATTTTGGACTTACCAAAATAGGATAGATAATGGAATTATTTTCTCTGAATTTGTCAAATGCAAATGGACTAGACATTGTTTAGGTATTTATTGCTTATATATATATTGTATATAGTTATTGTACTTTTTATATATAGTTTTTCTTATATTAGTTATAACTTTTTTCCTTTTTTCTTTTTATTAAAATAGAAAGGGGGAAACTTGGTGTTATTTTATTTGTGCTAAAATGTGATTTTATTTGTATGTTAATAAATAAAGTTACCCGGGGGTCAGAGCTAATAGCAAGCCATAGCAGAAGTCTGGCAGTGGTAGCACATGCCCTTAATCCCAATCACATGACAGGCAGATCTCTGTGTATTCAAGGTCACCACCAGCATGGAGACACACACCTTTAATCTCAATACCAACCATAGAAGACCTGGAAGTCTGAATAGACAGGCAGTGATGAGGAGGTCATGTGGTTGGGTTTACAACCAATGAGAAGGCATAACAGAAAGTCAATAAAATGACAGATACACAGGAAGTTGGTCTTTTTCTTAGGGGAAGGACAGCAGCGGCAGCGAAGTATAAGAAGGCAGTTTTAAGTTTCAGCTCTTAGCTACTGCTCTGACCTCTTGGGCTTTTAACTCTGCATTTGGCTCTGTGTTTCTTATTTAATAAGACCGTTACATCTACATTTATTACTGATGACCTTTAGATTATCTCTACTGTAGTATGCCTTAGTTGATACAATAAAAAAATTAAAAATCCCCTCCTTGATGTTTCTACATTTTTTTTTGTTTTTATTGAGACAAGATTTCTCTGTGTAGCTTTGGAGCCTGTCCTGGAACTCTCTCTGTAGACCAGGTTGGCCTTGAACTCACAGAGATCCTCCTGCCTCTGCCTCCAGAGTGCTGGGATTAAAGGCATGCACCACCACCACCTGGCTCTACGTTTTTGCTTAGATATAACTTGTTCATATCAACAGCATGTTCTCAAGACTATCTGAGTTCAATGAACACATATTAAGCCCCTCTGTGTACTGAGCAGCAAGTGGCCTGCCTTGCTGTAGCTTACCAGTTATTCACAGCTAAGAGAACCGCATACCTGTGCTACCCCCTCTTTGCATGTCACCTTCCCAGCCAGGCCACAAATGTCACCCCATCCTTTTATTTTTACCACCACAGACTTAGCCCAAACACGTGTTTCACATCATACTTCTACACAATGCAACCTAAGGTATATGAAGTGTGCCACTGTGCTGAATAGGCTGCACTATAATAATAATAACCTGGACTAGTTTTACTATCTTGTTAAGATTTAACAAATATCATTCCATTCTGATATGACTTAAGTGTTAATGCAAAAAGTGTAATATTTCAAAATAAATTTAGATATCAATATTTTAAACTTTTTCCTCCCAAATCACTATAAAATCTTCATTCTGTGATACTACAGAATATATTTTTAAATAATATATTTTTGTTAATTCTTAGATAATTTCATACAATGTATCTGATCATATTCACTCATGACTCTTCCCTCCAACTCCTCCTAGACACCCCCCACACTTTGTAGCCTTTTCTTTTAGAAGAGTATCATCACACCACCCTGAATGGCATTCTTTTCTTTAGAAGAGCATCATCACACCATCCTGAATGGCATTCTTTTCTTTAGAAGAGCATCTTCACACCATCCTGAATGGCACTCTTTCCTTTAGAAGAGTATCATCACACCATCCTGAATGGCACTCTTTTCTTTAGAAGAGCATCATCATACCATCCTGAATGGCATTCTTTTCTTTAGAAGAGTATCATCACACCATCCTGAACGGCATTCTTTTCTTTTCGAAGAGCATCATCACACCATCCTGAATGGCATTCTTTTCTTTATAAGAGTATCATCACACTATCCTGAATGGCACTCCTACCCTTGCAAGTCTTCAATCATTTGGTCAGTATTTCTTGCACATGTATCATTGTGACAGCTTGAAAGAAAATGGCCCCTATTGAGAGTAGCATTATTAGGAAGTGTGGCTTTATTAGAGTAGGTATGGCCTTGTTGGAGGAAGTATGTCAGTGTGAGATTGGGCTTTGAGGGCTCCTTTGCTCAAGCTATGTCCGTGTGATACACAGTTGCTTCTGCTGCCTGCAGATGAAGAAATAGAACTCTCAGCTATTTCTCCAGAACCATGTCTACATGTTTGCTGCCATGCTTCCAGCCATGATGATAATGGACTAAACCTCTGACCTGTAAGTCAGCCCCAATTAAATGTTTTCCTTTATAAGAGCTGCTGTGGTCATGGTGTCTCTTCACAGCAATAGAACACTAACTAAGACAATCACGTACACATGCAAGTCCTGAGCACTCAAGATAAGGAGATAACTCCATCACACAAGGTTCCCTAACCTCACTGGCCAGCCACTGTATCCAAATCTATGATTTCCTGGATCAGTAAAAGACCTTGTCTCAAAAAAAATCAAAGTGAAAAAGTGACTGCAAATGGCATTCAATGTCAACTTCCAGCCTCCATGTGCACGCACACATGAAAGAGCATGAATTCAGTAAATTAGAGGGCCTAAGCTAAGATGTGACTGTGATGAGAATTGGAAAGTACATCTATGTAAGACAATAAAATGGAGCAAATGTAAAACAAAAGCCTCATGCTTAAGTACTACACAAGATACTAATATAAATTGTGATGGGAGGTATGAGAGCAGGACTCTTCACTGAGAATTTAAGATGTTGCACCAGCCTTCACCAAGTCTGTGACTTTAAAAATGTGTGAATTGTAATACAGGAATAACTAAAGCATGGAGCATCATGGAACATGAGCTGCAGTGACTGGAAAAGGCTAAGACATAAAACATAGAACATAACAGATCAGAATTACATAATGACCATCCACACACCTGTGTATTCCTGGACTTTCACTGGATAATTGGTTAGATCTCTGATCTTCATCTCCTTTCTGTAACAATGTATGGGCACTCCCCCTCAGTACCCAGAGGCCCTTCTGGGCTATGTTGGTCCCTGTCATAATCTTTTCTTTCTGCCCTCCCTTAACTAGAACCTGCTAAAATTCAGCTACACCCCTGAAATTTCCTTTGCCTTTGTATATATACTCTGCCCCGCCTCCACAAAGGTACTTATTCAGGGGGCATTGTTCTCTCCCTGCTCCCCAATGCTTGATAGAATTTCCTTTTTTCTTATCAGCAGCCTTTAGAGGACCTGCTCCAAAACCATACCCAGGGTATGCAAAAAAAAATCTACAAATGTGGTGAGGGCTAGACTTTTTCTATCTGAGGGGAAATAAAGAAACACACTTTCTGATGGTAACTTTCTCTTTTATTCATATTGAAAAATCTCTTTCTGAAAATCTGTCTCCACACAGCTACATTCTCCACACAGCTACATTTTTCTCTTCTACCCACCCATCTCTCCTCAACAGCTACATACCTTTTCTCCACACATCTCTTTTCTATCCAGTGACACTTCTCTACACAGCCACACATCTCTACACAGTTACATCTCTTTCTACATGGCCACACATCTCTCTCTACACACATCTCTCTTCTATATATCTCTTCCTACCCACATCCTTACATAGCTACTGCTCCATATCTCTACACAGCTCTCTCTTCTACATAGCTATTCATCATCTCTTCTCTGCTCTTTCTGAACACATCCTCTCTACATAGCTCTACACACCTCTTTTTCCAGCTCTCTCTACATAGCTCTACACAGCTCTTTACACAGCTATCTGCTGTGGATATTACTCTATATGCTGTGAATGTGTTTCTCTGATTGGTTAATGAATAAAGTGCTGATTGGCCAGTAGTCAGGCAGGAAGTATAGGTGGGACAAAGAGAGAGGAGAAGGCTGGGAACATGAAGGCTGAGTCAGGAGTCACCAGCCAGACACAGAGGAAGCAAGATGTAAAGATACCGGTAAGCCACAAGCCACATGGCAAGGTATAGATTCACAGAAATGGGTTAATTTAAGATGTCATATCTAGCTAGCAAGAAGCCTAAGCCATCAGGCCATACAGTTTTAATTAATATAAGCCTGTGTGTGTTTATTTGGGTCTGAGTGGCTGCAGGCCCAGGCAGGACTGGAGAAAACTCCAGCTACAGCTCTCTCTCTCCACAGCTCTTTATACACACACCTCCTTCAACAGCTATATCTCTTCTCTCCACACACCTCTCTTTACCCATATCTCTCTCCTACATATACATCTCTACCCTACATATACACATATCTCTGTACATAAGAACTCTGGACAGATATGAGTTACATTTTCAGGGTTACAAATCATTTCTTGAATATACAATAAGAGACAGAGCCATTTTGATACATGCAAGAAATCACACAGCTTCTCACAGGCTTAGAATGTCACATTGACCAGGTATGGTGAGAAAAGTAAGCACATAGCTCTAAGTGGTCAGAGTTCCCAGAGAATGACATTGAAATTCAGGACTTAAACAATAAACAGTTTGTTGGCTGAGCCTTGAGGTTAGGAGTACATGTAGAAAGTCAGTTGCTGCAGGGAGTTATGTCTTCATGTT
The DNA here is from genome assembly GCF_007827085.1 of Peromyscus californicus insignis. Taxonomy (NCBI): domain Eukaryota; kingdom Metazoa; phylum Chordata; class Mammalia; order Rodentia; family Cricetidae; genus Peromyscus; species Peromyscus californicus. The sequence goes on from NW_026294573.1 coordinate 144,186,195, forward strand.
ATCAGCCTGACTTTGATACAGCAATAGACACCTGGAAACTTGCCCTTGTGCATGTTTTGTAGGGGCAACTAGTCTATTTTAAATTTGCTCTAAAGTCTAAAATTAGCTAAATGTGTAAAAAGCTGTCTTTGTAGCTGAGAATACTGTTACTTTCCTATGTCAGTCTGAGTTATGAAAAATATCCTAGTATTATTTCTATTCATCAAAATTACATATCTTAAGCAGAAATCATCTTCCTGACCCTCCATAGCAGTATGTGTACCCAAAGATGGAATATATTCACAAGAAAAACACACAAGCAATGGGAAAAATATCCATAGCTGTTTTTAGGGAAGAAATGCAGTGGTACATGAGAAAAACTACAGACAGAAACAAATGGATTCACATTTAGTGACCCCACAGTCTTTGCCAAGTGGAGCTCCCCATCAGAGAGTTATTCATCTCATGGGTCAACCTGTTGAATAATAGTTGTCATCTGCTATATACTCCCATGGCATCTGGCACCCTGTCACTCTTCCTGTGTGACTCCCTCACGACAAGCAGAGACTCTTCCTCTCCAGAAACTCTGTTTCTCCAAACATATTCCATGTCTGTTCCCATGGCCTCACCAGGCTAACAATCTCATGAAAGAACATGAGATGATCTCAACCAATGCACCTGTTTCTTGCCAATCTCTCTGCTTCAGCCTTCATTCCCCACACCATGTTCACACATTCAGATTCAAATTTAGAAGCTGGAATGGTCCTTTGAAAATGTAAGTCATCCTTATCCTGAAAAAGATGCAAACGTTCCCTATGGCAATGCCCAAAGCAGAAGTTCAAGTCCTTTTGATGCCCTATAAAATGATACCAGGTCTGTAAGCTCAACTTTTCCTCTCTCAGTGCCCATTCCAGCACAACATTCTGGTACACTAGCCCTTTGCTATTCCCCTGGCTAGGCATTTTCTAATGTGTACTTTTGGTCCAGTTATTCCCTTTGGTGAAACATGTATTCCCAGTAACCTACTTGTTAATGACTTTGCTTTCTTAAGTTTTCCATCAAATTTAGCCCATCAATAATTATACAGTCTTCCCACTGAATGCAATTCTATCCTTCTGAGATGCCTCCTATATCCCACTTTTCATACCATTGCCACATTGTTATTCTATTATTCAATTATTGTCTATTAAATTTACTCATTGGTTATATTTATCATTTATTATCCCCCACCCCACCCCAGGTACATACATAAACACATACCCTCCTACAACATAAGCTTTCTGGAGACATGGATCGTATTTTGTTCATTAGTTCACTCCAGCTTCTTATAGCAAAGCCTGGTGTGGATAATACGTTTTTGTTAAATGAATGAATGAATTAAGCAATGAAAAAATACTAACACTGCTTCCATCATGGACAGCGAACTGAGAGAGTAAGCAGGATAGCAAGGGAGGTAGTGTGCCAGAAAGTTGCGGAGGAGATAAGCAGGCTCTTTAATGTTGTAACTTTACATAATTAGTCAACAGAATCAATAAAATAAAAAATACAGTCTAGAAACAAGAATAGTGAAATCCATTCACAGGCTTATGGTACTGTTGAGAGTCTAGTATAAGTGAACTCAAAGCTACTCTGAAGGATCATCCCCACACAGAAAAGCTAGCTAAACTCAGAATCAAACTTCCAGATCACAAGACCACAAGTCGACATAAGAACTGAATGGTCTGAATGGTCTTCATCAACTTCAGATAATAGATAATCAAATGAAAGTCATTAAGGTTGAGTGTGGTATGGCACAGTCAAAACATCTAACACTCAAAAGGCCGAAGCAGAATTACAAGCTCAAGACTAGCCTGGATTTCAAGGTGAGGTCTTAGACAGTGAGCTAAACAGTGTGACTCTGTCTCAAACACAAAACAGAAAAGGAATAAAAAGGCATTATTAATTGCAGATGTTTATGTGTGTGCTATGATTATAGATAGAATTGAAGCATAAAAAGAACACAAAAATTGTTCCAAATATTAAAAATTGAAATACCTAGAAATGAAAAATGCTACTATTTAGATATGCTGAGTGGCATGTATTAGTTAGTTTTCTTGTTGCTATGGGGAAATAGATGACAAAATCACTTAAGGACAGAAGGGTTTACTTAGCTCACAGTTCAAGGGTACAGTCCATCAAGTGAGCAAGTCAGGGCAGCAGAAGCTTAAGGCAACTGATCACATCACATCCACAGTTAGGAAGCAGAGAGAATGAAGGCTGAATCTCTACTTGCTTTCTGCTTTTATTCAATCTATGACTCCAGCCCATGAGAGATGATATTCACACTCTGGGTGGGTCTTCTCACCACTGTTAGCCTAATCTAGAAACTCACTCACATATATGTCCAGATTTCTGCCTTCTAGGTGATTATGTAGCATACCAAGTTATCAATCAATATCAATAATCACAATGTAGATTTGACACTCCTTTCAGATGCTCTGAAAATACCTGAGGAAGTAAATGTATAAACAGTTCCAATGGGAGGGACTAGAAAACATGAAAAAGAGAAATATTCAAACAGATAATGCTTGAGAATTGCCCAAATTAATAAAAGCAACAGCCCATCTGCCTTTGTCACTTTTATTGCTCGGAAGAAACACCATGACCAAGACAACACTTACAAAGGAAAGTGTTTAGAATATTGTTTTAAGGTGTGCTACTATTGTTTATGTTGCATTTGCTTAGCTCTATGAAACTGTGTTACTGTGTCTGTCTAAAATACCTGATGGTCTAATAAAGATCTGAATGGCCAGTAGTGAGGCAGGAGAAAAGATAGGTGGGGCTGGCAGGCAGAGAGAAGGAAAAATCTGGGAAGAGAAATTGAGAAGGAAGGAGCCAGAGAAGGAGGAGGATATCAGGGGCCAGACACCCAGCTACACAACCAGTGATGGAGTAAGATTTACAGAAGTAAGAGAACAGAAAAATCCCAGAGGCAAAAGATGGGATAAATTAAGGAAAGCTGGCAAGAAGCTAAGCCAAGCTAATGCTAGACATTCATAAATAATAATAAGCCTTTGTGTCTGTGATTTATTTGGGAGCTGGGTGGTGGACCCCAAAAAAGAGCAAAACCAAACAGCAACTGGAAAGCACTTAAATGGGGACTTGCTTACAGTTTTAGAGGTTAGTCCATTATCATCATGGCACAGAGTGTGGCAGCAGGCAGACAGACATAGTGCTGGAGAAGTAGCTAAGAGTATACATCTAATCTGAAAGTTATAGGCAGGGAGAAAAAACTTGGCATGGTGTTTGAGGCATCAAAGTGGTGTCTCCTCACAGTGACATACCTCCTCCAACAAGACCGTATCTCCTAAATCCTTTCCAAATAGTTCTGCTAACTGAGAACAAAACATTCAAGCATATAAGCTTATGGTGGCCATAATTCAAACCACTGCATACTACAACCTACTTTCTGGATCCTCTCTTCCCATCACACCTCCAACTCCCTGGGAACCTCACCTCATGATGTGCACAGAATCCCCTTAGCTCTTCTCCAAATCCCTCTCAGCCTTTTCTCCTAGTGCACCTCAATTCCTCTCTGCCACCCACAGACCTGCAGAAGCACTCTCCACCAGGTGACCCACAGCCACCACACTTTCTAAGATCCAGAGAGGGAACAGAATACACCCAGCAAAGACAAGATCAGATATAAACACTTAGAATCACCTCAGTCATCATACCTGCAGATGCCTAGACACCAGCACAAATACAACATTAACAGGGGAGATAGTGTGCATCCACAAGAATCCAGGAACCCCACTACAGTAGACCCTGAGAATGCACTATAGCTAAAGCATGACAAAAACTTCAAAATAGCAATTATGAACCTGTACAAGGGCCTTAAAGAGGATATGAATGAATCCTTTAATGAAGTCTGTGAAAAAACAAACCAATAACCAATGGAGTAAACTAAAGAAAACAGTTCAAGGCATGAAAGTAGAAATAAATCACTGAAGAAAACCCACACAAAAGAAAACTGGAAATGAAAATTAGGAACTCTAACAGGAACCCAATCAACAGACAACTCTCCCCAACAGAATATAAGAGATGAAAGAGAGAATCTCAGATGTTGAACCACCTCATGGAACTTTCTCCAAAACTGACCATGAAACAAGTCTCAACAAATACAAGAAGATTGAAATAACACCCTGCATCCTATCTGATGACCATGGATTAAAGCTAGATATCAATGACACTAACACTAACTGGGATTAAAGGCGTGTGTCACCACGTTTAGCTGTGTCCTTGACCACACAGAGACTCTGCCTGCCATGTGATCAGATTAAGGGCATGTGCTACCACCACCTGACTTCTGTTTATGGCTTTGCTATGACCTCTGATCTCCAGGCAAATTTTATTAACATACAAATAAAATATCACATTTCAGGACAAATAAAATATCACCACAGCTTCCCAACCAAAAAATCCCAGGGCAAGATAGATTCAGTGCAGAATGCTACTAGAACATCAAAGGATAATTAACACTAATACTTCTAAAATTATTCTGCAAAATAGAAACTGAAGGAATATTACCTAATTCTTTTTACAAGACCACAATTACCCATATACCTAAGCCACACAAAGACCCAACAAAGAAAGAAAATTATAGACCAATATCCCTTATGAACAAAGATGCAAAATGTTAATAAATAAAGTTGCCCAGGGGTCAGAGCTATTAGCAAGCCATAGGAAAGCAGGGTAGTGGTAGCATACGCTTGTAATCCCAGCACTTGGTAGGCAGAGCTAGGTAAGTCTCTGTGTGTTCAGGGATACAGCCAGTATTGGATACACATGCCTTTAATTTCAATACTAATCATAGAAAACCTGGAGGTCTATACAGACAAGCCGTGACGAGGCGGTCATGTGGTTGGGTATACAACCAATGAGAAGGCAGAACAGGAACTCTATATAAAGACTTTAACACAGGGGTAGCTCTGGTTTGGAGAGGTAGGACCACTGCAGGAGGAAGGGTAAGGTTTTAGCTCTTAGCTCTGACCTCTTGGCTTTCTTCTTTGCATTGGTTCTGTGTTTCTTATTTTAAAAGATGGTTGGTTACACCTACAGCAAAATTTCTCAATAAAATACTTGCAAGCAAATATAAAAACACATCAAAATGATCACCCACCATGATCAAGTAGGCTTCATGCCAAATAGGCTTCATCCAGAGATGCAGGGATATTTCAATATACAAAAATCAATAGACAAACTGAAAGACACAAAAACCACATGATCATCTCATAAGATGCAGAAAAGGCCTTTGACAAAATCCAACACCCCTTCATGAAATTCCTTGAGAGATTAGGAATACAAGGGACATACCTCAATATACTAAAAGTAGTTTACAGGATGCCCACAGCCAATATCAACCTAAATGGAAAGAAACTCAAAGCATTTTCATTAAAATCAGGAACAAGAAAAGGCTGTCCACTCTCTCCACACCTATTCAATATAGCACTCGAAGTCTTAGCGAAAGCTGTAAGACAACTGAAGGAGATCAAAGGGGTTCAAATTGGAAACAAAGAAGTCAAAGTATCTTAACTTGCTGATGATACGATTGTGTACATAAATGACCCTAAAGCCTCCGTGAGGAAACTCCTACAGCTGGTAAACACTTTGAGCTAACAAACTGAATACAACATCATAAACATCAATAGCCTTCCTATATACAAATGGCAAACAGACTGAGAAAAAAAATCAAGTAAACAATACTTTTCACAATAGCCTCAAAAGAAAGTATTTTGGAATAACTAACCAAGCAAGTGAAAGATCTGTATAATAAAAACTACAATATATTGAAAGAAGAAATTGAAGGAGATACCAGAAAATGGAAAGGTCTTCCATGCTCATGGATGGGTAGGATCAATATAGTGAAAATAGCCAACATACCAATAGCAATCTACAGATTTAACATAATCCCCATCTAAATTCCAATACAGTTCTTCACAGATATTTAAAGGACAATTCTTGCTTTATATGGAAACACAAAATCCCAGGGTAGCTAAAAGAATCCTTGAATAATTAAAGAATTGCTAGAGGTATGCCCATTCCCAATCTCAAGTTGTACATAGAGCTATAATAATAAAAACAGCATGGTATTGACATAAAACAGGCATGTTGATCAATGGAATTAAATTTAAGCCCCAGACATAACTCCACATGCCTATGAATACCTGTTGTTGTTGTTGTTTTTGACAAAGACATAAATAAACACTGGGAAGGAAAGACAGCATCTTCAACAAATAGTGCTGATCAAACTGGGTGGCTTCATGTAGAAGAATCCAAACACACCAATATTTATCACTATGCACACAACTCAACTCTAAAATGGATTAAGGACCTCAACAAAAGGCCAAATGTCCTGAATCTGATAGAAGAGAAATTGGGGGATAATCTTGAACTCACTGGCACAGGAAATTACTTTTTGAATAGGATACCCATAGCACAGGCACTAAGAACAACAATTAATAAACAAATGGGACCTCATGAACTGAAAAGTTTCTGTAAGGCAAAGGACACCGTCATTGGGGCAAAATGGTAGGCTACAAAATGGGAAAAGATTTTTCACTAATTACACATCCAATAAAGGACCTGGTACCATGAAATACCTTTAAATTAAAAAAAATGGTACCTGAAATACCTTTAAATTAAAAAAAAAAAACTGGACATCAAGAAAATAAGTTACCCAATTTAAAAATGGGGTACAGAACTAAACAGAGAGTTCTCAAAAGATGAAACACAAATGGCCAAGAAACACTTGAAGAAATGTTCAACAACCTTAATCATCAAGGTGAGAGGTAGAATAACATTCCTGAGTGCCTGAGAAAAGAAAGGACAGGCATTTTTGTAGAAATGGACAGAACAACATGGTAAGAGAGAAGAGAGGATGACAGAGGTTCCATGGAGGGTAAGCAGATCTCGGGTAGAGTTTTCTGAGAGCCAGGAGTAGAGAGTAGTAGAGATGGAGAAAAGGGATACAAAGGACAAAGATGAGGCTGGAAGCATAGGAGTTTAGTCATTAGCAGGACTATGAGCTGGGGAGCTGGACGGAACTGTAGTTATGGAGACAGGATTTCATCCCAGAGAAATAAAGTAGATGGATATAGAGCTTGGTATGTCTAGAGTTGTTCCTGCCTTGAATGCCTGGTGGAGCTATAGCTGAATTGATAGAATTTTGTCTTAGAGGAATAAAGTTAACAGACATAAGAACATAGTGTGGGTAGATTTTTTTTCCTTCAGCTATCCCACGCTGGACATAGCTGAACCCCAGGACCCCAGGGTAATCCATAATATACATATATAAAAGAAATCTAAATGGATCACCAAACAATGTGGGTGACAAAGCCCCAGCTAGAACTCTTGCTACCAAGTGAAACCTCCAGTGCCAGGGATGGGTTACAATCTAATTGAGTTGTTGGCCAAAGGAGCCGCATGGAAACCATCAAACTCAGGCTGTTGCCAAGGCAATTGGTTGTTTTCCAAAAACTGGTAGTAATGCTCTTTTGATAGTCATTTTTGGTTGTCAATTTGACTACATCCAGAATTAACTAAAAGCCAAGTGGCTAGGCACACCTATGAGGGATTTTTTTTTTCTTAATCAAATCATTTTGAAGTGGGAAGACCTACTTCTAATCCAGATCTTTGAGGTGAGAAGATCCACCTTTAATCTGGGCCACACCTTCTGCTGGCAGCCTATATAAAAAATATGGTAGAAGAAGATTGTTCTCTTTGCCTCTCTCTCTCTCTCTCTCTCTCTCTCTCTCTCTCTCTCTCTCTCTCTCTCTCACTGTTTGAATCTTAGATAGTTTTTTAATTAAAAAAAAAAGACCTGGAGCCAGATATTTGGGTGAAAGCTGAAAGATCAGAGAAGCAGAGCAAGTCACAGCCCAACCTCACCTCGCCAACTTCCATGAATCCTCTGACTGAAAGTCCTGGAGTATTCACTCAAAAGGGTCTCTGCTGAACTGCTTTAGTTGCTATTTCCTCATACCTCATATACCTTTCTCTGCCCAGCCATGTCACTTCCTAGGATTAAAGGCATGTGTGCTTCCCAGTACTGGATTAAAGGTATGTGCTACTGTGGTGATATTTTATTTGTGCTCTAATAAATAAAGCTTGCCTGGAGGTCAAAGGAAAAATTATATTATATTTTTTATATATTAAACAGAAGTCAAGCAGTGGTAGCACACGCCTTTAATCCTATCACTTGGCAGGCAGGGAATGTCTGGATCTCTGTGAGTTCAAGGCCACACTAGGGAACAGAGCCAGGCATGGTGACACACACCTTTAATCCCAGCACCAACCATAGAGGTCTAGAGGTCTGTACAGACAGACAGGAAGTGACAGAGCTGGGCAGGAAAAGGAAGTGATATAGCTGGGCTGAGAGAGTGAATGAGAAAACAGAACAGAAAGGCATATAGGCCTGATTATACAGGAGTAGGTCTCTTTGGAAGCTGTGGAGTTGGTGAGATAAGGTGTTAGCTGTGGCTTTTCCTATTTCCCTGATCTCTCAGGTTTTCACCCCAAATCTGGCTCCATGTCTTTTATTTAATAAGGCCATTTAGAAATTTGTCTACCTGCTACCACTGCCTAGCTCTGTTTCCCATGTGGCCTTGAACTCACAGAGAACCAGATCAATCTCTGTCTCCTGAGTGATAGGATTAAGGGTGTGTGCCACCACTGTCTGGCCTCTATGTCTAATCTAGTGGTTGGCTCTGTCCTTTAATCCGCAGGTGAGTTTATTAGGGTACACAATATATCACCACACTCTCTGGCAAGTCTATTCCTTCACTGCATTAGAGTCTACTTCTTTGGGATTCTGGTGTGTACCAAAGACCAGCCTCATGGACTGTACAACTACATGGATTGTTGGACCTTCTGTTGGTAGACAGCCATTGTTGGATTAGCTGGACCACAGCCTATAAGCCATTCTAACAAATCCCCTAAATTCTGTTCCTCTAGAGAACCATGACTAATATAGCCCTATTGCTGAAGACAATGAATATCCCATTGAACACAAAGAAGTTGAGCCGGTGCCTATCCAGAGCCTTTCCTCTACAGATTAATGTTTATTGTTCTGGAAAGTGCTCTGCTCACTACCAGAGGAGAAAGGCAAACTCTAACATTACTACAAACCCTTCATTCTACACCAGTGACCTGTCTGCTTGATACACTAGTCCAGTAGTGGCACAAACATTGTGGTAGTAACTAACCATTGTCTGTTTGAGTTTAAGGTCTGCTCTGTGAGATGGAACCCACAGCCTGACACTGCTCAGGTGGCCAAGAATATGAGTCTCAACAGGCCACGGACCTAGGGGAAAACCAGACATTATCACTGTGCTAAAGGAAGACAGCAATAAAATGACTCCGAAGGACAAACTGCTGTTCCCACAGATCATCGTCCATCATCCGATACGCTTTCTCCTGAAGTAGATGGAAAAAATACAGAAACCCACCACTGGACAATGTGCAGAGAGTAAGAGACCTTGGAACACTCAGTTCTAAATGGGATGTCTTCATCACACCCCTACCCTCAGGGCTCAGGGAACTACATAGAAGAGGAGGTGGAAAGACTGTAGAGCCAGAGAGGGTGGATGACACCAGGGAAACTGTATTCAGACATGACAGGACTGATATGCGTATGAACTCACAGGTGCTGTGTGTGTATGCACAGGGCCTGCATAGATCCAACCCAGACAGGGGTCTTGTGCTGAGTTAGGGAAGTAGACATGAGCTCCCACCCCCAACCAAAAGGCTATCTCCAATTAACAACTACTCACAAAGGAAAAATTTACTTCTCCAAGGGAGTCTCACTGGATATACCAACCACACTTAAGGGCAGGCCCCATGCCCAGCAGTAGATGGCCAACACAAAAAGAACTCAAAGGTATTTTTGGAGATTTTTTTTTTGTCTCATATTGCTTTGTTTGGGCAATTTTTACCTTACCAGTCTTTAGCTTGTCTATCACAGTCTCTAACTTTTTGTTTTTACATATATCATGGTTTCCATTCATGTGTTTTTATGGGTTGTGGGCATGCATGCACTTGCATACACTCACATGCACACATGTGCTCACATGCACATTCCTTGTGTTATTCTTTTTCTTCTCTTTTTTGGTCAATTTGTTCATTTTGTTTTGTTCTTGTTTGTCTATTTTATTTGCCTGTTTGTTTTCTTAAGAGAGAAAGAAGCCAGGTGGTGGTGGCACATGCCTTTAATCCCAGCATTCAGGAGGGAGAGCCAGGCGGAACTCTGTGAGTTTGAAGCCAGCTTGGGCTACAGAGAGAGTTCCAGGAAAAGTGTAAAACTACACAGAGAAACCCTGTCTCGAAAAACCAAAAGAAAAACCAAAACTGTTGGGTTGGAGATTTAGCTCAGTGGCGTGGGTTCGGTCCTCAGCTCCAGAAAAAAAGAAGAGAGAGAGAGAGAGAGAGAGAGAGAGAGAGAGAGAGAGAGAGAGAAGAAGAAGAAGAAGAAGAAGAAGAAGAAGAAGAAGAAGAAGAAGAAGAAGAAGAAGAAGAAGAAGAAGAAGAAGAAGAAGAAGAAGGGTGGGGAGGTAGGGAGCTGGGGTGGGGGAGGATCTGGGAGGAGATGAGGGAGGAGAAACTGTGATCAGAATACATTACATGAAAAAAACCTTTATTTTCAATTAAAAAAAAAGTATTGTACATTGAAGGCTGCGTCAGTGAGAGTCAGTGAAGGAGAGAGTCAGAATAAGAAGAAAGGAATAAGCCAGTTGGTGGTGGCGCACATCTTTAATCCCAGCACTTGGGAGGCAGAGGCAGGTTGATCTCTGTGAGTTCGAGGCCAGCCTGGGCTAGAGAGTGAGTTCCAGGACAGGCTCCAAAGCTACACGGAGAAACCCTGTCTCAAAAAGCAAAAAAGAAGGAGGAGGAGGAGGAAGAGAGAGAGAGAGTGACAGAGACAGAGGAAGGAAGGAAGGAAGGAAGGAAGGAAGGAAGGAAGGAAGGAAGGAAGGAAGGAAGGAAGGAAGGAAGGAAGGAAGAAGCAAGCAGTCTCGCCCTCAGGACAAGCTCATGGCCCTTGGCAGCCTGAAATTCAGTTGAGGTTGCTGCTGGAAGGAGATTCTCTGGTAAGATGGATGCACAGAGGAGAGAGATCCCATGTTGCCACACGGCCTGACTTCCTCGGAGGGCAGCAACTTGGTGCCTTCTTGAAAGAGAACCTTTTGCTAACCACTGGGCTACCCAAGTGGCCTGAGATAAGGGAACACCCAAGAATCTGAGAAGCCCAGATGGCCATTTGGTGAACAAGAGGGCCAAAGGATATGACCAGCAGGAGATTGGCTCAAGCTGGGCGGTACTTAAGGAAAGACAGCCTCATCCGCAGTGGCCTGTGGCTGGAAAAGATCCAACCAGTCGAGAATTAGCCTAGTTTGATAGCACTGAGCCTGAAGTGCTTGGGTGGATCAAATTTTGGAACCACTCACTGCCGATTTGTCACTCATTGCTGTGGGGCCTTGAAGTTTCAGAGGTGTGCACAACACGGGGATACCACAGTGGCCTCTCTCCGACACAGTGCTTAACAAACAAGAGGCCTGGAGAGCACAGGGGCAGCCCACACATCTGTGTGAGCTCACCGCGGTGCTTGCTTCCCACACTGCCCGTGCACTTGGGAGACAACCACTAGCTGAACAGATGCCCCAGAGGCTACGATTTGGAGAGTCTTGGAAGGCCAAGAGACAGCCCATCCCACAGAAGGCAAAGCTAAGCGAGGCCCCAGAGCCCCAGATGCACACGAAATAGGAAAATGGCACTGTAAAGGCTGCCTGGGAGGACACTCGACTAAAGCAGACTCAGTGGCCGCCAACTCTCAACTCACTCCGTTCTGTTAACAGGTGTGCTCTCCAGTCTGAAGTCCCTGGGAGAAGCTGTTCAGTAACTCCTTTTTCTTTACTTTTCTTTTCTTTTTCCTCTTCTTTTCTCTTCCTTTTCTTAACCCTGTGAGTCGCTCATTTTTATATAGATGAAGCAGAATTTTTACTTTATTTTTTGTCATTCTTTTATTTGTTATCCCCCTTCCTAGTTTATCTAATTTTGGTTATTTTTTTCCCATTTGGAGGCTGTGTTTTGTTTTGTTCTTTATTGTATGTTTAGGGTTTTTTTTTTCCTTAGTTTCTTTGCTGATCTTTTGCCCATGGAGTTACTTCAGTCTTACGACGCCCCTACATCTAGTACTTTGAGTATGTTTTGCCGGCTTTCTTTAAGATATTCTTGTTTTATTCCTTATTCCTTCTGTTGTGGGGCGTTCACCGGAGAAGACTGCTCAAACATGAGTTTATCAGCATACCAGTGACCACACTGGGTGTTCAAGATCCCAGTGCAGGCCCCAGCCTTTCTCAGGGTGAGCTTTCAATACAAAAACCATGTTCTGGGTTGACACACCTCAGTTAACAGGAACAGTTAGCCAGAAGCGGAACTGCAGAAGCCAGAAAGCAAGGTTAGTACACTCAGAGACTTTCCAGAACTATGGACTTTGATGGATTAGACCTTTGTTTTCTTTTTTAGCAGATGGTGCTATCTGTGTGCTGAGTTTCACAGCCTGAATGGTATTTCCATCATGGAGTCAGTTGTGCTAAGGTCTGGGGATCTGTTACACCTTCTTATATTTATCTAAGTCTGATTTTGACCTTTTTTAGTATCAGGAAATCTTTGTTTTCTTTTCTCTCCCTCTATTTTTATTTTTCTTTCTTTTTTTTTTATTTATTTAGCCTGTTTCATTGCTGTGTTCCCGTTCCCCGATGTGTTAGTTCCTTGTTTTGTTCCTCTGAAAAAAGAAGCTTACAGAAAGGTTTGTACTGATGCAGTGTGGTAGTTCAGTCTGTCGTGGTGGGAAAGCACAGTGGCTGGTGCTTGAGGAAGCTGGACACAGTCAGGAAGCAGAGACAGAGGAATGATAACATCAGTTAGCTTTTCTCTTTTTACCCATATAGTACCCCCAAGCCCATGGCACAGTGCTGCCCACAGTTAAGGTGGGCCGTCCCTCCTCAGATAACCTAATCTAGTTACTTCACAACAGACATGAGCAATGGCTGTTCTCCGAGGTGATTCTAGAGCCTGTCAAGGTGACCATCAATATTAACCATCATACCTGCCTCCTGCCTTGTCTCATCCACTTGTAATTTCCACACTTACCTTAAGGCATTGTTAACTTCACTGCACATTCTACAGTAGTTAAACTTTTACTTATATGGCCATTGATGATGTGTCAATGAGACATAATTGATTTTAAATCTATGTCATGGTTAGCTTCAACTACCAATTTGACAAACTGGGGAAGAGGGTGTAGTAGGTACCCCAAATGGCACCCAATGGGTTGGCAAGAGTTTCCACCTAAAACCTGAGAAAAAAAGATTCTAAAACGGAGCTAAAAACAGCTTTCTAGTTGTCTCCCTCAAGTTAGCAACAGCCTGTGGGTTTGAGCTACTCTATGTCATGTTTGTGGTGTACGTGCGGGCTTGACCTACACTATGTTACACAGAGGTGTCTCCAAGCTGCACACTATGCTGTGTGTTGGATATAGTTTTTGCTAGTTAAAAAAAAAGTGATCGAGAGAGATTTCTGGGCTACATGCTGCTTTGATAAAAGCATAGACCCACTGTTTCTAAGAGTTGATGGTTCCCAGAGCTGGCAGTAAATGTACTGCCACCATGTTGGGAAGTTGAGGTGGGCAGAGCCAACAGCCACAGCACCGTTTCAGTCTTAGAATGCTGCAGTTTAAAACAATAGATTCACAATAAGACAGATTCAGATGAAACAAGACTTTAAATGCTTTACAGTGTGTGTAAAACTGTACATAGGCTTGGAATAAAGAAAAAAAGAAATATATAGAAGTATATAAAAAATATATAGTTTTTAAAAATAAAGTCTTTAAAGAGACACTAAAGGTAGTATAAAAAAAGCCACAAAAAATGGATATTACACAGAGAATCTGGATTGTGTTGTCTTTGGGATTTTTAACTGCAGAAAAACATTTAATCATAAAAGCTGTTGAGTTAAGCCAATATGTATATTTTAAAGGTACCTTGACTTCAAAATTTGGATGTAAGGATATGCTGCTTTGGAAAGGAGGCTCTGCTTTTGTTTCCACAGAAAGCCAGAGGCTGTGGATTTGTTCCAGATTAAGATACATCAGGTTTGACCAGCCAAGACCCCCAGAAAGGTCTTGGCCCAGATGATCCAATATCCAGAACGGTTTCAATGCAACTGGCTCAGACAATACACCCTCACGGACTACTCCATAATCCTAAAATTTTCTTTGTGTCCCCATAATATACAGCGCCCCCCTCCAGCAGGAAGTAGTAAGAGAAGCTACGCCCAAATTCCCAAATACACCAAGCTGGCTTTGGAGATGAAATTGGCTCACTCCTTCTCTAAACCCAGGCATATTGCTAAAAGAAAAGGTTAAGAGATTCTTGTGCCCCAAATCAGAAGAGCCCTCTAGTGTGGGACAGAGAAAAACCAGTATTTTTATTTAAAACAGGTTGATTATAAATGCAATCACTTTCTAAAGAAAAAAAAAGGTGATAGTATAGATAATGATAGGATGAAAGGGTAGATTGTTGAACCTACTTTTAAAGAGCAACAACTTGTTTGAAATGTTTTACATTGGTATAGATTTTAGTTTATTGATACAAGTTTAAACTTAATTTTGTTATACTGTATATATATTTCTATTCTCGTTTAAGGTATTATGTTTATGTAACTCATTTAGATTGTAATGGATAATTAAGAAATTCAGATTAATAATTAGTCTTCTATGATAGTCAAACTTGTAACATGTTAGTTAAGTCTTCTAGGTATACATAGATATATTTCAGATAGATAGGTAGTCTTCAAACACTTCAAAGACCTACAGAATATGGCATTTAAAAAGTTTTAAAAATTTAGACTTTCTGGACAGTGAGACATGTCTGCTCCATGCAGCACCGATTTACTTCAGAGAGGAGGATGAGCATCAAAGACACTCCATATGGAGTTTATCTTCACCTTGGCAAAAATAGCCATTTGGGCAAGAAACTGTTCTTGCCTGGACTGCTTGATCAACTGGACATGCAGGACCCATAGGAAAGTGACTACTGAAATTTGCTTGGCAAAATGGTCCTTCAGGTTCCTGCTTCACAGAGGAAACTGCCAGACATTCTACAGGACACAGAGAGAAGTGACTCAGAGACTCTAGGCCTGTGGGCTGAAGACAGATGTCCCAACTTTACAGAGAAACTTTGGATGACTGTCCAGGCTGACAGCTGTCTCTGTCTACTCTTGTAAGACTCCCCGAAAGTTGCTTGCATCCTTCTCCCATTTCTCAGGTAATATTATATCCTTCTGAGGTCTTTGATGTAGTTGAAGACTAGATAGTTATAATTTCCTTAGGTATGATAAAAGATAAGTTAGATATGAAACCTTAGACTCACAAATATAGGATAGGAAGGATATCTTCTTTAATTTTGGCAAATCCAAATAGGATAGATATTATAAATAGACTAGATATTGTAACTGTAATTCTTGCTTGATAATTGTTTTGTTATATGTAATTTTACTATGCAAAAGCTAAAACCTTCCTTTTTGAAAAAAAAGAAAAGGGGAAGTGCTGTGGATATCGCTATGTATAAATAAAATGCTGATTAGCCAGTAGCCAGGCAGGAAGTATAGGTGGGACAAGCAGAGAGGAGAATTCTGGTAAGTAAAAGGCTGAGTCAAAGAGACACTGCCAGTCACCACCATGAGAAGCAAGATGTAAGGTACTGGTAAACCACGAGCCATGTGACAACTTATAGACTAATAGATATGGGTTAATTTAAGATAGAAGAACTAGATAACAAGAAGCCTGCCATGGCCATACAGTTTGCAAGCAACATAAGTCTCTGTGTGTCTAAGCTGCTGCAGGACTGGTGGGTGAGAGAGATTTGTCCTGACCATGAGCCAGGCAGGACTGGAGAAAACTCCCCCTACAAGAGGGAGTCTCAACTGAGTAACTGCCTTCCTCAGATTGGCCTGGGAGTATATTGGTGGGGCATTTTCTAATTGCTGGTTGATGTGGGTGGGTCCAGCTCAGTCTACTGTGGGTCATGCCATTCCTCAGTAAGTAGGCCTGAGCACTCTAAGAAAGGAAGCTAAGCAAGTCAAAGTAAGTGAGCCAGGAAGCAGTGTTTCTCTGTGATTTCTGCTCAAAGCTCCTGTTTCATCTTCCCTTGATGGTAGTCTGTGGTCTGTAAGCCACATAGGTATAATTCATCACATAAATAGACTTATGAGCACACATGACAGGATCGTCTCATTTGATACAGAGAAGGTCTTTGACAGTGCTCAGCATCCCTCATTAAAGCCTTGGATGAAGTAGGAATGAAGGGACCATACCTTGGCACCAAAGAGGCTGTAAGTTATAGTCTTGTCCTTTTGTTTCACTCTTTCATCACAGAACCCAAAGGCCTCCTTTGCTTAGAGTAACTCAACTCTACTTCAATTATTTGAAATTAATGGAATCCTCAAGAATAACAAGACATCCTGTGGGAGACACAAGGGTTCCTGTGCTCACAGATAAGCACTAGGGGAGCCAGGAATGTTAAACACTGGGTTGCTCCAACAAAGGGAGGGGTGCATAACCTGTTATCCACCCAGAAAGCCCAGAACAGTGCAGAAGACATGGTTGATAGCCTGATGATTCTTGTGCTATCCATGTCACTGAGACCAGATCCTCCCCAAGACCCTTGTCATGAACTTGTCAATGTCTAGAACCTATCTTTATGGAAGATGTCATATGTACTTTACAAAGAGTTTCAATGTAGTTACATCTCAAGCTTTAGTATGCACATGAGATTGTGAGTTGATTATCAGCAGGAAAATTTTCACCAAATTCCGCCGTGTTTAAATATGCCTACAACAAACTGCTTGGGGTCAGACTCTCAAAGTTTGAACCAACACTGGCTACTGAGTTGTATTGAACTGAAAAGCATTCTTGTCTCCCACAGATTGTTACTCTGTGGGCCATATGGGGTCACTGAGCCCTACCCCATTCCACAAGATCCATCCCAGGATTGGAGCTGCTCCTTTTCTTGTGGCCTCCATTTTGAGACTTTCACATCTGCAAGGTTGATCTTAGTTATACACTCAGACAACCTGGAAAGACTGAAGAAGCAAGTAGGTCATTAATTAGACCAGCTCAGTCTGACCATGTTGTACCAATTGATTTCCATCAGGAAATTATGAATTTCCTCATAGTTGAATAGAATTTCCTCTAAAAGGGAAGCCTCACTTTTGTCCAGTGCTGACTTCAGAACAGGCATGGGTGTGTCAGCGGTAGAGTCCTTTTCTGATAGGTCTGGGGCTCTGGGCTCAATGAGCAGCAAAAAAAAAAAAAAAAAAAAAAAAAAAAAAAAAAAAGGGATGAGACTTGGTGGCCAGAATAGACATCTTTGGTTCTGTACAGCACAGAATGTAGTCCAGCTCCCGAATGAGTCTACCCACTTTCAGACCTGGATTTCAGTAGCCAGACTCCTCAGGATGTCTGGGCTTAGAGAAAGCCATCCAGGATGTTCATCAGTGAGATGAAGATGTGACAGTATGTTTTACAGAGACCCACAGCCTCAACCAGCTACATGTAAAGATCTAATGTGCTTCAGTTGTTGGAATAGAGAGGAGTTTCAATTAGGTTGTTATAAAACTGAGAAATGATGGCACACAGACACTAAAGTATTAAGTATTGGCCTTTCCTGAGTTCAGTGTTCTGAGGCTGGGGTGCAGGTTAGTGTCAGAGTGCTTGCCTGATACGCCCAAAGCCTTGGTTCTGTTCCATCACCTCTTCCCTAAATGGAAAAGAAAAAGTAAAAAATTTACTGAATAAATATTTGTAAATTTTAAATACAAAATTTAAGCTGTTTTAAAACATTGCCTAGCTGGAGGTTGTTGCACACACCTTTAATTCCAGCATATGGGAGGCAGAGATATGAATCTCTGTGCATTTGAGGCTAGCCTAGTCTACACAGTAAGTTTCAGGCCTTCCAGAGTTGCACAGTAAGACCCTGTCTCTAAATAAACATATGCATAGACTTATACATACATTGCCTATAAATATTATGTAATATATATAATTTTGAAATATAACTGCAAATATGTATGAACCCTCAAAATCGCATTTATCTTCTTCCTCTGACAAATGTCAATTGCAATGCTGAGTCTGATGAGGTCAAGGGACAGTTTGGTCGTGTTTGCAGACTTTGGCCTCCAAGTGCCTACACCATACTCTTTTCCCATGTACTATGAGTGTTTGGTGCAATGTGTGCTTTGCTAGAGAATTGTTTGCAAATGAGGTCTATAGAATTCAGCTCTCTCAGACATCTGCGAGCCTTCTGCTATTGCTATAGTTAAAATACATTTTGTAGATTTAAAAATCTATCCATAGAACCAGGTCTTCAAGTTTTCCTCTTCCATCATGGTGCTGCTCAGTATATCACATATCTTTTATGCTGCTCATTTCAGGAAACATTTTAATGTCCCCTACATTATCAACAAAATGATACCCTGCCCATCTGTTCTTGTTTCTCTTGACTGTGACGCCCCTGCCATGTTGCCAAGACAACACTACAACCATGTAGCTGTGACATCACTAAGAGTGGTTACCCCTTCATTTTACTTCCACTACCAAATGCAATGCTGTAATTGGATTTCAAATTATGGCTGTTTATCCTTCAGTTTAGGCTCTATTCTTCAGGCGACGCCTGCCTGGTGAGGCAGCATGCATTTCTAGGGGGAATTTTCCTAATCTTTCCCCAACCAATAGCTTATTCCCACATTTAGGGAGCAGGGGTCTGGGCCACTACCATCCTGTCTAGCCTGCTAGCCAGCTAAGTCTCCCACAACACACCAAGAAGTGCTGGTGACAGGAAGGTGTCAGCGCATTTCCAAGACTTAAAAGGAAGAATGAGCTGGGTATGGTGACACACACCTGCACTCCCAGCACTCAGGAGGCAGAGACAGGAAGATTGTAAATCCATGGGCAACGTGGGCTTCAGAACAAAACCTTGTCTCAAAAAAATGAATTAATTAAGATAAAATTGGGGGGCAGTTAGGATGGATCAGTGGGTAGAGGCACTTGCCACCATGACCTGAGTTAAATCCCCAAAACCCAAATGACAGAAGGAAAGAATCAACGCCCTCAACTTGTCCTTGGCATGTATCACTGTGGCATATGCATCCCCCCACACATCAAATAAATATTCAAACAAACAATAAAAACTTTAGAAGAGAGCACTATTTCTCTCAACCAGACCTGTATCCTGAGACTGGTCAAGTGTCTTTCTACTGGGACACTGGCTAGGAAGAAGGGGATCATTGAGAATGGGAGGTGGACAAGAGAGGGTAATGGTGGGTAAATATGATCAAAATATTTATAAGCATGTGTGAAAATGTCATGGTGAAACCCATTATTGTATATAATTGATATATGTTCACAAAAACATTCAAAAGAAAAATCTTTCTACTTTTCAAGTGTTATTTCAATGCTGCACCCATAATTGAGAGGGAGATTATGGCTCAGGGGTCAGCACTGGAGAGCTTACAGACACTGAGAAGCAAAGGCCATGTGTTCCAGCTCCTCCCCTGTGAGGAGAAGAGCAAAATGCGACATTCTCACCTCTTTGTTCCAGTTCCAAAACAGTGGGGGCCTGCTGGGTTGAAGGCTGCTCTTTCCTGTGTAAGTGGACCTCTGAAACATCAGAGAAGAGGGGCCAAAGACTGTAAGAGCCAGAGGACAAGGCCATCTGCTGTGAGATTGTGTCTTCTACATACAACAGGGAAGCTGCACCAGGAAATCCTAACAACATGGCTGCCTGAACGAGACCTGAACAATGATAAAATCAGTAGGCGTACAACGTGAATGGGGACATTTCACAGGGTCCCACACCTAGATGAAGAACCACAAGCAATTAACTGCCAAGAGAGGGAGAAGCAGCCTTCCCCAAGGGTAAGCCCCCTAATGGCTGTCCAACACCAAGGGGTCAGGCCGAAACACATATACACACAAGCAACAGCAAAGGGGCTCAGCAGGTTGAATTTATGTGTTAGCTATTCATGTGCATATACAAACGTATATGTGTGGAACAATGATGATTAAAGCAAAAAGTACCATGAATTTTAGATGGGGGAACATGAGAGGAGAGGGAGGGAGAAATGATGTACTATATTTTAGTTAAAAATAAAATAAAGTAATAATAATTTTTTTTTTTTTTGGTTTTTCGAGACAGGGTTTCTCTGTGTAGCTTTGTGCCTTTCCTGGAACTCCCTTTGGAGACCAGGCTGGCCTCGAACTCACAGAGATCCGCCTGGCTCTGCCTCCCAAGTGCTGGGATTAAAGGCGTGTGCCACCACCACCCGGCTAAATTTTTAAAAAATAATAAATGGTCCTCTGACAATAAACTCAGAAAAAGACTCATGGAAGGTGGCACTGGGGACTTCACCACCCTGACCCTTCACGTTGATCCACCGCTCTGACCCTTCACGTTGATCCACCGCCTTGACCCTTCACGGTGATCCACTGCCCTCCCTGACTGAAGGTGTGTGGAGAATCCAGAGTTGGGGGTAACCCTGCAAAGAACAATTAAATAATGGGAAACAAAACCTTCAGGGAAGGGTTAAAGGAAAGAAGCTATTTTGCCTGGAGAAGAGAAGGCTGAGGAATGACCTAATTATAGGCTTCAAGTACATGAAGAATTAATCTACAGCAGATGGTGACCAGCTGTTTTCAATTCCCAGTGAATACAGTACAAGAGAAAATTGGCTTAGAGGGTAATAGGAAGGATTTGAGATAGATAAAAGAAGGAATTTACTGGGTTTTGAGGGTCACAAAGGTTAAGAGGAGATAGGCCCTGCTGCTTTGTGAGGCGACAGACCTCCTTCCCCGAGGTTTCCTGGCTTGGATTTGTTTGTTCACATTCATTGAGGGAGAAACAGCTCGGTTCTGTGTGTCTGGGTGTGCGGCTGACTGTTCACTACACCTGTGTCTGTTCATCACTTGGACTCTTATGGTTTACTTTCCATGAGTCATTATCACCACACCAAGTGGCATTCACCAGGTGCCAGATGTATGCTGAACATAATGGAAGAAGAAAACCACCTAGACTCCGGTTTCGCCTTCACACTTGCACTTGGCAGCTGTAAGTATCTGCCGAGGGCCCTCTTGGTGCTAGACACCACTTCAATCATAGAAGGGCCCAGGAGAGCAAAGTGACTGTCCTCACGAGCCGGAGAGTGTGTGTCATCGAGAGGTATGGAGAAAGCTGTGTTGTAATCAGTCAGGAAGTTTGAAAACACACACCCTGGCCCTTCCATCCCATGATTTGGCAGTAGAGCACCTTTCAAATGCATGCTGTCAAATTATAATCATCACCTCAAAGTTGACAGTGCTTCTCTACTTGACTCCAAAGTGCATCATTAAACAGATTTCAAATTGCTCACAGTACATGCTTGCACACTTACATTCATACGCACAGAACTGAAAGAATTTCACAAGGGAGCACTATGATTTTTATTTTTATATTTAGTTTTATTTTATTTTATATTTTTAGTGCTTGTCAATGAGTTCTAGAATCCTCTAAGTTTAAAACGTTGCTGTGGGAAGACAGCAACTCTGCTTCCAGCCTAAAAGGCAAGAACTCATTTTTATGCCTCAGTTACAGGGCAATAGGTAGGGTGTGGATGGCCAAAAAGAATGAAAGCCCACAGGCCCCTCCACCTATCTCAACCATGCACTGAGAGGGTGAGAGTCCTGGAGGTTTCTCCGTGTTCTAGCCCAAGGAAGCAAGGCACAAGTAATGGGCACAAAAGGCCCCAAGCAGCACATGTTTGTACTGGGTGTGGTGGCATTGGGGAGGTGGGGGCAAGGAGAATCACAAGGCAAGCCTAGGCTACATAGCAAGACCTTGTCTCAAAACAAAAGATGGGTAGACTGGAATTGTCTTCTGTGTGACACGAATCCATCTAATGGCCAGGGATGAGAACAATTGACTGACAAAGGTCACAGGTAGCAAATAAGCTATGCCAAAACCAGAAAGACATCAAGCACAAAGGGAGCCTTGTGGTAAGGAGTTCCAGTGCCAAGGATGTCGCCAATTAGGGCAGTGAATGAGTGGGTTGGACGAGGTCTCGCTAGACAAAGCAGCAAAATTGGTTGCAAATGACAGCAGGTGCTGAAAGTCTTGCGACTGTAGTAAATCAAAGTCTTCTCCCGCAGTGTGGAGCAAGTGGAGGACCACAGGTCCGTCAGTCACCTCCACCGCCATCCGACTGCCTGGAAAGACTTTTCCTTAAACATCGCAACTCGGAACTGAGCACTGAGCTTTGTTTGTCATGGGCAACAACAAAGAGTAGGACAAGGGCCACTTGACTATCCCACAATGAGCTAGCTGCAGATGAAGAACACGATGTCGATTTCTTCCTCCCGTAAAATGGAGATGGTGGAGATGATCAGGTCCTGGATGACAGATGTTGCTTAGACTCAAGGCTGGGCTAGGCAATGCAGGTGCATAGGTGCCCGTAAACTGAAAGTTCCTGTTTTACTGCACCCACTCGGCACTAGCATGGTCAGAGGTGAGAGAAGTTCAAATCTATGAAGGCTACACAGTCCAGCGGGAGGAAGTAGATAGGAAGGTAGACAGACAGACAGACAGATGGATAGATAGATGGATAATTTTCTAAATGGGATCAAACCCTCTGACAAACCACTGCCCCTTCTTTCAGAGAGGCAATGATGGTTGGTTTGAATGTCAACTTGCCACAGTTAGAATTAACTGAGTAGCAAGCCTCAGATGAGAAAACCTCCTGATTGCCTTAACTGATGCAGAAGACCCACAGCCATCATGGGCAGCCCATTCTGGCAGCAGTCCAAGTGAAACAGGGCAATGGCAGAAGGAAGGTTATTCGCCTTTTGCCTACTCAGCCTGATTTACCCTGTTGCCCCTGCCTTTGGTGCGCTCCCTAAAATCAGAACCAGTGTTTTCAGACTTCCATTACTGACTGAGGATCAGGAGCTCTCCAGGAACCTTTTAAGTTTTCAGCATCTGATTAGGACGGCTGAGCACCCAGACACACACACACACACACACACACACACACACACACACACACACACACACACACACACATATATATTTATATATATATTTACATATATATATATGTTGTGTTCCCTCGATTAATACAGAGGCCATGAGTGTATGATCACGAAGAATTAAGCAGGCTATGATAGAAACACATAGCCACACCCTCCTCTGCATCCAGGTTGCTTCCTCTAAGCTCTGCCTCTCAGGAGCTGCAGGGCACTTCCCTTCAAGAGGGATGAGAAAGCTCTTACATAGTTTTGCCAGCCAGGTGACCTGGGAGTGCTGTGGGTGCCTCACTGGCCATAGGGAACTTACCTGCTATTTTAAGGATAGAAAAGAGTAATATACAACTAATTCAACAATGGAATATCAGACAGTAGGAAGTGTTTGAACAATGATGAAGGCAGAGGCCAAGAGTGATCAGGGCTGTGACTATTTAACATAGCAGGATGCAAACATTCCAGTAATGATCTGATAAGTGAGACACCATGGGAAAGCCAGTGAGAAGAGTCTGAGTCGGGAATGTGCTTGGCAGGTTGTAGGAATCAAGAAGCTAGAGCCGGGTGAACAAGGGAAGATTGGCAAGTAAAGGGACAGTTAGCAAGGAGCTGACGGTGCAGGATCTGATGGCCACAAGAGATACTACGTGTGACAGAAAGCCATTAGAAATGTTTGAACAGGGAGTGATTGTGTGTGGTGTGTATGTGGGGTGTGTGTGTGTGTGTGTGTGTGTGTGTGTGTGTGTGTGTGTGTGTGTGTGTTTTGCTTGAGATTGAACCTAGGACTTCACACGTGCTAGATGAGTTCTACTTGATTTATATCCTCAGTCCTGTTTGTTTGCTACCCCCATCTCAGTTTTAAAACAGTATCTCACTAAGTTGCCCGATGAGGACACGTGTTGGGGAATATTATTTTAAGGTGTGTTACTTTTGCTTATGTTGCATTTGTTTAACTCTATGAAGCTGTGTTACTTTGCCTGTCTAAAACACCTGATGGTCTAATAAAGAACTGGCAAATAGCTAGGCAGCAGAAAGGATAGGAGGGGCTGGCAGGCAGAGAGAACATAGAGGAATAAATCTGGGAGGCGAGAAGGAGCCAGAGAAGGAGGAGGACATTAGGGCCAACCACCCAGCTACACAACCAGCAATGGAGTAAGAGTAAGATTTACAGAAGTAAGAGAACAGGAAAAGCCCAGAGGCAAAAGGTAGATTGGATAAGTTAAGGAAAGCTGGCAAGAAACTAAGCCAAGCTAAGCCAGGCATTCACAATTAAGACTAAGCCTCCGTGAGTGACTTATTTGGGAGCTGGGTGGTGGGTCCCCCAAAAAAAGTAAAGAAACAACAACAGATGTGAGTTCAATAGGTAGTACAGGCAGTCCTTGAACTTAGCATCCTCCTGCCTCAGCCTCCCACTATAGGCCTAAACCACCAACCACAGCTGTCAGTGATGGAGAAAGTGAACACCTGGCTACCAAAATGGAGATTCAAGTTGTTTCACATTGTAGCAGAACACCTCCCACAAGCAGGAAGGGGAATCAGACTCTGAACCATCAAGAAAATACAAAGTGATCCAGGCATCATAAGGACAAAGCAGCTTGGGGACCGAATGAGATACAATAAAGCGGGAGACACACAGCCTGACAGCAGGTGTCCAGCACGTGAGTCTAAGTGGATGGGAATATTATTTATTCATCAAGGTAGGAAACCCAGAGGGCAGAGCCCTTTGAAGGGAGAGGCATGCTGTTCCCTTGAGTCATATTAAATACACCCAGAAGGGAACTGGTGATTCATGCTTGCAGTTCAGGAAAATCACCTCTGTGGAAGTCACAGATGTGAGAACATCAGTGCACTACATCAGGGCAGAACTACAGCTGCAAAAGATTTACCAGTGAGGGCAAAATGAGAGTGAAGAAAATGCCGAGCCCAGGTGCTAGAAAAACAGAAGGTTCTAGAAGTAGGCAAAGAAAATTGTGAGCAGAGGAGATGAGAAGAAATAGATGCCAGGAATGGCAGTTTATGTCTGTAACCACAGCACTTGGGAAGCTAGGTCAAGAGAACTGTCATGAGTTCATTGTTAGGCTGAGTGACACTGAGACCCTCATAAAATAATAATAATAGGGAGCAAGTAAGGGAATGAAGAAACAAAAATAGAAGGCGCCAGAAAAAGGAAGAGCCAGACGGGCACTGGCATCAAATGCTGTGAAGAGCTGGGCCTGTAAGTTGGCCATGGTTCCCTGGATTTCCACAACATACTGTGTGCTTGTCTGCACTCCCTTCTGTACTGATAAGTGCCAGCAATCAGGATTGTGTTTTTTGGTCATCACTGACTTGCAGTGGTACTAAATAAACATGTGCTCGGTTACAAAATGGATGAGTTACAAAATAGACAGCATTTGTGATCTTTGCGTACAAAGCGTGGGCAGTGGAACAAGGCCACCAAGGCTATTCACAATTAGCTAACATGAGAAAGGGGGAAATGGAGACAGCAGACAAATAGCTTCCTTTGGAGGAGGACAATGATTTATACAAAGTACTCTAGTGTTTATATTGGAGTATCATTTCATTTGTCTCTCTTACTTTTTTGAGATACAGTTTCTATGTGTGTGGATCAGGCTTGTCTCAAATTTGAGAGCCTCCTGTCTCTTCTTCCCAAGTGTCCCCTCTCTCCACTCGTCCTCTCCTAAAAGTAGACTTGAGCACACTCAACTGTCCTCTCATGGAAGAGCACTATGTCCTCCTGGATATAGTGTGTGACAATATGCAGGGTGTTTACCACTGGGGAAGCTCATCAGAGCCATTTGTGTCAGTATGTATAATGGCTCATACTGCCCATGTGGGTGACCAATGGTCAAGCTACATTTTATCTCTACACAAAGGTGCTATGCCAGGGACAAAAGCCCCCACTATGAATGCTACACACAAAGTCAAATTCTTCATCAAAAAAGATATTCAGAGGGCCTGTAGATTTTATGCAAATAAAGGCAGACAAAGGTCAGGCATTTCTTGGATATATCCACTACATTCAAAATATTATGTTGCTGAGGTATAGCCTAAGATAATACATAGGAAGCTTGGAAAGAGTAAATTTATTATAGTTAGCTAAGTTAGTGTGGTTATAGAAAACAGTGTAGTTAGTATAGGAAACAAAAAGCATCAATAAGAAAAGGCACTGGACAATCATGGAAAAGCAACAAGTTGATATTATTTGCAATGGGCAGGAAGGTTGCTCCATGCCCAGGACTGCTGTTCTGGCTGAATGCTTCTTTGTATACAGCCAGTGCATGGTAAATTGTATTGTCATAAATAAACTAGGATCCAACGGCGTCCTAGGAGGGATATCCAGTGCAGTGCTGGCACTACATGAAGCAACTTGCACAAGATATTGCCTGCTCTGCAAGTATGTAAATGCCATAGGTACCCATGCACATAGGACAGGATGTATTGTAGATGTCAGGCTTGCCAACAAATATGACTCTCCCACATCATAACAACCGGCATTGAGTAAGATCAACAAACATTTCCTAGCTGCCCAAGAGTAATGAATCACTCTAGGTTTTGAATACATGGATGAAAATTATAGGATAGCTACTGTCAAAAGACAAAATTGCAGCAATTTACCATACAGATCTTAATTGGTGTTAACTTGGCATTCTAGAATTGGGCAATACACCGTTCCATAAAATACATGTTCTCATGAGCTGAGAGGACATTGGTTTCACAGACAGACATAAGCTGGGAAAAGCAGAACCATAACAAAAGAGAATTTGGCATGTCCAACTTCCTTTCCTTGTAAGGTGGGAGCATGGAGACTGACAATCACGTGGGTTAGTATCTAGCCCCGCCCCCACCTCCAGGAGCTTTTTGTATGAAGATGAAAGCAGAGGTTTGTGCACATTTACTATGACCGCTCTCCTGACCTCTCAGGAGGTCAGATGACAGCTTAGTTTATTTGCTGATTTGGCACTTCAACTGGCTGACTCATTTTGGTTTTCAGTCTGGTCTGTCGGCCCCAGTGCTGTCGTGTACATTTTATAAATCTCTATATCTAACTTGCTCCCAATCAAGCTATGAAGATAGCACATTGAAACAAAACTTTGGATTTTATAATGAAAGCACAAGGTTTAATTAAAAAGTTACTATGGGATAAGGCATATGCAGTAAGATTAGGAGAAGATTCCACTATGACACCAGACACCCCACTTTCTGAAACAAGTGGCAGCTATCAGGGATGAAGCACGTGTGTTCATTCAGTGATTAAATGGGTGAATAAAGACAAATCTTTTGAGATAGTATCACTAACTGAGGCTAGCCTCAAACTTGCGATCCTGCCTCAGCATCCTGAGTCCTGGGACTATAGGCATGTGATTTAGGTGTAAGTGAAGTATTTGAAAGCAGCTTGAATATATGCATATATCCAAAATACAAGTAGCAAAAACACAAACATATAACAAAAAACACAAAAACAAATAATTAAAATGAGGTAACAGGGTCTGATTCAGTATTTCTGGCTCATCCTTCCTCACTGGGGAGTGTCAGGGTCCTGGGTGGGTGTGGCCTCACAGCAGTCTGTGGTGACCTGATTTGAGCCCTGTCGTCTTCTTTCACGCTGTGTTCTTCCATCCTCTAACTTGCAACTACATTGTGCACTACTTCACTATTTCTGCACTTTTATTATAATTGTCCAAATTAAGTCATGCAACATACATGAGACCTGAACTTCTCCCAAATAGGAATTTAAGAGGCTCTTCTGCCGATGTCTCATAAATGTTCTCTGCAGTTGATATAAGGGGTTGTATCAGCTACTATGGCTTTTATGCTATGAAATTAAATATTTTGAAGTTTGGCTTAGCCTAAGAGGCCATTTTGAGTATCAAAACTGCTTTCATGTGGATGTATTGTATACTCTAAAGTTGGGGAGTAAAAGATTCGGGGACAGATTTGGCCTAGAGCCTAAGTTTAGTAACTAGAAATATAATTACTGGTGTGTGTGTGTGTGTGTGTGTGTGTGTGTGTGTGTGTGTGTGTGTTATCTCTATAAATGATCTGGGATTTATTGAGGCTATTTAGCTACTGACATGGTCTGAATAGGAAATGTCTACCAAAGCCTTGTATGTTTCACACACACACACACACACACACACACACACACACACACACACACCAGCAGCAGCAGCAGCAGCATAGCACCTGTCTGCTAACCTTCATTCTGCCTCAGATGAAGATTAGAAATGAAGGTAGGGAAAGGTTGCCATTTCCACTAAAACAAGAAAACAGCAACAAATAAATAAAGCACAAATATTTTTTTCTTTGTGCTACTGTAAAGCTCTGAATACGGTGAAGTATACAATAACCAAATTGTAGAGTAGGATGGCCACTCCTCAATGAGCAGACCAGATGCCTGCAGTATAAGCCTATGTGAACACGGAGGCAGCCAGTAGAGGGAGCTGCTGGGATAAGAACACAACAGAAGTAGTGTGGTAATCTGTGAATCTTGAAAAGCCAAACTCAATCTTTCTAACTTCTGAATTCTCTTGCACTGTACTCTGAGTGAATAGCAGTTTGGAGGCCAAGGGCAAAACAAAAAAATTCTGTAGCCTAAAGCACCTATATTCCAATCCCTACAGGGATAAATCTGAATACACTCTTTGAAATATCAGAGGCCAGAGATAAACAGAAACTGGCCTGCTAAGTGCTATTACTTAATTTTGCATTGCTGAAACCAAATTCTTGACATAAAAAAAAAAATTGAAGGGAAGATTTGCTTTGGTTCACAGTTTCAGAGATGTCAGTCTGTGACAGCGGGGAGGGAATGTCAGAATAGAACAGGTCACAGAGTAGTTGCCAGGAAGCAAATCAAATGAGTAAGAAGGATCCAGGGACAAGGCACCCCCAAAGACTGCCCCAGTGATATACTTCTGCCAGTTGGGTCTCACTTCCTGGAGTTTCCAGAACCCACCAAAATAACACAACGACTTGGGGACCAAACATTGAAACATACAAGGCTTTGGTAGACATTTCCTATTCAGACCATGTCAGTAGCTAAATAGCCTCAATAAATCCCAGATCAGTTATAGAGATCACACTAAGTCTAAACCAGAAAAGAAGGTTTATGGAGTATCTATTTTATCCCTTACTGTCTTTTTTAGCATTATACCTGGCACACAAGAGGTATGAGACAGAAAATGTAAGCCAGTATCAAGGGCAAAGCAGTAAGTAGAAGCAGGCCCACAGTTATTGCTGTTGGAGTTAATAGACACAAACTTTAAAATGACTATTTTAAATGTATTAAAAAGTCAAAGTAAAACACAGATAATGTAAGGCAAGTTTTTAATTATATTTAATTTATTTTTAAGGGGCAGGGGATGCATGTGTGCCATGGCAAACATGAAAGTTAGAAAAAAAATTGAAGGAGTCAGCTCTTCCATCCTGTGGATTTGGAAAATCAAAGTCGGGGAACCAACTTTGGCAGCAAGCATCTTAACCTGCTGAGCTATCTCACTAGCCCAAGATAGGCTGTTTTGAAATTCCCTCGGATTGGCACTGTTCTACGAGGACTTGGTAAGTCACTTAACATATTAAATATTTTAAAGGAAACTATTTAACGTTTTTATTTGTTTTATAAGTATATATGAATTACACATAACAATGGGTTTCCCTGTGATATTTTCATATGTGCAGACATGTATTTTGATCATATTCATCTTCTTTATTCTCTCATTTCCCTCCCATTGCTGATAATTGATCCCCTTCCTCTTTCCAATAGCCTCTACATCCAACATTCTGGGGGGGGGGGTAGAGGGAGGGAGGGGGAGGGAGAGAAAAGGATGGAGGTAAAGGGAGGGAGAGAGAGAGACAGAGAGAGTCCCCAAGTGTGTTCTTCATTAGCATTGTTTACAGGGGCTTGGGGGAGAGTTTCCTTACAGGATGTATGTGCATCTTACTAAGATGCCAGGAGCCCTTCCCTCTCCTGTGACGGGTGCTGATGGCCCAACCTTGTACAGATCTTGTGTAGGTGATCATAGCTACTGTGAGTTCAAGAATGTAACAGCTATGCCACAGTCAGAAGTCAGCATCCCATACTATAATAAGAGAATTTTAAGTGATGAATGTAAAGTATGAAAAACAACTGAATGGGACATCTACAACTATACAACACAAAATCTGAGAAGAGTTCTGTAGGGTCAAAATCAGAAGAAGAGATGGAAGCAGCACATCATCCGAAATTAGCCAAAACTGAAGCAAAATACATTAAATTTAAAAGAACAGGACATTAAAGGTGTATGGGACTACTTCAAACATTGTAATACATATAAATAAGTGACAGAATAGCATAAAAGGGATGGAAAAGGAAAAAAAATCTAAAGATACAATGGCTAAACTTTCTAATACTGATAATCAAATTCAATGAGCCCAGAGTAGAATAAACTGACAAAATAAAAAAACAAACTACATGCATACACATTATTGTTAAATCAATAGGATTAAAGATAAAGTAGAATGTGGTGGTATTTTACTTGTACTGAAATGTGATTTTAATTATATGTTAATAAATAAAGTTGCCTGGGGGTCAGAGCTATTAGAGCCATAGCAAGTGCGTGGCGGCAGTGGCGCACGCCTTTAAGGACCTGGAGGGCGGTACATACAGGCAGTGACGAGGCAGTCACATGTTTGGGTTTACAACCAATGAGAAGGCAGAACAGCTAGAGTATATAAAGACATACCCGCAGGAAGTAGGTCCCTTTCGGAGAGCTCTCTTGACTGAAGAGGATCTCTGAAGCAGGAAGGGTGAGGCTCTTAGCTCTGACCTCTTGGCTTTCTTCTCTGAATCGGCTCTGTGTTTCTTATTTGATAAGACGGTTGGTTACATCTACATTTGGTGCCCAACGTGACAAGAATCCATTAAAAACTGCTTAACTTGGCTTGGCGGCAGGTCCGGTTTCCTGCCAGGGCGGCCGGCTCCCTAGCCCGGGCCCAGGTCGGCTTGACCTCAGGCCGGACTAACCTTGAGCTACTTGCTTAAAGCCGGTGCTACAGACAATTCAGGCCTGCCCTGCCGAACAGGGCCCCTGCCTGTAAAGCCAATGCACATGGTTGGAGCTTAAGGTAGCCAGAACCAAGGCTTGACTAGGCTCAAGCGGGAACACGTGGCTGGATTCAAGCTCTTAGGCAGAACTTGCGGCTACTGTTCTTGCATGTTCTCTCTCTCTCTCTCTCTCTCTCTCTCTCTCTCTCTCTCTCTCTCTCTCTGGATTCACACCTCAGACACTAGGTGGCTGTTTTGAAATTCCCTCGGATTGGTACTGTTCTACGAGGACTTGGTAAGTCACTTAACATATTAAATATTTTAAAGGAAACTATTTAAAAGAGAAATTTTTTTCCACATTAAAAAAAATGGGTTTTCTGTGTTCATTGGAAGAAAATTGGGCTTTGTTTGCAATTTTAGGCAGTCTGACAATGGAACAGCTATATGAGAAGATTAATGTTGATCGAATTATGCATTTTATTACTATGCCTATTCTCATTTTACTATTTAAAAAGATAGTCAATTTAAGTGCTAGGGTGACAGCTTTAGAAAAACTTGTTAAACCTGTAAAAACTCAGACAGAAGAAACTAACAGTGAAGTTGCTTCAAGATTGGATCATAGGGTTACAGAAAGAAAGCCTGTTTTCACACAGTCACCCTTAGTTTGTCCAGTAACCATACAGCAGTTGCCTGATCAAATGACTACACAAAATATTTGGGCTCCAATTGAAATGTTAGATTTATGAAGGTTTAAGGAGGCAATAGTATCTTATGGCATGCATTCCCCATATGTAAAGCAAATGCTAAACTCTTGGTCAACATATAATAGGATTGTACCACAGGACTGGCGGGTGAGAGAGATTTGTCCTGACTGTGGGCCAGGCAGGAAAACTCTAGCTACAAATGGTGCCCAATGGCTCGAGTCTCCACCTTAAACCTGAGAATATTTAATAACCAATTCTAAACAAAGCCAAAACCAGGTTCCTGATTCATGTCTCATAGGGGCAGCTAGACGCCACAAAATGCGGGTTTGAACTACTGGCAGGTTCCTGGCCTCCACGTTTGACCAGCAGTATGGCGGAAATAAGGCGTCTGCCAGCAACACATTACGCTGTATGGTAGATGTAGTCTTTACTACTATATATATATAAAAAAAGAGGTTTCTGGGCTACACACTGCTTTAATAGAAGCATAGACCCACTGTTTCTGAGAGTTATGGCTCCCAGAGCTGGTAGAAAACAGACCACCACCATGTTGAGAAGCTGAAGTGGGCAGAGCCGGCAGCCACAGCTGCTGCAGCTTAAAGCAATAGATTCACAATAAGACAGATTCAGATGTAAGGGAAAACACTGGACCAACGAATGTAGATCAACAAGGGACAGACAGCATAATCTTTTGTCTCAGTCTTCGGGAAACTCCCAGAGGGGCCTCATGCAGGCCCCAATAGCAAATCCAGTTCAAACCTTTCCTGCAGTCGTAGAGGAAACCCCTACTCAGAGCAATTAAATAACCAAATGCCTATTGGAATAAGTCATGCTGGTCAGGATGATGAAACAGAGAAAATAGAAATTTCAGGAGAAAACATAAAGAAAATTTTTTGGCAAACTTCTATTAATGAACAAAGACCAAAATTAACGATAAAAATAAATGGTGTTTTGTTGTCTGGTCTGGTAGACACAGGTGCGGACGTTACCATAATTGCACCAGAATTTTGGCATCCAACTTGGCCTCTTCAGGAGGTAAACATTCAACTGTTAGGAATTGGGACGTTATCTCAGGTGAAACAAAGTGCAAGATGGCTCGAATGTATAGGTCCAGAAGGACAGAGAGGAAAATTGAAACCATATGTAGCTAACATAGCTATGAATCTGTGGGGTTGAGACTTGTTGCAACAATGGAATACTCAGATTAACATCCCTCCAATCTCAGAAACAAATCATAAACTAGCACATGTTTCTGAGAGAAATATTAGAAGGCATTATTCTGAGTGGTCACCAGCCATCCATATTATACAAGAACAGGGCACAACAACTGATGATCTTCCAAAGACATCAACAGCTCTACCTTTAAAATGGTTAACAGACAAGCCTGTATGGGTCCAGCAATGGCCTTTAACACAGAGAAACTCCAGGCTTTAGAAGAGCTGGTAGAAGAACAGTTATAAGCTCAGCATATTGAAGAATCAAGCAGCCCTTGGAATTCTCCTGTATTTGTTATTAAAAAGAAATCTGGTAAATGGAGAATGATAACAGACCTTAGAGCAATTAACAAAGTAATTCAGCCAATGGGCTCTCTACAATCTGGAATTCCTTTGTCTACTCTGTTACCAAAAGGATGGCCTCTCATAGTTATTGATTTAAAAGACTGTTTCTTTTCAATACCCTTACAAGAAAAAGACAGAGAAAGATTTGCTTTCACAGTGCCTACTTATAATAATTCTCAACCGATTAAAAGATTTCAATGGAGGGTCCTCCCACAGGGAATGTTGAATAGCCCAACTCTGTGCCAATATTTTGTACAACAGCCATTGGAAGTGATATGTAAAAAATTTCCTAAATCTATAATTTATCATTATATGGATGATATTTTACTAGCTGACTCAAATGCAGATACTTTAGAAAGAATGTTTGAAGAAGTAAAGAAAATTTTGCCTTGCTGGGGATTACAAATGGTTCCTGAAAAGATACAAAGAGGAGATTCTATTAGTTATTTAGGATATAAAATAGAGCTACAAAAAATTAGACCCCAAAAGGTGCAAATTAGGAGAGATCGACTACAGACTCTTAATGACTTTCAAAGATTATTTGGAGATATTTCTCATTTATGAACTATTGTTGGGGTAAAAAATGATGAACTGCATAATTTGTTCAAAACCTTAGAAGGTGACAAGGACTTAAATAGTCCAAGAGAATTATCACCTGAAGCTGAGAAAGAATTGGCCTTGGTAGAAAAGAAAGTACATGAAGGGCACATGGATCGTATTGATCCAAAGCTGGATTGCATTTTGGTTATTTTACCTTCTAGGCATTCTCCAACAGGAATATTAATGCAGAGGGAAGATATTATATTAGAATGGATATTTTTACCAAATAAACCAAATAAAAAATTAAAAACTTATGTGGAAAAAATCTCTGACTTGATTTGGAAAGGAAAATTGAGACTTTGTCAATTAGCAAGAATAAACCCAGCAGAAATTGTCGTACTTTAACTAAGGAGGATATTGAAAAATTATGGACAGAAAGTGAACCTTGGCAAAGAGCTTGCAGTAATTTTTTGGGAGAAATTAACAGCAAATATCCCAAAAGCAATAGAATTGATCTTATAAAGAGAGCTGATTGGATCTTGCCTCGAATTGTACAGGAAAAACCCATATCTGGAGTTCGTACATTTTATACAGATGCCAACAAACAAGGAAAGGCAGGTTACAAATCAGAAAATTTAAGTAAAGTGGTTCAAAGTCCTTATAATTCAGTTCAAAAATCAGAATTGTATGCTATTCTGTTGGTATTAATAGATTTTTCAGAACCTCTCAACGTAGTAACTGACTCTCAGTATGCTGAAAGTGTAGTATTACATATTGAGACTGCAGAATTTATCCCTGATGCTTCAGAATTAACTTCACTATTTATTCAATTACAAGATACAATCAGGAAAAGGAGTCATCCTTTATATATAACTCACATTCGATCCCATACTGGTCTGCCAGGCCCTTTAGCACAAGGCAATGATGAGATTGATAAATTATTGATAGGAAATGTGCTGGAGGCCTCAGAATTTCATAAAAAACATCATGTCAATAGTAAAGGTTTAAAAAAGGATTTTTCCATAACCTGGCAACAAGCCAAAGAAATAGTAAAGAAATGTCCTACTTGTTCCTTCTACAATCAAACGCCATTACCAGCTGGATGTAACCCAAAAGGTACTCAAAGGAATGAAATCTGGCAGATGGACGTGTTTCACTTCGCAGAATTTGGAAAACTGAAATATGTACACCACACTATCGATACTTATTCAGGATTTCAGTGGGCAACTGCTTTGAGTTCTGAAAAAGCTGATTCTGTAATCACTCATTTGCTAGAAGTTATGGCCATCATGGGTATACCTGCACAAATCAAAACTGATAATGCTCCATCATATGTCTCTGTTAAAATGAAACAGTTTTTTGCTTATTACAATATAAAGCATATTACAGGCATACCACATAATCCTACAGGTCAAGCAGTTATAGAAAGATCAAACAGAACTCTAAAGGATATGCTAAATAAACAGAAAGGGGTAACAAAAACCTCCAGAAACAGACTGCATAATGCTCTATTAACTTTGAATTTTCTTAATGCCAATGAGAAAGGTACAGCTGCAGAGAGACATTGGATAATAGAAAAAACTACAGAATTAAATCAGCCTATATACTTTAAGGATGTGCTGACCTCAGAATGGAAACCAGGGTATGTGTTACGTTGGGGACGAGGTTTTGCTTTTGTTTCTACAGGAGAAGATAAGTTGTGGGTACCATCAAAATTGATAAAGGTTCGATTTGAACAAGAGAGACCTCTTAATTAGAGGAGGTGATAGTTCATCAACCAGCATGAACATCCAATTTAAACTAACTTATACCAGTAACACATGTCTTTTCATTTAATCAGATAATAACTTGCCAAAAAGGAACATCCCCAAAATTAGTCTTGGGGAAAGGTTTTTGTTTTTGTCTTTTAGGAGAATGAAGGTTAAGGAATCTGAAGAACACTGGACAAATGAGACAACTGAAGAAAAGGGGCAAATCATCTATCCCAGGAAACAGAGTGAAACGGCATATGGGTATATATTATCTAAAAAAATTTTATGTCTTCCTATAGGTTTGCTTCTGCTTTTCTCTAAAAATTTAACACTATTGGTCTTCTAATAGTCCCAGTTCAATTAAAATTTAAAGCTGACTTTGGAGTTGGAGAATGGCTCTCTCCTTCTTTAAACTCAAGCATGTTGTTAAAAGGAAAATGCAAACTCCCTGTATCATGCCAGAAGAAAAGAGTCATCTTCTGCTATGGGACAGGAGAAAAGCCAAATTAATTATGGGACTATTCTATTACTAATCTCAACTCTTTGATTCTATTCTGATTCTTTAAAACTTTTCTTAAAGTATAAATTCTATATCAAAATTTACAAGATTAATATATATATATATATACATTTTAAACTTTGTTAAGATATGAATGGTCATATAGATTACTAATTAATTCTAGAAAAAAGGCTTCAATTAGCTGTATATATATGTCTTTGTGTTCGAGTCTCTTATCAGTTTTCTGCAGGAAATCACGGCCAGGCCTAACATCAACTGAAGTCTCCAGGAAGAAATTGGGGCCCCTCAACAACAACAATTCCACGTGGACAATAATAACATCACTAAGCTGACAAACATCATCTACAGATCAGCTTTGAACTACAAGGTGCTCAGAGCAATTTTGAGATGACTAGCTGAGATGATCCAGTCTCAAAGACTACTTGAATAAGGACTTGAGATAAACCCTGAACTTTGGCATTATACACAGACTGGATAATGAAGGATATAGTTACCTTTCCTAGAATTTGACAATTAACCTAAAATTTTTCTTTCAGGATAAAGATAACTTCGCCCATACCCAGCAGGAAGCAATTTTAAGAATACGACACCCACATTCCCAAAGAGGTGGTGTGGGGCGGGTCGTTTTTTGGTCTTTTTAATGGGTTTTGGGTCTGGGATAATTTTCATTGTTTAGAGGAGTTGGTTACAAGTTGTTGTCAAGGGTTAGGACAAAGGCTAAGCAGATTAGATTTAAGGTTCTTATTAAAAAAAAAGAGAAAAAAGAAGAAGAAAAAGACAATTACTAGTTTTAAATACTTTACATTGGATTGGATTGTTTTATATTGTATACAAATTATATATATTGAAATTGATGTTGTTAGAAAATGCTATATGTATATTTCTAATTGTACTTATACCGTTCATTTAACAATGCAATTTTCTGATCCTTGAATGTTATTATTACCAACTATTAGGATATAAAGAAATGAAAGTTAGTAGTTAGACATTACAATAGAACTTGTAGTCATATTAGATATGTTTTAAAAATTGAACAGATATATTTTAGACAGGTCATCTTCAAACCCTTCAGAGATCTACAGAATATGGCATTTAAAATGTTTTAATAACTTAGAAAATTTTTCTTTTTTGTTATGATTATGAGACATGTCGGCTCCTGGCAGTACCAATCTACTTCAGAGAAAATATGGGCATTGAAGAAACTGCATATGGAGTTAACTTTCATTGTGGCAAAAGTTAGCCACTGGACAACAAAGTATCCTCGAATTAACTGCTGACAAAATGGACAGACAGGACATGAAACAAAGGACTACTGATTCTTGCCAAAACAAATGTGGTTATGGCTTTATCAAAAGGCATCTTCTGAGGCCAGGACAATATGGCACCATCCCTGAAGTGGCCTTCACAATTTGGAAAAGGTACAATGCCCTTTTCTTCAAAGGCAGCTGAACAGGCAGTGGGCCAATGGCTTCTGATGTGCAATGGAACAGCAGCTGAAACAGTTATTCTTGAAGAGTAACTAAGCTCACGCCCCTCAATAGTAGACTGGCATTTGATAGAGGGATGTGGAGAAGAATGGGATGCTGAGATGAAGCCATATATACACAGCCAAGAAGAATGGACAGCTGAATTAAAAAACCAACAACAATTTCCAGAATTTAAAATCCTGAATCATAACATGACACTAGTGGAATTCAGGTGTTTCTGGTACATGGACTGCTCTCACCCAATGTGAGGTTGAACTGTTGACCTTGTGTACATCCTACTTCACAAATGAGTCTGTCAGATATGCTAAGACTATAGGCTGAAGATGATGCCCCAGCATTGCGGAGAAACCTCAGGTGACTGTCCAGGCAGCTGGCTGTTTCTGTCAACTCACAAATTTTTTGGAAGTTACTTGCATGCACTTTCTGTTTTTATTTTTGTTAGCTAATATTATTTCCTTCTTGGGTCTCTGAGAGAGTTCAAAATTAGTTAGTTATAGTTGAAGGTTAGTTATAGTTGAAGATTAATTAGGATAGAAAGTGAGTTAGATACATTTTGGACTTAACAAAATAGGATAGATAATGAAATTATTTTCTCTGAATTTGTCAAATACAAATGAACTAGACATTGTTTAGACATTTATTACTTGTATATATTGTATATAGTCATTGTACTTTTGTATATAGGGTTTTTTTGTTAGTTATAACCTTTTTCTTTTTTTTTCCTTTTTATTAAAATAGAAAAGGGGAAATGTGGTGGTATTTTACTTGTACTGAAATGTGATTTTAATTGTATGTTAATAAATAAAGTTGCCTGGGGTTCAGAGCTATTAGAGCCATAGCAAGTGCGTGGTGGTGGTGGCGCATGCCTTTAAGGACCTGGAGGGCGGTACATACAGGCAGTGACGAGGCAGTCACATGTTTGGGTTTACAACCAATGAGAAGGCAGAACAGCTAGAGTATATAAAGACATACACACAGGAAGTAGGTCTTTTTCGGAGAGCTCTCTTGACTGAAGAGGATCGTTGAAGCAGGAAGGGTGAGGCTCTTAGCTCTGACCTCTTGGCTTTCTCCTCTGAATCGGCTCTGTGTTTCTTATTTGATAAGAAACATCTACAGTAGAATACTTTGAAACCAGCCAGAACAAAAAGAGCACTTTACATTCAGGAAACTAAAAGAGGAGTTATCTTCCATGTTAATAGTAGCTCAAGGAAATCAGGGTAGGTAGTTTAATATTAAAGTAGAATCCAGGTCAAGGAGATCACGGAATACAAAGGAAGCCAGCTCAGCACCATAAAGGGATCCATTATACGGGAAAACTCAAAATTCCAAACATTTATGTCACTAATTAAAGACAAGCTCAAAGAAAAGAAAACAAAACCAACAGCAGCAGACAAGTCACACACAACCCAAAGTAACTGTTTCCTCTGCTCCAAAGGAAACTATCAAAAAGCGAAAAAAACCAACCCATAAGGAGGGTGGAATGCATGTGAGTTTCATAGTCTATAGAAGACTAGTATTGAGACTATATAAAGCGGGCTGGTGAGGTGGCTCAGCAGGGAAAGGTGCTGCCAGCAAGCCCGATCGATGGTCTGAGCTCCGTCCTCAGGACTCACACGGTGACCGATAGAGCCAACTCCTGCAAACTGCCCTCTGACCTCCACAAGTACACTCTACAGACATGCAAGCCTGTGTCAACACACACACTAAAATAAGAAAAGTGTAATTTAAAAATAATACTTTTTTAAAAAGAATATATAAATAATTATTCAGGGCATGGAGGTACACATCTGTAATCCCCACTGGGGAAGTGAAAGCAGGAAGATCAGGAGTTCAAGGCCAGTCTTGCTTTTTTGAGGTCACTTTCCATTGACTCAATAAAACAACACAAGACCTGTCTCAAAAACAAAACAAACAAAAATAACAAGCAAAGGAAAAAATAATATAAAAGAAATTCCTACAATTTGGTAAAAAAAACTAAAATATGGGTTAAAAAACAACTAAAATATGGGGAAATGAAGTGGATATGCGTTTCTCCAAAGAAGATACCCAAAGACCAAGAAACATTAAAGGCTGATCCATATCATTTGCTATTAGAGAAAGGTAAGTTAAAACCACAGATATTATACTACCTAAGGATCACCACAATGGATGCCATCTGAATGGCAAATGGTAGCATATGTCTTAGTCAGGGTTACTATTGCTGTGATGGAACACCATAACCAAAGTAACTTGGAGAAGAAAAGGTTTCTTTCTCTTACATTTCCATATCATAGTTAATCATTGAAGAAAATCATGACAGGAACCTGGAAGAGGCAGGAGCTGATGCAGAAGCCATGGAGGAGTCCTGCTTATTGGCTTGCTCTCCATGGCTTGCTCAGCCCGCTTTCTTATAAAACCCAGGACCACCAGCTTAGCAGTAGCCCTATCCCACAATGGGATGGTCCCTCCTCTTCAATCACTAGTTAAGAAAATGTCCCACAGGATTGCCCACCTACAGTCCAATCTTATGGAGTCATTTTCTCCATTGAGCCCAACCCCTCAGATGATTCTAGCTTTTATCAAGTTGACAGAAGACTAGCCTGCACACCACATGTTGAAAAGGATATGAAGACATTGAGAGTGGGATTTATTTTTGAGACATGTTCTCAATATAAGGTCCAGGCTAGCCCAAACTTCACTAAGTATTGCTGAGTGGTCTTAAACTCATTAGCTTCCTGCCAGAACCTCCCAAGTGCTGGTATATAGACATGAGCTGGGTGCAGCTAGCAATGAAAATGTAAGAAGTGTGTACCCTTTAGAACAAAATTTATAGTTATTTTAGGCCATAAAATATAGAATTACCATGTGATATAGTAATTCTACTCTTTCATCTACACCTAAGAGAATTAAAAACCCACATCTACATAAAAATACATAAATTATTGTTTGTTGTAGTATTATTTATAATAACCTAAATGTAGAAAAAAATTCAAATATCCATCAATTGATGATCAATTGATAGATCAGCAAGATGTGGAATACCCATAAAACAAGTATTTAGCTATAAGAAAGAAGGACTAATGTATGCTATAACAAAAATGAAGAGTGGACATGTATGCTAAGGGAAAGAAAGCAAGCACTAAGCACTATGTATCATTTGGTCTAATTTATATGAGGAATCCAAAATAAGAGGATGCATCAGGATAGGAGGGAGGTTAGTAGTTGGCAGAGTCTGGGGGAATTAAGACAGAGAACTAGGAATTCCTACTAATGGGTAAGGAAGTGCTCTGTAATTAAAGCCAGGCATGGCAATGTATGCTTATACTCTCAATGCTGGTGTGGTAGAGACAGGAGAATCAAAATTGTTCTCAGTTGTCTAGTGAGTTTAAGGCCAATCTGGCTATGTGAGACCCTGTCTCAAGTATGACAAAAAAAAAAAAAAAAAGAAAAGAAAATGTTCTGGAATTAGATTAGCTTACATAATAATGATAGTTGTACTTTGTGCTGATATTAAAAACCATTGAACTTTAGTCTTTAAATGGGCAATTATTGTTGTGGTATATAGACTTTTTGAAAGTATCACTAAGAGATATGCTATATTCGTAGATTAGAAAATTCAACATTGTTAAAATATCAACTCTCTTCAAATTGATTTATAAATTCAGGAGAATCTTCATCAAAATTCTGTCAAACTTTATTTTATAACTAGACAAGCTGATTCTAAAATCTTTATAGCAGTAAAGGTATGTTCAAAACCATTTCAAAGGAGGACAAAGTCAGAGGGCCTGAGAACTGTCTCTAAAGCACCAGAAACTCAGCACTGTGATAGCAGAGTACAGATGATCTATAGGTGAACTTTTCTGTCCTGCCAGCCAATTCCCAAATAACCACACAGAGTCTTAATATTAATTATACATGCTCAGCTGATAGCTCATGATTGTCTCCAACTAACTCTTACAACTTAAATTAACACATTTCTCCTATGGGCTGCCTGAGGCTCCTTTACCTCATCCACCAAGTTCCCATGTTGCTTCTTCCAAGTCTGGCTGAAGACTCCTCAGACTCCACCCTTCTTCTTCCTAGCATTCTCTCTGCCCCAAAAATCCTGCCTAGCTACTGGCCAATCAGTTTTTTATTAGCCATGAGAACATGTTTTCACGGTGTACAGAAGAATTATTTCATAGCACAGATCAATGAAACTGGGTTGAATGTAGCTTTATATTTGACAAACCCATCAAAGAAAACCAGTATTTAATAAAAGCATTCTCAATAAATGTAGCTCAAAAAAGTATTATTAAAAATTGAGCCTTCAATTTTACATAAAATTAAACTAAAATGGGCCACAGATCTTAATGTGAATGACAAAACTCTAAAGTCTCCAGAAAAAAAGCATAGGAGTCTGATTAAACAACTTTGAGGGCAGATAAGATCATTGAGACAAGATACAAAGGTACCTGCCATATAAGAAAAGGCTCCTTTAGAATTTATCTTATTTCTATTATTGTGATAAACTACCTTAACAAAAGCAACTCAGGGAAGGAAAGATTTATTTTGACTTATGGTTCCTGGTTGATAGAGCCCATCACAGTGGGGAGTCACGGCAGGAGCGGAAACAGGCGAGTCACACCGCAGTCATACTTGGGAACAGAGAGTAAACAGAGAGTGGGACCTAGCTACAAAGCCTCACAGCTGAGCAGGGCGTGACAGCACACACCTTTAATCTCAGCATTCAGGAGGCAGAGGCAGCAGATCTTTATGAGTTCAAGGTTAGCCTAGTCTGCATAGTGAGTCTCAGGACAGCCAGGGCTACAGAGAGACTCTGTCTCAAAAAAAGAAAAGAAAAGAAAAAGCCTTAAGGCCCACCCTCAGTGAGCCACTTCCTGCAGGAGCTACTCTGCCTCCAACAGATTCCACAGCCTTCCCAAACAGTGTCACCAGCTGGGGACTAAGTATTCAAACACAGGTGTCTATGGAGAACATTTCAGATTCAAACCTCGGTAGGATTTCAATAAAATTACATGTTTCTGATCAAAGGATACCAAAAAGAAAATGGATAGAACCAGGTGGTGGTGCCACACACCCTTAATCTCAGCACTCAGGAGGCAAAGGCAGGTGGAGCTACGTGAGTTCAAAGCCAACCTGGTCTACAAATCGAGTTGCAGGACAGGCAAGGCTACACAGAGAAACCCTGTCTCAAAAGAAAGAAAGAAAGAAAGAAAGAAAGAAAGAAAGAAAGAAAGAAAGAAAGAAAGAAAGAAAGAGAGAGAGAGAAAGAAAGAAAGAGAGAAAGAAAGAGAGAAAGAAAAAGAAAAAAGAAGAAAAGACAATGAATGAGAAGCTCAGGGATTCTCTCCACACCCCCTTTTCCATGTGCACTTCTAGGCTAAGAAAAAGGCTCCTCCTTGGAACTAAATGGCTGGCATTAGTAGGTTGAACTTCCTCACCTCTAGTCAGCAGCTCTAACTAAGGCAGCAGTGTTACTGCCTTAAGTACTGCTGCCTCACTGACAGCATGCTGCTGCCTCACTTAGAGCACGCTGCTGCCTCACTTAGAGCATGCTGCTGCCTCACTGACAGCACACTGCTGCCTCACTGACAGCACGCTGCTGCCTCACTTAGAGCATGCTGCTGCCTCACTGACAGCATGCTGCTGCCTCACTGACAGCACGCTGCTGCCTCACTGACAGCACGCTGCTGCCTCACTGACAGCATGCTGCTGCCTGACTTAGAGCATGCTGCTGCCTCACTTAGAGCATGCTGCTGCCTCACTTAGAGCATGCTGCTGCCTCACTGACAGCACGCTGCTGCCTCACTGACAGCACGCTGCTGCCTCACTTAGAGCATGCTGCTGCCTCACTTAGAGCATGCTGCTGCCTCACTGACAGCACGCTGCTGCCTCACTGACAGCACGCTGCTGCCTCACTGACAGCATGCTGCTGCCTCACTTAGAGCACGCTGCTGCCTCACTTAGAGCACGCTGCTGCCTCACTGACAGCATGCTGCTGCCTCACTGACAGCATGCTGCTGCCTCACTGACAGCATGCTGCTGCCTCACTTAGAGCGCGCTGCTGCCTCACTGACAGCATGCTGCTGCCTCACTTAGAGCATGCTGCTGCCTCACTGACAGCACGCTGCTGCCTCACTGACAGCACGCTGCTACCTCACTTAGAGCATGCTGCTGCCTCACTGACAGCATGCTGCTGCCTCACTTAGAGCATGCTGCTGCCTCACTGACAGCACGCTGCTGCCTCACTGACAGAACGCTGCTGCCTCACTGACAGCACGCTGCTGCCTCACTGACAGCACGCTGCTTCCTCACTGACAGCACGCTGCTGCCTCACTGACAGCACGCTGCTGCCTCACTGACAGCATGCTGCTACCTCACTTAGAGCATGCTGCTGCCTCACTGACAGCATGCTGCTGCCTCACTTAGAGCATGCTGCTGCCTCACTGACAGCACGCTGCTGCCTCACTGCAGCACGCTGCTGCCTCACTGACAGCACGCTGCTGCCTCACTGACAGCACGCTGCTGCCTCACTGACAGCACGCTGCTGCCTCACTGACAGCATGCTGCTGCCTCACTTAGAGCACGCTGCTGCCTCACTGACAGCATGCTGCTGCCTCACTGACAGCATGCTGCTGCCTCACTGACAGCACGCTGCTGCCTCACTTAGAGCATGCTGCTGCCTCACTTAGAGCACGCTGCTGCCTCACTGACAGCACGCTGCTGCCTCACTGACAGCACACTGCTGCCTCACTGACAGCATGCTGCTGCCTCACTGACAGCACACTGCTGCCTCACTGACAGCACACTGCTGCCTCACTGACAGCATGCTGCTGCCTCACTGACAGCACACTGCTGCCTCACTGACAGCACGCTGCTACCTCACTTAGAGCATGCTGCTGCCTCACTGACAGCACGCTGCTACCTCACTTAGAGCATGCTGCTGCCTCACTGACAGCACGCTGCTACCTCACTTAGAGCATGCTGCTGCCTCACTGACAGCATGCTGCTGCCTCACTGACAGCATGCTG
The DNA here is from genome assembly GCF_007827085.1 of Peromyscus californicus insignis. NCBI lineage: Eukaryota > Metazoa > Chordata > Mammalia > Rodentia > Cricetidae > Peromyscus > Peromyscus californicus. The sequence goes on from NW_026294573.1 coordinate 144,230,914, forward strand.
CTGCCTCACTGACAGCATATTCCTGTCTTTACTCTTGAGACTGTCAACTGTCAGGATTCAGAATCACCCAGGAGGCAGTCCTCTGTGCACGTTTCTGAGGGCACTTCCAGAGAGGCTTGACTGAAATGGGAAGACACACCTTGAATGTGAGCACATTTACTCTGTGAACTGGGATTTCAGACTGAGAAAAACAAGGAGAAAGTGAATGGAGCACCAGCCTTCATCTCTCTCTGCTTCCTGAGTGAGAACACCTCACGCCATACCTTCCTTGCCATGATGACTCAGACTGTGAGTTGAAACCCTTCCTCCCCTGCTTTGCTTTTATCAGGCATGTTGTCATAGCAACAAGAAAAGTAAGTAATACAGACACAAAAAAGAACCATTTGTGACATGTATGTATATAAAGGACTCACATGCAAAAGACATAGAAGCAATCACCTCTAAATGAAGGAAAATAAAATATCTGACCAATGAAACAATACACAAATGTCTAGAGCACACACTGCCTCCACCACCCATGACCACCTCTTGTGTTCACTCACTTTCTTTTGTTGTCTTGTTTGATGTATGTGTAGAAGGCCAGAATCACCCATGTTGCTACAAAACCCCATGGGTTGAAAAACTCATGAACTCACCAAGTATTCCTGCAAGTTTCCCAAAGTTTCTGTGAACGATAGACACACCTGGTCTTAGAAGTTCTAGAGGTAACCAGCAAGCTAGTAATTCAATCTTAAGGACCCTGCCTAAGATTCCAGCATGCAATGAAGCTAAAAGTCCTTAGGGACTCTGGGGAAGTCATTTTTCATACATTCATGGGTATCTTTTCTGCAGAGGGAATCCCCAACTTTCTTTTGACTTCCATAAACTCCAAAACTCAAACAAAACAGGTTCTCCTAATTGAACTAGAGTCAGAGTGATGTCACTTCTCAGCTGCTTTAACAGAGAGTTGGTTCTTACTTCAATGGCAATGGCTGTTCAGATCTCAGAAATAAACCCATGGCATTAATCATGATGTAGTTCTGTTACTGTCAGATTTGGACCTTGGGGTCTTTTGGCATATCTGAATAGCTCCACGTGATTCTGACCGTTCAGCCTAAAATCAGGTTGGAAATACAGTCTAATGGCTTCACTCCTACTGAGCATCTTTGCTTGGTTGGTTGGTTGGTTGGTATTTTGAGGCAGAGTTTTACTATGTAGCTCAAGCTAGCTTCTGCCTCATAATCCTCCTGCCTCAGTCTCCCAAGAACTGAGATTATAGGCATGAACCTCCATACCTGCCTCTAATTAAGCATTAGATAGTGTGATTTGGTCTTGTAAGTGGCCTAAGCCCCTTATTACTCTGTGCTCTGAGCTAGGCATTTGAAATCTGCACTTCAATTTCCACAATTGGTAAAATGGAAATGTATCAAAATCCACCACAGAGGTATTATAGTATTAGATTACTCACATTTATAAAACACTTAGATTAGTGGCTGGCACAAAGTAAGCACCCCAGTAGAGACAGGAAACAGCTGAGCTCTGCCCACTAGGGCCATGGGAGACCTACACACTGGTAAAGCTGGTTCCTTATTCATAAGACAAGTAATAGAGCAAAACAAATCTACCAATTTTTAAAGGAGCATTAAGTACAAATGTATAAAAGAACAAAATATATTAAGACCATATGTTTATTCTTTTGTTTTGTTTTGTTTTTTGAGACAGGGTTTCTCTGTGTAGCTTTGGAGCCTGTCCTAGAAGTCACTCTGTAGCCCAGGCTGGCCTCAAACTCAGAGATTAAAGGTGTGCGCTGCCGCCACCCGGCTTTCATATGTTTATTCTTAAGTAAACCAGCTGTACTTTAAGATATCTCTTTGGGAGAATTTATTTTCCTTAGTTCCCAGATAGTTTGATAATTAACTCTCATATGTCTGCAATTTAGTTAGCACTGAGTTAAGATAGACAATTTTAATAATCAATTTGCTTAGAAGAAAAAAAATATCCAGATGGTTACAGAAAGACAAAAGCCTCCATACTACAGTCTCACAAACAAGTACATACCTCAACAAAACTATCAAATCATAGACACAGACTAATAGCTAGACCAACAGACAATATGACACATAAGTAATTACATGAAATCAACAATTACCATGAATACAGACAAGCAAGAAACTAAAAGAATACAAAACATGAATATATTAAACCTAGTCTACTCTTAGGTATTTACGGTAAACTCTTTGGGTTTTTTGTTTTTTGTTTTTTAATTTATACAGAGATTTCTGTGCTTGTAATACCTAAAGGAAAAAGGTAAAGGGAGAAAAAGGAGAAACCTGGAATATTCAGTTCACTTGGGATTCGCCCATAGGAAAGTTGGTAAACTCAGTTTATGTTTGTGGTCCCTTTTAAAAGAAAACTCAGGGATACTCAACTGACCTTGGGATTCTCCGTCCTGGACTAGATCTCACTTGTCTAAGACAGTCACTTACTTGGCGTTGGGCTTCCTGTAACTTGGGTTGCTAATGTTTTCTAAGTATCCCTGGAAACGTTCTGTGTGGGCCTATATCATCTCTTTTTCACAGTTCTACAGAGACGGTTAAACGGGAAGAGCAGCTGTGCAAATGAGAATCCAAGGAGCTAAAATTCCTCTATTGGAGGTGCATTCCCAGCACACCTGCCAGCCAGCACAGTAGCCTCTCCAAGGAGTGTGATCTAAGGAGACCCAGAACCTGCCCACTCACAAACTGCAAAGCAAAGTGAGGCCAGCAGAGGGCCCTGGTTCTAAAATGACAATAGCTATAGTGTACAGAGGACAATTGTCCAGTGCACAGTCAGCAGCAGCATAAAGTTCAGGTCAAACCTACTCCTGTGCATGGAACTAGCAGTCCCCAAGTTTTGAGGGCCCAGAAAGAAAGCATTCTGGTAGCTTTTTTAACTCCTTCTCTTTTCCCTTTTTATTATAAATTTGTTATATTTTTAATTAATCTATTTACATCCCAACTGCATTTTCCCCTTCCTCCTCTCCTCCTACCCTTCCCCCCAACTCCCCTCTGCACCCCCCATCCACTCCTCTGTTTCTGTTTAGGAAAGGGCAGGCCACCCATGAATATCAACAAAACATGGCATGTGCAGTTGCAGTGAGACAAAGCATCTCCCCATATGTTAACGCTAGACAAGGAACCCAGTTGAGGAGTAGGGTCCCAAAAGCTGGCAAAAGAGTCAGAGACAGCCCCTGCTCCCACTGTTAGGAGTCCCACAAGAAGACTAAGATACACAACTGTCACATATAGGCAGTAGACCTAGGTCAGTCCCATGCAGGCTCCCTTGCTGTCAGTTGAGTCTATGTGAGCCCCTATGAGCCCAGGTTAGTTCAATCTGTGAGTTTTCTTGTGGTGTCCTTGACCTCTCTGGCTCCTACATCTTTGCTTCCTATCTTCTGCAGGATTCCCTGAGCTCTGCCTAATGTTTGGCTGTGGGTCTCTGCATCTGTTTCCATCACTTGCTAGGTGAGCATCTCTGATGACAATTGGGCTAGGCACCAATCTATGAGTATAGCAGAATATCATTAGGCATCATTACATTGACATTTTTTTTCCAGTCATGTTTGGTTCTATCCTATGTCTCTAGGCTGTCCAGCCTCTACATCCCAGCACTATAGGCAGTATCAGGGCTGGACTCACTCTCATGGCATGGGTCTCAGGCTAGCCCCTCAATTTCTAGGTCTCCCTTACCCCAGCATATCACATAGGCAGGACAGTCTGTAGGTCAAAGGTTATGTGGTTGGGTTGGTATCCCAATCACTCCTCTGGAAGTCTTGTCTAGTCACAGGAGATGGCCAGTTCAGGATATGTATCCCCTATTGCTGGGAGTCTTAGTTGGGGTCATCCTTATAAGTTCCTGGGAGTTTCCCTTGCAGTAGATTTCTACCTCACCCTGAAATTATCCCCTTTGCCAGTCATCTCTTTCAGTAATCTCTCCCTTTATCCCCCCACCTCATCCCTCATGTTCCCTGTCCACCTACCCCCAGTCCACACATGAAATTTGTTCTATTTCTCATTCCCAGGGAGATCCAAGTGTCCCCCTTTGGGCCCTCCTTGTTACCTAGCCTCTTTGGATCTGTGAATTGTAGCATATTTATCCTTTATTTTACAGCTAATATCCACTTATAAGTGAGTACATACTATGTTTATCTTTCTTGGTCTGGGTTCCCTCACTCAGGAAGATTTTTTTCTAGTTTCATCCATTTGCCTGCAAATTTCCTGATGCCATTGTTTTTAACAGTTGAATAATACTCCATTGTGAAAATGTACCACATTTCTTTATACATTCTTCAGTTGAGGGATGTTTAGGCTGTTTCCAGGTTCTGGATATTATGAATAAAGCTGCTATAAACATAGTTGAGCAAATGTCCTTGTGGTAGGATGGAGTGTCCTTTGAGTATATGGCTAAGAGTGGTATAGCTGGGTCTTGAAGTAGATTAATTCACAATTTTCTGAAAAACTGTCATATTGATTTCCAAAGTGACTGTACAAATTTGTACTCCCACCAACAATGGAAGAGTATTTCACTTGTTCCACATCATTTCCAGCATGAGCTGTCACTTGTGTTATTGATCTTAGCCATTCTGACAGCTTCTGATAGAATCTCAAAGTGGTTTTGATTTGCATTTCCCTGATGGCTAAAGATGTTGAATATTTTTTAAGTGTTTCTCAGCCATTTGAGATTCCTCTGTTCAGATTCTCTGTTTATATCTGTACCCCATTTTTAATTGGATTATTTGGTTTGTTGATGTCTAGTTTCTTGAGTTCTTTATATGTTTTGGATATTAGCCCTCTGACAGATGTGGAGTTGGTGAAAACCTTTTCCCATTCTGTAGGCTACTGTTTTGTCCTATTGATGGTGTCCTTTGCCTTACAAAAGCTTTTCAGTTTCATGAGGTCCCAATCATTGTCACTCTTAGTGTCTGCACTGTTGGTGTTCTGTTCAGGAAGTTGTTTCCTGTGCCACTGTGTTCAAGGCTATTCTCTACTTTCTCTTCTATCAGGTTCAGTGTGTCTGGTTTTATGTTGAGATCTTTGATCCACATGGACTTGAGTTTTGTGCAGGGTTATAGAAATGGGTCTATTTGCATTCTTCTACATGCAGACATCCAGTTATGCCAGTACCATTGGTTGAAGATGCTTCCCCGCCCCCCCCCCCCCCCCCGCCGCCACCGCCATTGTATAATTTTGGCTTCTTTGTCAAAAATCAGATGTCCATAGGTGAGTAGAATTATATCTGGGTCTTCAATTCAATTCCATTGACCTACCAGTCTGTTTTTATGAAAATACCATTTGGTTTTTATTACTATAGCTCTGTAGTAGAGCTTGAAATCAGGGTGGTAATACCTCTGGAAGTTCTTTTATTGAACAAGATTGTTTTAGCTTTCCTGGGGGGGGCATTCCATATGAAGTTGAGTATTATTCTTTCAAGGTCTATAAAGAATTATGTTGGGATTTTAATGGGGATTGTGCTGAATCTGTAGACTGCTTTTGGTAAGATAGCCATTTTTGCTTTGTTAATCCTACCAATCCATGAGCATGGGAGATCTTTCCATATTTTGGTATCTTCTCCAGTTTCTTTCTTCAAAGACTTGAAGTCCTTGTTGCACTGGTCTTTCACTTGCTAGGTTGGAGTTATCCCAAGATATTTTATATTATTTATGGCTATTATAAAGGATATTTGTCTTAGTTAGAGTTTCTGTTGCTGTGAAGAGATACCATGACCAAAGTAACTCTTATAAAGAAAAATATTCAACTGGGTGGCTCACCTACAATTCAAAGATTTAGCCTATTATCATCATGGTGGGAAGCAAGGCAGCACACAAGTAGACATGGTGCTGAAGCTGAGACTCCTTACATCTTGATCCAGAGGCAACAGACTGTGAACTGTCTCACTGGATGTAACTTGAGCATAGAAGATTGAAAAGCTGAGTCTTACAGTGACACATTTCCTCTAACAAGGTCTCACCTCCTCCAACAAGGTCACACCTCCCATTAGTGCCACTTCCTTTGGAAACCACCACCATTTTGTTTCCCTGTTATCTTTCTCAGACCATTTATCATTTGTATATGGAAGGGCTACTGATTGTTTTGAGTTAACCTTTTATCCAGCCACATCACTGAAGGTGTTTATCAGCTGTAGGAGTTCCCTAGTTCAATTGTTTACATATACTATCACATAATCTGTAAATAGTGATACTTTGACTTCTTCTTTTCCAGTTTGTATCCCTTTGATCTCCTTTTGTTGACTTATTGCTCTAGATAGAACTTCAAGTACTATAATGAATAGAGTAGACAGCCTTGACGTGTTCCTGATTTTAGTGGAATTGATTTGAGTTTCTCTCCATTTAATTTGATGTTGTCTATAGGCTTGCTGTAAATTGCCTTTATTATGTTTAGGTATGTCCCTTGTATCCCTGATCTCTTCAAGACTTTTATCATGAAAGGGTATTGGATTTTGCCAGTCTTTTTCTGCATCTAACGAGATGATCATGTTTTTTGTTTGTTTGTTTGTTTGTTTTTGTTCTTTTGCTTTCAGTTTATTTATATGGTGTATTACATTGACAGATTTTCATATGTTGAACCATCCATGCATCACTGGGATGAAGCCTACTTGATCATGGTGAATGACCTGTTTGATGTATTCTTGAATTCAGTTTGCAAGTATTTTATTGAGTATTTTTGCATCAATGTTGATGAGTGAAATTAGTCTGTAATTCTTTTTTTGGTGAGTCTTTGTGTGGTTTGGGTATTAGGGTGATTGTGACCTCCTAAAATAAATTTGGTATTGTTCCTTCTATTTCTATTTTGTGGAATGATTTGAGGAGTATTGATACTAGCTCTTCTTTGAAAATCAGGTAGAATTCTGTACTAAAACTGTCTGGCCTTGGGCTTTTTTTGGTTGGGAGACTTTTAACGATTACTTCTATTTCCTGTAGGGTTATAGGTCTATTTAAATTGTTTATCTAATCTTGATTTAACTTTGGTAGGTGATATCTATCAAGAAATTTGTCCATTTTGTGAAGTATAGGTTTTTGAAGTATGACCTAATGATTTTCTGGATTTCCTCAGTGTCTGTTGTGATGTCTCCATTTTCATTTCTGATTTTGTTAATTTGAATATTCTCCCTCTGACTATTAGTTAGTTTGGATAAGCATTTGTCTATCTTTTTAACTTTCTCAAAGAGCCAACTCTTTGTTTCATTGATTTTTTTTTATATTGTTCTCTGTTCCTATTTTATTGATTTCAGACCTCGGTTTGATTATTTCCTGCTGTCTACTCCTCCTGGGTGCATTTGCTTCTTTTTGTTCTAGTGCTTTCATATATGCTGTTAAGTCTCTAGCATGAGATCTCTACAATTTCTATATGAAGATACTCAGTGATATGAATGTTCCTCTTAGCACCACTTTCATTGTGTCCCATAAGTTTGCTTATGTTATGCATTCATTTTCTTGGAATTCTAGGAATTCTTTAATTTCTTCATTTCTGCCTTGACACTGTAATCATTCAGTTGAGAGTTATTCAATTTCCATGAGTTTGTAGACTTTCAGTTGTTTCTGTTGGTGTTGAAATGCAGTTTTAATTCATGGAGGTCTGATAAGATACAGGAGGTTATTTCAATTTTCTTGCGTCTACTGAGATTCGCTTTGTGACCAAATATATGGTCAGTTTTGCAGAAAGTTCCATGAGGTGCTAAAAAGAAGGTATATTCTTTTGTGTTTGGGTGAAATGTTCTGTAGATATCTGTTAGGTCCATTTGAGTCATAACATCTTTTGGTTCTGTTATTTCTCTGTTTAGTTTCTGTCTGGACAGAGTTTTTCATCAGGACCTCCAATCAGCTCTGTTCTACCAGCTGCCCCAAAATAACCACAGAGAGACTTAATATTGATCATTAAAGCTTGGTCAATAGCTTAGGCTTGTTTTTAGCTAACGATTATAACTTAAATTGATCCATTTCTAGTCATCTATGTGTTGCCCCAAGGCTTGTTTACCTAGTATATTTACTTCCCATGCTGTTTCTTCCACATCTGGCAGGCAACTCCTCAGACTCTGCCCTTCTTCTCCCCAGCATTCTTTATGCCCCAATAATTCTCCCTAGCTACTGGCCATTTAGCTTTTTTATTAAATCAATCATGGTGACATATATTTACACAGTGTGAAGGAATATTCCACACTTCCCCCTTTTTGTCTAAATAAAAAAGGTTTTTAACTCTAACATAGTAAAATTATATACAACAAAAACAGTTATCAAATAAGAATTACTATTTTATCCTGAGACACCAGCTCCCAGGACTGCTCCAGAGTAATAAAAAGAATGCCTCAGCGTAGTGAGGGCTTATGAATGATTCTCATCTATCTGAGGTAATAAGACTTACCTACTGATGGTCATTCTCTTTCTCTCAAGTTCCAATTCTTTTGAGTTCCATCTCTCTTTCTCTTTGATCTACATTCTCATAGATACACCCAGCAGAGGGCAATATTAAAAGTTACATTTGCAGGTCACATTATATTTATTGAGTAAATGATAGGGAGCAGAGCCATTCTGATAACACACAAGAAATAAACCTGTTAGTGAGGCAGCTGCAGCTGTGAAGGAGGATCCAACCATTTTGCTTCTGCTAAGGAAATAGTCTATAAAAGAGGTTAAAAGTTTAACTATTGGGGAGCCTAAAAATTAGAGAAATTGTACATTGTATTCTGTATTTCTAAGTGTGATAAACATTCTAAGGTATCATTTAAAAAGTGTCGGTTCATCTTGAACCTGGATTGTTTTGCTGTCTAGGGAATGCCACCAGCATGATTGGGAGTAAGTAACCATGGCAACACTCACCTGTCAGCCAGGATCCCTGGTGTGCAGGCTGTAAGGCATACAGTCTATAAAGTGAAAGTGGAGGGGCTCATAGCAATGAATGCTCAGCACTTCCTTGAGAGATAGTAACATTAAAAGCATCCCAGAACCTAAACATAAACAGTTAATTGACTGAACCTTGAATCTTGTATCATAAAACTGAGATTAGGAGTTTGTGTAGAGAGTTAATTGCTGAGGAATTTGTGTAGGGACTCATGTCTTAATGTTTATTAGCCAGACTTTAGAAAGTGAGGAACTGGCACCTAAGTTGCTTTCTGCCTGACCTTGGTTCAACAGACATCTGGGAATTTGCCCTTGTGCAATTCATTTGCAGGAGCAACTGGTCTACTTTGAACTTGCTCTGAGGTTTTAAATCAGCTAATTGTATGTAATTGTCTTGAAGCCATGAAACAAAGGCCTGGCTATGAAAGTATATTTTATTCATCAAAATTGCACAGTATAAGAATAAATTATCTTCCTGTCAATCCACAGAATTAAATGCATCCAATAAGTGAAAAACACACTACTAATAGGCTGTGAGAAGAACCCCATAGCTGTTTTAGGGAAGAATTGTAGTAGTGTATGAGAAAAATTACAGACAGAAGCAAATGGTATTCATAGTCTGTGACCCCACAGTCCATGCCTAGTGAGGCTTCCATTAGAGAATGGTTCATCTGGTGGGTCGACCTGTTGAATGTTAGTTGTCATCTGCTGTGTTCTTATGGCCTCTGGCAAATTATAATTACAATAGCCAGTCCATTTGTATTTGGTACATTTAGAGAAAATATTCTATTATTTCTCTTATCTTTGTGAGTCTAAGGTTTTATACCTAGTCTACCTTTTATCATAACTAGGAAGCACTTTAAGTCTAACTATTTAGTCTTTAACTCCATCAAAGACCCCAGAAGGGTGTAATGTTACCTAATGACAGGGACATCTGGCTGCTTGAACAGTCACCCAGAACAGTCATACCAGGTACTGGTATCTTTGGAGAACCTTGAGGAAATTTAAGATAATGGTTAAGTTTTGGCTGGAGTAGTCTATGAGGCTGGACCATCTCAGCCAGCACCCTTGAAGCTATTCTAGATGCAGAACTCTGAGTAAACTATAACAGAGGTACTCTGAGATGTTGAATCATCTGGGCCATACATTTTCACTGGTGTTTCGCTCTGAAAATACATAAACTTTTAAAGGTAACATACATATCTGCTGTGCATATCACTCTGTATGCTGTGAATGTGTTGCTCTGATTGGTTAATAAATAAAATGTTGATTGGCCAGTAGCCAAGCAGGAAGTATAGGCAGGACAAGGAGAGAGGAGAATTCTGGGAGCAGGAAGGCTGAGTCAGGAGACACTGCCAGCCGCCACTATGAGAAGAAAGATGTAAAGATACCAGTAAGCCACAAGCCATGTGGCAAGGTATAGATTTATAGAAATGGGTTAATTTAAGATGTAAGATCTAGCTAGCAAGAAGCCTGAGCCATTAGGCCATACAGTTTGTAATTAATATAAGCACCCATACACATAACTAACATAAATACTTTAGAATCAATTGCTGTGGGATTTTCTGTATGCTGTGAATACGTTGCTCTGATTGGTTGATAAATAAAATGCTGATCAGTCAACAGCCAGGCAAAAAGTATAGGTGGGATAAACAGACAAGGAGAATTCTGGGAAGCAGAAGGCTGAGTCAGGAGACGCCAGCCCACTGTCCAGGAAGCAGCATGTAACAGTACATAAGTAAAACCATGGAACACATGGCAACATATAGATTAACAGAAATGGGCTGAGTTTAAGTGTAAGAGCTAGTCAGTGGTAGGCCTGAGCTAATGGCTAAGCAGTTTTAATTAATATAAGCTTCTGAGTGGTTATTTTATAAGTGGCTGTAGGGTCCATAGGGCTGGGCAGGACTGGCGAAAACTTCAGCTACAATCAATATTTGAAAAAAATTAAACAATAATACAACATATAAAGAAAAACTCATCAAAATAACATCAGACATCTCATCAGTAGCCCTCAAGGCCAAGAAACAATGGAATAATTTTTTTCAAGCCCTAAGAGTAAAAAATTTCCAAACAAGATTACAAAAAACCCATCTTAAAAAACTGATGGGAAATAGGGATAATTTATTCAAGACCAGCACTGCCATCTCTACTATGCTGCCTAGTTTGTGTCAATTTGACACAAATCAAAGTCATTTTAGAGGAGCTAACCTCAATTAAGAAAATGCCACCTCCATATGATCAGACTGGAGGCAAGACTGAAAGGCATTTTCTTAATTAGTGACTGATGTTGGAGGGCCCAGCCCTTGGTGGGTGGTGCTATCCCTGGGCTAGTGGTCCTGTGTTCTATAAGAAAGCTGGCTGAAAAAGCCATGGAGAACAAGCCAGTAAGCAGCACCTCTCCACGGCCTCTGCATCAGCTCCTGCCTACAGGTCCCTGCCCTGTTTGAGTTCCTTTCCTGATTTCCTTCAGTGATGAACAGTGATGTGGAAGTAGTAGCCAAATAAACACATCCCTCCCCAATTGTGTTTTAGTCATGGTGCTTCATCGAAGCAATAGAAACCCTAACTAAGACAGCTACACATGATGCTCAGGGGAGTAATATACACAGAGAAAGAAGACAAATATCAACCTTGAGACCAGAATAAAGTATAAACTTTATGAGAGGTCTAGCATAATAAATCAGCAAACCCGAACATGAGTGAGAGAGAAAGAAAAGAACAAACAATAATTCAACAGCTTGAAAAACAACCAACAAAATAGCAGGAATTACTAACATCTCTTAATAATAGCATAACCACCTTTAATCCCAACACCTGGGAGACAGAGGCAGATGGATCTCTGTGAGTTCTAAGCTAGCCTAATCTACAGAGTGAGTTCTAAGCCAGCCAAGTCTACATAGCAAGACCTTTTCTCAACAAAACTTAAAAGGACAATGGCCTTTACTCACCTATAAATAGATAGAGACTAGCTTATGAGATTAAAAGTCAATTCAACTATTTGTTGTCTCGAGAAACATTTCACTAGCAAAGATATACACACTCCAAAACTGCTGGAAAGAAAGCAACAATGGATGAGTTCCTAGACTATATGGCCTACTGAAGTTAAATCAATAGCATCCAACCAGAAATGAGATCAAAGTGATAATATAAACTCTCCCTACAAAGAAAAGCCCACGACTAGACAGATTTGCTACAAAATTCTATCAAAGCCTTTGGGAATCCTCCTCTAGCCCACACAGTAAAAGGGAAGGCACCTACCTAATTCATTCTATAAAGCCAGTATGCCCTGATACCAACACAAAACCATAGACCAATTACCCTGATTAAAATACATGTAAAAGGGCCTGGAGCCATGGCTCAGTGTTTAAAAAGCACTGGCTATTATTGCAAAGGACCTGCTTTCAATTCCAGTACCCATGTTGCAGCTCACAACCATCTGTGACTCCAGTCCCAGGGAGATCTAGTGGCATCTTCTGGCTTCTTCAAGCACTGCATGTATTTGGTACATAGACATACATGCAGGCAAACTCATAAAATATAAATAAACAAAAATCTTTTAAGAATGCAGACGTTCTCAGTAAAATTTACTTGCCAATCAAATTCAAGAACACATTGGAGAGATTTTGCAAAGATCATACCAAATTAGTATCATCCCAAGGATGCAAATGTGTTCAACACACACAGACCAATAAAAATAGTACAACACATAAATGGGCTTGACAGAAATCCTGTGATCATCTCGATAGGTGAATTAAGAGTCCTCTACTACAACACAATGACTTCATGATAAAAGTCCTGAGGAAATTGGGGCGAGGAGTAACATACCTTACCCTAATAAAAGATATACCTATATACAATATAGTATTAAGTGGAAACTGAAAAGCATTTGCTCTAAAAGCAGGAATGAAGTGAGTTTGTTTGGATTCAATACAAAGTGCAAGGTCAGAACTACAGCAATCAGACAAGGGCTATTTCTTTGAAAAGATAAACAAGATAAACAAACCTTTAACCCAGTTAACCAAAAAAGATAAGAGACACAAAATAATAAAATTAGAAACAAAGGGGGAGACCTCACAACAGTAACCAATGAAACTCAAAAAATCATAATGACATACTTTAAAAGCCTATATTCCATAAAATTGGGAAATATTTTTAAAATGGGTGGCTTCCTAGATGCATGCAGCATATCAAACTTTCGATCTGTTATTAGTCAATAAACAGAGTTTGCTAAGTTTTTATAGTTACAAAGTCCTAGATCAAGGAAATTCTCAAATACATTAGTGGAAACCTATGGAATAGATAGGTTTCAGCAAAGCAGATAGATCTCTGTTGTAGGTTTCAGATGCTGTCTGATGTCATTCTTTTATTTATTTATTTATTTATTTATTTATTTATTTATTTATTTACTTTTATCTTATGTTCTGACTTATTTATGTTCTGATATCTCCATTGAGAAGTCAAGTGTTATTCTAATTGGTCTTCCTTCATATGTTATTTGGCCTTTTTTCCCTTGAAATATCCTTTCTTTATTCTGTGTTTTTAGTGTTTTGATTACTATGTGCTAAAGGGACTTTCTTTTCTGGTCGAGTCTGTTTGATGTTCTGTATGTTTCTTGTACCTTGATAGGCATCTCCTTCTTTAGATTAGGGAAATTTTCTTCTGATTTTGTTGAAAATATTTTCTGTGCCTTTGACCTGAGTTTCTTCTCCTTCCTCTATACCTATTTGCTGTCGAATAATCTTCTTGTACTTTGTCACTCAGACTGGTTTAATAAAATGCTGATTGGCCAGTAGCTGAGCAGGAAGTACAGGCAGGGTAACCAAACTAAGGATGATGGGAAAGAGAAGGGTGGAGTCAGGAGTTGCCAGCAAATGCAGATGATGCAAGATGAGAGTACCATACTGAGAGAAGGTACCAAGCTACGTGGCTAAACACAGATAAGAAATATGGGTTAATTTACGTGTAAGAGCTAGTTAGTAATAATCTTGAGCTATCATCTGACCATTTATAATTAATATAAGCCTCTGTGTGGTAATTTGGGAAGCAGCTCCCAGGTATTTGGGAACAGGTGGTTGGGACAGGGAAACGTTGGATTACATACGGCAAACTAACATGGGGCAAGAATTTCCACAGGAAACCTGACAAAAGCTTAAAAAGGTATTCTAGACACACAAGAATGGAATCACACATGGCTTCTTGGTAACTGCCTTTTCTCTGGTAGGCTCTGTTTGCTGGTGGTGAGCAGAGACGCAGCTCCTGTAAGAGATGGCTTCCTGGCTCAGTATTAGTGGCAAAAACAGGCAGCTCTTGTAAGAGGCCCTGTCAGGACTTGACCCTAATCCTAAATTTTCTCAGGGTCCCCCTCAAATTACAAGCAACCCCAATCAACAGGAAGTGGCCTAGAAAACTATGTCCACATTCAAAAAAAAATGGATCATGAATGTTTGTCTTTGTTTAGAGGGTTTGGTTACAAATTGTTATTGATCATAGTTTTTAAAAAAAACTAAACAAAAGGGTTAAATTCAAAGATCTCTTACTAAAGGAAAAAAGGGGGGCTAGGATATAGAAATGATGGGATAAAAGGCTAGATTATTGAATCTACTTTAGTCCAAAAAACAGCTATTAATCTCAGGACATTTTATATTGGTATGGATTTTGGTTTATTGATACAAATTTAAAGTTAATTTTGCTATACTGTATGTATATTTCTACTCTTGTTTAGGGTATTATGTTCATGCAGCTCATTTAAAATTGTAATATATAATTAAGAAATACAGATTAATAATCATCTATAACAGCAAACTTATAGTCATGGTTGTTACGTTTTCAAGGTCATACAGAGATATATTTCAGATAGATAAGCAATCTTCAAACACTTCAAAGACCTACAGAATATGGTGCTGTGGGATGTTCTGTATGGCAAATTTGTTGCTCTGATTGGTTAGTAAATAAAACACTGATTGGCCAGTAGTCAGGCAGGAGGAAGTATAGGCGGGACAAGGAGGAGAAGAATTCTGGGAAGTGGAAGGTATAGATTTATAGAAATGGATTAATTTAAGATATAAGAACAGTTAGCAAGAAGCCTGCCATGGCCATACAGTTTGTAAGCAATGTAAGCCTCTGTGTTTACTTGGTTGGGTCTGAGCGGCTGTGGGACTGGCAGATGAGAGAGATTTGTCCTGACTGTGGGCCAGGCAGGAAAACTCTAGCTACAATATGGCACTTAAGATGTTTTAAGAACTTAGACTTTTCTCAACAGTGAGACACATCTGCTTCTAGCAGCACCAATTACTTCAACGAGGATGATGGGCATCGAAGAAACTCCATATGGAGTTTGTTTTCTTTATGGCAAAAGCTAGCCCTGAGTGCAAAGAAACTGCCCTTGCCTCAATTGCTGACAGTTACTGTCCAAACTGGACCAGCAGGACACAAGAAAGATGACTTGACTGTCGAACTTTTCCAAGACAAGGTAGAACAGTCCTTCAGAATTCCCTGCTTCACAGGAAAGTCTGTCAGATATGCTAGACCTGTAGGCCAGAGTTGGATGTCCCAACATTTCAGAGGAACTTTGGGTGGCTGTACAGGCAGCTTCATGTCCCTGTCATTAGGTAACATTTCACTCTTCTGAGGTCTTTGATGGAGTTGAAGACTAAATAGTTATAATTACAGTTTTACTTAGTCATAATAAGAAGTAAATTAGAAAAAAAAGAAGTAAATTAGATACAAAACTTTAGACTCACCAAGGTAACATAGATAATTAAGTATTTTCTCTAATTTTTGTCAAATGCAAATGTATTAGTGTTACTGTAATTCTTATTTAATAACTGTTTTTGTTGTATATAAACTTATGTTAAAGTTAAAACCTTTCTTTTAATTAGACAAAAAGGGGGAAATGCTGTGGAATAATCCTCTTGAATACTGTAAAGATTTGTCACTCAGATTGGTTTAATAAAATGCTGATTGGTCAGTAGCTGGGCAGGAAGTATAGGCAGGGTGACCAAACAGAGGATGATGGGGAGGAGAAGGGTGGAGTCAGGAGTTGCCAGCAAATGCAAAGAAGCAAGATGAGAATGCCATACTAAGAAAAGGTACCAAAGTACGCGGCTAAACACAGATAAGAATTATAGGTTAAGTTAAGTATAAGAGCTAGTTAGTAATAAGCCTGAACTATCAGGCAAGCATTTATGATTAATATAAGCCTCTGTGTGGTAATTTGAGAAGTGGTTTCTGGGTATTTGGGAACAGGCAGTCGGGACAGGAAAATGTCTGATTATACCTATTATTCTTAGATTTGGTCTTTTCATGTGTCCTAGATTTCCTTGATGTTCTGTGCCAGTAAATTTTTAGATTTAACATTTTTTTTGGACAGAGGTATCCATTTCTTCTATTGAGTCTTCAATGTCTGAGATTCTCTCTTCTACTTCATGTATTCTGTTAAGGAGGCTTGCCTCTGAGGTTCCTGTTAAAGTTTCTAAATTTTTCATTTTCAGATTTTCCTTGGGTTTTCTTTATTGATTCTATTTTAATATTCATGTCTTGAACAGTTTTATTTATTTCCTTCCAACATTTGTTTGTGTTTTCATAGATTTCTTTAAGAAATGTATTAATTTCCTCTTTGGGGACCTCTATGATACTCATAAAGGCTGTTTTTAAGATCTACTTCTTATGTTTCAGCTATGTTGCATTCTAGGTAAAATGTGTTTCTAGGTAGTAGGAACTGATAATTAGGAATGCAGATGGGCTAGTGGAGAGCAGAGGGGTTCTCCAGGAGGGAGGAAAGCAGGATGTTTCACCAGGATCTGCTTAGTCCCCTGTGAATGAGGGCAGAGAATGAGAAGCTGCAGCAGGTGGGCTGCTACAGAGCTGGGGATGAGACTGGGGATTGGATTTGGAGGAAAGAAAGAAGAGATAAAGATCTGCATCGAGTCTACTTGCTTCCTCAGAGTGGCCTGTGGTTCCAAGGGAGGGGGCCTGCTGGGGTTGGGATCTGAGATAAAGCACTGAGTGAGGGGAGGGAAGGTAAGAGTTGTTTGGGGATATTTGATCGCTGTGAAACCCGAGACTGTGTTAATAAATCAACCTTGGATTAGGGAGTGAGCCAGCAACTAGTTGGCAGGAATTAGCCATAAAGTGTACGTGGAGGAGCCAGAAAGATAGACGCACAAGAAGGAGTTGGGAGGGGAGACATAGAGTTTTGTGGTCTTTTTTTGTTTGTTTGTTTGGAATGGCTGGAGAGACACTCTCTTTATGAATCTCCAGCCAAAAAGAAAGGTCAGCTGGTTGTTTCCCAGCCTCTCTGAGGTAACAGGTTTTCACGCCAATATCTGACTCCTGAGTCTTTAGGGGGGTGGGGGGGGTGCGGGGGTGCGGGGTGCAAGGGGGTTGCAGACCATAATTAAAATAGAAGTAGACTCAGGTGTAGCCACTAAACCAATGGAAAAACAACAGAATGGAAGATCTGTGTGATGCACAGTCAATGGGGGGTCCTTAGCAGGGGGTCTTTGCAGAGCTGAAGATGAGACTGGGGGATAGGATTTCAAGGAGCTGAGGGAGTTGTGAATATCTGTAGTTAGTCTACTTGCCTCCCTAGCTGGAGAATGACATTCTATTCTATTTTATTTATTTATTTATTTATTTATTTATTTATTTATTTATTTATTTATTTATATTTTATGTGTGTGGGTGTTTTGCCTGTGTGTATTTCTATGCATCATGTGCATGCATTGCCTGTGGAAGCTAGAAGAGAGATCCCTTTGGATTTGGAGTTACAAGCAGTCATGTGTAACATGAATCTTAGATGGTCTTATTAATAAAAACAAACCTGGAGCAAGGTATTGGGGTGAACACTGAAAGATCAGAGAAACAGAACAAGCCACAGAGACCTCACCTTGCCAATTCCTCAGCTGATCCTGTTTCCTCAGACTGGAAGTCTCTGAGTCTTCATCCAGAATGAATCTCAGCTGAACTGCTGCTCAAAATCCTAAAAGCTTAACCAGCTCTAGTTCCTGGTCCTCTCGCCTTATATACCTTTCTGCTTTCTGCCATCACTTCCTGGGATTAAAAGCTCACTTCCTGGGATTAAAGGCATGAGTCACCATGCCTGGCTGTTTCCAGTGTGGTTAAACTCACAGAGATCCACGTGGATCTCTGCCTCCCAAGTGATAGGATTAAAAGCGTGTGTACCACCATTTTCTGGCCTCTGTATCTAGTGGCTGTTCTGTTTTCTGACCCCAGATAAGTTTATTAGGGTGCACAATATTTTGGGGAACACATTATCACCGCACTTCCCCTTTTTTGTCTAAAATTTAAAAAAGCTTGTAACTAATACAAGAAAAACTATATCCAATAAGTATATACAATATATACAGTCAAGAAATACATTAAACGATGTCTAGTCCATTAACATTTGACAGATTTAGATGAAAAACTCCATTAATATATAACAATGTCCAGTCCATTAACATTTGACAAATTCAGACAAAAAATTTCATTACTTATCCTATTTAAAACAAGTAGGTCCTTTTTAAAAGTAGATTCAGTAATCTCCCTTTTTATCTTATCAGTCATGAACCACCATATTGGTGCTGGAACTGGAACCTGGGTCCTCTGTAAGGGTAGCCAATGCTTTTAACCAGTCTCTCGGGCCCTATCTGATGGCAGTCTTACCTTTTAGGTTGGGGGAAGCTAGGCATCTACTAAGTGCATTCCAAAAGAATTTGCCCAATAGTCATCCGGATGTTAGGTCAGATAAAGAGAGCTCCAGTGAATGGCTATCAAGGGAGCTAAAAACAGCCCAAGATAATTTTGTTTTGGATCCATGATGTCATAACTCTGTATCACAAAGATATAGTCAATCAATTAACCTTGTAGAATATTTAACACAGGTGTGGTGGCTTTGGGGGGAGAAGGGAACCTTCAATTCACAGTCTCAAAAAAATTTTAAAAGGAAAGAAGAAAAAAGTAGTCAATAAATAATTACCTGTGGCTTCATTGTCAAAGCCTGTAACTTTACACTTGTCTGCATTGTGGCATGTGTGCGCCTGAAGTTCTAAACAAGCTCCCGCAGCTCACTTATTAAAACTTTAGCTGTAATATTTGGTGTTGAGGAATGTTTGTCTGGGAAGATTAAGCATTGTTCACTTCTTGGGTGTTCTGAATTCCATCTCTGAGTTAGATTAGGTCTCCACTGGGGTTCATGCTTTGCCTGCCATATTGTCACATCATAGAACTGCTTTTGCTACTGTGTACTTGTTCAACCCATGCCTTGACTGAGATGACCTTTAGGATGTAGTTTTGTGACAGCTGTGGAGCCTGTTTGTAATCCCAGCAATTGTGAGGCTGAGGCAAGAGGATCTAAGTCCATAACATGTCTGAGGTACATGGCCAGATCCTGTCTCAAAGGCAACCAAACACAAAGAAAGAAGTAGCTATTCCCTGTGCACTTGTCAGGAACATTGCTGGGATGTTGTGTTCATGTCATGTGTATGTATGTGCACATGTGTGTGCATGTATGGAAGCCAAAAGACACCCTCCAGTGTCATTTTTCATGTACCAGTCACCCTGCTTTTGAGACAAGAGCTCTCACTGGCTGGAACTTGCCAACTGGGCTCGGATGGCTGGCCACTGAGCCCAGGATTCTGCCTGTCTCTGCCTCCTCAGTGCTGAAGTTATACGTGCTTATCACCACTTCTAGCTTTGCTACTGTGAGTTCTGGAGCTATCTCCTGAGTCCCAGATGTTGTTCTTTTTAAAAGACACTGTTGGGACCCTCCCCACAGCTCTTCACCAGGCTACTGAACCCAGCTTTCCTATGTCCATGACTGCTGTGTTGTCAATGGATAATTAATTGCTCTTGTTAGGGTCTACAAGAAGTCCCACAAAAGACCACGATCCACATATGCAATCAGCAAAAGCATTTATTCTCTCAAGAGTAAGAATTCCAGCATACTGAGGCTGCACATCTGACACAATGGCAAAATGGTGACCCCCAAGAGAAGCTCATAGGCTCCTTTTATCCACAGCAAAAGGAATTCTAGAAGCAGTTAGGTCATTCTATCTATGATTGGTTTAAGTAAGTAGCAACTATGTCAGTACACTTCTAATTTGCTAGGGCTAGCAGGGGCCTGGCTAGGACTTTGGTTTTACTATCTTTGGGCAAGTTTGGTCAAGTTCCAAGAGGAGGTAGAAGATTTGTCCCTATTTGTCATTGCCTTGAGATACTGTAGGGGATGGCCCAGGCTTGGTACCTGCTATCTCCCTCTTCCCTGCTGTCAGGGACATTGAAGATTGATTGTCCATTGTTCATGGTTCTTTCAGAAACTGCTTGCTCAGTCTCAGAAAACTAAAACTGAGGCCCAATCTCTGACAGAAAACTGAGCAGCCTGTTATGGCATCTGCTCAGCTCTCTCACTCAAAACTGTGCATTGCTCTAGAAAATTGTTCTGGACTTGCCAGAATTTTGTCACTTGGAGATGCCTGGGAAACGTGCCACACTCCATGCTGGTGTATAAATGTGCTGAGGCCCAGGCTCTTCATCTCTCATCTTAAGACAGAACAATCTCATTACACCTCCAACTCCAGAGCCCATAGCACCACACTGAGTGAAGAACATCTTTGCTGGGATTCTTCCTCTAGTCTGGCCTGCTTCTCTCCTTTCCTTGAGGACTTCTCCTAAGAACTCACTCTCACTGAATCATTTGTGCATTGAATCATCTATGACTCCAATTCTAGGAGCTCCAACCCAAAACAGTCATTGCTTAGCACTCTTGTAGGCCAAGAGTGAGGGTATGTTGTTTTCTGCCAAGATTCAAAGTTAGAGAATACTTTCCAAGCAACTCCTCCACTTATATCTGATTAATTCTCTCTCTCTCTCTCTCTCTCTCTCTCTCTCTCTCTCTCTCTCTCTCTCTCTCTCTCTCCCTCTCTCTCTCTCCCTCTCCCTCCCTTCTCCCCTTTTCCCACCCCTCCCCCAAGCTCAAGCTGGCCCCCAAACTCTCTTTGAACCTGAGGATAACCTTAAACTTTTGATCTACCTCGCAAGTGCTGGGATTACAGGCATATGCTACTGTGTACTGGGGATCAAAACACAGGATTCAGACTCTTGACCTACTGAACTACATCTCCCTCAGTGACTCTCTTAGCAGAAGATATCTTCTCTTTACCTAGGTTCCCATGAGTATCACAAGGAAGTTCTCAACTCAGCTCTTTTGGATTTGTAAGTAGTTTTATGCTTAACTATTTTTCCTATTTTTCTTAACCCCTTTGCAAACAAATTAAACAGCAGTATGTTTTGAACTGCATGAAATATCAACAGACTTTGGCAGAGGGCATGGTTGGAGTCCTAACTCGTGGTCTGAGATCTGTATCAAACATTGCTGATAGCCTGCCTGACTGTCAATCTCTCTTTCCTGATGATAGCGCTTCCACTCATCCTTCTGGGTTTCAGCATCTGAATGTAGGTCATGCGCATGGACTCCATTCTCATAGTGTTGGCTGGAACATGGCCTAATAAACACACAATCAAAGCATCATGGTCCCCAAGGTGCCAATGGATTGGGTAACTGGAATACAGAGAGTATCACTGAAGCCATAAAGTTAGATTTGGGAGTTCCAATTAAATTCATGAGAAAGTAACACGTCTACCCCACCCCCACTTTCCTTCTAGAATTGCTGAAAAAAATATAACATGAGTGATATGATTAGCAAGTAGCATCCCACCCATGCAGAAGGTAGGCTGTCAAAGAGAGGGCCAGTACTGTGGAAAGTAGGGAGAGACTAAGTGCTTCTGTCATCAGCTGAGCCCTTCTCCTTCCCAGTCATGTGCTCTTACCCCTACGTTCAGCTGGATTTGGAGTTCTGTTACTGTAGTGGTTTGAAAGAAAATGGCCACCATAGGCTCATAAGGAATGGTACTAGTAGGAGATGTGACCTTGCTGGAGTAGGTGTGGCCTTTATTTGGAGGAAGTGTGTCGCTGGAGGTGGGCTTTGAGGATTCAGATGCTCAAGCCAGGTCCAGTGTCTCTTTCTCTTCCCACTGCCTGCCAATCCAGATATAGAACTCTCAGTTACTTCTCCAGCATCATGTCTGCCATGCTGCCTTCCATGATGATAATGAACTAAAACTCTGAAACTGTAAACCAACCCCAATTAAACGGTTTCCTATATAAGAGCAGCTGTGGTCTAGTGGGAACTCATAAACTTTAGACCAACAGCTGTGGAACCTCCGTGGGATGAGACTAGGCCTTCGGCATAAGTAAGACAGTTGTGTAGCTTGGCCTGCTTAAGGGCTCCCTGGCAGTAGGATCAGAATCTATTCCTGGTGAATGAGCTGGCTTTTTGGAACCCATTACCTATGGTGGTACACCTTGCACAGTCTTAATGCAGGGGGAGAAGTTTGGACTTGCCTCAACTGAATGTAGCAGGCTCTGCTGACTCCTTTTCAGAAAAGGGGGTGGGGGGTGGTTTGGTATGGGAGAGGCTGGGGGGAACAGGAGGAGGGAAGAGAGGAGGAATCTGTGAATTGTATGTAAAATGAATTTTAAAAATTCTTAATAAATAAAAAAAGAGTAGCTATGGTCTTGGTGGCTCTTCACAGCAATAAAAACCCTAAGATAGTTACTTATATCCAAGATTCCCAGTAAATACATTAACCATTGTTATATGGTAATAGAGACACAAAAATGTGCAGTGATTTAAACAGGTAAAACTCATAAAGAATGATGACCGGAATTTGCCCTGACTTCACTCAATGATAGATTGTGACCAGAAAATGTAAGCCAAATAAATCTTGTCCTCTCCATGTTGATTTTTATCAGTGTTTAATCACAGCATTAGAAAGCAGAATAGAACACAGTTATAATTAATTTTGTAGCATTCATACTCTAACAATAGTCTTCTGAGGGAAGACTGACCCTAACAGAAAGTAGGATGGACGTAAGAGCTTAAGCTAACTGACAAAGGGACATATCTCAAAAAAGATATGTGTTCAGGAGGACAAAGGGACTAGGTTGCTATCAACTATAAAAAGGATGGCCAACTGAGGGTATGGGAAGGTAGTAGCTTGGAGCTGGAGCACTCATGCATGTGCAAGGCTCTATTTTTGATCCTTACTGCCACACACACACACACACACACACACACACACACACACACACACACACACACGACTACTGCATGGAGTTTCACTATGTGACACAATTTCCACCCACTGTTCAAGCAGCCTACAAATTGTGTGATTTGTGTTTTGCAGTTATTTTGTTTTATTCTCTGCTCACAGAATCTTTGCTTACTGTTTTGTTTTGTTACCCCTGGTTTTGCTTATTTGTTTGAAACAGAGTCTCAGGTACCCAAGGTTGACTTTGAACGTCTGATCCTCCTGCTTCACCTCCCATGTGCTAGGATGATAGTGAGTGTCACCTTGCTGCCACCCCAGGCTCTAATAGCCTAAGAAATAGAAATAGAGCTTCAGAACTTTATCAGATTTTTTAAGAGTTTATAGGTTTATTGTTTAAGTGTTTGATCTTAAAATACAGTGACTTGGATTTGAATTTCTGAGTTAGTATTTATTAATCCTATGCCCAGAGGAAAGTTATACAGCCTCATTACACTAAGATTTTGTGACTGAGGGGGCTGGAGAGGTGGCTCAGCAGTCAGGAGCACCGGCTGTTCTTCTAGGGGTCCTGTGTTCAATTCCCTGAACCCACATGGCAGCTCAAAATATAATGGGATCTATACCATCTTCTGGTATGCAGATAGACATGCAGACAAAGCACCCATATACATTAAATAAAAAAATATTTTAAAAAGTTTTTGTGACTGAAAAGTAAAGATTAAATGAATGAATGTACCCAGAGTACTAAGAACAATGCTCAGCATACAGTAACTACTTAATAAATGATAACCAAAACATTCATTGATCAGCCCGAGGGTGGTAGCATATACTTATAATCCCAGCACTCAAGAGACTGAGATAGGAGGATTAGGTATTCTAGACAAGCTTGAGATATATAACAAGACATGATGTCAAAAATAAAAATTCATTTAAAAACAAGTGTTAGCAAACTCAATATTGGCGTAAGAAAATGATAGCTAATTTTCACAGTAGTGGCCCAGGCAGTTGCAGGAGCTGTAATCATGCCCTCGGCACTTGATGTCTCCCTGCTCCTTCATGTAGTCTTCAGTCTCGGGCAGGCTTTTGTCCACTGGCTCAGCAGCTGCTGCCTCATTTTCCCCAGCAGAGTAATAGTCATGGTTTGTCTTCCTCATACCTCAAAGCAAAACCTTGGAATTGAGTCACATCAGGCCTCCTTGGCTCACATGCCCATCCCTCAAGTCCATCAGTATGGTCAATGTGGTGGTTTGAATCAGATTGGCCCCCATAGGCTCATGTATTTGAATGCTTGGTCCTCAGTTAGTAGAACTCCTTGGAAAGGATTAGGAGGTGTGGCCTTGTTGAAGTAGGTGTGGCTTTGTTGGAACAGGTGTGTCACTGAGGTTTGAGGCTTCAAAAGCCCACACCAGGCCCAGTCCTCCCCGTCCCCCCCCCCCGTCCCCCCCCCCCCCCCCCCGCCTCTACCTGTTGCCTATAGATCAGGATGTAAAGCTCTCAGCTACTGCTCCAGCACCATGCCTGCCTGCTTCCCACCATGATGATCATGAACTAACCCTCTAAATCAGTGGTTCTCAACCTGTGAGTCGCCACCCCTTTGGGGGTCAAATGACCCTTTCACAGAGATCACCTAAAACCATTGGAAAATATAGATATCTATATTAATGGTAGAAAAATTATAGTTATGAAGTAGCAACAAAAATAATTTTATGGATGGGGTCACCATAACAGGAGGAAATGTATTGAAGGGTCACAGCATTAGGAAGGTTGAGGACCATTGCTCTAAACTGTAAGCAAGCCCCCAATAAAATGCTTTCTTTTATAAAAGTTGCCTTGGTCATGGTGCCTCTTCACAGCAAACTGACAGTAACTAAGATAGCCAGAGAAAATGAATACAATGCTTTAACTAGCCCTAAGCCTATCATAGGATCCTGGGGCAGACATCTCCCACCTGGACAGGTGCACTGGAAGAAGACTTGGGTTCTGTTATAGAAGGAAATAGATTCCGGGTAAGTAAATCCACACATGTCAACCTGCCATTGGTTATGATGCCATTGTTCTTTTTTTAAGATTTTATTTTTAATTTTGTGTATGTGTCTGGGGGTGAGATATGTGCCTATGTGAATACAAGTGCCTACAGAGTCCAGAAAAGGGTGTTGGACATCTTGGAGCTGGAGTTACAGACTGATGTAAAGACAGGGAACTGAACTCCAGTCCCCTGCAAGAACAGAACTGGTGATATTTTATTTGTATTAAAATGTTATTTGTATGTTAATAAATAAAGTTGCCCGGGGGTCAGAGCTATTAGCAAGCCATAGGAAAGCAGGGCAGTGGTGGCGTACACTTGTAATCCCAGCACTTGGTAGGCAGAGCTAGGTAAGTCTCTGTATGTTCAGGGATACAGCCATTATTGGATACACATGCCTTTAATCTCAATACCAATCATGGAAAACCTGGAGGTCTATACAGACAGGCTGTGACGAGGCGGTCATGTGGTTGGGTTTACAACCAATGAGAAGGCAGAACAGGAATTCTATATAAGGACTTTAACACAGAAAGTAGCTCTGGTTCGGAGAGGTAGGACCACCGCAGGAGGCAGGGTAAGGTTTTAGCTCTTAGCTCTGACCTCTTGGCTTTCTTCTTTGCATTGGTTCTGTGTTTCCTATTTAATAAGAAGGTTGGATACATCTACACAGAACATGCTCTTGACCATTGAACCATTTCTCCAGCCCCATGGCTTGGCTCTTAAATGGTCCCAAAGAGCTTGTGTGTTGAAGGCTTGGCCTCAAGTGGAACGGTCTTCAAAGGTGGGGCTTTGGGGAAGTATTAGGGTCCTGGGGCCCTAATCCCACGAATGAGTGCCCTTGAAGAACGTACTGTGTATCCCACCTCCTTTATCTCTCCATCCCCTTTTCTTTGTCCTGACTGCTATGTGATAAACAGCTTTTCTCTCCTATGTCTTTGCCCCATAGTGTTCTGTGTCAGGGCCCAAAACAACAGAGCCCAGGGACCATGGATGGACATCTTGATCCAAAATAAATCTTTCTTTCTTTAGATTGATTTGCCCAAGTATTTTGTCACAGCAATGGGAAGCTTACTAATACACAGGATACATTTTCTTGAGAAATATCATGAGACAAAGATTCACTTGGCTCTACTCAGTGGTGCTTCCTTTATGTATGGAGGACATAGGTTGGTGCTAAAGGCTGTTGCAGACTTGGCATCAGGATGAGACGAGAAAGTGCAGGTGCCATGCTGTCCTCAGTGTCCCAGCTGACACCTACTGCTGTCACTGTGGAGCTCTGGAGAACTGCTCTGAGATGGGAGTGGGATCTTAGGAAAGACAGGTGTCCTTCGCTGAGACCAGTCCAAAGAGACGGACAGCATCCACAGTGGAGTTAGAGTAAAAATCCCACACACCAGAGACTACCACTGGAGAGCACACAGGCGATGTTAGGGTAACTAGGCTTTCTCCCAGGCTTCCCAAATGTAGAGGGCACAGTCCTTTAAACAATACATTTATAACATTGTCCTTGTGAGTTAAAATGATTCATTGAAATTACGAGAGTTTGAGAGAGGCAGGGATGACTTTGTTTTGAGACACCTTCTCACACTGTATTCCAAGCTGGCTTGGAACTCACTATGTATCCCAGGCTGGCCTAGAACTCACCATCCTGCCTCAGCATCCCCACTGCTGGGGTGATAGGCATGAGCCACCAACTCGCAGATAAATTATAATGATGATTTAAGGACATTTTTGTATTTTTTGCCCCCAGAGCCCAAACTGCTGGCTGGGGCTCTGCCTGAAGGCAGGCTCTGCATCTGTTTCCTGTGGGAATTCTGAGTCAGTCATGGATGGCATCTGTCAGGGACTAGGGTGAATTTCAAGGAGGTAAAAAGCAAGCTGAGAGCACCTGCAATCTGGCGGTATTTATGATTCCTGAGGCTGAAGTAATAGCAGATCCTAAGGGCTTATGGGTAGAGTCTTGTCATGCTGTCAGTGTGTCTCTGTTGATTAATAGGATGTTTAGGCAGAGAAGGTGCTTAATCTTTTCTGTGCTGGTCTGGTACCCATAACTCACCTTCTGATTTTAATAGGAAGGTAGGGCACCTTGGCAGGACAGGGGTGTGGGTGAGACTGTGATTCCCCTAACTCAGTATTGGAGCAGATACACCAAAGTAAAACTAAGAATATTTTCTTTCACCTTCCAGGCTGGTCATGACTCATGATTCACATGGGCTGGCAAGGAAAGATCATTGAACATAAGAAAATAGCAAAAAGTGAGCAGACCTTACAGGAAATGAACTTGCAGGAGCAGAGGGTGAATGACATCACCACAAACGATACATTTGAAGCAGTTCTTAGTCAGTGGTGAGCCCTGAAGACCTGTCCTATCGAAGATCTAGAGCCCATGCATTATTAATCTGTGGGTGGGGAAGTGTTAGGGAATATACCGACCATCAGAAGTAATAATTACTTACCAGGTATCACAAGCTGTGAACTTGAAGCTTCACAGATGTCTAGAATGTACCTTTGCTTTCCATACTAAGTGGGTTTTATTTACTGATTGCCTGGTGCATTTGGACTGCAGGCCAGGGATCGAATCTTGAGCCTTGTTTTGTGCTATGTGCATGTTCTGCTACAAATGTACACTCCTTCACAACTCGTACATTTTCTTTCACTTCTGTGTGTGTGAGAGTACATGTTTGCGTGTATATACACATGTGTGCTGGTATGTGAGTATGTGTATGCACATGTGCCTACGAGGACTAGCAGTCCAATGTTGGGTGTCTTCCTCAGTCACATGCCACCTCTCTCACCGAGCTTGCCAATTACTGCTGAGAGATCCTAGATGTCTTCCTGTCTCCAGACTTCCAGCAGCTGGGTTTACAGGGAAGAGAAGGCAAAGGGAGAGGAGGGAAGAGGAGGGAAGGTATATTAGTCAGTGTTCTATATACACAGGATTTGTTAGAATGTCTTACAGGCTGAGGTCCAGCTGGTACAACAATGGCAGTCTGCCAGCAGAAAGTCCAAGAATCCACCAGGCTGAACATCTAAGTAGGGCTTCAGTCTACGCCACAATCCCTAAGTAGCTCTAACGTCAGGAAGGAATGGACTTGCTAGTGAGAGTGAGAGGTCCAGGCAAAGAGAGCAAGCTCCCTCCTTCCATGTCCTTTACCTAGGATGTCAGCAGAAGGTGTGGCCCAGGTTAAAGATGAATCTTCCCACCTCAAAAGATCTGGATTAAAAGTGGGTCTTTGTAGTCGGAAGTTCCTGTGTCCAGCCTGGTCCCAGAGCTGCTCAGACCCAAGTAAACACACAGGCTTATATGAATTATGAACTGAATGACCTATGGCTCAAGCTTCTCACTAGCTAGCTCTTATAACTTAACCCATTTCTATTCGTCTATAAGTTGCCACGTGGCTGTGGCGTTACCAGTCTGCTGGCATCTTGCTGCTCCCTGGGCAGTGGCTGGTGTTTCCTCTCCTCTCCTTTCGCCTTTCACTCTCTCTTGGATTTTCCCACCTGGCTCCATCCTGCCCTGCCATAGGCCAATGAAGCTTTATTTATCAACCAATCAGAACAACACATATTCACAGTGTACAGAAAGACATCCCACAGCAGGTCTTCCCACTTCAAATGATTTAATTAAGAAAAAACCCTTCACAGACATACCCACCCACTTGTGTTTCAGTTAATTCCAGATATAGTCGGAGTTGATAACCAAGAATAGCCATCACAGGGAAGCGAGGGGAAGGAAGGGGAGGGGAGGGGGGAGGGGGAAGATAAGTGAAAGCAAACGGAATGCAAAATTCTTGTCAAACAAAAGATCTACCCTAACTAAGCCTAGCATAGATTCAAAAATCCAAGAGCCACCAGGGTTTCTTGTTACACATCAATGCCAGGTATCCTCATTAGTATGAATCATGTGTGTGTGTACATATGTGTACGCAGGTATATGTGCCTGTGAGCTTCATGTACTCATGTATGCATGCATGTACTACATGTACTAGTGTGTGCACGTGTAAGTGTGCCTGTGCATACATGTATATGTTGTGTACATTCGTGTGTGTGTGTGTGTGTGCATGTGCATAGGTACATCTGTGGTTGTGTACATGTGCATGCATGTGCCTTTGTGCACGTGTCTGTGTGTGGGTGTGCGTACAAAGAAAAATCTCTCACCTCCCCAGGTGTATAGGAACCAAAGCTCCTTCTTGGTCCTGTTCCAGTCTCCAAACTCTGTAGCCCGGAAGCTAAGGTCAGCTGGAGCCCTGGAGACACCACTCCCTGGCCTCTTTCCACACTTCTCCTCCACACTCCCAGCCTGGGGAAAGGGGATCTGTACGGCTGCTGCCGCATGAGCGCGCTCAGCCTCTCATGGATATCCAAACCTTCTGACATCACATAGTATGAATTATTGTCCTAAATTCAATACTGACAGTGAGTGATCTTTGACAGGGTTCGGGACAGTCACAGCACCCCTAGGCCAATTCTGTTATCAATTGTTGCTCTTTTTGTCAGTGGTCTCCAGTGAGTCCTAAGGCCCCCTGCTCCACAAGAGGTGCTCTAGACTCCTAGAGTTAAATTCAGAAGTGGGAGTTGGAGCCAGAACCAACCATACAGAACTGAATTTCTGAGCAATTATCTTTCCGCTGTAATTAATTCATTTACTTATTCAGCCTGCACAAATGCACATCTGCTTTGTATGGCAGCCTCTTTGCTCAGGAGAAATATTTCCAATCTTGTGCATTTTATGCCAATGCCACACATGTTCATAAATAAAGCACAATAGTGTCTCGTGTACAAGTGTATAGGTGCTGGAATCAAAGAAATATTGATTATCTCTGGGAATATCTGATGAATCTTGGTACCGGGGGTGTGGCTCAGCCGTTAAGAGCTCTGGTTGTTCTTGTAGAGGTTCCTGCAGATTTGGTATACTGCAGCTCACAAACATCTGTAAGTCCAGTTACCAGGGGTGTGAAGCCCTCTTCTGGCCTCCTCAGGCACTAGGCACACACGTTTACATACACCCAAGCAGACAAATACTTCTCACATAAAATAAAATTTATGTCTTTTAAAAGACAAGCAAAAAAAAAAAAAAAAACTGGGTGGCTATGTAGGGAGAGGATGACAGAGAACACAGTGTACAAGATCGAGTCCTTAGTAAGGTGCCAAGCAGTTGGGGGGCAATGGAGGCCAATCTCTGCCTTGATGGAAGTCAAATGGAAGAGAAATCATTGCAAAGCAAAAAGCCATGTGATAGACAGGAGGGAAGGGTGCCCATGTCCTGTCAGAAGTATGGGCAGTACGGTGACAAATGTTTTTAATATAATCATGACATTTGACCAACTGACCCAACTTCTAAAAGGTTATCCCAAGAAAATACATACATATATACATATACATACATACATACATACATACATACACGATCAGATTTAGTTATAAGCTATTCACCTGAAACTGAGTTTTAGTGGTTAAAACAAAACAAAATTTAAAAAAAAATAATAAGAAGAAGAAATGATGTAAGGTAAATGTAGGTGGCACGTCCTTGGAATTCCAGAATATGGGTGGCTGAGGCAGGAGGAATAGAAACTTGAGGCCATAAACAGCAAGACCCTGTCTCGAAAGATGTGTGGTGGCCCCTGCTACTAGAGCCAGCGCTTGGGAGGCTGAGGCAGGAAGATGGCTGCAAGCGTAGAACTAGACAGGGCTATAGTGAGTTCTAGGCCAGCTTGACCCCATCTTAAAAAATTAAACACAAAAGCAAATGTATAATAACAGGCTATCGGGTTACCAATTCTGTTCTATCCTTGGAGATTTTCCACAAAGCTAAGGAAAATTAAGCTTCAGGTCCTTCATTTTCATGAATTCTTTCAACATACTGGGAGGGGCCCTTCCAAGTTCATATAAATAACTTAATAGTCTGGTCTTAAAGAGAATTTCCCTGAAAAGTATGTATCTTTACCACATCACAAACCTCAACCCCTTCCCCCACGTCTATCTATCACTGCAGTTATATTTTAAATTATTCAATAATAACCCAGGTACTCCAGCATGGATGAGGAGGTGCTCACAAGGCCCTGCCCCTTCTGAAAGCTGTTGGCAGTTGATGGTTACTGCAGGAGGAAAAGGCCGTTTTCTTCAGGAGTGTGGCTTCTCACAGGTGCTCCTGCTCTCATGGCTGGCCCTATGCTCATGTGCGTTTAGGCAGCACCAACTGGGCTCAGTGATTTCCAAAGGAGGGGAAAGAGGATAGAGTCGGGAGTGGGATGTGGGGGAGTTTTGGAGAAATTGCAGGGGTGGAATGGAGCTAATATGATCAAAATACATTGTATACATATATGAAATTCTCAAATAGATTAATAATTTTAATTAAGAATAGATAAAAAATAAACAAGGCAAATGCCACTACAACATTCTGCCAAAACGAAAGACCCAAGCATCTCGTGACAGAAAAGATACAGCTGGCACAGGAAAATGCAAAGTATAACCACCATGAGATGCCCCATCCATCTACCGGATGTTAAGTTGTTGTGTTTTTATTAGTATATATTAAATGTACATAATAATTTGTTTCATATTGACATTTTATATATGTATATAATGTATTTTTACACTTTTTCTGTGCATGCAAGTATATGTTACTGTGTATGTTTGTGTGTATGAGTGCACATATGTGCAGGCATGTATGTGGGTCAGAGGTCAGCCTTTGGTATTGTTCCTCAAGAGCTGTCCACATTAGTTTTTGGAGAGAAGGTCTCCTACTAAGATGTTGGCTCACTGAGTAGGCAGGCCAGCAAGCCCCTCTCAGCCAGCAGGGATCCTCCTGTCTCTACCTCCCCAGCCCTGGGGTTACAAGTGCAAACTACCACACCTTGTTTTTCACATGGGTGCTGGAGATGGGATGCCTGGCTTTTGACATGCGTGCTGAAGCCTGAACTCAGGTCTTCGTGCTTGCATAGCAAGAATTTTCATGTCTTTTATGTTTAATTTAATATTTTGGTGATCAAGTAGGTTTAATTAGGGTTACATACAGGAGCATGTATCACCTACCAGTGATTACATCACTTTCTTCCCCAGCAACCATTAACTGTCTATAGGTCCTCATTAGACCCTTCCTGCTAACAACCTTTAACTGCCTGTAAATCTTTGGGAGGGGCAGACCCTTGTGAGCCCTTCTCCTGTCTGTGACTGAAGTTGATGGGCCTAATCTTGTGCAAGTCTTAGCAGTCAATCACAGCTTCTGAGAGCTCAAGAGTGTAATGGCTACATCAGGACCAGAAAGTAGCATTGCACAACACTCCTTCATTTGGCCATTGCATTTATTCTTCTCCCTCTGCCAGAGCATTCCTGAGCATTGGAGGGAATACATATATGTCCCTTATAGGGCAGGGCATTTCACCATCTCTCATTACTAGCACAGTGGCCAGTGAGTTTCTGTGCAGTAACTACCACTCACTACAAAAAGAAGCTTCTCCAACCGACACTGATGGTAGCACCATCTGGTGTATACAACATAAATATTTAGTAGGTGATTTGATGGCATGTTATGTCCATTTGCAGAAACGACAGCAGTAGCATCCCAATTAGGGTCTATGACCTGAAAAGTCATGGACTCTTCAACAGGTTTACAGTACCAGATGCCTGCCTGTCTGTGGAGTGGGCCTCAAGTTCAATGAAAAAGCAGATGTTTATTCCCATAAGTAACAGTCATGCAACTATTGTACCAGTGGGCACATTCTGCCTGGAAGGTGGGTAATATGGCATGCAGAGTCCACTGCTGATGACACAATCTTCCCCCAGCAGCCTGCACAGGCCCTTCTAGCACTGTGAAAGCTAGCCAGGAGGAAAGAGCTTTCCAACTCAATCCCAGCGTGACTTCTCTGTATACCACACCCAAAGCATGTGCCATCTCCACAAATAGGATCATAGCATCTAGTTCTGGTGAATAACAGCAGAGGCCTGTATTGTTTGGGGGGACCTTGAGGGCTTCCTAGCCAGGTTGTCCATAGGATGGTTAAATTTTTTTTTTTGAGACAGAGTTTTTCTGTGTAGCCCAGGTTGTCCTGGAACTTGTGTTGACCAGGCTGGCCTTGAACTCAATAGAGATCTACCTGCCTCTTCTCCTGAGTGCCAGGATTAAAGGCAAGTACTCCTCGCTAGTTAAATGTTGGGGGATATTAGACCATACTGTGGACCCTAAGTTTGCATTTGCATTGATCAAATAAAATTAACCTTAGGTCAGGAGGCTGAATTAGCAACTAGTTGACAGAAAGTAATCATCAGAGGTCATCCAGGAGAGATAGAGACACAGGAAGTAGTAGGGAGGGATTTGGAGTGGTGCAGCCTGTTCTGGTCTGGTGGAGAGAAAGCACAGGTCTTTGGGAGATACCTTCAAGGAAAGAGGGTTAGCTATTTGCTACTCAGCCTCTCTGAGCTCACAGGTTTTCACCAAAGCCTTTGAATCTGGAGCCTTACCTATAAATAGAACAATAGAGATTTAGTTAAAGCTACCTTCAGTGGCAGTGGCAGAGCCAGTGCCTGCAGGAACAGAATTCCAGCTGGGCTGTGGCCTGAGCAGCTGGGCTGTTGCCAGAGAAGCAGGCCTGTAACTGCAGAGATGCAATTGCTGGCTGAAACAGCAGTGGATTAAGGAATAACTACTGTGCCAAAGTTAAAATAATGGTTAATATCTTTAATTTTTTAATACTGATAGAAATGTAGGGCAGATTAAGCTACTCTACATTACTGGAAGGAATGTAAAATATTAGCACACTTAGGGAAAAAGTTTATCAACTTCTTAAGAAAAAGTGGGTTGGTACAAAAGCCTGTCCAGAAATATTTATAGTCACTTTATTTATGATCTACCCAAACTGGAAACAATTCAACTGTCCCTGGCCTGGTGAATGAATAAATAATGTATGGTATGTCCATACAAGGGAATAATGTGCTGTGATAAATAAAAATGAGATGCCAATACACTCAACAACATTGATGATTGGACATACATACTGCATGTGACAGGAGGCTGATACAGGAGAGCTGCAAGACTTTGAGGCTACCCTGGCCTCAATAGTTCTGGGCTAGCCTGGACTACAGTGTAAGCCTTTGTCTCAAAAACAAAAGTGAAGCTGTAGAAAATATTTAATGACATGAAACACTAGTTATACTATCCAGGTTTCTCTAGAGGAACAAAACCAGTAGGAAGTACACATATGAGGGTATATATGTGCACATACACACATAAATAAGTATCATACTGACTTGTATGACTGATGTTTGGTCCCATGATAGAGAGCCAGAAATCCTGGTTGCTCTATAGTTTAAAAAGCAGAAAGCCTCAGAACAAGAGGACCAATGGTTATGTTCTAATAAAGGAGGAAAGCCTGGAAGCTTTCTAGTGAGTCAGTGGTATGCGATGTGTTGAAAGGCCAAGAAGTATCTGCCGCCCACGGCAATGACAACAGCTACAGATGTGTCCATCAGGAAGCGTGGTGCTTGCACACCTGACTGGCTTGCTGCTGCTGCTGCTGCTGCTGCTGCTGCTGCTGCTGCTGCTGCTGCTCTTGTCCCACCTGGGCTGCCAGCCTATTGGATGGTACTACCCATGTACAGGGCAGGTCCTTCACCCCGAGATGCTGACTCTCCTGTGTCAGCAACCTAGAGAACCCCTCCCAGACAAAGACAGACGTGCACTTGGCTGCTCTAAGAGGAGTATCTTGGTTCAGCCAAACTGACAACCAGACTTAGCCATCATGGCAGACATGGATTAAACTGTAAGATGAATTGCTAAACACTCTTATTAATAAAAAAAAAAAACCAGAGCCTGATATGGGGGTAAAAACTGAGAGATCAGAAAAGAAAAAAGAAGCCAGCCATGTTCTTACCACTTGGAAATCCTCAGTCAAAGAGACCTACTTCTGTATACCCATGCCTATATGCCTTTCTGTTCTGCATCTCACTTCCTATCTGTCTGTACAGACCTCCAGACCTCTATGGTTAGTGCTGGGATTAAAAGCATGTGTCACCATGCCTGGCTCTGTTCTCCAGTGTGGCCTTGAACTCACAGAGATCCAGATGGATCTCTGCCTCCCGAATGCTAAGATTAAAGGTGTGTGCCACCACTGCCTGACTCCTATGTTTACTATAGTGGCTGGCTTTTTCCTCTGATCCTCAGATAGGCTTTATTAGGGTGCACAATATATTAGGGGACACAATATATCACCATATTAAACAGTGATGGATCCAGGGCCCACACCTAGAATCCCAGCACTCAGGAGAATGAGGCAGGAGGATTTCAGTGAGTCTAAAACTGCCCCGGACTACATAGTCTAAATAAGTAAATGAACAGTCAATTTTGTTATTTTTCTCATTATTATCACAAAATACATGGGAACCAACTTAAGGGAAGATAGGCTTGTTTGGCTCACCATGTCATGATGAAAAGATGGCCAAATGGCTCCTTGGCAGCAGAAGTGTACAGTGGAACTCCTCACATCAGATGAGATGCTGAGAATAGGGTCAGAATTAAGGCCAGACTATGACTATCAAAGGCCTAACCTAGGGACACAGGTCTGCCCAGGCCAAGTCCTAAAAGTTCTACAACTTTCCAAAATGGCACTATCAGCTGGGGAGCTAGGTGGGGGAAGCAGGATATGAGCCTGTAGGAGATACTTCACATTCAAACCATAGTACAAAGTATAAAATAATCTATAGTTGTTTCTACAAACTGTTTTAGGATTACTGTTGCTATGATAAAACACCATGACCAATAAAAAACAACTTGGGGAGAAATGGGTTTATTTGGCTTCCACTTCCACATCACTGTTCTATGAAGGAAGTCAGGACAGGAACTCAAACAGGGAAGAAACCTGGAGACAGGAGCTGATGCAGAGACCATGGGGGGACTGCCACTTACTGGCTTGCTCAGCCTTCTTCCTTATAGAACCCAGGACCACCAGCCCAGGGATATCCCCACCAACAATGGACTTGGTCCTCACTCATAAATCACTAATTAATCAAATGCCCAACAGGCTGATATTATGGAGGCATTTTGTCATTTGAGGTTCCCTCCTCTCAGGTGACTACAGCTTGTGTCAACTTGACCTAAAACTAGCCAGCACACAAACCAAATCTCTTATGGACAGAGCTCATGAATGAATGCTTTAACACAGAAATGACAAATGTATAGCAACATGTTAGCTGAATAATTTTTGAAGCCTTAGGTGATGGGTGAATGTGGTGGTTTGAATGAGAATGACCTCCAATTGGCTCTCATGTGTTAGCATGCTCAATTGCTAGTTCGTAGAACTGTCTGGGGAAGGATTAGGAGATGTGGCATTGTTGGAGGACATGAGTCACTAGGGGTGGGCTTTGTGAAGCATGAACCTAACTGGTCTTAAAAATAAAAGCCCTGGAGTCAGATACCAAGGGTGAAAGCTGAAAGATCAGAGAAGCAGAGCAGCCAGGCCACCAGAGACTTCTTACCTCTACAAAATCTCAGAACACATTGGGCAGTCCTGTCTCTACATATCCTTTGACTGAATGGGCTGGAGATCCTGTCTCCACCTGTCTTGTATTCCTGTCTCCACTCCTTGGGATTAAAGGTGTGAGCCTCCCATGTCCTGGGATCAAAGGCTTGATCTTCCCTAGTGCTGGGATTAAAGGTATGAGCCATCACAGCTCAGCTCTGTTTCTCTTTTAGATTTGTTCAATCTCCTGTAGCCCAGGTTGGCCTTGAACTCCTCATCTTCCTGCTTCCTCTTCCCAAGTGCTGGGATTAAAGGTGTGTGCCACCACTGCCTGGCCTCTATGGTTAACAAGTGGTTAGCGCCACCCTCTGATCTCCAGGCAAGCTTTATTTCTCAGAACACAAACAAAATATCATACAACAGCTTTGAGGTTTCAAAAACCCACTCCAGGCCTGGTCTCTCTCTGTCTCTAAATCAAGGATTAGGATGTAAACTTTGTAGGAGGGTGGGGGGAAAGGGGGTTGAGACAGGTTTTCTCTGTGTAACAGCCTTAGCTGTCCTGAAACTTGCTTTGTAGACCAGGCTGGCCTCAAACTCACAGAGACCTGCCTGCCTCTGCCTCCCAAGTACTGTGATTAAGGATGTGTGCACCCAGCCTAGGATGTAAACTTTTAGCTACTTTTCCAGTACCTTGTTGCTTGATATCATGCTCCCTATCATGATGGTCATGGACGTATGCTCTAAAACTGTAAGCAGGTCCCCACTTAAATACTTTCTTTTATAAGTTGCCATGGTACCTCTTCACAGCAATAGAAAAGTAACTAAGACAGTGGATTTTAACATTATACTTTTAATCATTTGTATTTCTAATTCTTTTTTAGTTTGTTTGTTCATTTTAAGATGGGCTCTCAAATATGCCATGCTGACCTTGAAGTCAACATGTAACTGAAAGACCTTAAATGCCTCATCTTTCTCCCTCCACTTCTCAAGTGCTAAAACTGCAATTGTGTGTCACCATATCCAGATAAATTTGCTTTAGTAAGTATGTAGCTTATGTAATTTAAAGTGGATTTTGATTGATAGTGACAGAGTTGAAGGTTGTTTTGTTTTGTGTTTCATTTTGTTCGGGTGCTAGAGATTGAATATAGGGCCTTGTGCATGCTAAGCACATCCTCTACTTTTGAGCTGTGCTTCAGCCCCAAACTGAGAGTTTTTAAAGAGCATATCCCATAATTCAGAATGTATCCTAGATCCTAGTATACATGAAGCCCTGAGTTTGAGCCACAGCAGCACACACACACACACACACACACACACACACACACACACACACACACACACACACACACATACCACACCCACAACACAGAGGTAAAAAAAAAAAAAACAGGAAACGGAAAGAAAAACACTTTAGAGTGTATCCAATATAATTTGCAATGGTTAATATAATACTCCAGCCCCAAGTACAGGGTTTTTAAAGCATATATCATACAACTGAGAATGTAGCTCAGGTCCTAGCATACACAAGGCCCTGAATTTGTCCCTTAGCGCTACAAAACAATAACAACAACAACAACACAAAGAAAATAGGAAGAAAAAAAACTTAACAGTGTAAAGGAATATGTGAGATAGAATATGTGATGGATGATTAACTTGATTGTCAACCCAACAGGATTAGGGTTTCCTAAGATATAAAATTCTGGGCATATCTATGGAGGAGTTTCCAGATCAGGTTAACTGGGGTGGGAAGACCTGCTCTGAATGTGGGCAGCACCCACTAGGGGCTGGAGTCCTGGACTGATGAAAAGTCAAAAGCAGTCTCAGCACCAATGCCCATCAATCTCTGTTTCCTGACTAGGGATATAATATAGCCAGCTGCCTCTGCTCCTACTGTCACGCCTTCCCCTCCATGACGGGCTACACCCTCAACCTGTGAGCCAAAGCCCCACCTTCTTCCTTTTGTTGAGTATTTGATCATAGCAATGAGGAAATTAATTAATACAGAAAATTGGTACTGAGGCTATCAATTAGGGAAGAGGTGGAAGATTAGAAGAGAGAAGTAAGAGAGGGCAATGGAGAATTGAACATGATCAAAATACATTATATGCATATTACATGCATGTATGAAAATGTACCAATGAAACCTACTGCTTTATTCAGTTAATATACACTAATAAAATTTTAGGACTGGCCCTATAGCCCAATTGATATAAGTACTTGTCTACCATGCTCAAAGCCCTGGGTTCATTCCTCAACACCAAATAAACCAGATGTATGGTCCACACTCAGGCACTCGGGAGGCAAAGGAAAGAGAATCAAAAGTTCAAGGTCATTGTCTGCTGCAGTGATTTAGGGTCAGACTGGGCTTCATGAGAAAAAAAGAAAAATGACTACAATGATGATTTACTATCTTCAATAATAATAGTTAGCAAATAACTAAGAATTTAAAAGACAATAGCCAAAGTGTCAATACCACAATTACAAGAAAATAATGCTCTAGGCTTTACAAGTTGGTATTACAGAGTAAGCCTACCAGCACAAAGGAATTACATGTTTACACTAAAGTAAGAGTCTTCTAAGTAGGAGCTGTAGACACAGCTCATCAGTTAAAAGAACTTGCTGCTCTGGCAGAGGACTGGGGTTCAGTTTCCAGCACTCATATGATGGTTCACAGCCATCAGTAACTCCAGTTCTAGGGGATCTGATGCCTTCTTCTGACCTCTGTGGGCACCCTGCATGTGTGTGGTGCACAGACATACATGCAGGCAAAACACTCATGCACACAAAATAAAGACAAGTCTAACAAACAAACAAAAAGGATCTTCTAACTAAAGCATGGCCATGTTTTTTATGCCAAAAATATGTTGCCTGCTATGAACTCATTGGCATCACTAAGTTAGGTGACAATCTAATGAGATATTATGTGCCTTTAGCCTAAGCTTTTAAGGAATACTGGTCATTTGAAATAAAGATGACATTTAGAGTGTTGGGTGGGGAACAGGATAGAATAGAGAGGGGGAAAGAAGGAGGAGTAGAAGGTAGAGAAAATGGAAAAACAAGACATTTGGTGAGACCAGAGATAGCTCCTATCGTGTCCTGTAAGGCTCAGCTTCTTTAAAAGCTAAGGAGCAGGATCAATCAAGGACAGGGCAGGGTTTGTGGCTTTAGAACCTCTTCCCTTAGGAAAAAGCAGGGGCTGACACAGCACTCCTTGGGAACAGCAGGGAACAGCACTGGGCTGGGCATGCAGAGAGCCTCTCAAGTGGATGCTCTGGGAGCCTGGTGATCCCACCCACATTTTTGCTCAGTTTTTCCCTGGCACTCGCCCATGTGTGTTACTCATTGCAGCACTTCCTGAACACCCCTTTTTCCAAACCTCTGCTCCTTCCTGGCCCTCTGGAATGTTATCTCACACCTCCCTCTCCTCCCAGAATTCTACCACCCTGTGGGGATCCCTTTGACACATTGCCTGCCCCAACTCTCTCCAGGGCTAACTTTAACTCCTTAGGGTTCTTCATATCCCCCAAGCACTGCATACAGAACCTCACTGCCCTAAGCATCAGACTGTGAGAGCCAAATCAAGGTATATCCACAAACTTGAACACTGTATGATGGGCTAATTACTAGATTAGCCCCAGATACAAACCAATTGCAGAAAAGAAACCACATTTATTCTTCCTAAAATGTAAGTCCTCCTACCTATACCTAACTCAAATGTAAATATAATATAGGTAAGATTTATTTTAACAGTATTCATACTGCATTTCCTTTTTGTATTTTATGTCAGCAGTTTTTCTGTTCTATGTCCGTTTTTCTGTCTATAGGGACAGCTATTAACTTATTTTTATTTCGAGTGTCATGTCAGTACACACTGTAAGAGAGGGACTGATCAGACCAAGGTTATTCATTTTTAACTATAAAAATGCAATCAAGATAAAGAACTATGCTTCATATAGCTGGAGGACCTAGAAATCACTACAGCCAATATTGTAAATGTTTCATTCTCATGTGTACCTTGCTCATGTAGCCAATCTGCTTTCCCATAATTTTTGGATCCTTTTGCATTCTATGATATTGATACTAGTTGGGTGGAATGTTGTGGAATAATATTTTTGTACACTGTGAAGATATGTCACTCTGATTGGTTTAATAAAAAGCTGAATGGCCAATAGCTAAGCAGGATTTCCTGGCAGAGAGGACGCTGTGAGGAAGAAGGTGGAGATACCAGGAGACACAGAGCAAACAGGATGGGCAATATGGAGATGAGGTAATAAAGTCATGAGTCAGAAAGTAAATTAATAGAAATGGGTTAATTTAAGTTATAAAAGCTAGTTAGAAGAAAGTCTATGCTAAGGTTGATCTTTCAGAGTTAGTATAAATCTCCGTGTCATCTTTTGTGAGCTGGTGGCCTAAAGAAAAATCTGTTTACAGTGGAAACAGGGGACTCCCAGAACAGCAACACAAAGGAGAACCAATCAACTTTACTATAAAATGTACAGCTCTGAGTATGGGTGAGTGGGAGCTAGAAAGAAGCATGAAGCCTGTCTGGTCACCTCCCATGGGTGTTGTGACAAGTCCTTGGCTATGTGAGTCAGAAGGCTGGAATAACCACTTTACAGTCAGGGGATCTTCAGCTTTAAGGTGGTGACTGAAGTCATGAGATTGGTGATGATCTTTATTGCAAATGAGTAATGAAAAGCAAATGGAGGAGGCATATAAGTAGCAGGGAAAAGAAGAGCCCATCTGTCTCAGCCCATTTTATGTGACTATAACTGCATATCACAAAATGGGTAAATGACTAAGAACAGAAATGTATTTCTCAACAGTCCCAGATCAAAATGATTGTGCTCCAGTGTCTTATTGCTGTGTCCCCATAGGGCAGAAGGTGAGGAGGCAGCAAAGGACAAGTTCTTCTCCCTGACATAACAAAGGACAATGAACCTACCCTACAAACACCCCTTAACAGGAAAGCTCTTCTTAATCCACACATGAGGTCATAGTTCTGGGGACCTGAGCATCTCCAACTAGGCAGCTGAATCCTCCAACTAGGCAGCACAAACCACCACACTCAGCTGAGAAACTTATTTTCAAACTATTTTAAACAACTAATATTTGAGTGACTAGTTGTACTACATTTCATTTCAACTCCAACTAGAGAGTGTCAGCTGAGGGACATTTCTGACACTGACTGCAGAATGGACAGAGACCCTACATGATAAGGACAAAGTCTTCTCAATACAGCCCTCACTTCTAACAGTCAGGTTCCCCCAGGGTAGCTCATTTCTTACTGACTGTGTAAATCCAAAGGTTCCATAACATCATCACATCTGCTCCTTTACCAGAGCATAGTATTTGCAGTAATATTTTATTATAAATGGTACACATAGTGGCATGAGATGTGTGATTGGAAACCTATAGGGATATTGAGGCAGGAAAATTCAAGGCCAATTTATGCTAATAGCAAGACTTTCTCTCTCTCTCCTTCTCCCCACCCCACTGTGTGTTTGTGTGTGTGTGTGTGTATGTGTGTGTGTGTGTGTGTGTGTGTGTGTGTGTGTGTGTGAGAGAGAGAGAGAGAGAGAGAGAGAGAGAGAGAGAGAGAGACCAATAACAAGGCACTGTAGGTAAAGGCATTTGCTGCCAAGCCTGATCTAAGTTTGATCCCTGGAATTCACATGATGGAAGGAAAGTACTAACTCCTACAAGTTGTCTTCTGACCTCCACACATGCACCACCAAGGCATGTGTGCCCACATACATGTACATATTCTTAATAGACTTCTAAAATAACATAGGGAACTTCGATCTGGAAGACAGCATGTGTGGGAGGCCAGTTCCCACCTTTTTAAAGGGTTCCTATGAGGAGGAGAGAGGAATAAGAAACATTTTAGATAGAAAGATGGAGGAGATGAGACAGATAGAAACACAGGATAGCTTCAGGAGGACTTGGATAAAATCCACCAGCCCCTTCTATCTCTTCAAAAGGACTTTTTATAACAATGCCAATGGGTGGGGCAAAAGATCTCCCCCTTGTTAGATACCACACAGTCAAGTTCAGACCCTTCCAAATACCTGGTAACCACACCCTTGGACAAGTCACCCCTTATGCAGCCCTCTTAGATAAAGCAAGCTCAGATCTCACTAGGAAACCT
This sequence comes from Peromyscus californicus insignis, assembly GCF_007827085.1. NCBI lineage: Eukaryota > Metazoa > Chordata > Mammalia > Rodentia > Cricetidae > Peromyscus > Peromyscus californicus. The sequence goes on from NW_026294573.1 coordinate 144,273,519, forward strand.
CTGTGGCCCTCCACAGTTTCCCCCTCTTAATATAATAAAGGGCCCCTCAGACCCCTCATATAGGCTGTGTCTGCCTTAGGTCATCTTCTTCAGCTAGACAAGCCTTACCCATCATGAAGATACACTTTCTGTCAAGCCTATTCTGTCTTAGGTTGAGAACTAGGAAGAAGAAGGTTGCCTATCTCTGACTCCCAGCCTCTGGCAGGAGGGAGCACAAAGCTTCACTCAGCTCTGACTCAGGTCACTACTATGAGCTTTCAAGTAGCTGCAACAACCACAGCAATCCCTAGGGCTGCCACACACCCCCAATAAAGGAGTAGAGGATAATAAAGATGAAATGTTCTTTTTTGAATGGGTCTAAGATGTCTATAACAGCTTTAGCTGTGCCAAGCCCTTTTTAAATCAATAAACTCTTGATGGAAACACATCAAATAAACTGCATCAAACTTAAAGATTTCTGTAGCTTCAACAAACCATGGTACATTAATATCAACAAATTAACATAATTCTAGTATGAACATTACTATACATATTTACAACTAGCATATTACTATACATGTTTGCACTTCTTACAAACTTACATTCAAAAGCAAACTCTCTATTGGCCTACTTTGTAAACTTTAGCAAATATCTAAAAGAGATCTCTTAACTGAATTATATACATTTTCTTCCAATAAGGCAAAGTACATGAATCATGAGTCACCACAGTTAAAATTACAGGTGAACTCAAAAGTGTTTCATTTCTGAGGTTTGAAGTTCAGAGTCAGTTTTGATAACATCCTTGAAGTTTCACTAAGAGTTTGAAATCAGAGCTTAATTCATCAGCTGCTCAAGAGTCTTTATATCAAACTCCCTGGACCCCAGAATTTGGTGAGTGCTGCTGCTAGAGGGCTGCAACACTCAGGATGAGGCCACTCCCCCAAAAGTCACCTTTCCGGCTGGGCCCTCCCAGCCATTCCAGAACTGGCAGAAATGCACCCAGTGGCTGATGGTCGTCAGCTGGTGAGCTGTCCCTTTACTCATTGCAGCTCCCCTGAGTGCCATAATTCAAACAAATGTTGCTAAAAACTCCACTTCCCTCTACATCAGCACTTTATGACAGTCTTTCCCAAGAACCTTGCTTCTGGGTGAGGATGGTCACCGTAGTAACTGAGATGCCTCTCTACTCAATTAATAGGACTCAGGAATTGCCTCTTAAAGGGACCACACATTAATTTGCTGCTAGTAAACAGAAGCACTGTGGCTCTGGTCTCCGTTTCATTCCAGCTTTTACTAAATAGCGGCAAAATCTTTGACCCAAACTCCTCAGCAATCTGGTGGCCCCCTTATGCTCCTACTTTCCCCAGACTGCAGGAAGAAACATCAATATCAGGAACATTGGTTCTGTCAGCAGCTATGGTGTCATCAGAGCTGACATTCCACTGTTCCACACATCACACCAAGCACTCAGGTAACCATCAAGTTTGATTTGATGACAGGGTACAATTCCCCCTTCTTAACTTTTTGAAGGTGCATTTTAAGACTGCCATGAGCTCTTTCAATGATGCCTTGTCTTTGATATATTTCTATTAGCCCAATGCTAATGCTCTCTGGCACAACCCAGGTTCCTTATTTGCCCTTAAGTCTTTTCCCAAAGCAACTTCTCAGTGTACCGACCACTTTCCCTTGCTTTCTAAAGGGTCTCAAAGAGGCCTGACAAGTGACTTTAGCATTTAATTGCCTCCTGACAGGCAAGCTTTGTTCATCTGTTTCCAGTTCCAGGGAGGTAAGACTAACAAAGCTTGCAAAAAAAAAAAATGGTGTTTGGGGCTGAAAAAAAGTGGCATTTTGGTATGTATGGGCAGCAAGCCATTTTTAACTCCTTAAGTTGTTTAAAGGGAATTTGTAATATGCATTTGCATGATATTTCCCTGGGAGTCTTGCTGCTCTATTACAGGGAACATTTGAAAGCCTCATCTGGACTCACCCTGGCCTAAAAGGGCTCTTTTTACACAGTCTGTATTTGTATTGAAATCAAGATCAAGCTTTGGCTTTTTTGCCACAGGAGGTTTTTGTCCTCCCTGTGTTCACCTTAGGACACCTGCATTACTGTTTGACAGGTGTACTGTCTCAATCAAACTCCCCACCTGGCACTGTCCCCAGAGTGGGTCGCATGGTTCAGACCAGTGCTTGGTGTCAGAAATGAGAGCTCCTCAGGACTCACGTCCTGCTGCCCCAACTCACCAGGTCAGTGAAAAAATGATGAGAGTACATGAAACAAGAGCCTTTTCAGAGAGATTTCCTCCCAGATAGATCTCCTTTGTCCCTGCTTGTTTCTTCCCCCCAGATGCAGAGTCCCTGATGCTGCTACCTCTGCTTAGGCTCTCTGCTAGCCACTTTCTGTTCTGGGGGTAGGAGCTTCCATCCTCATTTCTGCTTCATTTGTACAGCCAAACACCACCTCTGCATTTCTCATGCTTCCATTGCAGCTACTACTAGGGACTTAGACTGTGCTCTTTTCATTGCAGGGAGAATTTCAAAGCATCCACTGCTCTCTCCATGCCAGAGCTCATCCCATCTGGCATCTTGTCAGCCAACAGCTTTCTCCCAGGTCCCACACATCACCTCTGCCATGGTTCCACCCTTGGGGATGCTGCCTGGTGACCACATGGACCCCAGTATCCCCAGAACACACTCAAACTCAGAGGTGCCTGTTCGCTGGCCCTCTGCTTCCCAAATGCTGGCTTGAAGAGGAGACACAGTGCTAACAGTGAGAGTCTGCAATGCTCCAGGGGTTTTGTGCTAGGGCAATTATGGGCAGCTTTTCAATTCTGATAGGGTGACCCCCCCCAGGTGAATCTAGTTCTGCCCCTACAGAAGATAAAGAGACCTGAAGAGCTTCCAGTTTTTGAGTAAGATAAATTACTAAGTTTTTCAAGCCTTCCAGTTCCTTCCTCATCTCATCCCAAGACTTCTGTTCCCTAAACTCAGCTTCATGGCCAAGAGGAACCTGACCCTGATTATATGGTGCTGTAAAAGTGTTTTCAAGCACTGCTGGTGGAGTTTTGTCTTGTCCATGTCCACCTCAGGGCAAATTCCCCCCAGCGTCTCAGGGCTTAGATCTAAGCTGCTCCTATTTAATGTCCACAGGCCAAAATCTTCCACAGGAATCTTTTCTGGCCTGTTTTTCTCATTCTATTTTTGTGTTTTGATTCTGATTCTCCCCCAGGAATCTGTGTTCAGAGTCCCATAGTAAGAAAACCAAGGACATACTTCCTCTATGAACTCCAAGCACATCTGTACTTGTTGTAATTCCACCTTAACCCCTCTAGTTTTTAACTTTCTACAAGTGAATCTTTAAAGACCTGCTTATTATCCCTGCCCCATTTCAGCACTTGGAAAATTCTACTCCTATCCTAAGTTTCTTCTTACCCAATATCCCTATAGTTAACCCTATATTTTACCTAATTTTAATAGATAGAAATTAAGAGAGAAAGAAAAAAGGAAACCTAGACAGAGAGAGATGCGTGCTGCAGCCTAATCCTTTTTATATACAATTTTTGTTCCCAAAGAATTAAATACCCCCATCTTCACTTTTACTACAAAACTGGACATGTTCAACTGCTTCCTACAGGGTACTTTCCTACTCTCACTTAACTTCGTCTACACCAAGTCCCTAGTTCTGGCGCCATCTGTGGTGGTCCCTGAACCTATGTCCCTGTTCAGGGCACCATCTGTGAAAGGCCAGCTCCCACCTTTTAAAGGGTTCCTATGAGAAGAAGAAAGGAATAAGAAACATTTTAGATAGAAATAGTGAAGATGAGGCAGACAGAAACACAGAATAGCTTCAGGAGTACTTAAATCAAATCCACTAGCCCCTTCTGTTTCTTCATCCACTGGTCCCTTCTGTCTCTTCAAAAGGGCTTTTCATAACAATGCCAAGGGGCATGGCAAAAGACCTCCCCCTTGCTAGATCAAACCTCACAGCCAACTGCAGACCCTTCCAAGCACCTGGTAACCATGCATGTGGTCAAATCATCCCCTTATGCAGCTCTGCTGGGTAAAGCAAGGTCAGAGCTCAGATTCACTAGGAAATCTCTGCGGGCTCTCACAAACATGGCACACCATCCTTTAAGCATATTAGTGTGTTCAGCAACCTCAGTCTCAACAGGTCTCAGTGCCCACATAGTTATTGCAATTTCATTATGAAAGCATGATTGATTACATCAATGACCACATGATTGATTTCCACCTCTGACTCCTCTCTCCAGAGTGAAGGTGCACCAAAATCCAAAGGGAACATTGTTAAGTTCTCCAGGGGACAGTGAAGCACCTCAGTCTCCTCTTCTATGTGTATGTGGGAGGGTGGAGGTTTAAAACATACCTGCTACTTTCTCAAAATATTGAGGAGGTGGGAGATCAGCTAACACTAGATAGATAAGCTTTGAACTAACTTCCATCATACACCATGAATAGTGACACGCATTGTGGGTTTCTCAGCCACATAGACATTGCCAAATCCTGCAAATTGCATTTGAAGTTTGTCCTAGTTAGAGTTCCTATTGCTGTAAAAACACCTAATGGAAAGCAAGTTGAGGAAGAAAGGGTTTATTTGGCTTAGACTTTCTTGTCTGTGTGTGTGTGTGTGTGTGTGTGTGTGTGTGTGTGTGTGTGTGTGTGTATTATTTATTTTTATTTTATGTTCATTGGTGGCTTACACTTTCACAACGCTGTTCATCATCAAAGGGAGTCAGGACAGGAACTCAAACAGGGCAGGAACCTTGAGGCAGGAGCTGGTGCAGAGACCATGGGAGGGAGCTGCTTTTTGGCTTGCTCACCATGGTTTGCTCACCATTGTTTTTTAGTAGAACTCAAGACCACCAGCCCAGGGCCACTCACAATGGACTGAGCTCTCCCCCATCAATCACTAATTAAGAAAATGCCCTGTAGGCTTAATTATAGCCTGATCTTTTGGAGGCATTTCTCAACTGAGGTTCCCTCTTCTCAGATGACTCTAGTTTGTGTCGAGTTGACATAAAACTAGCCAGGACAAGGTTCTATTCAACAATGAACAAGGGAGGGGAAAGGGAGGAATGGAGGAAGGGAGGAGAAATGGGAAAAAGAGAGAGCAAGAAAGAAGGGGAGGACAGAGGAAGGAAGGGAGGCATAAAGGTATGAGAAGCTTTAATCCCCCCCCCCCCCCATGAACCCTGCCTCCTAGCTTTTTGCCTTTTGGTAATCCAGACTCTGAGTTTGGTCAGATAGCCAACTCACAACACTCATACATTATAAAAAAATATATATAAGCAGAAGTTTGATGGGTTTGTGTATTTGGGCTTAAGGAATGCAGTTTCTTAGAATCAGCTTTCATACTGTGGGGGAACCCAACAACCCCAGCCAGCTCCTAGCAGGTAGCCAGCATCATCTACCAGTCTTGTAATCTATTTCAGCACACCAGCCAACACCAAAAGACAAGAACAATGTGACCAACCACAAGAATCACAGGAAACATTTGGAGTGGTATGTATTCAGCTGAAACCTTCAGCTCACTCCTGCTTGATCCAGAAAGCCCCATTCCTCTCTCTCCAAACCCCATCCCCTCAGAGAATCTCCAACAAAGAAAAGGAGACAAAAAGCCAGTTTCTCATTCCTTTTTTCCCCTCAAGATAGGGTTTGTCTGTGTAGTCCCGGCTGTCCTGGAGCTCGTTTTGTAGAACAGGCTTCCTCGAACTCACAGAGATCCTCCTCCCTCTGCCTCCCAAGTGTTGAGATTAAAAGCTTGAGCCACCACCACCCAGCCCCAGTTTCACATTCTTCGCAGTTGTGGCAGCTCCTCTCCTGAAGTTGCCAGTAGCCTAAGACCCTGCCTAAAGCACTTAGCTTTTGGTCATACTTGGCACAAACACAGCTTGTGGAAGACATGCCATCCCCCCTTGCCTACAGGGTGTATAATCTCCCTGCTTTAGTTTGGGCACATGAGTTCTCCGGCCCCAATCTCTGTGGCTGGAGGACTCACTCGGGAGTCACTTTGCTCAAATAAACCTATTGTTTTACTTTTTCAATTTGGCTTGATCTGGCTTACTGCATCTGAGGAGAAACCTATTATCGCATTACAGAAAACCTATTAGTATGAAACAGCAATGAACAACAGAAACACAAGACCATGAGAGCAAAAACCTAAGGAGCCTTAGAGAAGCTGCTTGTCTGGAGGAGTAAAAAGCCTTCCCACAGGAATCGAGGCTTTGCATGGAATCTGAAAGAATGTGAGCTCAGTTCAGGCCAGGAGAGGAAAGGCTGGTGGCTGAAGGAAAGAAAATGCCTTAAAGTTATATAGCTTATATGAAACTTATAGAAAGGCAAACATATAAGCACATGTACATACACATTTATTTTGTATAGTAATAACGTATTTAAGCAGGAATTGAAAGCCCAGAGCTAAAACTGTTATTCTGTTTTTCCTTACTAATATAGATTTGCTATTATGAGCCATCTGTGCCATGAACTCATTGTGCTCAGACCATCTGTAATGTTCCTAAGCTAATGGATTAAAGGGTGGCTCATGCCCTCATTAGAAGACAGTGGCACCTCAAAAAACATTTGTTGCATATGACAAGATACTGACTGATCTACATTGTATAAAGCAACTCAACATAAATGAATCTCCATAAGAGTGGGAAGAAAATGCAACATGCCTACAAACCCTTCTACAGTCTCTTATACATTGTTCCTCTTGGTAATCTCATGAGCAGGTATAACTTATTTTTATTACTCAAGAAAGTAAGGCTTTCAAGGTTTATAAATTTCCCCAAGATCACATAGCTCAAAAAAGGCAGAGATTTAAACTCCAGGATGCCTCCTTCCAAAATCTGTAATCTCCATGGTAGCTGCTGCTGGCTGCCTTCCCTGCATGCATCTGTTCTCTCTAGACATTAGTTTAGATTCTCCCAGGCAGTCAGTGGGCTACCTTCTAGAGTGAGCCTCTTGCCTACAGAATGTTTCTTAGCAACGGGTTCAGCTGACATTTGAAGCTGGTCAGTTCTTACCTCTGGAGGAACATTCCTCCCATGCACCTTGAAACATTTAGCATCTCTGAACTCTGCTGTAATCATTCTGCCAACTCCAGATGCCCACTCATTCCTGCATGCCAGTCTCTTGCCTGCTCCCTAGGGTGTGTTATGCTTTCTGCCAAAGATGAGTTGAGTGGTTTACCTGGTAGTTGGTAAGCCAACCATCAAAGGGAATTTCTCTGCTGCAAGGAATGGTCCAGGATGAGAAAGATGTTTGGAACAATGAGATGTAAGGGAAAGTCTACTAGGGAGCTCTGTGCACAAAGCTGAGCACTCTGAATAGAGTGAACCTGAAAGAAACAGCTACTCAGCCCTCGGGGGTTTGTGTGTGGTGGTGAAACACACAATTTCTCAGCAAGGTCATCACCAATCTGAAAATGAAGTGAAATGCTAGAAGGGAGCTGAGCCTCACTTATGCATCCCTGGGCTTTTTGGGTGAATGGCCCAGCAATTTACCATACTGTTGAAGCAAAGAGAGTAAATAGTAACTTCTCAGTGCTGGACTTTCAATTGTTAACAAGGCAAATACCTTACCCAATATCACCCCTTTTATGGCCCCTAAGCCTGGCCTGAGCATGTAGCTCAGTTGGTAAGTCATTTGCCTAGCATGCACAATCCCTGGGTTTGGTCCCCAGCACTTCATAAAACCAAGCATGTCACAGAGAAGGAGGAGGATCAGTTTAAGGTCATCCTATGCTATATAGCTAGTTCAAAGCCAGCTTCTCTCTATAAGACTGTCTTGAAAAGGGGGTGGGGCGCTTAAGCCCTAACTGTTTTTGCCTAGAAACCATGCTCATTTGAGCTAGCAGCCTCACAAGGCAGAAAGCAGACAGAGATTTCTATTTAAAACTTCTCTCGCATGTTCCACCTCGCTGCTTCTGGTGACCATCCCACGAAGGGACAGCTACATATACTTGCTTAACTGGCCCTGCCACTCCAACACACACACACACACACACACACACACACACACACACACACACACACACACACAGATGACAGAGTTGTATAATAACCACAACTAGTCACAGTGGGACTCCATGGGATTTGTGTTTGCTTGCTTTTGCTTAATTTTTTTTCCAAAACAGTTTCTCTGTGTAGCCCTGGCTGTCTTAGAACTCAATCTGTAGACCAGGCTGGCCTCAAACTCACAGAAATCTGCCTGCCTCTGCCTCCTGAGTGCTGGGATTAAATGAATGCATCACCATCACCCTGCCAAAAAATCTTTTTAAAATTCATTGTGTGTGTGTGTGTGTGTGTGTGTGTGTGTGTGTGTGTGTGTGTGTGTCTGTATGTGTACCATATATATGCAGTGCCTGCAGAGTCCAGAAGAGGGTGTCAAATCCTTTGGAACTTGTGTTATAGATGGTTATGAGCCACCAGATGTGAGTGCTGAGAACTGAACTTGGGTCCTCTGAGAGAGCAGCAAATGCTCTTAACTAAGGCAAGGCACCATCTCTCTAGCTCCTTTTGTATTTCTTTTTCCTCCTCCTCCTCCTCCTCCTCCTCCTCCTCCTCCTCCTCCTCCTCTTCTTTTTCTTCTTCTTTTTGGAGTTCTGCAAGGCTAGCCTCAAACTCTGTTTTCCTAACTCTGCCTTCTGAGTGCTGGGCTGCACCTGCCCTCCCTCACCCCTATTTCCCAGCTCAGGGTATCCCAGCCTGGGATCTATAAAAAAAAATTGTACTTTAAAAGTATCTTAACTTGCTGAGTGGTGGTGGCACATGCCTTTAATCCCAGAACTCGGGAGGCAGAGCCAGACAGATCTCTATGAGTTTGAGGCCAGCCTGGTCTACAGAGTGAGATCCAGGACAGGCACCAAAAACTACACAGAGAAACCCTGTCTTGAAAAACAAAAACAAACAAACAAAAAAGTATCCTAACTTTCTGAACTTCCCGTTCAGAATGTCAACTTGGTTGTTTTTGTTAATGTGTGTTTCTCTCTTTGCTTTGATAGTGTCAACTTGCTAGAATCCATCAGGAAGAGAGTCTCAAAGAGAGACCTTCAAGGTTAGGTTGGCCTATGGGCATGCCTCTAAGAGATTTTTTTTTAGTTAGGCTAATGAGGTCGGAAGTTCCACCTTCAATATGAATGGTACCACTTAATAGTCTGGGCTAAATGAAACAGCTGAGTGTGGACAAAGTCCTCAGCTTCTAGACTGGAGATGCAGTATGAGTAGCTGTCTCAAGAGTCTGCTATTGTGACTCCCTGACAATGATGGATGGCAGCCTAGAACTGTGAACTAAAAAATACCCTTTCTCCCTTGAACTGCTTTTGTTCAGTAAGGTTAGGCTCCTGGAGAAGTCCCACAAAAGACCACCATCCATGTATACAATCAGCAAGCGTGTTTATTACCAGCATACTGGGGCCATCCATCCTACACAGAGGCAAGATGGTGAGCACCCTGAGAGAAGCTCACAGACTCCTTTTAAGCACAGCTAAGGGGAGGTCCTAGGGCAGTTAAGTCACTTTAGATATGATTGGCTTAAGCAAGTGGCGATCATATTGGTACATTCTAATTGGTTAGGGCTAATCAGGCTACAGCTTTTCTATTTTGGGGCAGGCCTGGAAAAATCCAGGACTTTGTCCTTATTTGGTTATCACCTTGAACTGCCGATTATGGCTCAGGCCTGGTGCCGCACATACCAGGCCTCCACATCCTTGCTGACAGGAGTGTTGGAGATTGACTGTCTTGATCATGGCTCTTCCTCAGAAACTGCCTGCCCAATTCCAAGAAGCAGGAACTGAGGCCTAGTTCTTAACTGAGTTATTAGGGCAGGCTGTCATGATACTTGCCTGGCCCTCTCACAGGGTATTTTCTAATAAGTGGAAAATAAACTAAGACATTAGTCTTTTCTGCCTGGACTTATTCCCTTTTCTCCCCAGAAGATGTTCTCTTCTGGACCAGGTGGACTCCTTTGTTTGCCCTCTTGGTCCTGCCTCCTCCAGCCTCTCCCTTTCCTACATGATAGTGTTTGGACAGATCTCTCCCAGCATAGCCCACCCTCCCTCAAGCTAACATTGACATGCTTTTTTCTAAGATATTACCTCTTGTCCTCCATAGCTGGCTTCCCTCAAAGTGACACATTGGCCTAATTCTCTGCCTTTTCATGTGTGCAGCCCTTCCAATCCATCCTTCAACATGGTCATGTCATCACTGCCCATGAGTTCTCTAAGGAAACACATGGCAGTGCTTACCAGTTAGCTCTAAATGATAAACCTGTCCTTGTTTTGATCATCACAGTGTCTTCTTTCTACTAAGTGTATTAACCAGTGCCTCTCCAAAAACTATATCTTCAGGACTGGAGAGATCACTCGGCAGTTAAGAGCACAGGTTGCTCTTCCAAAAGACCTGAGTTCAATTCCCAGCACCCACATGACAGCTCACGAAGGCTGTAACTGCAGTTCTGGGAATGTAATGTCTCTTCAGGCCTCTCTCTATGGCCTGGACAGTGAGTTCCAGACTGGCATGCATCATTAAAAAACAAACAAACGTTTGTAGCAGGAATCTTAGAAGGTCTTATTAATAAAATCAAACCTGAGGCCAGTTATTGGGGTGAACGCTGGAAGATCAGAGAAGCAGAACAAGCCACAGCTACCTCACCTTGCCAGTTCCTCAGCTAATCCTGTTTCCTCAGACTGGAAGCCTCTCAGTCCTCATCCAGAATGAATCTCAGCTGAACTGTGCTGCTCAAAAGCCTAAAAGCTTAACCAGCCAAATACTGCTAGTTTCTGGTCTTCACGCCTTATATATCTTTCTACTTTCTGCCATCACTCCTTGGGATTAAAGGCTCGCTTTCTGAGATTAAAGGCATGAGTCACCAAGCTTGGCTGTATCCTTGAACAGTTGGATTTCTGCCTCTGGAATGCTAGGATTAAAGGTGTGAGTGCCACCATTTTCTAGCCTCTGTATCTAGTGGTTGTTCTGTTCTCTGACCCCAGATAAATTTATTAGGGTGCACAATATTTTGAGGAACACAATACCACCACAAACATTCTTCTTGTGGATCTGTACCACCACCACTTGCATGGAGGTGACTCTTGGGGACTAAGCTCCTGCTGTGAGTCTCAACAGAGCAAGCATCAAGGTAGAGTCCCTACTCCTAACCTTTCTCATAACCAACTTGAAATTAAGTTGCTAATCTGAACCTCTGGGGTATTAGAGAGAGAAACTGAGGCTAAATCTCCCAAACAGGCCAGTTTCCAATTGTGGTGATAAGGATGTTCTCACTAATTTAATCCTTATACAAAAAGTAACCCAAAATAGTAGCCAGTTGCTTTTCTATTGATTTTTTTTTTTTTTTAATCCCTGCAAGGAAATAGCTAAAATGGCCACTTGGCTTTGGTAGGGTTGAGACATTGTTTTTCCTTATTTGTTCTGTAACTGAGGACAGCCTTGAACTCTGATTCTCCTGCCTTTACCCAACAAGTGCTAGGATTACAGGCATGGACCACCACGCCCAGATCAAGCTCTGGAAAACCATCCCTTTCTGCTTCCTCACTAGAAGACTTACTGCATTTTGTGTAATAACATGTTACTTGATTCTGTAATCAAAAATAAAGCCAATCAATATCTTTTAACTAATGGGTTAGAACTTTGTTCTTTAACAACAAGTTCTGCCTAGTTGGAGTCCATGGACAGTGTAGATGTGGGTGGAGGGTAATTCCACCTTTCACTGGCCCTAACTGATGTTTAACATGTGGAAGAACATGGAAATCATCAGAGTCACTTCTGTAATTTTTGAAAAAACTTTTATGTATTTATTTATATATTTTATGCATATGTGTTCTATCTGCACGTACGCCTACAGATCCCATTACAGATGGTTATGAGCCACCATGTGGTCACTAGAAGTTGAAACTCAGGACCTCTGGAAGAGCAGCCAGTGCTCTTAACCTCTGAACCATCTCTCCAGCCCCCACTTAGGTAATTTTTTTTTTTTTAGTAAATTAAAAATAAAATAAAAGGTAAAGCTTGATCTGGTGGTACCTACATCTATTCTCAGATGGACAATGTCTGGATGGAGTTCAAGGTCAGCCTCAGCTACTCAGTTTGAGACAAGTACGGGCAACATGTAACTCATCTCAAAACAACCACAGCAAAAGAACAGAAGGAGTGAGGCCTGAGGGTATGCAGTAAGGTGGCTTACCCAGGTTGTCTGTTATGACTCAAGACTGTAAACAAACAAACAAACAAAACAAAACAAAAACAACCCACAGGCTTACACAAAGGCCACAGGAAAAGGAATTCTACAAAAATACATCTACCCACCAACTGCAGCAACTGTTTGTCCAGCCTCAGACCAATATCACCTTCTTACTAATCATATGACCAAGAACAGCCTTGTTACAAACCACATGACTGTAGATTATTGTTTCAATATATCTGATGTTCTCCTCCTCATTTCTATCTTTGAAAACTTCCCTTGGGAGTGGGTATAGCTCAGTGGTATGGCACTCTCCTAGCATATGCAAGCCCTGAGGTCAATGCCCGCAAGTGGAAGGAACAAGAAGAATAAGGATTATTAGAAGCAAAACATGCATTATACTGACATAAATTTGTGTCTGGAATATTTTGGTGATTTCTATATGATCTGCAACAGATCCCTCATGTTTTGCTTTGACCCCAATTGTTTTGATAAGGCAGTCAGGAGCTTTAACAGGCAAGGGCTAAAGGGGTTGTTGTCACAAAGAAAAAATAATCCTAGTACTATGGAAATAGAATCACAGGGATCAGGAATTCAAGGCCAGCCTAGGCTCCATGTAATGGAGGTGGGGGTGGGGAGAGGGAGGAGGAGGGCCATCCTAGGCTACATGTAATGGAGGGAAGGAGAGAAGAGAAAGGAAAGAAGAAAGAAAAAGGAGGGAAGGAAGGAAGGAAGGAAGGAAGGAAGGAAGGAAGGAAGGAAGGAAGGAAGGAAGAGAACATGAAAGAAAATAAATGAAATATTGCTTAATGTTTCTTTCTGGTGATTTGAACCCAGACCCTTGAGAATGCTTAGCCTATGCTCTACCCCTAATCTACAACCTAAACTCGACTGCCTAATTAAAAAATAAAAAATCTGGGGCTGAAGAGATGGCTTAGTAGTTAAGGGCATTTATTGCTCTTGCAGAGTACTCAGGATCAGATCTCAGCACCCACATGGTGATGATTCACAACCGTCTAAAGTAACTCCAGTTCCAGGGCATCCAATGCCCTTTTCTGGCACAAGGCACACAGGTGGTGCACATGCATGCAAACAGACAAAACCCTCATACATAAAATAAGTCTTTTAGATTTTTTAAAGAGAACATATCTGATATGGTTTCTCAGTCTACTCACTTGTTTTGAGATACATCTTGCTGTGTAGCTCAGGTTACTGCCCTTGAGCTCTCCATCCTCCTGTCCCAGCATGCTAAGTGACAGAATTATAGGCCTGGGCCACCACACTTACCTCCCCGCTCCAATTTTGAACCACTGTTTCCCTGTTTTGGGCTTCAAAGAAATCTGTGACTGACGGAATGGCCTTTGGTTTTTATTTCATTCATTCATTCATTCATTTATTTATTTATTTATCTCTCTCTCGCGCGCGCGCGCGCGTGTGTGTGTGTGTGTGTGTGTGTGTGTGTGTGTGTGTGTATGTGTGTGTGTGTGTGTGTGTGTGTGTGTGTGTGTGTGTGTGTGTACATGCAGGTGCCACAGTGCATGTGTGGAAGTCAGAAGACAACTTACTGGAATCAGATTTCTCCTTCCACCAAGTGAATTTGGGTGATTGAACTAAGGTGGCCAGGCTTGGCCACAGCCCCTGTGCCTGCCGTGTCAGCTCACCATCCCTAGTCACTGGACTTTATAACGAGGGCTCCTCTGTTAAGTTGGCAGTAAGTTTGTCCACTAATAATTGGTGATAAAAGCCAGCACATAGGAATGCCAAACACAAGTGACATATGCACTGAGAGGCCCCACTTCATAGCCTTGAACATTGATCTTGTGAGTTTTATGCTATTTCTCCTATTTTTCAGGTTAGTAAACTGAGGCACAGACTAAGTCATATAGTCAGTAATTAATGAAAGTGGGTGCTTTACAGACTGCAAAACGAAAGATCCAGGTTGGAGCCCAAGGCTAGAACTTGATGGTAATTCGAACTTACTAAGATTTCTGAAGTGGCTATTGAAAGGATGAAACATCGCTGGTTGGTCGATGGAAGAGTCACGGGCCACAGCAGAACCCAATATTAGTTTTTAGAGCTTTATTGGAGGGAAAGAGGGGGGAAGCCAGGCCTGGCGGAGGCAGAAAGATGGCGGGAGCAGTGCAGAGAGGAAACCAAAAGAGGAACGTAGAGAGAACATGGGGGTCTGTGTGTGGCTTTTTAAGGTGGAGATTGCATGACCACGCAGCGGGTACATCGATGATGTAAGACATTAGACCCAGAAGAGCGAGAGCAGGATCCTAACTTTCCAGACTTTTGCTTAGTATAAAAAGCAAGTAAATAGGAATCGGGGCATCGTTTCTCCCAGAAAAACTGCTTCCAGCTGATTGGGTGGGCATTGGTTGGCTTTTAGGGGGAATAGAGAAGGGGGGCCTTCCGAGGTAGACCGGCGTTGTGGGATGATGTGTGGTCTGTCATCCATTGCTCTGGAGCCGTGGATCCCTCTTGGCTTGGCACTCTGGCTGCTTTTGTATCTGACAGGATGCTGGTGAGACAGGAAAAGCCTGAAGTGGATCGGACCTGTCCAGATGGATTTAAGCTGGTTTCTGGAGCTTGGGGAAAAAAATTTGAACATGTTAAGAAGCAGCCATGAGAAAATCAGTGACCATTTGTGGTGTTTAGTACTCTGCTTGTATTTGTTAGTGTTAATGGGAGAGACAGAGAGATTGGAACATGTTTTTAAGCTTTATCAGAGACAGATTATTTAAGGCACCTGTTTCCTTTACTAGTTTGGCATCCAGGAGACAGGTGATCAATTGTTAAAAGCATTTAACAGTAATAGATGGTTATATTGAAGTCTGTTTTTGCAGAGCCCAGATGCTTTTGGGTCTGGAGGTGTAAATACCTTTTAGCTGTTACAGTTTCTTACTTGATGATCTCTGTACTCAAGCTTTGAGGTGGTCCTATAACCATTAGCTGAGCAGTAAGTTAGAAGAGGGAACTGGGAAGAGAAAACCTTGTGTTGCATGAGAACTTATTTCTTTTTTTTTTTTTTTTTTTTTTCAAGACGGTTTCTCTGTGTAGTTTTGCGCCTTTCCTGGAACTCACTTTGTAGACCAGGCTGGCCTCAAACTCACAGAGATCCACCTGCCTCTGCCTCCCAAGTGCTGGGATTAAAGGCTTGCGCCACCACCGCCCGGCTTATTTCTTTGGAATTAGGGACAAGGCAAAGATCAGGGCCCTGTAAGCACAGGCGGGTGGGTCTGGAGTGAGGCACATGGAGGGCGCAATGAAATGAAAGCTCCTATCTTAGCTGGAAATCTTTTCCCATTAAGTAACCCTGAAAGTACAATTAAGTCTGGTGAGGTGGGTAAGGCTGTCCTCCCTAACCTGACAATAGGGAAACGAGGAGAGGTGACATCCCAAAACTCCCAGAACCAAGTCAGTGGCTCTGGTGTCTGGAAGGAAAGAAACAGATTACTTCCCTGCTATGTTCTGGTTCCCTGCAAGCCTGTAGCCAAGCCTAAGTTTGCTGGAGGTCTTAGCTTAATGTTCCCATGCCACTTTGGTGCCTGGGGGCAGTCAGCTGACTCTGTCTTTCTAGGTGGCACTTTCAACAAGGCTATTAATGGCCTGGCAGGGCACTCACTAGCCTGTGGCCTTTTTCTTCACTTAAAACAGGGACCCAACAGCTTTCCGGAGCCAGCGAATGCCAGCACTTGGCAATTTTGTCCTCGGGCTTTTTATCTCTTCCCTGGCACACCTTGAATGCCACAGATGACACTTTCATCTGTGGGGTCATCAGGAGCCTTGCTCTCTAGATGGTTAAGTTTTAGTTGGGGAGGTCTGGGGAACAAGAGACGATTTTACTCCTTGTCTTGAATTTTTCTTTCCTTGATGTTTGCTGGCTTGAGGACAGCTTTTAGAAGACTTGCCTGAGGGCAGGCTATCAACTGATTTCTGGCTAGAGCCATCCTGACTATTGTTAACTTATTTGCATGGATCTCAGCCCCCTTCCAGACCCATCTGTGCTTCTCACGCAGCTTAAGAATGAGTGGGAGGAGTTAAAGTGAATTAAAGTGAGAGTCAGCAGAAGTGGCCCACAACAGTAGAGAGCCTGCCCACTCATTTAGGAGTTGAGGTGGGGTGGGTTAAAGCCTGCCCATTGCCAGAGAGTGGAAAGCGGAAGTCAGATAGACAGAAGTGGTTACACATGGCAGAGAAAACATCAGGAATGGGGAGGGAGAAGTGTTCAGAGTTTTAGCAGAAAGCTTGGGCATAAAGTAACTCTTTTTATCTGCCCGTTCACTGGCAGAAGTTCCCACAAAGCTGTCATGCAGCCAATTTTACTGGTATCTGCCCCTTTATCCCATGGCTGCAGCCAAGAGAAAAATAAAAAATTAAAATAACAAACCGGGATCCTAGGCTGCTATCCCAAGCGTCCCTGAGGTAGAGGAAGGATCTATGAATCAGCACAGGTTACCTAAAACACCGTCACATTATGAGTAAGGGCTGGGGCATATGCAGCACATGGACCACCTGGTGGTCTGACAGCATTGACCTCCTTGTCAGGAGAGAAAATGTGTCCTTGCCAGCGCAGCCCTAGGACCACCCTGGGAGTCTGGCATGAAGAACAGAGGTCAGGCTGCAGCCAAGGGAAATGGGACTCACCGAAGCGGCTGCTGTACACGGCAGGATGCAGCTGCAGGGGCAGTCGCATGAGCACAGTCCCGACATGTACTGTGGTGGCAGCAGAGGTGGTGGGCAGGGTCGCAGGCCCTCCATATAGGGGTTTCCACAACACTCAGCCCTGGACACTGGGTGTGAAGGGAACCTACTGTCCAAGATCCAATGAAAGGATGGAACGGCGCTGGTTGGTTGGTGGAAGAGTCACGGGCCACAGCAGAACCCAATATTAGTTTCTAGAGCTTTATTGGAGGGAAAGGTGGGGGAGAGAGAGAGCCAGGCCTGGCAGAGGCAGAAAGATGGCGGGGGCAGTGCAGAGAGAAAACAGAAAGAGGAGTGCAGAGAGAGAACGTGGGGGTCCGTGAGTGACTTTTTAAGGTGGAGATTGTGTGACCAGGCAGCAGGTACATCGATGACATAAGATGTTAGACCCAGAAGAGTGAGAGCAGGATCCTAACAGCTATCCTTCTGAATAGAGGATGGCCCCCCTCAAGACCTTAAAAAATGAAGCTATCAAATGATTTTTGCAATTGATATGGCCAGGCTTGGTGCCTAACTCATTGGTATAGCATTTGCCTAGCATGCACAAGGCCCCATGTTCCAGGCCTAGAATAACAAATAAATAATTTGTGTTAACTACTAAACTCAGTTCAGGAGACCTTTTTACCCATCTAACTATTTAGCATTGAGTAAAATCATTGAGCCAAAATTACAAGTGTCTTCACATATCAAAAGAAATTGGGGTGTGGTCAAGACGGATAAAGTGAGAGTAAGCAAACCAACTCAAGGCACTGGGTTTCCTAGATTTTCTACCATGGAAACATCATCACCAAAGTAAAACAGAGGAGTTGAGCATGGTTGGAGCAGGCCTGCCACACCAGCATTCACAGGGTAGAAATGTGATGATCACAAGTTCAAGGCTAACCTAGGATACATATGTGAATGCCAGTATGGACTGCATGCAAAGATTAAAGAGGGGAGAGGGAGGGTGTGGTGTTTGAATGAGAATGCCCCCCACAGCCTCATATATTTGCATCCTTAGTCCCCAGTTGGTGAACTATTTGAGAAGAATTAGGAGGCGTGGCCTTGTTGGAGGAGAAGTGTCACTCAGGGTGGAGGCTTCACAAGTCCACACCAGGTCCAGTGTCTCACTCTGCCTACTGCCTGTGGATCAGGATGTAAAGCTCTCAGTTCCTTCTCCAGCACCATGCCTGTCTGCTTCCTGCCATGCTCCCCACCATGACGATAATGTACTAAACCTCTGAAGCCATAAACCAACCTCCAATTAAAAGTTTCTTCCCTATAATTTGCCTTGGTTATGGTGTTTCTTCATAACCATAGAACAGTGGCTAAGGGAGGTAAGGGGGAAGGAAAGCAGAGAGACGAGGGGAGGAGGGGGGAAGGGAGAAGAGGGGAGGGGAGGAGAGGGAAAGGGAGGGCAGAGGAGGGGAGGGGAAGAGAGGAGGGGAAGCTTGCTCATGCTCTATTCAATTAGTCTTTAAATCCTCCACACCCTTCACTTCACGTGGGCTTTACAAATCCTGAAATCTGGGACAGTGACTTCTTGTTGCTACTTGACCTTCCACTAGACTAATAAAGTAGGTTAATGCAGGTCTACTCCTGAAGGATGGAACCACTCTTGGTGTGCAGAGAAATCAAGTTTCTGGTACTGATTCACCACATGTACCAGCCTGAGCAGTCCACAGAGAAGCAATAATATCCCTTCTTTGTGAACATATAGCATAAATCATTTCCTTGAGGTGGACAAACATGGTTTTGTTATTTGGTAAGTGCTGATAACACCTAAATTTGTCTAGTGAGGATGGAGCTGTCATTAGGCCCACAGATCCAGTGACCCATGCTGTCACTCATTAACTGTGACAACATGAGAAATTATTTAACTTCTTTAAGCCTCTTCCTCCATAAAGTATTGTTTAACTATGTCATGGTTTTTCTCAACTTGACACACATATTTCAAAGGATCCTCAGTTAAAGAACTGCCTCTGGCAGACTGGCTGTGGGCATGTCTGTAGAGCATTTTCTTAATTGCTAACTGATGGAGGAGGGCCTACCCATGTGGGTGGTGCCATCTCTAGGCAAGTAGATCTGGACTGTCTAAGAAAGGTAGCTGAGGGAGTTAGAGAGCTGGCTCAGCAATTAAGAGCACTGGCTGTTCTTCCAGAGGACCTGGGTTTAATTCCCAGCACCCACATGGTAGCTCTAAACTGTCTGTAACTCCAATTCCAGTGGATCTGGCACCCTTGCACAAACATATATGCAGGCAAAACACCAATGCACATAAAATAAATAAATCTTTCTTAAAAAGGAAAGAAAGGAAGCTGAGCAAGCCAGAGAAAGCAAGCCAATAAACAGAGTTTCTCTGTTGATTTTGGCTTCAATGTCCTGCCTTAAGTTCCTGCTACGGCTTCCTTCAGTGATGGATTGTAACGGGTAAGCTCATTTTTAAGCTAGTTTCCTTTCCTGCTTTCAACCAGCCTCCTGTAGCTGGAAAAATAAACACAGTTGGCCCTTCATGTCCCTGGACTCAGTATCTGTGGACTAAAAGTATTTGAGGGGGAAAAGATGCATCAGCATAGACATTTTCCCTTGTCTTTATTCCTTAAATAATATAACATGATATTTTAGTCACTGTTCTATTGCTGTGAAGAGACACAATGACCAACTCTTAGAAAAGAAAGCATTTAATTGGGGGTTTGTTTACACTTTCAGAGGGTTGGTCCATTATTATCAGGGCAAGGAGTATGGTGGTCCACCTAATACTGGGGCAGTAGCTAAGAGCTACATCCTGATCCACAATTAGAGAGAGGAAGGGAAGGAGGGAGGGAGGAAGGGAGAGACAGAGAGAGAGAGAGAGAGAGAGAGAGAGAGAAACTAGGCCTCAAAGCCCATGTCCAGTGACATACTCCCTCCAACAAGGCCACACCTCCTAATCCTTCTTATCCTATCAAAGAATTCCACTCCCTCGTGACTAAGCATCCAAATATATGAGCTTATGGGGGCTATTCTTTTTTTTAATATTTATTTGTTTGTTGTACATAGTGTTCTGTCTGCACGTGTCCTTGCAGGCCAGAAGAGGCACCAGATCTCATTACAGGTGGTTGTGAGCCACCATGTGGTTGCTGGGAATTGAACTCAGGACCTCTGGAAGAGCAGTCAGTGCTCTTAACCACTGGGCCATCTCTCCAGCCCCATGGGGCTATTCTTATTCAAACCACCCAAACCACCACACATGGCAATTATTTACACAGAACAAATAGTAAGCATTAAAAATAATGTAGACAGGAAGATTATATGCATAGGCTATATGCATAGGCCATATGCAAATTCTATGCTATTTTATATATGGAACTTGAGCACCTGGATGATACGGGACCATATCCCCATCTATACCATCTATACCGGATGTGACCACATCTTTGCATGGGATGGGCAAAGCGCTTAAAAGGACAGAGATGAAGACAGGAGCCACTTTCCTCTGGGCTTGAGAGAAACAGACTGTACTAGTTTTCAACTGCTGTTTCTTCCTGTAAAGGAACTGCTTTTGGTGTGCTGTGCAAAGACTTTTGCTATAATTTAATTCTGTGTGACAGGTTAACTTTATTGATTGTTTTTGTTACTTTTATTGCATAGTCCAATGCTTTGATAAACTCTTTGATTTTAATAATTATCATGGTATTTGGAGAATGTTTTCTAAGACTTCACCCAAGGTCTGCAAAACAAAACAAAACAAAAAACAAAAACCATGAATGTAGGTGAGGGTTAAACTTTCCTGTCTGAGGGGTATCAGAAGAGAAACACAAAAAAGAACTTTCTCTTTTACTTCATCTTGAAAAAGCTCCTTGAAAATTTCTCTCTTTCTTTGTCTTTACACAGTTTTTATACATATATGTTCCCAACAGAAAGCTCTGGACAATGTATGAGTTACATTTTGAGGGTCACATTGCATTTCTTGAGTAAATAATAAGAAGCAGAGCCATTCTGATAACACATGAGAAATCACACTGTTTCACTCGGACTTGGAATGTTACACTGACTGGTCTGCTGGAGCGACTAGAAGTGAGTAACCATGGCAATGCTAGGCTGTCAGCCAGGTTCCCTGATGGACAGTCTATAAAGCAAGGAGGGAGGCACACAGCGCTGGAGTACTCCGCACTTTCTCAAGGGACAGTGACCTTAAAAGCATCCCAGGACCTAAACATACACAGTTGGCTGAACCTGGAGTCATGTATCATAAAACTGAGATTAGGAGTTTGTGGTGAGAGTCAGTTGCTGAGGGAATACAGGCTGTATTGTGTGTCTATAATGTCTTCAATGTTGTCAGCCAGAGTTCTGCAAGTGAAGATCTGGCACTAAAGTTGCTTCATGCCTGACCTTGGTTCAACAGTCAGAAACCTGGGAATCTGTCCTTTTGAGATTCATTTGCAGGGGCAACTAGTCTACTCTGAATTTGCTCTGAGGTCTTAAATCATCCAATGGTATAAAAAGTTGTCTCTGTAGCAGAGAATACTGTTACTTTTCTATGTCAGCCAGAGCTATGAAAAATATCCCAGTACTATTTCTAATTATCAAAAGTATACAGCTTAAGAAGAAAGCATCTTTAGACAGTCCACAGAATAAATGTCCATAATATTGAGATGTAATCATGAGATTACATATACACGTTACGTGAAAATGTACAGTAATGAGGAGATTCTACAGCTGTCTTTGCACATGAGAAATTACAGACAGAAGTCTGTGGCCTCGTAAGCCTGGCTTGATGAGGTTCCTCCATCAGAGAATTATTCATCTGGTAGGTTGACATCTGAATTATTAATTGCCATCTGCTGTAACATGCCATGGACCATGGCAACTAATATAAATTTTGAGGTTTTTCATAAATTTGAAGCTAGTGATTTCTTACTCACTTTAATAGAAACCTTGCAGTTTAAGTGGCATATCTGAGTTATACAAACATTTGGGATACATTTTCATTCCACTGGTGCTTGAATTTTTTCCCCTATCTTTGAAAATGTTTTGCACTTAACTTTATAGTAAGTATGACTTCCATTATTCCATATACATTCAATGCTGCACACTGCTGCCATGGTAGGCAGAAATGTAAGACAGTTCCAAGGTCCTGTCTCCTGGTATTCCCACTGTTCAAACATCAAATAAGGTGCTGTTGTAATCTGCAAGAATTTTCCTAACAAGATGACCTTAAATTAAGGAAATTATCCTGAGTAAGCAGACCTAATCAGTTGAATCCATGAAAAAGACTGTACCCTGAGTTGGGCAAGGTAGCATGTGCCTGTAACCCAAGCATTTGGGACATGGAGGAAAACGAACATGAATTTAAGGTCAATGCTAACCCAGGCCCTAGCTCAAGTCATAGCGCAAGGCAAGCCTGGGCAACTTGAGAGACTGGATTTCAAAGAAAACCCTAAGGAAGGAAGGGAAGGAAGAAAGTGGAAGAAAAGACAAAGGAAGAAAAGAAAAAAGGGAGGGAGGGAAGGAAGGAGGGAGGAAAATAAGAAAGAAAATATTAGGGCATGTATATATGAAGATATGACACCCTCCTCAATGATGATATGTGAACCAACATATAGGGTCAGTGTTTCCGGAAGTCATTTATATACTGAATAACTCAGAATCATCCAACTCTACATACAAGTAAATGACTGAGTAAATATAATCTGCAGATCAAAATGTATTCCCAACTCGACTCTTCCTTATTGCCTATAAAAAAAACTGGACACAAAAACACAAGAGGAGTTACAGACATTAGAACGGGGCTGGCAGGATGGCTCAGCAGATACAGGTACTCAGCAGACACAGGCACTCAGCAGATACAGACACTCAGCAGACAGGCACTCAGCAGATATAGGTACTCAGCAGATACAGGCACTCAGCAGACACAGGCACTCAGCAGACAGACACTCAGCAGATACAGGTACTCAGCAGATACAGGCACTCAGCAGACACAGGCACTCAGCAGATACAGGTACTCAGCAGATACAGGCACTCAGCAGACACAGGCACTCAGCAGATACAGACACTCAGCAGATACAGGCACTCAGCAGACACAGGCACTCAGCAGATACAGACACTCAGCAGACACAGACACTCAGCAGATACAGGCACTCAGCAGACAGGCACTCAGCAGATACAGGCACTCAGCAGATACAGGTACTCAGCAGACACAGGCACTCAGCAGATACAAATACTCAGCAGATATGGGCACTCAGCAGACACAGGCACTCAGCAGACAAAGGCACTCAGTGGATAAATGCCACCAAGCCCTAGTATCTCAGTGTAATTCCTCGATCCTGTGGCACATGCATGTCCCACCCCAAAATATAACCGATCAACCAACAAAATACAATTACAAAAGTAAGTTAGAATAAAGAGGCACACAGAACTGAATAAGTATCTTCTTTTCAAATTTTAATTTAAAATATTACAGTGTGGGGCTGGAGAGACAGTTCAGCAGTTCAGAGCAGGTACTGCTCTTGTGGAGAACCTGGCTTCAGTTTCCAGCACCCACTTATTGGCGAATTGTTAAACAGTCTTATTAAATAAAAAACACGGAGTCAGATATAGGGGTGAAAACCTGAGAGATCAGGGAAATAGGAAAAGCCACAAGCTAACCTCACTTCACCACTTCATCGAACACCTCAGTCTCCAAAGAGAGATACTTCCTGTATACCCACGCCTATATGCCTTTCTGTTCTGTTCTCTCATTTGCTCTCTCAGCCCAGCTACATCACTTCCTCTTCCTGCCCAGCTCTGTCACTTCCTGTCTATCTGGACAGACCTCCAGACCTCTATGGTTAGGGCTGGGATTAAAGGCGTGTATCACCATGCCTTGCTCTGTTCTCAGTGTGGCCTTGAACTCAGAGATCCAGACAGATCCCTGCCTGCCAAGTGATAGGATTAAAGGTGTGTGCTACCATTGCCTGACTTCTATGTTAATATAGTGGTTGGCTTTCTCCTCTGATCCTCAAGTAAATTTTATTGGGAGACACAGTATACATCACCACACACACTGGGTAGCTCAGAACCACCTGTCACTTCTCTGTCTTCAGGTGTGACGGCCAGGTACCAAGATGACTCTCAGTGACCTATGCCTCTGGAGTTAATGCCTCCACCTGCAATGGACCATGAATGATCTGTGGGACCAACTAGTAGCATGTGGCTTTTGAAGCAAGGCCATAAAAAGATACTGAGGGTTTTACTTTGTTCTATCTCAGAATGCACATTTTGGAAGAATTTGGCACTTTGCCATGAGAACACTCAAGTGGTCCTAAGGAGACAGTCATCTAGTAATGAAATGAGGCCCTTGCCAGCAGCCATTACCACCCATTGCCATCTCCAGCCATGGCTAAGAAATGAAGTGTCACCCAATGATGCCTTAAACCAGAACTCCCAGAAAGACTACTCTTAGATTTCTGTTTTCAATTTTATTTTGTTTGTTGTTTTTTTTTTTTTCCGAGACAGGGTTTCTCTGTGTAGCTTTGCGCCTTTCCTGGAACTCACTTGGTAGCCCAGGCTGGCCTCGAACTCACAGAGATCCACCTGGCTCTGCCTCCCGAGTGCTGGGATTAAAGGCGTGCGCCACCACCGCCCGGCTTGTTTGTTGTTTTTATGAGATGGGGTCTCTTATAGCCCAGGGTAGCCTGCAAATCACTATGTGGCTAAGGATGACCATGAATTCCTGATCCTTGTGCCTTTACTTCCCAAGTGCTAGGAATACATGGGGATATGACCAGCATGGATTCCTGATACACAAAAATTATGTGAAAAAACAAAATTTTCTTGTTGTCTGGAGTTACGCTTTACTTTTTTTATAATCTATTCATTTGTATTTCCTTGTGGGGGTGGGGCAAGGTCTTGCTACCTTGCCATAGCTAACCCAGTACTATGAAACCCAGGGTAGCCTTGAACTCACAAGCTTTCTGTCTCAGCCTCACAGGTGTGGGATCAAAGGCATACATCACCCCATCTGGCTTATAGAGTTCTTTAGACTGACTTCCAGATCCCTTAAATTAGGAAAGGAGTGAGAAACAAAGACAGGCATGGTGGCAAATGTCTGTGACCCCAGGAATCAGAACACTGAGGTAGGAGGGCTGTGAGTCAGAGGTAAGCCTTGGCTGCCGTAACTAGACACTGGAGACAGAGACAGAGACAGAGAGGGAAGGAGGGAGGAGAGAACAGTAATGATTCTTGGTATAATCTGAACTGCTACATAGATACAGATTTTAATAAAAAACATGCTGGTAAAAAATTTTAAACTATTCATCTATTTATTATGTGTTTGTGTTTGCATGGCACTGTGCACACGTGGAGGTCAGAGGACAATTTGGAGGAGAAGTGCTTGTTTTTCCCAAGCTACAAGGATTTTTGACTCTGTGGTGGTCATTTACTTCTCATTCCATATGTTGAGAACCTTGAGACTGTTTGCAGCAGAGAGAGCAGACAGAAGAATGCTGAAGTGTGGGGTCTCAGTTCTCAGTAACATTTATTTTGTCTCACACAAATGACATCGGTGACATGTCTTTCTGGGCCCACTTCTCCCAGGACAAAGCTAGCTTCTCATTTGCCCTGAGAATAGAGACAAAGTGGGTCTCTCTTTATTGACACTTGACTATCTTTAAAGAGAGAAAAGAAAACACACTGGAGCACACGTGAGGTATGTTCCTCACATGCTGCATCCTAAACGCCAATCTTTCAAATCAGAAATATCTAGAGTTTAACACAAAGCGCAGGACATACTCAAAACAGAGGAGGGGTGGGGGTGGCTGAGGGAGTCAGCTCAACAGTAGACCACATGCTCAGCATGGATGAGGCAGTGGTCCAGTCCTCAGCACCAAAACCTAAAGATGACACCAACTTTAAAAGGCAAATGGAAGAGGGATCTAAAAACCTGTGAGGTCTGATGTCTGCTGATACCAATAAACCAGGCATAGAATAAACGTTTTTTGAGGTTGCAAGGTTCTGTAGAATGGGCTGGGGCGATAGTTTATATGGTAAAGTGCTTGCCACACAACCATGAAGGCCCATGTTCAATCCATACCACCCGTTTAAAAAGTGGTGTGATTGTAATCCCAGCACTAGGGAGGAAGAGAGGCAGATCTCTGTGTCTTCCTGCCAGCTAGTCTACCCGAACCAATGAGCTCCAGGTCCCAGGGAGAGACCCTGTCTCATAGAGCAAGGTGGATGAAACCCAAGACATCTGAGGTTAAGGTCGACCTTTGGCCTCCATATGCACACACATGCACATGAAAACACACACACACACACACACACACACACACACACACACACACGGAGGGAGGGAGAGGGAGAGAGAGTTAATCAATAAAAAAGTAAAGGTTCTCTAGCAGTCAGTGTTGCTGTTGTCATTTTAAAGACAGAGTCTTACTATGTAACCCAGCTTGGAAATCGAGAGTCTCCTGCCTCAGCCTCAGCTGGGATCCCTGGAAGAAATGGGTCTCTTAATATAGTCGGATACACTGTAGAGAATCATACATGTGCAATATAGTATGCATGTTTCCTCCTAGCAGTAATGTGCTTTTTAGAGTCTGAGTCTATCTGCAGTATCTGTAGTAAGTGAGCAGCTAGACCATCTCTGTTGGATAGATGGAAGGTTCTAAGAGGAGTTCTTCAGGGTCAGTTTGTCACTGGAAAAACAGACTTCACTTCAGGTCTCCTGAATGCTTCTTACAGATATGCTGGGGGAAAAAGAGCCAATACTATTCTCAACTATTACTATTATTATTATAGTAAGAGTAATGGAGTAAAATAGTAATTACTAGTAAAATAATATTAAGAAATAGTTACTATATTAAAATAATATAGTAAAATAGTAATTACTATTTTAACTCACTTTTAAGTTTTTACTAATTATTATTTCAAATATTTATAAAGTGCTGCCTTATAAAAATGGGATTATGCTGGGCAGTGGTGGCGCACGCCTTTAATCCCAGTTCTCAGGAGGTACAGACAGGCAGATCTCTGTGAGTTCAAGACCAGCCTGGTCTACAGAGCTAGTTCCAGGACAGTTAGGGCTGTTACACAGAGAAACCCTGTCTTGAAAAAAACAAACAAACAAACAAAAAACAACAAAAAAAAGAGATTACTGTTATTCCAGTGTTGACTATTCCTCTGACCCATGCATGCACTTGTACTGATGCCACTCCTCAGAACTTCTATTACTAACTATCAATTGATAGGTAAAAGAATAGCCTACACATAAAAGGAAGTTTCTTATATCTCTGCACACACTGACTAAGGATATAAACTTGCCGTTTCTGATTTTGAAACCTGGGGCTGTAGCTCAGTGGTAGAGCCACTGCTTCTATGTTTAAAGCCTTGGGTGCAACCCTCAGCAGTACAAAACAAAAACAAACATATATTTATATACATTATATACATATACCTCTACATTTGGCTTTTCAAATAGGCTTTTTGAAGGATGAGCAGAATGGAGCAGTAGACAGAAAAATGGTTTCAATGGATCATAAAAAGAGAAGTGTGGTGGTTTGAATGAGAATGCTCCCAATAGGTTCATGTTTGAATACTTGGTACCCAGTTGGTGGAACTGTTTGGGAAGCATTAGGAGGTATGGCCTTGTTGGAGGAGGTGAGTCAGTTGGGAGCAGGCTTTGTAGTTTTAAAAAAACAAAAATCAAAAAGTCCAGTGAACTCTGCATCTTTGCCTTGTGGCTGTTGTCTCAAGATGTAAGCTCTTAGCTATTGCTCCAATGCCACATCTGCATGCCTGCTGCCATGTTCCCTGCCATGATGGTCATGTACTAAACCTCTGAAACTGTAAGCAGGCCCTCAGTACACTCTTTCTTCTGTAAGTTGCCTTGGTCATGGTGTCTCTTCACAGCAGTAGAAAAGCAACTAAGACGAGAAATGAATCGGAGAATACAAAGAGTGTTGCCCCACTACACTGGAAAAGGCAAGGGAGCAAAAAAGCAAAGCAAAGCAGAGGGCCTGATGTACTTGGAGGACCCGTGAAGGAGTCACATCCTTGTAGGGATAACGCCCGCCCGCGCTACCACCACCCGTTCACCATGTCTGAGCGAGGGGCTGTGGATTAAAAAATAAGGGACAAGAGACAGCGAGTCATTCGCCACGGCTGAATGCCAGTCGAATGCCATTTATTGAAAGAGGGAGGAAACCTTAAATACAGGCTTACAGCACAATGGTGGATCCCTGGAGGGCAGAAGTTTGCTACTGAATGTTCTACATTCTTGCATCTAAGCTGTTAACACCCAATATGCAGGATACACAAACAAGGAACTTCCCTAAAGCATTCAGGAGGGTGGATACAGGCAGGGAATTAGCATAGGGAGGACACCTGGTCAAGGTCGGCAAGCAGGCAATGGCTTTACTCAATATGGGAGGAGACCAGGGCCCTACACATCCTGAAGGTACTCCCTCTGTAAAACCCACTCCCTGTTCCCAAAAGAAATTGCAGGCCTTTGAGATAACGCAGCCTATCTCCTGGAGCCTTCAGCAGCCAACTACTCACACCAGTACAGTGAAACTCGAATGTCCTCCAAGGAACGATCCTTGGAGGGTTCATTTCACACCTGCAGTTCTTAGTGACAAGTGAGAAAAAACACAAGGAAGCGGGGTGGCTCCAGTTGAATAGTGGCTGCTGAGTGCTCCACATGGTGTAGACATTTCACAGAAATAGTTTCAAGTACAAATGAAGGTTTAGTTTTTAGGAATTTATACTCAAGCTTGTTCAACAGATACAGCAGTAAAGTCAGGATTTGAAGCTTATTCTTTGTAGCTGACAAATTTCTCCGGTCCTGTGGCCCATTTATAAAATAATCACTCAGAAGCTTATATTAATTATAACTGCTCGGCCATTACCTCAGGCTTATTACTGACTAGCTCTTACATTTAAATTAACCCATAATTCTTATCTATGTTTAGCCATGTGGCTTGGTACCTTTTCTCAGTTCTGCCTTGTCATCTTGCTTCCTCTGTGTCTGGCTGGTGACTCCTGACTCAGCCTTCGTCTCCCAGAATTCTCCTCTTCTGCTTGCCCCACATATACTTCCTGCCTGGCTATCAGCCAATCAGCATTTTATTTATCAACCAATCAGAGCAACACATATTCACAGCATACAGAATGACATCCCACAGCAATTCTTACTCCAGAATTGGTGCTGAGCTTATTAAGCATTTCCTAGAAAACCATCTCTATAGGATAATTAGACATGACTAAAAGAAGCCATCTCACATGGTTCTTGATTATTTCTGGGTCACAGTCCTTTGCAAGAATGCCTCCCATAAAATTGCACAAATGGAAATATATACATTATTTTTTGTAGCATTTTAAGAGACTGGATAAGAAGAAAATTACAATCTTCCATACTCCTTCTTATTCTATATTTCTTCCCCCTTTCTCAGAATATGAGGGTATTGAAAACCAGAGAAAATGGAAACAGAAAATTTTGTTTTGAGACACTAAATACAAAATTCTAACATAGTATTATGCTATGTTAAAGAGAACTCGAACAAGGAGTCATTAAAAATATAGTCATAATAGTCTTTAAATCCCACAGTTTTGATCTTCAAACCACCAGATATGATGTGACACTGAGAGATGAGGCTTTGGGAACTCCTTCCCAAGAGAACTAAAGTAGCTGAAAATCAAATTCAATGGAAAATCCCAGAAAGTCTACTGCCACTTAGCCTGGGGAAGTTTTATTGAAAAATACATTTGATTTTTTACATAGGCTAAATAAAATATCTTAAATGACATTTATGCAACATGTATTTATATCTCCATTTATGGGAAGATTTAAGGCAATGTATATGTTTGGAGAAAATAAAACAAAATACTATAGGTGACAGAGAAGAAAGACAGAGAAGGAAGAATGCCTCCTCCTTTTGAGACTGGGGTCTTGCTGCACAACTGAGACTGGCCTCCAACCATGCTTCCACCTCAGGCTTCAATGTGCTAGGATTTTAGATATGTGCCACAATGCCCAGTTTCCAAACTGACTTTAAACATGAACTCATGGAGTAATGAGACCTTTATATCCTTAAGGTAGTTTTTAGAAAGTATGCAGCACTTAAGAATTTTATACTTTTAGTATCAAAACAAATTGGGGCTGGAGAGACAGCTCAGCAGTTAGGAGAGCTTGATGCTTTTCCAAAGGACCTAAGTTTGGTTTCTATGCCCCACATCAGGCAGCTCACAACCTTCTGCAACCTTTAGCTCCCCAGGCACCCTCCAACACATGACATATATTCACACATGAAAATAATAACATAAATCTCTAAGATTCTTACTGTGCTGGGAATGGAACCTCAGGGCTTTAAGCATGCTGGGCAAGTGCTGCATCACTGAGCCTCAACCCTAAGCCTTACAATGTTTAAAATATTTTAATTTTTCTTTTTTTCACACATATTTTCTTACTTGCTCTTCAGTTCATTTTGTTTTCATGTATACACATGTATATGTGTGTGTAGATGTAATTCTGAATGGTCTTATAAGAAACACAGAGCCTGGTGATGTGAGTAGCAGTCCAGTCATCCTTGTTCTACATCTAGTATCCTGCTATGAGTGAGTACATACCATGTTTGTCTTTCTGAGTCTGGGTTACCTCACTCAGGATGATTTTTTCTAGATCCATCCATTTGTCTGCAAACCTCATGATGTCATTGTTTTTCTCTGCTGAGTACAGGGCCCCAAGAAAGACACGGGATCGCCCAATGACAGAGAAATGGAATGAGATCTACATGAACAGCCTGGACATGAATGGGGGTAGTGAAGGGTGAGGGTCGAGGGAAAGAGAGCTGGGGGGAGCGGGAGATCCCAGCTGGATCAACAACAGAGAGGGAAAACAAGGAATAGGAGACCATGGTAAATGAAGACCACATGAGAATAGGAAGAAGCAAAGTGCTAGAGAGGCCCACAGAAATCCATAAAGATACCCCCACAACAAACTGCTGGCAATGGTCCAGAGACAGCCCGAACTGACCTACTCTGGTGATGGGATGGCCAAATACCCTAATTGTCATGCAAGAAACCTCATCCAACTACTGAGGGATCTGGATGCAGAGATCCATGACTAGGCCCTGGGTGGATCTCTGGGAGTCCAATTAGCAAGAATGAGGAGGGTTTATATGAGCGAGAATTCTTGAGACCAAGGTTGGATAAAGCACAGGGACAAATAGCCAAACGAACGGAAACACATGAACTATGAACCAATGGCTGAGGGGTTACCAACTGGATCAGGCCCTCTGAGTGGGTGACACAGTTGATTGGCCTGATCTGTTTGGGAGGCATCCAGGCAGTGGGACCGGGTCCTGTGCTCATTGCATGAGTGGGCTGTTTGAAACCTGGGGCCTATGCAGGATCGCTTGGCTTGGCCTGGGAGGAGGGGACTGGACCTACCTGGACTGAGTCTACCAGGTTGATCTCAGTCTGCGGGGAAGGCTTTGCCCTGGAGGAGATGGGAAGGTGGGGGAGAACAAGGGAATCCGTGGCTGATATGTAGAACTGAATTGTATTGCAAAATAAAAATAAAAATAAAAAATAAATAAATAAATAAATAAATAAACGAAACGCAGAGTTAAAAGCCCAGAGATCGAGCAGCAGTCAACAGCTAAGACCGCCTTCTTATACCCCTCGCTGTTGCTGTCGTCCTTCCCCTCAGAAAGAGACCTACTTCCTGTGTGTCTGTATTTTTATTGACTTTCTGTTCTGCCTTCTCATTGGTTGTAAACCCAACCACATGACTTCCTCGTCACTGCCTGTCTATACAGACCTCCAGGTCTATATGGTTGGTATTGAGATTAAAGGCATGTGTCTCCAAGCTGGCTATGTCCTTGAACACAAAGACTCTGCCTGCCATGTGATCGGATTAAGGGCGTGTGCTACCACTGCCTGACTTCTGCTAAATGGCTTGCTCTTAGCTCTGACCCCCAGGCAACTTTATTTATTAACATACAAATAAAATATCACCATATGTGTGTTCAGGTGTATGTGCATCTAACTACGAGTCAAGAGCCAGAGAGCAACACTGGGTGTCCTCCTCAATTTTTCTTTTCCTTGTTTTTTGAAGCAGGGTCTCTTAGTGAACCTGCAGCTTGCTAATTCAGCTGGATTTCCCACTCAGCAAGATCAGCCTGTGTCCACCTTCCGGTGCTGAGGATCCGAACTCAAGTCCTCATGCATGTACAGAAGTCATCTCTCCAGCCCATACATTGATTTTTCAAAACACCTATCATGCACGTTTTCCAGAGACGTGAACTGGAGCGAGGCTCAGGAGAAGACTTGACAACCAAGTGCTTGTACTGGTGAGATGGCCCAGCAGATGAAGACACCTGGCCCTGGGCCTAGCAGTCTGAGTTGGATCCTGGGACCCACATGTTTTGGTAGAAACCAATTCCAGGGAGCTGTATGCCAACCGACCAGGGTGCCATAGTGTACACATGCCCACAGTCACAGATGTACACAACAATCTAGCAAAAAATTAGAAACAAAGATCAAGTCCCTGCTCTTCTCATTATATCATACAGTTGTGCAGCAGCTGGCCTCTGTAATCTCTGTGCACTAATAAAGAACAGTTCTGTACATGAACACTGCACCTGGGATACTGTGGCCCTGGAAACTTCACAGGGGAAGGATTGCTGCCTTAACTGGTACCTTTATATTTGGAGATCGGATAGACATACAACTAAGCAAGTTCACATGTAAAATATCCTAACTGACAAACTTCAACCTTGTACAGACCCATACACTGAGAAGCGAATACAATTTGTCACAATCATCCATCTACTCAGCACAGAGCCAAGACCAGAAGTCAGGTTGCCGAAACTTTTTATACCACATTGTCTCTAGAGCTATGTATATATTTCTGTGTTTCTTTTTCTTCTACACACCTAATTCTCTCCCTTCATAATTTCCCTTGTGTCTCCTGTATAAAGCTCTATATGTATATACCTTGGCACAAAAGACCCTGCGTGGCCTGGCACAGACAACTTCTCTGGCGAGCTATCTCCTCTAGGGGAATATTCCTGAGTCCAAAGGAGGTTAGGCTTCTATAAACATTCTATTGGATTTTCAATTCCAGTAATTTTTCATGTCAAATTCTTGTCCTATCCCTGAAACCTGGGCAAACCACCTCTATTACAGCAAAACCTAGTGAGTTCCCACTTTGCAGCCATGCAACCAACTACAGCCATCCTAGCACGATGGCATCAACAGTAATCACAGAACGACAGATTCCCAAAGGGAGAGAATATCAGTTCGCAGGAAGCAGGTCACTAAATCCCACTCATCCTTCCTCCAGCAACGTTTCTTTCCATTGCCAACAGAACAGGGTTTGAACCATTAAATCAGCTTCCTTATACAACTTTAAATTCCCTGAACAGATCTATAAACGTTGAATATTCTGCTTATTCCTTACGTTCCTGTGTGTGTGTGTGTATGTGTGTGTGTGTGTGTGTGTGTGTGTGTGTGTGTGTACATGTGTGGTCGTTTTTCTCCTTCCACTGTGGTTTCCAGGGAATGAACTCAGGCTTGCATGGCAAGTGCTTTATCTATTCAGGTATTTTGGGGGTATACTTTTTTGAGACAGGGTCTCATGCTAGAACCCCCAGTGTACTGAAGAATGATTTAGAACTCCTGATCCTCCTGCCTCTATCTCCCAAGTGCTAAGATTGTAAATGTATGGCTGGCTTGTGGTAACCTTTGTCCCTTTGATATACTTTTACTCATATCTGGTTCAGACATAATCTCTCTAGAAAACTATTCAGATACTTATACTAACTCTGTCCTCTACTTTCTTCAAAGTCTGGGCTTTTTAAGAACTGAGATTGCCTCTAGTTGCTACTATTGGCAATATATACAGAATACACTCAAAGGCAAAACAAAAACAAACACAAACACAAAAAAACCCTTCAAATTGCACACACACACACACACCCCAATGAAAATTAAGACTTCCCCAATCCCATCATGTAACTTAATATCAGGTGTTTCCTTTCACATTGCTTCTGCACATATTTCAGTGTTTTATATACAAAACATACACACAGAACATGATTAAGCCATATACGTACCCATTTCATAGCGCTTAGAATCATGCTCTGATATATGCAAATGTTATCTACTTGAATATTTATGCAGATTTGCTTTTGTTTTTACAGAGTTTTAGGAGCAGCCTAACAGCACAGTACTCCATTACAGGGACATACCAGGCTTACTTCCGCCCAATTGAGTTTCCCCAAACACCAGCGCCGCCGAGTACGCGGGGCTCCCACATTCCCAAACGCCTTTTCAGTCGTCGGGCGGTCGGGCGCGGCCCCGGCACCGAACGCCCTCCCCACCCCTGCCACGCGGTGGCCGCGGCGGAACCCAGCGGGCTCCGGTCTCCCGGCGCCTCCCCGGCACCCGGCCTGGTGGGCGGGGCTCCGCGGTGGGCGGGACTCGGACGGGCGGGCGCGGCCACGGCTCCTCCCCGCTCCTCCGGCGGCGCCGGCGGCGGCGGCAGCACTTCCGGGTCGGCGCGGAGGCGGGGCGGAGGCGCCGCGGCTGTTATTGTTCCGAAGGGCTGGGCCGCTGGGATCCGCGCTCGGCGCTGTCAGTTCGCCCCGCTGCCCCTCGGCCCTTTCTGCTGGCTCTGACGGCGGCCGACGGCGGGCGGGGCCCGGGTTCGCGGCGCGAGAGGCGCCGGTGAGGGCGCGGAGGAGGCGCACAGCGGGAGGAGGAGCCGTGAGCCTGGCACGGAGCGGGCCGCGGCCATGGCGTACGCCTATCTCTTCAAGTACATCATCATCGGCGACACAGGTGAGGCCGGCGGCGGGCCGTGGCGGACCGGGGCGGCCAGGCGGGGCAAACGGCGGCGGCGGCGGCGGCGGCGGTGGCTGGCGCGGGTCGGGCGGCGCGGCGCGGGCGCCTCCCTTCCTCCCATCCTCCCTCGGTTCCCTGGCCGCCGCTCCATTTCCGCAGTGCTGGCGCTGGTGACGTGGGCGCTGCGAGCGGCCGCGGCCTGGCCGGGCCTTCCCCGCTCCGCCCGGGCCCGCTGCAGCCGGGCCCGTGGCAGCCGTTTGCGACTCCCGGAGAGTGTGACAGCAGGGCGGCGGTCCCCGGGGCCCCCGCCTTGACTGTCTGTGCGGCCCGAGGAGGGAGAGGGAAGCTGAGCGAATCGGAGCGTGACGGGCCCCGGTCTGGATTTTTGTCCCTGATCCCACCTCCCCGACCTGCACGCTTCCGCCTAGGCCTGGGCAAGGCGCACCCTGAAGTGGGGCAGCCTGGTGAGAGAAAATTATTTAAAAAACAAACAAAAAAAGAATTTAAGCATTCTCAACTTTCAAGTCCGAGTAAGTCAGATCACATCACATGACTTGATGGCAGGGCTGTCCCTTTCAGGGTCATTAAAGCACTATAGAGCCCTGGCGACTTTTGCCACGTGTATGCTGGGGTTATTTGATTATTTGATAGTAATGCAAGGCGGGTCAATGCTCAGGGTGTGAGCATACTCAGGTATGCTGATTGACGACTGATTTTTTTTCCAGTTGTGTCAAGTCACAACTGCTGATTTTCAGGTGACCTCGTGTACATTTGAAGCAAAAAAAAAAAAAAAAAAATCAGTTCCCAATTAAAAATATGATCCTAATAAGTTTCTCAAGCAAATAAACAAGCTTTTTATGAAATGCTTTGAATACCCGCGATTTGGGCCTTACTTCGAGTCTAATAATAAACCTAAAGCTTGTTCAGGTGTTAAAACTATTAATACACCAGAGTCTGATTTCAGTGGTGACAGTTGCACAACCCTTTGCACAACTTTGGAAATGTAGAAGCAGCTTGAGGTTGCCCTATGATGTCGTAGTAGAGCTCTATAAGTAACTGGAAGTATGTTGATTGCTGCCTAAAATAAAAACTTTCTGCTGTATAGTTTTTCAGAAAGGTTTTTTTTTTTTTTTTTGGTGTGTGTGTGTGTGTGTGTGTGTGTGTGTGTGTGTGTGTGTAAGGACACTGGATCGTTTTCTGTGCAAGGTACTGGGTAAAGCCATAATTTGTAAACTGGAAAGGAGGGATCTAAAACCACTGACTTATAAAAAAAGAAAATTGGAGATGTCAGATGAACTACCATATGCCCGGGTTTGTGAAACAGAAATGACTGACCACTTGGTCGTCTCAGCAGTAGCAAAAAATTAGGTTTAGAATTTGCGTGGTATCTTGTTTTTATTGGGAATCTACTGTGGATTAATAAAAGTAATGTGCAGGGAATAATGGGGACTACAAATAAGAGCAAGCTGGTGCTCCGTTCTCATGAAATTTGCCCCCATCCCCAAACAGTTCCTGTGCATTTGGAGGGAAGGCACTCTTTTCTTGGCATTCTGTTCTGACCTAGTTCAGCGCACTTGACTGCTTGACACTGAGCTGTAGAGTAGCACTTTGTCCACACTCCAGTTCAACTAATATAGTTTAACATCAGTGTAGTTTTCCTGAAATGTCTGTGTCAAGAGGCAAACTCCTGCTCATTCATGTCTTAACCTTTTTAGCTTGACCCTCAGTGGACTATAAAGTACCTGTCTGCTCTTCTAGTATTCTTTCCCACTACATCACCTTCTCTTGTCTGATGCCCAGTGGCGAGTTTTTGAAGCTTTCGTTGGTTCCTCCTCCTCCATCTGTTTGGCCTGCCTTCTGCCACAGTCTTTCCCTATGAAATTTTGTTAGTCTTTTAATAAAAGCCTTGCCCAGGTCTTCCAAATGCCTGCATAATCAACATATCTTGATCTCTTTTATATTCCAGTGTTCTCCTGGTACCTTGGTTAGAAGTGACTACTTATTGTCTGGATTGTATTTCTCAATTTGTATCATTTTTTCTGAAGTTAATTCCAGACTGATTTTATAGGTATTTGTGTAGGCATCTGCATTTGCTTATGTACTTCTTGAGGTTAGAAAAGGTGTTCTATCTGTGCTTTAGGACAGACCTAGTCAAAGGGTAGGTCTCGTGTATTTGATTAAATTAACAAGGAGCCAAACAGACCACTCTCTTTATGTTACTATACGATAATAATTTCAGTTTTTAACCCTCAATTCTGCTACCTTTTTGCTTATTGGTTTTATTCAAAAATATTCTATCATTTTATTTCATCGAGAGTATACTAACAGGTGTAATGTGATTTCTCCCTTTAAAAAACATGTAATTAACTCGATCAGTTTAGATCCATGTTATTTTTTAAGTCATAGTGTGAAAAACGTGTGTTGGAATGAAGGAAAATACTGATTTTCTTGTCTAATGCTCTTGTTATAAAATAATCATTCTTGGGCTTTTCTTCTCTGAGGTGTATGTGTTTTAAATTAAGATTAAGGCCATTGAGATGACTCGGTGAGCAAAGGCAGCTGTCACTGTCACTGACGACCTGAGTTTGATACCTGGGACCCACGTGGTGGAGAGAGAGAAGACTTACTCTCACGAGTTGTCTTCTGACCTCTATTCATGTGCATGCACAGATATATCAATGAAAATGAAATGTAAACACACTTTGATTTCCCAAAAGAAAGGAACCCACTGTGCATAGTTTCACTTTCCAGAGATTCTTTCATAGATGACGTTTTCTTTTTTTAACATTTGCATGAGCAAAGTGTTGTTTTCCTATTGTAATGCCAGATGCAGTTGAAATGTAGTTTCTGTTTTCATTGGTAATATCTTTCTGAGAAATCATTTAGAAAATGTGTCTGTATATATGAAGTGGAAAGTGGTTTTGCTTTGAGGAAGCCTGATCTAATAATATAAGTAGATGATTATCAAAAGAAAAAGCATGTTTCAGAAATCTGGCATCTCTGAGTTTTTAACCTTATCACCAGTTCCTCCTGCTCCCTCATCCGATGCACAAATGCACAAGCCAGTTGTGTTTACTCCTAGCTAAAAATCCCTTTTTTCTCTTTGCCTAGATGATGTTAATACTTTGTTTTCTAACTGACTCTTCTTTGTTTTAAGATAGTGAGAGACCACACACTTCTCCTATTGGATTATAGTGGTCTCTTCCTCCCTTCCCCTTTTCTGTCCCTCTACTCTTCTTCCCCACTGAAGCTTTCAGTTTAAATGATCTTTTTTACTGGGAAGGCTTTTCTTGTCACTAGTTTTTAAATAAGTTTGTATGCCCTGAGGGAGGTACTGCAGGGCCTTATTTAGGAGGTGACACTTGAACTGAGATATAGTAATGAGCACAGTCAGATTCATGATATAGGCAACAGGGAATGTCAGCAGTGCAAAAGAAGTACATACTTGAAGCATTAGGTAACCTGGGTTAGAGATCTGAGAGCCAATCACAAATGGAATCCTCTTTGTCCAAGATTTCATTATTTGAACTGTTGAAATTATGAAGTCTTTTAAATTTCTTTAACTTTTATGGGTATATGTGAGTGCATGTGTGTGTGCATATGTGCAAGCGTGCGTGCGTGCATGCATGCGTGCGTGCGTTCCTGTTGCCTTTAGAGGCCAGAAGAGGTTGTCAGATCCCCTGGAACTGGAGTTGTGAGCTACTGTGTATGGGTGTTTCAAACTGAACCCATGATCTCTGAAGGAACAGCAAATGCCCATAACCACTGAGCTATCTCTCCAGGCCCCAAATTAAGGAATCTTATGGGGAAGGAAAAAAAAAGTATCATAACATGAATATATTTATTAATAAGCTCCCACTCTAATAAATTCCTCTCCAGAGTTCCTTATTTATCCCCACACTCCTTTGACATCAGGGTTTGGTGACTATACCATAGGTCAGATAACTGCAAAGTGGAATTACAGATCCTGCACCCCAAAATTCAAAGTCTTATTTATTTGGTGAATATTATTTTGGAGCATTAGTTCACATGTAAAACCATTGACACCTGGGAATCTGACAGTTGCCTTCTGGGATCAAGTGGGCGGTGACCTTTCTTTAGTGAGCAGGACAAAAGGCTAAGAAGGTCTTCCTTCCTTCCTTTCTTCAGCGAGGAAGAGCCACCTGAACAGTACAGTCAATGACCACAGAGGAGTGGTCACCAGCATTAGATTCAGTAGAAATCAGACTCTTGATGAAATGGTGTGATGTTCTGATGCTTTGCACACTGCTGGATTAGGAGGTGAATGCGATGCACAGGGCCAGTTACAGAAATGCAAACTGTACATGCATTTCTGCTCTTTGAAGATACATTTTAAAATATATTGTGCACATATGTAGAAAAGGTCCTTAACTCTGTGTGTTTAGCAGT